>NW_024870679.1:24602500-25802500 GCF_019054845.1 Dipodomys spectabilis
TAGCATTTTTTCAGTTTTATAATGTGTTCACCAAAAGAAAAGATATAGTACTAGTAGAAATTTGCTTGTTTGAGTCTGGTATAATGATGAAAACAACAGGTTGGTTTATATGAGATTGTAGCAAAAGTAACTGGTAAATGTCCTTGTAGGTGAAGTGGTAAACTATGCATTGGAATTGTTCATGTGCTCTTATGAAGCACATGAATTGGAATTCATGTGCTCTTATGAAGCCAAAAGTGAATGTACACTTCTGTAATCTCACACGCATGTGGCAGAGGAAGGAGGGTCTCAAAATCACAGCCAGCCTGAACTACACGTGAGACAATGGGATAGGCAAGGTCTCTACACATCTAATCCTAGTTACTTGAGAGGTAGAGATGGGGAGACTATGCTAACACAGGGAAAAAAATGTTTATGAGACACTATCTCCAAAACAAGCTAAGCACGGTGGTTCACAACTGTGGTACCAGGTATTCTTGAAGAGAAAGTAAGAGGATAACATCCTATGCCCCTGGCTGAAGTATGAGGCCCTGTTTGAACAAATAAACAAAGGGAAAATAGGTCATATGTGTACCTTAAGTGGTAGAATGCTTGAGGCTCTGATTTCAAATCCTAGTACTACTGAAGAAGTGAGGTAAACAAAATCAGAACACCAGAGAAAAATATAAATATCCCTTCATTCTTTTATAAAATTTTATCATATGTGTTCTTAACTTTGTGATGTTTCCGTACTATAGTTTTCAATGCTACAATATTATTTTGAGAAAGACAAGATGCTTCCCAATGAGTATTACTGTAGATATTTTGCATGGTGCTACATACACATTAATAAACATAACACATACACATATCTATTTTGCATTCTAAATATTCCAATTATTGTAGATTTATGTTATCCTCCATAATTTAGAATGAGCAAAAATGTTTGCGTACATTTTATAATTCAATTGGAATTTCACACTTGCTGTACTTCCAGAGATTTATATTTTGCTAATAACACCCACTTACTAATCAACAATCTGAGTATAAAGAAGACATAAACAATTATGACTTTATTTCTTTATTTAAGTCTCACTGGCTATTTACAGTATGCCACAAGGAATCTCAGCTATGGTGTCCTTACCTATACAAAAAACAGAGGTTGGATAATGAACTGGAATAACTCTGGATATCTGTTACTGAACTCACATAATTATCTCTTCTAGCCCTTTGAGGATAGTATTAGTTGGGCTAATTGAGAGCTTTTCTTAAAAAATTCATTGTGATATTTGATGTGCATGTTGAATGATAAATCCCAAATTGGTAATTGAGAGAAAACAAATAAGTGTGCGTATGCCATAGTTGCCTCCCTGAGAAGCAAGTTCTGATTTTTCACGTTTGTTAGGGTTCTTAGAATCATCACTATGCAAAGAAAGTAAAAGAAGCAGACCTGGGCATGGAGAGAAGCTGGTTTGCAGCAGCCAAGGCCTCAGCTGACTTTGCGTGAACCATGGAGTTAAGATGGCGACTTAATTGGGTCAAGGGTAATGAGTCTTTAGCTGAGAGCAATGATTAATCACCGGATATGGCTTCCTGGGAAAGAAGGTATCACATTGAATGAGACAATGCTCATTAGACAAGGCAGTTGCCTAGAGACTCATGATGTAGGCCTTTCTGCCTGTGGGATGATAGGCAGCCGGCAGACACCTCCTTAAGTCTTGGAAGGGACTTTGGTGATACATCACAGTGGCACTATAGCCTTCTGTGAACTTCCTGTGGATTCATCAATGAAATGTGGCAATGTTGGAAGTTGACCAATAATTTACTCACTCATTTATTCACTTACCAAAGTTTGTGAATATGTTTCCCACTTCTCAACTCAATACCTGGCACGTAATAAGAACTCAATAAATATTTATTGGATGAATACATGAATATATAATAAGCAAAGGCACTTGGGCTTAGCTTTGTTCAAAAATATATTAAGTGATGCTTTTCTCTTTGTACCTACTATAATTAGTTTTAGAAATTATCTTAGTTTTGTTGATTTTCTACCTCTATATCCTCTTTTTCTCCATGTATTTTAAAGACACATTGACTGTCTTTTCTTATTTGTACTCACAGATTCTAGCAGGTTTTTTGTTTTAATTTTTCTTTTCTTTTTTTTGTCTAGAGAGAACATGCTTTGTGTGAATCAGATTTTTTAGTTTATTTTTACTTTTTTTGAGACAAGTTGTTATTATATAGTCAAGTCTAGGCCCACCTTCAACTCTCTGTGTGACCCAAGCTTATCTTGAATTTACTGTGTAGCTCAAACTGATTCATCATAGCCATCCTCTTATTCAGTCTCCAGAGTTTTGGGATTAGAGGTCACAAGGCTTAGCAAAATAGGTTTGTGACTCTCCTTAAGTGTCAATCAATGTGAATTTTATCCTACATATACTATACATAAACTATAATTTAGTGTTTAAAAACATGTTTGAGGTATAGCTTAGTAATAAACCATGTGCTTAGCATGCACAAAGTGCTAAACTCAATCTCTAGCATAATCAATCAATCATAAAATCATAAGATGCATTATGTCCATAGTTTCAAGGCTTAAGAAATAGAAAGGGAAGGGAGTTAGGACCTTTAAGATAATGAGTCTAGTTGGTAGTTTATGGCAAGAATTCAGTCAGGAAAGGACTGTCCTGCTGAAAGCAATGACTTCAAAGATGAATTTGATAAAAACTTAGATGCATGTAGGAGAGAAATTTCTGGAAGTAGAATTCAGAGACAATTTTAGGATACAAGAAAATTAGACATAATCTAGTATTGGATTTTTTTAAAAAAGTAGATCTCTATTTAAGGAATAAAATATCATTATTTTGGTAGAAATTGTAACTTCCTGACATACTTTTCTGACCCATTACTCTTTCTCTACTTAATAATTTGATAGGATTTCTCAGTCACTTCTATTAGGCCAGGATTTAAGAGCACACTGACATATTATCACCAAAAGAAATCCCTCAACTTGTTGGAATTTTTAAAAGCCAAAAGTTAAAAATCTACTTCGTCTTTCCATTTTTGTCTGAATGGCACAATATCATTCTTTCTGATGGAAGTGTAGAATTCTATTGTGTATATATACAACCTTTTCTTGATGCATCCATCCATTGAAGGTATTCTTAGGAGAACTTCATAAAGGCTCTGTAGCTATGTGTATCTGATTATAAAATGAAATTTATTAAAACTAACTCCAAGAAATGGAATTTTTGGTATTTTACTTTTTCCCCCTACTTTGTCACTGTTTTTGGTATCTGTACTTTTGTCCCGTATATAATTTTATGTTTTAGGGAGGATAAGGGGGGACACTGAAATGTGAGCTGAAGCATGAACAGCAGTGATATTTATTTGACACTATGTTGAAAATGAACTATACTACTTGTAAAAAATTACTTCAGCGATTCTGCTTCATAGGTATATTATTTCATAGAGTATTGTGGTTGACCTTCTACAGTAACAAAATTAGATTATTTTTGTCTACTCTCCCTCGAACTCCATTCTATGCTTTCTTCTTTATTTTTTCCTTCTGCTAACCCATCTTTACTTTTTGACTTGCTTTTTACATTATTGAAAAAATAGTTGTCTTTGCCTTTCACTTTAATGGGTAAGTTGCATCTTGTCCTAGATTAGGTGAACCAATGATGGTCCAGCTTAATTGGTTATTTAGTTGTTTGACAAGCACACTTAGTAAAGTTTATTCAATGAGACATAACAAAACTAAGGATAAAGTGCATGGTGATAAGAATAAAATGAGGAGGAAGAATTTCAATGGAGGAAGAGAAGGAGAAGAAGAAGAGGAAGGAGAAGGAGAAATAGAAGAAAGAGGAGAAGGAGGGGAAAACCAAATTTAAGTTTTGGTTTAGCTCCAGTTTTAGCTGTGGTAGCTTGCTTGATTTAGTACACTTGCTATTTATTCCCATTTTGGTGTACACCAGTTTTTTCCATTATTTTTATATCATATTCTTAATTTATTTTTTCCTAGTATGTTTAAAGGTATGTGTTCAGTACATGTTTAGTACTCAATGCTTTAGGCTTTTGGCCCACTGATTTCATTATGAAAACATGGTTGTAAAGAAAACATCCATTTTATATCAATCAATTCATATGTACCAAATGTGTAGGATTATGATGTTTTTCTCAGTAGTGATTATTTGGCTGCAAATAATTTCCTAAAACATTCATAAATTTTCAAGCAGAGATGGAAATTTTGGCTCACATGTTATGCCATATGTGATGGTAGTTCCAGGGAAGTGGTAAAACAAAAACAATACACACAAAAACAAAGTCACACAGCACATACACAAGATAAAGTTATACATAGTCTCTACTGTGTGTTCTGCTGCCCCTTAAAGTTTAAAGGAGCTCACATGGTGTGAGAATGCTTGCATGCATGCTTAAGTACCTGTGTGTATATGGCAGATAAGGGTCTGCCATAGTGCAAGTGTCTTAGTCTGAACTTCTGTTTAGCACTAGGGTAGCCCAGAGAAGATATAAAGGGCGAACTGGGCATCTATGCTATCTAAATTGAATTCTGCTCTCCTAATTCTCTATAAAGAATTAAATTGGTAATGTATAATTTTCGGGTGTTGTTCATACTCAAATTGTAACTGCATTATGTTACTGACCAAAACAACTTTCTAATTTTTTTGTCTACCCCTGGTAAACCCTTGAGTAGTTTTTCATTTATAATACAGAGTACAAAATGAGGGTACTTATTTAGTCATCTACTTCTGAACTTACAACACCTAGACCAGTGTGCCAGGTAGAATTCAGAATTATACTGGAAAATGACTATTAAATTTAATGAACTTTTAAGTTTTAAACATGGTTTCAGAATTTCAGTTCTCTAGTACTTGAGCTGACGAATACATAACTAAATAATATTTTAAGCTTTTAATAAGGAAGAAAACCATGAGTTTTTGAGCCAGACACTTTATGTCAGTATTTCTCGTCTTTTAAAGCCAAGGAAGACAGCTATTTCTCTTCCAATAATGAAAATAAACACCTCTTGGAGGAGGTGATCTGAGACAACAAGGCAGATACTTGGAAACTGAGAAATGAGAATTCATGGATGAATTCACTCTTTTCACTTTAGTTACATCTTTTCTGTCATCTGACTGTTATAATGGTCCTTGTACTCTGGACTAATAAATTCCTTTCTTGACAACTTAGTTTGCTTTGGATTTTTATTATTAATAAACACATGGTTTCAGATTAGCATATCTATAATCAATATCTATCCATGTTGTTGTGCTCAACCTTAGTTACATCTGCTAATAATATATATGTAAATCACCTACAGTTAAACATTTAAGAAAAATTATTTATACGAGAAAAGTTATATTTTGACATTTCTGTGCATGCATACACTGCAGCCAGATGTATGTATCCCTTCAAATATTCTTCCTCACTCTTGTCTCCACTTCTAAAACTGTTTTTAGCAGCTTTTATTGTTTTATTTCCATACACGTAATAAGCAATTTCAAACACATTCATTCTGATTTATCTTCTATCTTTGGATTTTTTTACTGCTAAGTCTTCTAGAAAGGTTTCTGTCTTCATCAAAATACAAGGAAACAGATGATCCTTTGGGGAAGAGCCATCATACCTGCTTGCTCCGGGTAAGGAGCAGGCACTTGTCACTATGGCTTACAACACATATTTGAACAAAGTTTCTAAAGAAAGGTTCAATTGGTAGAGATATAATCTTTTTATGAATCTGACCTTTGAAACCAGCAGAGTGGGCAATAACCATTAACAGATCAAATATGAGAAATGTCAGGTATGGGATAAGCCTGACAGAATATATTTCATCAGCCAAAGCCTTGAACAATCAGTGGCAGCACCTGGGAGGCCCTGATGCCAGCACCCTCTCCTTTACCTGGAGTGATAAGTGTGATGGGTTGCTTCTTTCAGCTGTCCTCCTTAGCTAAACGCTCAACTTAAGGAAGATCAAATGTACTCGAGGACACCATAATTCTGAGAAAATTATGATTATGAGGTGACCTAGTTTTTTTTCAATATTTTGGCCACAGAGAAGAAATCCTCATGGAGAAATAGACTTAATATTATTAAGGACTCACTTCTATAATTTTTAGGAGTTGTGTAGTATAGAGTGGTATTGCATATTCTCTTAGCCAGAGGCATTGTCAACCAAGTTTCCCAAATCTTCTTTTCCAATTGTTAAGAACACCTCACAGCTGCAGGTTTAAGGTCACAGTGTGGAACTGGTAACCAGAAGGCAAGATAAAAATAGTTACTGGTATGGAATGCAGAGTTACAATTTCAGTGTCTTTCACTGTTCTGCTCCTATTTCGTTATGCAGTTTCCACTTAAACTTTATTTTTTGTGTGCAGTTGCCAATTAACCAACTTGACTATGAAGGAACAGTAATAAACCTGCAAGTAATACAATTTGAAAAATGTGACATTATGTTTCCACAAGTCTTTCCTATTGCTAAAGTTACTCTCCTTATGTGAGTTGGTTTCCTGACTCAGGGCTGGACCTGGTAAAGATGTGGTTGTTGCTGAAATGAGAAATCCCATTAGTGACACGTTTGTGAAAGTCTTTAAGATGAACCTTGTTTTTGAACTGTGGGAGGAAAATTGCAGGATATTGCTCAGTCTGTGGCAATGATCCCTGAGCTCTTTTAGTAAACAATCCATCAGCAGCCACAGATCAGAGGGGAACATAAATTGCATGCATCATCTACCACCCAATAAACACTAACAAGTAATAATAAGAAAGTTGAAGTGCAGGTTTGTAACTACAGGGAAATAAGATGAGTACTAAAAAGGGAAGAAAACATTTCAGTGTTCTTCCTAACAGCTACTTCTGTCTGCCTTCTTATGAAGTTTTATTTCCTTTGCACTCTTGGACTTTCATCCTGATGACATGGCTATTATTTTATAGTAGTTTCAAGCAGTTAATTAATGAACTGCACACCAGTGACATGACACCACCTTGCCCAATTATCTCTAGCATCTATTTTTACAGTACAAAGCACTGCCACTTTGTGAATTCTCTTGATCGCAAATTGGCTCAGGAGGCAGTTACTTTAATAGCCAAAACAATGCAACCGTAGTGCCACACTGGTGACACACGGTAATTGTAAATCACCATGTGAGATCTCATAAAGCTCACCATAACAGCCTGGTGATATCATGCCATAAAACTACTCTTTTCTACTGAGTTAAGCAGCTATGGCTCAATTTACCATGTAATCTCATGAGCCCAGGCTCATTAGCTCATCTTGGATGGAATAAGGCTTGAGGATGGTGACCACATGGAACCAAAGAATCTTTGAAAAAATCCTCCTTTGCTTTATTCCTTTTGAGTGTTTTAGAAAACAGAAGAAGCTATTTTGTTAGGTTGTCATATCTTGAATTTGTTCAAGCTCTTTCTTGAAAGAGCCATGCTTTCTTTCTCTAATCCCATCCTCTTCTCTCTCCAGTCACCAGAGAGTTCTTGACCTTTTACCATCTTGGACTGCTTGATTTGCATGCCCATGGAACTCCATTGATTTTTCTTTTAAAGTTTGTTAGAGCAGCCTTTGCTTAATTAAAATGCATGTCATGTAAAAAGCATGTTGTAGTTAGTAATAAAACGTTAGTTTGGAGGACAAATTTTACAATTTACCTTTTGAATCAAAGCAACACTCACCACGGTGACAATTTATTCTTCTGGTACAAATAGTAAAGAGACACAGAAGAATGTTTTTGTGGTAGATCGTTAATGGACACTGATATTACTAAGTAACCCATTTTTTCATCAAATAATATAAATTGAAACTGAGAGCTTGTGCACAGTCTACATTGTTTCCAACAGATTTTAAAACACAATTATTCCTTTTAGTAAATTCCTATCTTTGTGACTAAAATACTTTGTATGTGTCACTGACAAGTTTTTGAAGTGTACTTGTTCATAAAGTAAGAATCCTGGGATAACATTGTTTTGGTTATCTATGATGCTATTAATTTTAAAAAGTAGGGGGCACATCTGCTACATTTGATTCCAGATGCCTTCAAGATGTTTTCTGATAGTTATTGATTTCTTAACGTTTGAATATTTCTGCTTGTTGTCCATACGTCCTTTGAAGGCTTTTCTTCTACTCTACCTTTTCTTCTACTCTACCTATCAAGCAAAACTGCTGAAAGTTATTTTTCTAAATAGTATTTGCACTTTCAAAAAACTGCTTCAGGAGGCTACATATACCAGCAACATCACATTGAATGCTTGCAACTCCTCTCTTGAGTTTTAGAACAACTTGTTCAAAACATGTAGGAGAAAAAAATACTCATATCATTTACAATACTTCCATGTTTAGCTTTTATCACTTAATAAAAAACAAATATGAAGTGACTGAATCCTTCAGAAATTAAGTTCCAGGGAATTCTGGCCAATGTTAAAATCTAGTCTACTAGCATAAAACAACTGGGGATGTGTCTGCAAATATGCCAGAGATTTCAGGGGTCAATCAAAAATGATGTCAAAATGACAAGTGTATTAAACTGATCTATGACTAAGTAAAACAAGACTTTTGCAATGTATACAGCTCTCTGTTTCAGGTCTACCATACTTCTTAAGATTACAAAATATATTGTAATGGTCACACCTTAATAATTCTTTCACCAAAATATTGTAATATAATTTATTTAATAAAGACATAAGTAAATGTAAAGACTGCATTGCTTTAAGCCATGCAATAGCTGAATATAAAAGTTATGCACACCTGTTGGGGCAGCAGTGACTTATGCCTGTAATCCTAGCTATCCTCTCAGGAGGCTGAGATCTGAAGATCATTATTCAAAGCCAGCTGAAAAGAAAAGTCTGTGAGACACTTATCTCCACTAAACTACAAAAAAAAAAATCCAGTAGTGAAGCTCCCACTCAAATGGTAGGGCACTATTTTTGAGTAAAAAGAATCTCAGGGCTAGCACCCAGACCCTGAGTTCGAGCTTCAGGACTGGCAAAAACAGAAGTGCATGCTTAAATATCACAAAATAATATATTCTTTTTCTGAAAAGTGTTTAGGAACACAGAAGCAAACATTTATCACATAGTAGATAATTTAACTTATACTTCCAAATCTATTACACAAAATACAACATTTTCATGCTCTCTAAATAGTTATCTAAAATTTTACTTGGAATAAATTATTTTAATATCATACAAATATATACAGGTTTGTGCATTTTAACCCAGTCAGATTAAATAATGAATTGCTGTTTTTTTATTTGTCCTAAGCAGTTTCCAATGGTAGCAGATGATAGCGTAAATTGAAAATAATTTGCTGATTTATTATACCAAAGTCACAGCTAGTCTTAATGTATGTGGTTGATATAAATTTCTGGGAAGATTAAACACCCAATGGGATTAAATAAATTGACAGGTGATTATTCACTAAAGGAGAATAGATTACAGAAATAAGATCCATAAACACAGCATCATCTTATACATGTTTAGAATATGATGTGGAAATTTTTAGTATAGCTACATTTTGTGTGTTACTCTTAGAAAAAAATTTACAAGAATGATGTGCAGGGCATGATGGATCAAGTTGGTAAACACTTGCAAACACTTGGAAAGCTGAGACAGAAGTCTCCTAAGTGTCAAGCCAACCTGAGCTACCTGGTAATTACTGATCTCTAGAGACATCTCTTAGTTGGGAGGCCTATCTTACCATTTGTAAGATATTCAGCATCATTTTTACCTCCTACCAACTGGATTTTAGTTGCACCCATCCTGACTATTGAAAGAAAGAAAGAAAAGAAAGAAAGGAAGGAAGGAAGGAAGGAAGGAAGGAAGAAAGAAAGAAAGAAAGAAAGAAAGAAAGAAAGAAAGAAAGAAAGAAAGAAAGAAAGAAAGAAAGAGGTACGCCAGGGAATGGTTAAGAGAGAACTTGTACTTGTCAAGAATGGTGGAAATTATGTGATTTACATGTTACTAGGTAGGGGCAATGCATTCGATATTCATCATAAAAATAAAAGTTGAATAAAAATATAAGTTATTTTAGTGGGGAAAACGTATGAGTATACAGTTTCCTGTATCTTAAACATTAGCGTAGTTTCAAGCAGGAAGAAAGTGATAAGTCCATCCTACTTTCAGTTATGAACACATATGCTGGAGGTGTATAATACAAGTGGAAGGCAGGAGTGCAAAAGAGGCAGGAAATTCACATATACAGCTTGCTGAGAATTGTCTTCATGTCTTGCTGACTCATTTCAATTTTCTTATGATTATATTTGTTCAACAGGTATTCTCAAGAGGCTACTATATTCTAGATAATCTTCTAGCCCTTGGACAAATAGCTAAACAGTGTTAATGTTATTTTTTAAATGGGTTTGTATCAGATTCTCTATCTTTGCCACTCTTGACCTATGAGTGAAATATCTTTTAGGTGAGAGGGACATCTTGCCATTTGTAGTATATTCAGGAGCATCTTTGCCTTCTACCAACTAGATTTTATTTTCACTCAACCAAACCCTGACTGTCAGATACTAATTCTAGACATTGGCAAATGTCTACTAGAGACCAAATTGTCCACAGTTAGGAAGCACGGATTCAGATAATGGGGGGAAATACAATCAGTAAATAAACAATGTAATGATAAGAAACAAATAAGGGCTGGGAAGGTGGCTCAGTGGTAGAGTGCTTGCCTTGAATGCCTGACGCCCTGGGTTCGATTCCTCAGCACCACATAAGCAAAAAGAGAAAAGCCGGAAGTGGTGCTATGGCTCAAGTGGTAGAGCGCTAGCCTTGAGCTGAAGAGCTGAGGGACAGCGCCCAGGCCCAGAGTTCAGGCCCAATGACCGGACCTCCCCCCCCCCCCAAAAAAAAAGAAGGCAAATAAATTATATAATCTCAGGCAGTGAATTGCACAATAATGTGATGGAGAATTTACTATGGGTGGTGGTGAAAAGGAGCATATATATGAATAGCACATAATAGTCTACTGGAAAGGTCTCATGAAAAAGAAGCTTAAGATATTGACGGATATTAAGATGCTAGGAAAGAGATTAGAAGGAGATGAGCAGCAAATTCAAAGGCTTTAGATGAGAGGACTGTCAGGCTAAGAAGGCTTTTTTCCCCATTTGTTCATGGTTATGAAGGCCTATTAACTCATCATGAGTCAAGACTACTGCAACCAAACATCCTAGGGTGGAAATGAAGCAAGTTCTGCAGATGGAGCAAGGGCAGAGTCTGTAGACAAAAGACCTCTGTGTGTGCTTAGGGTTGGGAGCTGTGGAAAGGCTGAGACAATACAGGGATGCACTCATAAACTTCTCAGAGCAATAGCCACAAAATGAATATGTACCTTATTAATATGATTATCTGAGTCCCTTCCTCTTTTTTCCCTCCCTCATTAGAAATATAAATTACCAAAGACAGATTTCTCTCCAAAGAATATATTTCACAGGAAACCACACTGGGTGGTATAGCAATGTGAAATTACAAAGTTTATTTTCTATCTGATAATAATTCATGCTACAATATTGTGTATCTCTGACACCATGAATTAAAATATATGTTGACAAAGAGATACTGCCTTTTACGCCAGGTAATATACTTGTTATGGATTTATGGCTTGTACATAATATTAAGTGGCCCAGACAGAGGGATTTCATTGAACTCTTGGGAAAGACTGTAACATATTTCCTGCTGACTTATGTTTTCTGTGGTACCTTAATAAGATTTATGGAATATTTAGTCTTTGATTCTTTAATTATAATTGGCAGGTGTCCCTGAAGTTGTAAAGCAATTAGGAAGCCTGCAGTTATTTTTTTATAACAGCAGCTCCAGTGGACTTGATTTTTTTCTAAGGTGTTTATTATGTCTTATTTCCTTTCATTTATCATTCTAGATTGGATCCCTGAAGGATAGCAACCATTTCTTCCTCAGGGCACAGATAAAGATAAGGAGGCAAGAGAACACACAGGTGAGTTTATTGCCTTTGAGATTTGACCACCAGTGATAAAGCTTAACAGTTCACAATGTGAGCTTGACAATACACTGTGTCCAAAAGTTGTTTTCAGAAGCAATTGCACATTTTACTCAAGGCTTTTATATATACAAAGATAGCAAAATATTCCATAGTTTAAAAGACTTTAAGTAGACAAACCACTATTTCCTAGTTTATTGAACAAAATTTATAGACATCTTAAGGAACAAATAAAGAGAAAACCTAATTATTCCTGTAACTAAGTCATAATTAAGTCAGGAGGAAATTTTATATTCTTAAATGAAATTTCAAATTTGTATAAATTTCCTACTGAAGGGAAAGTCATTTCAGTTCATCTTTCCTACTATTTGTTATATATAAATATTTTAAATTGAAATTTCATATAGGCTAGATGTTCTTAATGATGTATTCATTTATTCAATTCATATGTTGCTTTATATTCCTACATGTCAGGTTACTAAATATAGGATTAAAAATTAATTCCCTTCCCTCAGTTTTACAGTTTAAGAGGAAAATTTTATTCACTTAATTGTCCGATAATATTTATTCACTAGTTTTGCTCCCACTGTATAATGAAAAAAGAAAAAGTCCTGAATTGGTAATGCATGTATTTTTGTTGAGGACATTAAAAAGTAAGTAAAAATACATAATGAAATAAAGAAAAGTAAATCAGAGCAAGCACATAATGGCATACTATTTGAAGTTTTAACTTCGATAGCTAATAATAATAATTTTCAGTTTAAAGAATTAATGAGAAGAATGAAAGGAAATAACAATTTGCCTTTGAACTACTTGTTGGGAAGAATAATGTGATAGAAAGATACGTGAGGTAGATATCCAAAGGTCTTATAAAATATTAAGAGATGAAAGATCCTCAGACGTGTTTGAATGTGAATAAGGGAAGAGAAATTAAAAATAAAATTAGACAGGATTTGTAGAAAAGACAAGTCTTTCAGTCAGCAATAACTCAAGGACACCTGAAGTGCAGTCATGCATGGGAAGTTTCTTTCATCCCTTTATTCTTTTGTTAATTCACTTATTTAATAATCATATAGTTTATGCAAATGTACACTGGGAGATACTGAAACTATCGTTACTGTCTTCCAATGCAAAGCCTACAATGTAATTTGTAAGCTGAGATGTGACATAAAAATAACTAACACTACATAAAAGTAAGAATTTAAATAAAAGCTAATAACTATGAGAATTTGAAACAAACAGCTCTGTGTGCTGAAGGCGTAACCCATATAATGCACTCTGTACTTAGGTTTCTTAGGTATTTAATGAAAAACAAACTTAGTTTTCATTGAGGAAGGTACATGGATTTGACTCCTGAGGAAGAAAGTCATGGAAGTATGAAGAAAAGGCAAAAGATTTCCAAGAGAAGGGAAATATTATGAGCACATACAGACAGAGAAATAGTGTGTTCAATGTTCCATGAAGTGTAGTTTAAGCTCAAAAGGATATGGTGAACTCTTAAACCTTGCAGCTAAGACGATAATCTTATTTGGAAAGACAGTAGTTACTGATTTATGTTAAGACTGGATTCTACTGGCATGGATCCCTAACCTAACATGAATGGTTCTGAGAAAAAGGGAATACACATAGGGGGAAAATTGTCCAATGATGACAGAGGCAGAAAATGGTGGGATGCATCACAAGGAAAGGAATGACCAAGATAGTGTGAACTCCTGAATCAAGAGGTACAGAAAAGGATTATCTTCTGTGATTTTAGAGCAAGCATGACCCTGCCAACATCCAAATTGCAGACTTCTACCCACTAGAACCCTAAGCTACTGGTTGTTGAAGTAACTCAGGTTGTTGTATTTTGTTATGCGAGCCCCTTACAGTTTTCTATGATGAATGTATTAGATTTTAAGTTTTTCTTTGGTCCTATTTGGCATCTGACAATTCTATCTTAATATTTTTATTGTGTAGGTGATGTACAGATTAATATTTTTGTATCTTACATGTGTTTATTAAATAATTTTCTATGTCAATAATGGAGAAACTTTTTTGAAACTCTGTTAATTGTATCACTTTTAATCCTAGCTATTAAAAAGATCATTAATTTCTCTTGTGATAGACTATGTCATAGGTGTTTAAAACTGTGCTTATAGTCAGGCCTGTAATCCTAGCTACTCAGGAGGTTGAGATCTGAGGGTTCAGGCAGGAAAGTTTGTGAGACTCTTATCTCCAATTAAGCGCATTTACACACACACACACAAACACACACACACACACACACACACACACACACACACACACACACAGACTGCCTGCCTCGCAAAGTACCAAAAATCCATACTATGTTTATAGTAAGCATTTTTGATATATATCCTGCTTGTTTTGGTCAGTGACAGACTGCTTGATAAGTCATATAGTAATAAATAGTCTTGTGACATTGTAGCCATCTTAGTGTGTGTAAATGAACTTGTGATTCATACACAATGACAAAATGTGCATACATTTTTTAGAATAAGTCCCCATTGTTAAGTGACACATGACTCTACTGGGAAATAGCATAACATTAAACAAAGTGTATATATCGATTATGTTTAGTGTATACATGCAGAATCACATATACATCCAGAAGCAGAAATGAAAGAACAAGAGGACGAAATGAAATAATGAATAGATAATGGTGAAATAATAACAGGCCTACATTTGTCTTTTATAGTTGAAAAATAAATGTAATATGATTATACTTTCTTGGGAATAAAATACATCTCAACATTTTAAAAAGAAAAAAAAAAGAACTCTTGTTTTTTCATAACCATGTCTGGTAAATGAGTTGCTAAGTCAATTTAATTTTTAAGATTAAAAAATATTATATCTCCTAAAATTATATTCTATATGAATACCAGAGGGAAACACTTTAAGTTAAGTAAATAATATGGTCTTCAGTAATATTTAAGTTAGATTTAGTGTTGTGAGATAAGCAACAAGAACCAAAAATATCCTCCCATCTTTCAGAGTTTAGAAGTGCAGAAGCATTAATGTTATGAGGTCCACAGAGTTAATTCTGTGTCACCCATTATTATAGAGAGGAGATAGGCTGTGCTTTGCTAAGATATGCAGGGGATAGTCCCTTCTATTTCATTACTTCAAGAATAGGCCACCAGTCCAGTATTGATACAAATTGAGGTTAATATAAATATATCATATCTATTTTAGATGTGTTGCTTTTCTCTTGTTGTCTGCTTCTGTATAAATTATGTTCCTGAGAATAAAACCATGCTAAGTAAGATTTGTAACAACAACCTATATACAGTATAGCTTGACATTAAATAACGAATTCTAGAATAAATATTCTGCATTATTGCAAATTTCAAATAAGGCCTCTTTACACTTCCTTACCTTAAATGGTGGATATGTGACTTAAATGATAAGCTATTATGATTTTACCACCAAACTTGTGGAAAAAAGTAATTAAAGTTTTATGTTAAATGTAACATATATTTAAACAAGAATTGCATGTGGAGAATGAAGGGACTGAATCATCAGACTTATCTAGTGGACTCTATTTCATAGACACTGAGGCACAGGGAGATAAAGTAATGCCTTAAGTTTTGTAGAAAGTTTATGTCAGTTCCATGATGGAACAAAGGCCTTCTGACTCTCAGGTGATGGGTTCCTTCCATTATATCATGCTCTGCTGTGATGATCTGTCAGAGATATTCAAGCACAGGCACAATGACTGTCAGTCAACCTGAACATAATCCTCTAAGTTATGCTAATTCCCATAAAAACTAAGATGACATACAGCTAAAGGAATCCCCACTAGGATTTGGTTCATATAAATTTGCCCATTTATGGCAAATTTATCCTGCTCTTTGGAATCTTTTTGTTCTTTTTATACTATTCCTATTATATGCATATTAAAAAAACCCCAGAAATTTCTAGGATTCAAGGAAGACCGAAATGAGGAAAAAGAAAACCAGAATGTAGTGGTGCTCTTCTTTATTGGAGCAATCTTTCTGTAATGAGTATCTGTGTAAATGGCTCAGGGATGATGTGAGGGGACATGCTAGCATTCCCAAGCTTTCATTATTATCACTGGCAACTGGAGACAAGGTCCTCTCTTAAACAGGTCAAAGGAAAAGGAAATTTACATGTAATACAATTATGGTAACAAGGCTTTTAGTAGTCTAACATAATTTAGCAAATGCAAGATTATCCTGGAATCAATGAGGCTTTAAATGTAATCAAAATGTGGAGGAAAAAAACATAAAAAAATCTCTGAGTTTTCCAGGTCAAATTTCTCAAAATAATTAAGATAATTAAAAATTCTTTTTCAAAAACTAAAGTTAAGGGAGAGGTTGGGTTAGGAGGGATGGGAGAGAATAATGAAATGGAGGACATCCACCACTCTGCTTGTAAACTGATTTGGTAACCCCTTAGTACAACTACTTAAAAATAATAAAAATATAATTAAGCATTAAAAGTAAATAAAAATGAAAACATTACAGTATAAAGATGAAATCCTAGTTCCTTGAGTAAAACAGTTTTCATTTATTCTTTTTTTTTTAATTAGGAGAAGTAATACCAGGAAGAGAAATTCTGAGGAAAAAGCAAATACCAAATACTTCAATCAGTAAGGACTGTATTTTGGAAATTTAAAGGCCAATGTTAAAAATGAAGTAAGAGAAGCAATATGGGAAACTCCTTGCCAAAAAAACAGTACTTTATAAACTTTTCAGCTCAGGACACTAAAGATAAAGGAACATTTCCTTCTAGTATATGCCCTCAAGTTTTTGAGAATTATAGCTTATATAAATTTCATTATTTAATAGAATTGAAAATTTTTCTACATAACTCTCCATTCAAATTCAAAATAAAGTTGGGTGCCAGTGGCTTACACCTGTAGTACTAGCTGTTCAAGAGGCTTAAATCTGAAGATCATGGTTCAAAGCCAGGTTGGGCAGAGAAGTCTGTTGAGACTTTTATCTCCAATTAACTACCAGAAAACAGAAGTAGTGCCATGGTTCAAATGTGACCTACTCACATATACACAGTCATATTAACTGAACTGTGACATTTTTCAGGGAAGAATTCAAATGGTGTATCTCCTTTGAACAATGAACTTACAGTCTAACAAAATGAATACAGAAATCTGGTACTTAAAGTATGTGAGTTGGGAGGCAGGAGAAGGTGATTAGGAGAAGAAGGTAGAAAAATAAAGAGAGGAAAGGGAGGAATGCAGTCAATATATACTGTATATGCTATAAAACTATAAAAAAAAGTTAAGGGAATGTTGAAGAAATGGGGAAGAATGATGAATGGAGTGATATTGATCAAGATATATTATACTTATAAACTGAAATGTTGAATTTTAACCCCTTTGTAGAACTACTTATAGACAATGAAAATAATAAGTTGGCTCAGTGGTAGAGTGCTTGACCTGCATGCATGAAGCCCTGGGTTAGATTCCTCAGCACCACATAAGCAGAAAAAAGCTGGAAGTGGTGCGGTGACTCAAGTGGTAGGGTACTAGCTTTGACCTGAAAAGCTGAGGGACGGTGCCCAGGCCCAGAGTTCAGCCCCTGTGACCAACAACAACAACGAAAAGGAAAATAATATTTTTAAATGCATGGATGAATAAACAAACTGATGAATCAAGAATCATTGAATATATTTTCTGAAGCCCAGCTTCATATGTAGAAAAAATATGCAGGATGAGAAATTGCTGTGTGCTTCTCCCATGGATAGTTGCTCTACATGATGAGTGCTGTCAAGCTAAAACAAAAATAAATAAAAGGGTAGTTTTACCAATATAAAAGAGTCATATCTGCAGAGACAGCTTTTGTGACACATTTTTGTCTTGGGCATGTATGCAGTATTATTTATGCAGATTATGAGCTGGTCATACTGCACTTCAAGGTCAGAATTTTAAAAAAGGAAACTTGCAAAGCAATTGTGATAACAACCTTCTTTTAACTATAACACTGTTCTTCACTCCAATTTAGCTCAGGCTCTCAGTTATTACTTACATGAATTAGTCCCAATAACTCTTTTCTAGAATGCTTTTCCTGTGGAGGAACATACTTGACCCCAGTGGATTAATCCTTTAGGAACAGATAGCATATTAATATAACTAAGAGTCTTTATTTCTAGATAAGTAAACATGTGCTTTGCTTTTATGAGTTCCAAAAGTACTGTAATTAAAGATTATCATTTGGACACTATTTGTTTTATGTAACAAAATATCATCTAAAAGTCATTTCATAAAATAAGTTATTCTATATATGAAGGGGTTCAAATGTACATGGTATTGTTTTATTATTTAATTATACTAAACACTAAGATTGTTTCCTACTTCTTTGATGTCTTTTCATTCCCCAACATTCTTTCACATATGACTGCTTTGAAAAGCAGAAATTTGGAACCATTTTTCATGATAGAAATAAAACTTACTATGTTAATAAACAATTTCAACATCTACTGGCAACTTCCAGAAGTAGAGACATACCCCTGACAGACAGAATATGGCATTGCTTGTAAATTTTGTGTTTGTTGGGAAACAATACATAGGAATCTGAAAGCTTTCTGAAAGAGAGGAGGCCTGTGATAAATAATTTTTGTATTAGTTACTTTTGCAAGTATGAAAAATAATTTTGACTATAATTATGCAGATAAGGACTGATTTAAATTTCTAAAAATAAAAGAATTGTCAGGACAGATTTATTGTGAAAAAATTACTTGATATGAGTTGGTTATTATTATAACAAAAGCAATACAATTTTGCTTCAATAATGTTTTCTAAAACCATTTTTAAATCTTCAAAAATATTTTTAAAGTCAAAATCTGAAGCCATTAGGTATAAGGAAATAAAATAAGTCAATAAACGTACTTAATGAATTAATTTCCAAAGGTGTAAAATTTGCTTTTCACCTGCTTTAAAGGGAAGTTTCGGAGAAATCTAACTCAGAGGAAAGTTTTTTAAATTTTCCCCAGTGCAAACAAGGCTTCATTTTATGCATTCCCCTTTAACTGTGGAAAGCCATGTTTGTTTTTTTCTCCCTGCAGAGACAAGACTTAAAGTAATTGCTGTTCACAGCTTGAAAGAACAAGACCTTCACTACTTCTTCAGTCTTTTCTCCCTAGTGGTAGCCTCTTGCCTTAATAAATTAAAGCTTTAACCCTAATGATTTTTTTAAAAAAAACTTTGGTTCAAGGGTAAAGGGTAGAAAGCCAAAACTCAACAGGCTATGTTATTTCTTTACAGTAAGAAATTTATCATTATACATATTAAATGAATGAAATTGCTCAGTTTCCTATAAACCAAATTGCACAAAAGAGATGTTAGTACACAACTCATGGTGTAGATTGGGTTGCCAAAACTTCTAGGAGTTCCCAATAAGAAAGCTAAAATGAACATATTTTTGGAATGATACACTCAGGAATTTAAAAATCAGAATAAGAATATGATGCTTAGAATTCTCCAATTAAATCTGGACTAGCTTGAGTAATTTTATTGTAACCCAAAGAATACTTCTAAGGGAAGGTAGATGACTTGGAAGGTGAAATACGGAAAGGTCGTGTAACTTCTGCCTGATGATCTTGGGATGCTCACTCTAGGGAAAGCCAGACGTCTGGTAAGAAGCTTGGGTATCTAGAGACTGCAGTGCTAATGGATCATGTGTGGGCACTCTGATTAGCTTTGACTGCCGCACATGCAAGTGAGCCACCTGGACTTTCCCATGACGATAGCCCCATGCAGCAGCTGACTCAGACCACCACATGAGGGACTTCAGGTGAGAACTGTCTCGGTAGCACCTTTCAGGATTCTGGACCAAGTGTCCCATGAGTCTATTCAAATGCCTGTTACATGTCTTAGAGTCATTGAAATTTCAACAAAACCCTTGGAAGTTTTGGTTGTTTAATATCATTTGTACAAGAAGGACAAATTGCAGAACAAATTCTTCCAAAATAAATACTTTCTAGTAAACAAAGACAATTCACAAGAGCTTTAATTGCGTCTACTTTTCAAATTTGGCTAATGTTTTTACAAAAAAAAAGTCACTTTTTTTTGTCTTTTGGATGTGTATTGAATTTTCAGAAGGACAGAAGATATTCAAAGTGGCTTTAGCTAGCAATAAGTGATATTTTCTGCTTTCCTGGATATTTTCTATGTGAGATGAAATCAGGTCAACTGTGAAACATGAATTCCTATTAAAAAGATTATTTAGTTGAGGGGATAAAATGGGATAGGATAGAAGATGGAAAGAATGATGGAAAAAGTAACATTGATCAGGATGCATTTTACTAATAAATTGACATGTTGGCTCAAAACCCTTTTATAAGTACATAGCGATAATAAAAACAAATTATTCCCCCACCCCCCAAAAAAGAAGGATTGTCCAGGAGGTTGAACTCAGGGCCCTGGCATTGTCCCTGAGCTTTTGTGCTTGAGGTTAGTGCTCTATCATTTGAGCGATACTTCTACTTCTGGTTCTTTTTGTAGTTTATTGGAGATAAGAGTCCTATGGACTTTCTTGCCTGAGTGGGCTTTGGATCACAGTCCTCAGATATCAGCCTCTTGAATAAGTAGATTACAGTTGTGAGCCACCAGTGGTCAGTGATTCCTCTATTTTTATAGTATAGTTTATAATGTAATTCTGGTTGTTGTTGTTCTGGTACTGGGACTTGAACTCAGGGTCTTGGCAATGTTCCTGAGCTTTTTGCACAAGGTTAATGCTCTACCACTTAAGCCACAGCTCCATTTTCAGCATTGTTGTTGTTGTTGGTGGTGGTGATGGTAATTAAAGATATACATCTCATGAACTTCCTTCCTGGTCTGGCTTTGAACTGTGATCCTTATATTCTAATTAGATAGGTTTAAAGCTCAAACCACTAGCACGTGCTTTACAATCTGATTTTCAATTTCTAATAATTTGTCTAACTTTAGATATCATTAGACAAAACAAAAATTGAATGTGAATATTAGAAAATAGAATATGATGGACTCTGAAGGTTATGAACATTTTGAATGTGGGGTAATCAGATAATAGAAAAAGTTTGCAGTGGCGCTGTGGCTCAAGTGGTAGAGCGCTCGCCTTGAGCTGAAGAGCTGAGGGACAGTGCTCAGGCCCAGAGTTCAAGGCCCATGACCGACAAAAAAAAAAAAGTTTGTAGAGAGCATAAATAACAAGGTAGAGGTCAGAATTAATAATGAAATTTTGCAAATTGACAGCAAACCATAGTCAAAACAATGCAGTAAGTGAAGTCTCTAAAAATAATTGGAAATACAGAAGAGTAGATTCTGAAGAATTGTTTTGTAGACATCCAATAAATATTGGTCTAAGATATTAAAGATAAAGAGTATTTTAAAAGACAATAAAAGCTTGGGGAAGATTTTTGGATTTTCTTTTGGGTTTTACTCTTTCTTTGTTTTCCTTTTGTAGAGCCTTGTCACCATGCCAATTTCTTTTTCTTTTCTCCCACTAGTTCCAGCTTTTTTTGTTTTTTGTTTCTCCTTTATTCCCCTCCCTAAGTACATCTTTTATGCCTAATCTTATTGATCATTGTTATACCAATACCTCTAAATTAAAAACTCTATTCCAAAAATCTTCCCTGATTTCAAACTGTTACATCACAGAAATTTTAATTTCAAGAGATGGAAATTTGAAATAATTATCATTCATCACCTGTAATTGTTATACTTAGTAAAAACATAAAAAGTACAAAACTTGAGGCTAGGAAGGTGGCTCAGTGGTAGAGCGCTTGCCTTGCATACATGAGGTCCTGGGTTTGATTCCTCAGCACCACATAAGCAAAAAGAAAAAAAGCTGGAAGTGGCGCTGTGGCTCAAGTGGTAGAGTGCTAGCCTTGAGCTGAAGAGCTGAGGGACAGCACCCAGGGCCAGAGTTCAGGCCCCATGACCAGAACCTTCTCCCCAACCCTCCTAAAAAAAGTACAAGACTTTCCGTGTTTCTGATCCTCTGCTTAATCCTAAACAGCAGAAATTCTAAACCATATATGAAAACAGCATATTGTGAAGCATATTAGAATAACATGCTTTTGTTTGCTTTCCTTTTCTCTCTCAGATAACACAAAGTATACAAGTTAGAGCTGGAACAGCATTTCCTCACTGTTACCAGCAAGGACTCAGTGTCTTTCATTTTCTTGCTCTACTCTAAAGACCCTTTTTCCAAGTCCTCAGCATTTGGCTCTGAGCCTCATGGTCACAAGATGGCATTTCATTTAGAGACTTGATTGGATCACTGTTTCTGCCAGAAGGAAGGTGGAAGGTGAATGTGAAGGGCAAATGTGCAGAGTGAGCATGTCTATTAAGATGGATCTCTTTAAAAGGCATCCTTAAATCCCATCCAGGGGATGGACTGTTTAAAGAGTCTGACCATTAGGATAACCCTTACTATAAGACTCTTAAGAAATAAGTAATAATATCTATATATAAAATCACCTGCTTAAATCAAGCTTCCATAGGTTAAGAAGTTGAAAAAAGATCCTACTTATAGACAAAAAAAGAAGCAGTTTCTCTAACATGCCTCAATGAAGAAATCTATCATTTTAAAGTTTCCCATTCCCTTTAAGCCACTAGGATTACTGCTCTGCATAATTAATTATCCAACAGGATTTATTAATCCCAATCAAATTCACCATTTTCTGCTTCTCCCACTTCATTGTTCTAGTGGTTGAATGACAAGCTACTGAAAGCTATGTCTACATTCTAATTCCCAGAATCTGTGAATGTTACCTTATTTAGAAGAGACCTTGAAGGTATAATTAAGTTCAGGATCTTGAGAAGAAGAGATCATCTTGGATTATCCTGTTCAGTCTTAAATCCAATGATCCAAGAGTTTTTATAAGAGACTCGTGAGGAAATTTGACAGATGGAAAGCCCATGACAATAGGAAGACTAAAACTGGAGTAATGTGCCTACAGCTAAGGAATACCAGCAACCAGCAGAAGCTAGATGATATAAGAAATAGATTCCCTGAGAATGCACTGATGACACACTGATTTCATTCTTTTGACCTCTAGATCTGAGGGAGTAAATATCTGTAGACTTATGCCATCTAAATGTGGTAATTTATTATAGCAGCCACCAGAAATAAATAGAATTACATTGGTCTGCATTGAGGGGGAAAGGAGGTGTGTGTGGAGGGGCGGAGATATTTGATGTATGGGAATTGCAATAAAGTTTTGGGTGCTAGTACTTGATTATGGAGATTAAAAAGTAGCAAGTATTTAGAAAGTAAAAAAATGTGAATAGAATCTAAGATAGGGGCATAAAAGAAAATAAAAACTTACATGGCTTTAGCATTTAATCAGTATCTGACATATTCTTTTGCAAAAAAGTAAGTATTAAAAGGGCAAGATGTGTATCTCAAATGGTAAAGTGCTTGACAAAAAAAAAGAGGCTTGTTCCATCAGAAAGAATGACATTGCCCCATTTGTTAGGAAATGGAAAGACTTGGAAAAAATTATATTAAGTGAAGTAAGCCAGGCCCAAAGAAACATAGGTCCCATGGTTTCCCTTATTTGCAAGAACTAGTATATGTCTGAAACAAGCAGAAAAGGTCAGATAAGTTGATGTTAGGTGAAATGAACCCCAAGATATGTATTCAAATGGTTTTTCTTTCATGCGATTGTTTCTAATATATTTATAAGATTTTTTTTGTTTCTTTGTATGTCCCTCCCCCACAGTATAACCCCTCCTTTCACTGTATTTGATGTTGGTATAATTTGTGGAGGGGAAGGGAAAAAACAAATTGTTTAACTAGGGATACAGGTGGACCCATTGCTACAATGAGATGTACAAGTCGTTATGTCGAAAAACGAACTTTACAACTTTGGTGGGGGGGCACTGGAGTGGGGGGGGCAGGAGGGTATGGGAAGGGGAAACAAAGGAGGAGGCAACAATGCTCGATAAGAAATGTACTCATTATCTTGCCCATGTAATTGTCACCCCTCCGTACAGTAAAAAAACAAACAAACTGAGGTTGTTGTTCAAGTCCATTGCTGACAAAAAAAGAGGTGGGTAGAGAGGGATAGGGACAAAAAAAGAGGGGGGTAGAGAGGGATAGGGACAGAAGGAAGGACAGGAAGGGATGGAGGAGAGAAAAAGCATTATAATTTATGGACCTCTGTTATTCTTGTTATAGGTTTTGTTGCCTGGTATCTAGGCTCCCCTGCCTTTGTTTAGCATACCACATTTACTTAGGAGAATTTCTTTCCCCCCACTTTATATAGTTTTAGTTAGACTGATAGAAAATCAAGATATTTTGGTTCATGCTAATTGAGATGCTATGAGTATTAGACTGCTTCATATATTCAGAAACCATAGGATATTGCTAGATGACTGATGAAAGATAGATGGACAGACAGACAGACAGATAGATAGAGACAGACAGACAGACAGACAGATGGACAGATACTAGATAAACAGATGACTGATGACAGGGGGTGGGTTTATTAGGAGAATTGGGTCCCAGATTGTAAACCTGAGAAACCACATGGTAGAACATTGAAGACTGGATAAGGAGAAAAGTTGGCAGCCTGGTTTGGTCTAACACTAAAGGCCTTAGAATTATGGAAGCAAATAATGTGGCTCAGTTCAAGGCTGAGGCTGAGGGAGGAGTTGCTGTTGAAAGTTCTGAATCCAGAAAACCTAGAGTTCTGATGACCAAGTGCAAGAGAAAGAGGGTATACCTGTTCTCAAAGAAATAGTGGGGGAGTTCTTTATCTTCTGTTTTTTTTTTGTTTTGTTTTGTTTTTTTAAACACTGAATAGCATCTACTCACACTGAGGACAGATCTTCCGCAATCAGACCTGCAATTCAGCACCCAATCTCTATAAATGCCCATATAGACTCCTCCGTCTCTGTCTCTCTCCCTCTCGCTCTCCCTCTCCCTTTCCCCCCCTCTCCAATAATGTAATCATGTTGTCACACTGACCCCTAAAATAAACATGCAAGCCTGTTACATAATCTTGGCCAAAGAATATTTATGGTTAGTACTCTGAGTCTTGAACAAATTGATGGAGATAATGACCTAAATGTGCTGATTGCCATTTCCATCTCTGATATGACAGTTGAGTGCTTCCTGACACTTTAAACATAACAGCTGATTTCCCCCTCCTCTTCTCCCTTCTCCTTTTTTCCCCCTACATATCGCTTTATCTTTTGATTGATTCTTGGAAATTACCTATTTTTCCAAGCTGTCCTGCTCGCATAAGACTTAGTTTCTGTCTCTTTCAACTAAAGAACCCTAATTGCTCCAATTGATAAATTTATTCATTTGAAATTGTTATTGATAGTGATGAAGTGATAAATGAGTTTAAGACAGAAAACAAAAGATATTTGGTAGGCTACAATTTTTATAATGGTACTCATCGTCCATCTTAACAAAGAAAAAAAATATCTCATTCAGAAAGAAATTGCAAGCACTTTTGAAACAATTTCTGACGTCTTTGTTAAAAGTTAAATGTCATAGATTCAAGAGTATTCAAATTTACACAGAGAACTACTTAGAGCAGATCAGCTAGATAAAAACTATGATGTTTGTCAATGCTAATTCCAGTAATTAAGTGCTGTTCTCATTCTATTTGAAAAAGGCCTCTGTGGGATTATATTAATGGCATAATGGAGAGCCAAAGAAAAAAATCAAAACTATTATGAAAAAATAGGGATATTGAAAAATTCATGAGCTGGAACCTTCAGAAAAGTAGAGTGTGCCTATGGTGCTAAGTGATCGGGGTTACTGGAATAGCTGTCATTCTCTGGTCCACGAGAACAGACAAACTCTTACTGTTCTAAAATTTATATCATACATTAGAAATGGTTTTAACATAAATACTGTAATTGGTTGCTTTAACTGAAGTTTGTCTGTTACAATCTCACTATTACTTTTTTATTTCATATAAGAAAAGACTCCTAGTTTTTGTAATGGTTAAACATTTTGCTCATTTCCTCTTCATATATATATATATATATATATATTTAAATTTCTATCTTAAAAAAGATTATACTTGAAGGGCTAAATGTGATCATTCTAGCAAGGTCAATACTTTTTTAGTTTAGGAGATAAGAAAAACATTCTAGTTGGGCCTTAATAACTGGTAGTGTTTTTTCTTGTCATCATTTTGCTTCTATTTTATGCCTGTTCTGGACTGGCCATTTGCCTTTATTCACTCACAGGTGAACATTCCAAAAGCTCAAACCAGTGTTTGTGGAAGGGGCACCTAGAAATGAGAAGAAGTCTGAGAGGGAAGACTAAGTTGAGTCAAGGAATCAATTCAATTGACTTCAGGAAGTCAAGAATTACCTAACCTTACTTAAGATATTTAACTTTTCTGTATCTGAGATGTGTGTGTGTGTGTGTGTGTGTGTGTGTGTGTGTGTGTGTGTGTGTGTGTGTGTGTGTGTGTACTCCAATCCAGGGGTTTGAATTTAGGGCCTGGGTATTGTCCTTAAGCTTTTTTTTTTTTTTTTTTGCTCAAGGGTAGTTCTCTACCACTTGAACCAAAGCTCCACTTCTGGATTTTTTGATAGTTTGTTGGAGATAAGAGTCCATTGGATCTTTCTGCCCTGCCTGGCTTTGAACCATTATCTATAGATCTCATACACCAAAGTAGCTAGGATTACAGGAGTGAGACACTGGCACTTAGCATGGCAATTTTAACCTCTGAAATGAAGATTATTATATTTTATCTGTTCTCATGGAATTTCTGCGAGCATACTATGAAAGTAGACAGGTGAAAAGAATGAAGAAAGTTTCTATGTAAATGCAAGGTGCACACTATTAATTGAATAATATGTTATGTAACTGGATTAAACTGTACTTCTCTATAATAACAAAGAACACATATTTGTTAGTCATGCTAGGTAAAAACTACAATGAAAATTTATTCAAATGTTTAAGTGTATACAAATTTAAAAGTTATCATATGTTCAGTTTATTTGTATTTTTATTTTATTGTAAAGATGTTGTGCAGAGGGGTTACAGCTACACGAGTAAGGCAATGAGTACATTACTTGTCAATCATTGTTACCCCTTCCCTTGTTGTTGGCCCACTATCCCTTCCCTCCCCCACCTCCCCCATTCCTCCGCACCCCACCTGCCCCACCTGAAGTTGTAAAGTTATTTCCAATATACTGTCCTGTGGGTATCGTTGTTGAAATGGGCCAACATGTGTCCTTGTTTCACCATTTCGTATTCCCCTTCCCCTCCCCAGATTAGACAAATGTACATACAAGATGCAGGGTCAGGGCTGGAAAGGTGGCTCAGTGGTAGAGCACTTGCCTTGCATGCATGAGGCCCTGGGTTCGATTCTTCAGCACCCCATAAGCAAAAAGAAAAAAGCCTGAAGTGGCGCTGTGGCTCAAGTGGTAGAGCACTAGCCTTGAGCTGAAGAGCTGAGGGACAGCGCCCAGGCCCAGAGTTCAGGCCCCACAACCGGACCCAAAAAAAAAAAAAAAAAAGATGCAATGTCAGCTCATCTGTTCATAGTTTTAAAGAAAATAAAATTGATGTATTATGCACATCTTAAAAAATTGTTAGTTTGAGATTTAACTTGTGGTTATGGTCCATATGATCATTATCTATCACTCTTAACACACCCTAGTTTTTTTCCACTAGATCTTCCCTTATAAATTCTGCAGTCCTTCACCACAGTATGTATGTGACATTTTCTATCTTTATTACAAAGCAGGTTGTAATACGAAAGATGCACTACAGTCCTTTTCTAAGTGCATACTTATCAATACAAAGTAATACATTTAAATTTTTCTTGTGATAAGCTATGTTGGTTGCCAGAGTGTTTACAAAATTAGACTATTTTTATAATTACATTTTAATTGAGCCTTATATGTCATAAAAACAACTGCATATGTATTGTCTACTTGAAGAATAATTCAAGGTACATCTTTTAATTTTATTGGTTTTATTGATACTGTTACAGTTGGTGATTTCCCCACAGCTGTTTTTATTTCATGAAAATCATTCATCCCAAGAGTGTGACTACAGCTCTAAGCATTTTATAATAAATTGTTATGATCATTAAACACATGTAGTTAAAGACTTCTTTGCATCCGTTTCCTTGTTCTTAGTTTTAATTTTTCATCATCTTTATTAATTTTATATATCAAATATAATTTTTAAGCCCCCAAATTAACAAGCTGCATATGTTCTGCCTGTGTACTGAGAGCTGTCTTTGCACATTGTTCCCACACTCACTACATATCTCTTCCCCATATAGGCTTTTCCAGCCAGTGCCTTGGCTCTCTTCCTGCTTTGGTTGCTGATTGCCTCCCATCCCTGTCATAGATTCTAGTCCTTAGTGTTTTTCTATCCTACTACCACATCTTTTCTTTTGCTCTCTCAAACACTGTTCCAATTACATCTCCCCTTGCAGCAACCCTGATCATCTCTGCCTTACTCCTGCTGTGTTTCCTGTGTAATGCTTGTGTTTGTCACAAGATACTCACTACCACAGTTCACACTGATCATTATTCACTTATTCATTATTTGCTGATTCACAAGCTTCCCTGTTTTTAGGGCCCACTCATTATCAGGATGGCTCTAGGTTCTCTGGTTACAAAGATATGTGGTATGACACGGTTCCTGTTTCCCAACCTAGATTTCTGTGTTCTAGTGGGGAGATTTCCGAATTTGAAGAACCCAAACAATGGCTCTATTTAAAAAATGTTTTAACTTTACATTTTATTTGTTTATTATTTTGTACATGTGTGCCTGTCCTGGTACTTGAACTCAGGGCCAGAGTGCTCTCCCTGAGTCTTTTTTTTTTTTTTCCCTTAAGTCTAGTGCTCCACCACTGAAACTGAAGCTCCACTTCCAGCTTTTTGTGGGTTAATTGGTGATACAAGTCTCACATTTGAACTGTGATTCTTAGAGCTCATACTCCTTAGTAGTTAGTGTTAGGTTTTTAAAAAGAGGTAGCCGAGTAAGAACAGCACCAGCACGCACGTGGTATTCAGGTAAGGGGTAGGTTTATTCAGTAGACCTGCTGGGACCAGGCAAGGTTGGCACTCCACGTGGCTGGGAAAGAGAGAGGAAAGAGCTAGAGCAGAGAGAGAGCAGAGAGAGCTAGAAAAGAAGAGCAAGAGCAAGAGCTAGAAACGAACAGAGAGAGAAAAAGGAGAGAGTCTGGGCCTGGGCTAGGCCTTATGTAGGGTATGGGCGGAGAAAGGTGTGGCCACATCAAATTCAGATGTGACCTCAGCAGATGCAGATGTGACCTCTTCCAGGTGTTCCAGTTGCCTAGGTAACGCAGGTACTGGGTGGAGACTTTGCTGCGAGGAGGGTGGAGTCTGCTCACCATCCAGGAGCGGACCTTACATTCCAGCCTTTTAATAATCATGAAATAGGGCGCGGATTCTCTCTGGCTACTTCCTGCTGACAAAGGGCGTCGACAATAGGGGTAAAAGGCTGGAATTTGGTCTCCTCCCAGAGAAGGCAGTGAGCAGCAGCTGTCCCTTGGTGGTGTGAGTCCTTAGGTGAAGTCTGGAGAAGTCTCATGAGCATTGAGGGGCTGGAAAAAAAATACTAGAGAGCAAATAAATGGCAAGAGGAAGGACTTGGGGCTGAAAATGTTAGTAGAAATGTCCCTAGTTACTTCTGACATCTGGCAACTAGGTAGAGAAGTCAGGTGACAAAGGCAAGAATCTAAATTCCTGTCCAGTTAATAGGTACACAGCTATGGACACTAGATGGGCAGGTTTCTTACTTCTACTGACCTCCCGGCTCAGGTTAATTTTGAAAGGGCAGGCACAAAGTAGCTGATGTAACATTATCTCCTCTTACTCTTCTCCATGTTCCCTTGTTCCCCAGACTGGCTGAGTCTAGGTGCTCATTGCTGGGATGGCTTGTCCCAGTTGGTATTCAAGATTTGAACTCAAGGCCTGGGCACTGTCCCAGAGCACTTCTGCTCAAGGCTAGCACTGAAACACTTTGAGTTATAGTACCACTAGTATTTAAGGAGGTTTGAACTCAAGGCCTGGGCACTGTCCCTGAGCACTTCTGCTCAAGGCTAGCACTGAACCACTTTGAGTTATAGTACCACTTGCAGAGTTTAGCTGGGAGATGGAGTCTTAGGGATTTTTCAGCCTGGGCTGGCTTTGAACTGCAGTCTTTGCCTCAAAAGCCCTTTATTATTTCCAATTAAAGCAACAAGGAGATCAAGTAGAATAAGTAGAGCTTACCTGGTTCTTATCAAGAATTGACCAACAAATATTCTGCAATGACAAAACTCATTAGATGTGATGAGAATTTTAGCATAGGTATGCCCAGTATTTTAGTACCATGTAGTCAGTAGTAGAATACACAACACAGAACAAAAAAGGCAAAACTCAAAACCTAAAATTTTGACGTTTAGACATCTTTGCTAACAAAGCACATTAGATGGCTGGGCCTCAGTTACCAGGGCCTGTGAAAAGAGCAACTTGTTAGCAAGGCACCTTAGAATAGATGGATGGAGTAGTAAGCTTGGTGGAAGGTTAAGGGTCAGATGGGGCCAAACCCTTAACCCACCACGTGGCCAAGATGGCGAATTCAAGATGGCGAATTTCTGAAAGAATGCAAAGAAAGCCTGAATAGATTAAGCCTACATTGGCTAGCCTTTGAGAGGGAACCTAGAGGGCGGTCCCTGGGACCCAGCCTGCGTCGCACTCTTCAGGGCATAAGCCAAAATGTAGAAAAGAGAAAGGGAGAGATAGGGAAAGTTGGACATGAATGGCAGAGAGAGAGCAAAGAGGGCCCGAAAGTAAACAGACTTCTGATCATTTACCATTGCAGTAGCAAAAACTGTACTTCTGAGAATGGCATAAAAATGAGGCTCTCTGGCTTTCCAGGGAGCGCAGGAGACATTTCAAAGGGGTTTCACGGCTCAGGCGTGATTCATAGCACCCCATTAAATGAGTAGAGTCAGTCTGGTGAGTGAAGGAGAGCTGACCAGGCAGAAGCGGCGTCCCGACTTCCCCCAGAGCCCTCTAGAGAGAAATGGCCAAGCCCCCAAAGCCAAGCGTCCTCGGCTTCAGAGGTGACCGGCCTTTCAGCTAAAGGCCGTAGGAGCTCTCTGGCGTGGCGCCACGTCTGGACAGAGACTGAGTAACAGAGAGCCGTAGAGTAGTTTCACTCACCAGAGTAGAGAAGTGGTGTGGACATGGATGTGAAGGCAGCAATGGTATCGATGAGCTGATTCCGCCACAGACAGACTGGTTCGCAAAAGGCCGTCAGAACTGTGGGTATTCCTCAGAGCAAAAAGGGAAGAACAAAAAAAGAAAAAAGAGGAAAAAAACAGAAATCCCAGCTTTCCTGACTATAAGCCTTTATCCGAGTCACGGCACCATTTATGTTAGGTTTTTAAAAAGAGGTGGCCGAGTAAGAACAGCACCAGCACGCACGTGGTATTCAGGTAAGGGGTAGGTTTATTCAGTAGACCTGCTGGGACCAGGCAAGGTTGGCACTCCACGTGGCTGGGAAAGAGAGAGGAAAGAGCTAGAGCAGAGAGAGAGCAGAGAGAGCTAGAAAAGAAGAGCAAGAGCAAGAGCTAGAAACGAACAGAGAGAGAAAAAGGAGAGAGTCTGGGCCTGGGCTAGGCCTTATGTAGGGTATGGGCGGAGAAAGGTGTGGCCACATCAAATTCAGATGTGACCTCAGCAGATGCAGATGTGACCTCTTCCAGGTGTTCCAGTTGCCTAGGTAACGCAGGTACTGGGTGGAGACTTTGCTGCGAGGAGGGTGGAGTCTGCTCACCATCCAGGAGCGGACCTTACAGTTAGTATATATTTGAGCCACTGGCACCGAGTTTATTTATTTTGGAAGCACAAGGAAAATTTACTTTGGAAAATATCTACTATGAATTTTGTTTCCCTTTCCTGAATTATTAAACCAAATAGAAGTTGTAAAACTTGTGATAGGAGGCCAAACTCTGGGTTTTTTTTTTTTGTTGTTTTTTGTTTTTGTTTTTTTCTTGGTCATGGAGCTTGAACTCTGGGTCTGGGTGCTGTCCTTGCATTCTTTAGCTCAAGGTGAGCACTCTAACACTTGAGCCACAGCGCCACTACTGGTTTTCTGGTGGTTTTTTGGAGATAAGAGTCTCACGGACTTTTCTGCCCCGGCTGGCTTTGAACCATGAACCTCAGATCTCAGCCTCCTGAGTAGCTAGGATTACAGGTGTGAGCCACCGAACCCAGCTGGCCAATTTTTTTTTGACGTTTCAGTTCAAGTCTATATAATTCCACTAGAAACATCTGTGAGTGAACATTAAGATCTTACTATTTTACTTTTATATTTAATATTATATTCTCCACAAGTATCAGTTATTCTTAAATAATGAAAACTATAATCAAATTTATGTAGTAATACATGATTATGGTTTCGTTTAGATATGTGACAGTAATATTAAAAATTAGTTCTTGACTTTGCCTGTCTCCAGATTGAATGTGCAAATTGATTATGACTTTCCTTCTAGTTAGTAGCTTGCAAATTTCCTACATTGAATCTCAGAAGACAGCACTTTTTGAGGTAATTCCAGAACCAGCTGAACTCCGGGAATGACAGAGATATGTAGTCTCAACCCAACATAAACAAAACATAAAGCCTAGACTAAACAATATGATCCACAAACACTAACAATAACAACACTGATTCCAATTTCCAGAAAGTGGGAGGGGTCCTCCCTTTTCTTGAGGCATTTTCCCTTTAAAAAATGAGGTTGAATTTCACAAATTATATTTTACGCACAGTAATCTCAAAGTTCATATAAAGCACACATGAAAAGTCAGCATTTAATTAGGGGAACACTGTCAGTCAACATCTGAGTAAGAGCCTTACTTACAATGTTTTCTTTTTCTTTTTCTTTTAAACAGAACACATGGGAAAATTTCCATGATATTAAAGAAATTCTACCCTTGTTGGGAGAAAAAGTTAGAATTGACTGAAGGAGCAATCTTTGGATTGTATAGGTTTAATTATGGTGAAGATATGTCAAATTACATAGATTTGCCCCCCCCCCCAAAAAGTTCTTATGTTGGAAAACATTATATAACAAGAAAGATAGAGGAAAACCAATGCAGGTATCGACAGCAACAACACAAATGCAATCTCCCAAACAAGTAAACCAAGTCCCAAATGAACTGTGCTGTATGATACTAAGCTTTCTCTGACAAAATTCTGAGAGATTTTGAGTAAGTAGAATGAATCTAAAGGAAGACAGACAGGAGTTGAAATGTTTTGCTGTGACAAATTTTGATGTTGTATTGAGTTGAATCGATGGTGAGCGTCATCAAGGAGAGTCTTTAGAAGATAACTCTAGATGCAGCAGGCTCTGTAGACTCTGAAGGACTTGCTAGATTGAAATGAACACTCAAAGGCAGATACAACCACTGACCTATGAAGCTTTGTTAAATAGATCATCAACTGTCCACCTAAAACAGAGAAGAAAAAAAACCCCAAAAACAAAAATGAACCTTGAGCAAGTTAGTACATAATAAAAGCAGTCAATTTTTTAAACTTAGAAATTCCTTTTACTGTTTCTTTCGTTCCTCCAATGTGAATAGTGTATATTTGACATTTTATATTTTCAGTGCCAATATTAAACACTTAGAAAGCTAATTTTGTTTTATGAGTATGCTTAAGTTATGAACTAAAGACTATCAATTAGCCAATGAATCAGCAAAATAATTAGTGAGTCAATTAAATAGGGATTAAGTCCTTTTTTATCAATATAATCTTACTGCATAAAAGATCCTAAAATTCATTAAAAATAATTTTAAAAAATCCTCAAAGTCATTACAAGATAAAATTATAGACAAACCAGTGGTTTCTTTCTGTTTAAGACTCATGTACAAAACAAAGTATGTTTTTTATTTGTTTGAGAAATAAGCACATTACACAAAGGAATTTAGTTTGGTGCTTCCTTCTTATGGGTCAATGGTGCTATTGGAGAGGATGCGGGGAACAGTTTCCGACAACAGAAACATCTCAATTGTGAAGTAGTCCAACGACAGATCTAAACTCATGGGAGGCGTAATGGAATAGAAAGCGCATTAAAATTGTTTAGTAGTGGGTGAAATGTCTGCATTTTGTACCTCTGCCCCAAAAATCTCTGGACATACTTGCTTTATGCCAAGGTAGCAATTTACAACTATCTTGAAATCAAACATTTTTGAAATCTTGATCTGGGGCTTTGTCTATCAAAGAAGTCGGGAATTGACAGATTAAAAATGAAATTTTTTTGAATGAAGTTGGGGAAAATGGCTAGAACTTCACGTTGATGGCCCTCAGCATCTTTAAAGAAAAAAATGATCCTAGAACCTGTATAGTCCACAGTCAGAATAATAATACATAATACTTGTATAGGATTTGTTTAGGGTCACATAATATATTTGCCGTATGTGGATTAACTCTTTGAATCCTCTCATTATCTGTGTAACAACATAAGATTTGATTTCTGTTACAGATAAAGAAAACAGGCAAGAGTCTAGCCAGACATTTGCTTCCACAGTTTTCATTCTTAACTACTACACTGTACCTGACACAGACAATAAAGCTTCATGCAAAGTTGCACAGGCAATTTTTCAGGTATAGTTTAAGAAAGCATGCTAAAGAATGTGCCTAATGATCTTGGAATATTTGCCTTGATTTTGTCCTGGATTTGGATTCAAAGAAACTCGTAGAACTAGTGTATCTATGACACTCATACCTTAGAAAATTAGAATATACATGCCTATATTTTTGTGAATAGAAGTTTTTTTATTAAAAAATACATTTTGGGTCAGGCATCAGTGGATCATGCCTGTAATCCTAGCTACTCTGGAAAATGGAGGTTCAAAGCCAGCCAGGCATGAAAGTCCATGATATTCTTATTTCTAATCACAAACAAAGCTGGGAGTGGGAGTACGGCTCAAATGATGTGAGTGCTTGCCTTAAGCAAAAGAAGCTCAGAGATCGCGCCTGTGCCCTGAGTTCAAGTTCTAGGACTGGCACCAAACAATCAAACACACACACAAAATGGGGCCTAACAAATGAACAATTACTATTACAGGGGAATGAGAAGACAAGATATACAGGATTATGTAACAAACTTTCTATCCTCAATAAAATAAAAGGAAATAGTTGCTAAGGTAGGATGTTAGGCTTAGTGTGAATTTAATAATTTGTTCCACTAATATTTCTTACCTGTATTTCTTATGCTAATTACTGTTTTATATAATTAATAAAGCACCAGTGATTTTTTTAGTTTCACTTTTGTTTTTGTTTTTATTTTTCTTGGAAGCATTCCCAGACATAAGGATTAGATTATAAAGGGATTTTGTGAGAGCTAATCTCAGGAAATGTGGTAGAAGAGTGGGCAGGTGAGACATTAAAGAGAGTGAACACACATTGTTTTATCAACTAAGTTACAATTAAAATAACCTGAGCTTAAATGTACTAAGGATCATAGAATACTGTAGGAATAACCCTCAGAGTTATTGTAGGCAAGGAATATGGGATATTTATCCGCCAGTTTCCATAGATCTTTTGTTGAAACTGTCTTTCTGTGGAGGGTTATTAATTGATAGATATTGGGGGAAAAAAGCCAAGTTGGCACCTACTTGTAACATTTGACATGATATTCTGAATAGATTAGCTCAAGCAAGAATTAGCCACTTATAAGAATAGATAAAAAGGAATAGAGAATGTATATCTTTGGGGCTCTGCAAAATAAGTAATACTAACTTCCATGGATCTAAGGCATAAAAATAATATTTTTAATGAAAAGAAAGAAGAAAATGTCATTAAGATTTCTCACTTAAAGAATAGAACTTCTTCAACAGAAAAGAATAAGAATGATGTTTTATCCCGTTTTCACTGCATTTGATGTCTGTGCCCTGCATCTTGTATATACATTTTTCTGATTTGGAGAGGGGAAGGGAAATAACAAAATGCTGAAACAGGATACAAGTAACAATGAGATGTATAAGACACTAGGTTGAAAACAAACTTTACAACTTTGCGGGGTGGGGAAAAACAAAGAAGGGATGGGAAATGGACTCATTACCTTGCTCATGTAACTGTATCCCCTCTGTACAGTAGCTTTACAAGGAATATATATGTATATATATTTAATAAAAAAAGATTTTGGAGCAGTGACAATCACATACAATTTTGGAATTGGAAGAATCACATACAACAAAGGCCAACAGAATGAGGTGATAAACTTTTCAAAGAAATAATTATGCTTTGCAAAACAAACAAAATAACAACTTTTGGGATTCCAAACTATTACAGCCCCCTTGCAATGAGCCTACAACTCAGTGCTCAACTTCTGTGTGGTCAAAGAGAATCACAGAAGTAAACCATACGGCAGAGCCAGGGTCTGTGTGAAGAGCAAACCAAAAAAAATTTCAGATTCTAATAATGATAAATCTAATTTCTCCTCTAATAAGGCAAGGTTTGTTTGTTCTTTTAATTTTAAGTAATGACATTCCCCAATAATTCTTTTTGTTGTTGTTGTTGTTGTTTTTTAAGCCCTGAGTGAGTAATTACTTACTTTCCATTAATGAACAGGCTATCTTGTCCCAGGTCCAGTATGGGGTGTGTATGTAGGATAATTACCAAGTAACTGATATTTACAGGTTTTGATAGGACGATGAGGTGTGATAGCATACCCTGATAAGGAGTTGAAGGAAGTGGTACATATGCTCTAGATTTGTGAGCTGCAGGTAGGATCAGTGAAACTTTATCTCTTCTTTCTTAGGGAATGAGGGCTTGATTCGTTTCTTATAGAAAGAAAAGGATACCTGCTGATCAGAAGAACATAATTTAGCTGAGACTGTTAGTTAAACCAGAACCTTTGTATTAGTTTGAGGGTCTAGGTGATAACCAGGAGATTTATCTACAAATAATTTCAGGGAACAAAGCAGAAGAAACTAGAGAAAGTGGATAGAGTTTTCAGAACAGAATGCTGATCTGACGTTTATGAATGAGAAAAGCAAGGAAACCGGATTGGGTAAGGAGGTTTAGAGTACAATGCAATTTTTAGAAAGCTTCGACCAGGTCAAATTGGGAGCAGTTGTAGCAAGTCATTGTAAGGGAGAACATACTGACATGTTCAATTATTATCTGGAAAGACACTGGCCGTGACCGTACTTTGGTTCAAGTGCAGTGGTGGATCCAGAAGGACAACAAATGGAGACGGTAATGAATTTTTATGACTGCCCCAGTCTGTTTTTTCTTAGTGACCAACTGGACTTTTTTTAATTAAGTTTTTTATTGTGAAAATACTGTACAGATTGGTTACAGTTACATGTGCAAGGCAAAGAGTACATTTCTTTTCTTTTCTTCTTCTTCTTTTTTTTTTTTTTTGTTGGTCGTAGGGCTTAAATTCTGGGCTTGGGCGCAGTCTCTGAACTGTTCTGCTCAAGTCCAGCGCTCTACCTCGAGCCCACAGTGCACTTCCTGTTTTCTAGTGGTTCATTGGAGATAAGAGTCTCAGGGACTTTTCTGCCTGGGCTGGCTTTGAACCGTGATCCTCAGATCTCAGCCTCCTGAATAGCTAGGATTACAGGCGTGAGCCACCGGTGTCAGGCTATCCAGCATTATTGCCTCCTCCTTTGTTTTTCCTCTACCACCCCTTCACTCCCACCTCCTCAGCTACACCCCCACCCCCGCCTAAATCATAAAGTTCGTTTTTTGACATAACATCTTGTACATCTCATTGTTGCGATGGGTCCACCTGTATCCTTATTTAAACGATTGGTTTTTTCCCTTCCCCTCAACAAATTATACCAACATCAAATACAGTGAAAAGGGGTTATACCGTGGGGGAGGAACATACAAAGCAACAAAGAAATCATATGGTACCTTATAAATACGTTAGAAACAATAGCAAGAAAGACAAAACCACTTGTGTCTCTATCTAGTATAAAAACTGTTGGAGAACGGCAACTCTTTGGTTGTTAGGCATGACACTGAGTTTCTATCAATAGAATGTAAATGGAATTGAGGCTCACTCTACATATGACTAAGAAGGACTTCCCCACAAAATCAGCCATTTCTTTCTTATGGTAGACTAGAACTTCAATCAGGTAGCCTTGAAAACATACACTGAAGACATTACACATGATTACATGGAACAGAGCAGCCTGAGCAACAAACTACTGTGAAGAGAAATAAAATGTCTGTATATTTAGATTCTTTGTCTCTGTCTCTCATTCATTCATAGCAATATATCATTTTATCCATAATCATTTATATCTTTATAGATAAAATTAAATATATGTATATATATATATGTGCCATTATATTTTCAAACTATATATCCTTTCCATTCGAAGAGTTTTTATATATCTCTAAAATCATTATTTCCAACGAAGAATGCTATAGTCTTTCCCACAGGGAGCAGAGCTCTTCCCCTTATCAGACTGGTTGGTCGTTAACACACTAGTGAGTAGGAACTCAAATTAGTATTGATTACATACATATTATTGTAGTGCATGTGGCTAATGAGTTGTTTTGGAGACACAGAAAATTAGAACACAGGAATAGAATCAAACTCTTCAATCCAGTGGGCATGAGTAACATGAATATATGCCCATCATTTTTCACTACCCTTCAAAAATGACCCAGACATCTGGCCATTGGATCGTGCAGATCACTCTGAAGGTTGTGAACAAAGAATTCACCACCACCAAAGTGACAGTGTCAGTTGTGCTTTGCGACTTGTCAAGTGTCAAATGTTTCAGCACAAAACTCTTGAATCCAACTGAACAACTCAAGCTAAAAACAGAAAATGTGATAATTTTCACATATTACTTATCCTAACTCTGTAGAATGATGACTAGTGCTAGGATTGTACTGTTATTAATGATATTGTATTTGCTCTGCAAGAAACAATGATGATGAACTTCCTGTGATTTCCTGTGATAGAACAGTGAAGGAAACAGAATATATCATCCTAACTAGTTATGCTCCAAAGTGAAATCTGAGTGGGTTGTGATAATGTTTCTCTTGCACCAGTATAATAAGGCAGTCTCATATTTCAGATTTAAAAATCTGGAATAGGCAAAAAATAAGAATGAAGAAACATCAAGAACAATTTCCAGGACTTCAAAGTATTGAGTATTTTTAATTTCTAATTTAGGGTTGTAGAACAATTCTGAGTCATCAAGAAGAATGGTACAGAATTAAGACTTCATTGGAGTTATAGGGCATAATTTTTGAAAAGTATACAATTTAAGAAAGAACTGGGATGCATGAGAAGGGACAAAGAACATATAGATATCTTTAAAAATAATAAAATATTTAACTTGAAATAAACCTGTGCAGAATGTGCTAAGGAAATAAAGTACATCACAAAAATATTAAGTATGATGCAAATGTGGAAATTCTAATGAAAAAAATAGGTTGCTACATAATTTATAATACAATCATATTTTCATATAAACAGAATAGGTCAAATACGTGGCTTAATTCACATATTTTGGATTTTGTGTGCATATGATAGCAATTATTATGAGTTTTGGAAGTTTGTCTGTAAATAGCACTTGTATTGAGTATCACTAATATCAAACTCCCCACAAATGGAAATTCTGTCAACCTAATTGTGCCCATGAAGATTCACGTGGACAATGTATATAATTTACACTCCACATTCACAAACTTGATTCTTCACACTCTGCAAAAAGAATACATCTGATTCAAACTGAAATAAGGAAATGAAATTTTATGTGTTTTTTATTGTGAAAATACTGTACAGAGTGGTCACAATTAGGCACGAAGGAATGCTATCCTTTATCCAGGTTTTTCCATGTCTATTTTGAACTACTGTATTCCAATCAAATCACACTTACTTAATGTGCTTTTCTCTAAATTTAAGATTATTAATGAGCACATGGATCATTTTGTACCAGTAAAACAACTTCATGAAATATCCTGTGAAAGCATGAAAATCAGGTTCAATGGGAAGTCTATTCCTGGCTACTCTGTGTGGGGGCATGTGTCTGTGTGTGTGGTATGTGTGTGTGTGTGTGTGTGTGTGTGTGTGTGTGTGTGTGTGTGTGTGTGTGTGTGTGTGTCTATGTAGGTGTGTCTGTTGGTCCTGGGGCTTGAACTCAGAATCTCACTCTTATCTCTTTCTGACTTATAGGCTGGTGCTTTACCACTAAAGCCCTGTCTCCTTCAAGGTCCCTGGTTATTTTTGTTGACCGATAAACCACAGTAAGTAATATTGGAAGTAGAAAGAAATTGAACATTTTTCATTCAAATTGAATTTACTCTTCTGTAATTTGGTCTGGAAAAATACAACAATGATGAAAATTTTATAAAGACATTAATTTCAGGGTCAAACAATAACAAAATAGGGGGAAAAAAGCTAATGATTTTTACCATTTGAAGCAAGGCACAAAAAGGCCTGGAGAATCAATCCATATGCCTGGAAAGAAAAGCCTGAGTACTTTGTTAATGGCACAAGGACTTTGAAATTGAATTTGTCTTGTATACTTAGCTGTTCAGAGAGTACATCATTTATAAGACACTGTAGTTATTAATATTTTCCATTCCACTCCACTCTTGACACACTAATTCTTTTTCACCACATTAATTTTAAATTTAAAATGAACATCTGGTAACTGCATTTATTGGTCTGATTGACAATCATCAGGGTACCCTCTGATTGTCCTTTGCCAGTCTAAATAGCCAATCAGAATGTGAACTGGAAGATTGTAGATTTAAAGTTGTCAAATGCCTGTTGTTCATATTGGAAGAGAACCCCTCCCTTTAATTGGTCAACCAAACATTCAACATGTGTTCTACTAAATATATATATATATATATATATATATATATATATATATGTATTCAATATAGTCTTTCTCTCTCTATATATGTATATATATGCATATATATATACATATATATACATATGCTCTGAGCAGTATGCAGAATGGTTTCCAGTACTGCCCTTGTAAAGGATAGATATTAGAGCATTTACTTAACCCCCCTGCCTTCCTTCATGGTTTGAGGCTCCTCTGGAGGCACCAACTTTCTTTCAGAGGTTTCTACTCTGTTAGACAAGATTATAAAGTAAACAACAGAAAGGTAGGAAATAAGAGCTTGAAGTGAATCTTTGTCCTGATGCTATAAGTCTGAGCTCACATGGAAATTTTAAATTCAGTAGTGGAGATTTAATTCAATACTAGGTTCAAGGAGTTTACAGATTGGTTGCAGTCTCAATACATCTTCTATATATTTTTTTTGTCCTGGGACTTGAACTCAGGCCTGGGCACTGTCCCTGAGCTTTTTCACTCAAGGCTAACACTCTATCACTTTGAGCCACAGTGTCACTTTCAGTTTTCTGGTGGTTAATTAGACATAAGAGTCTCATGGACTTCTGACCAGGCTGGCTTTGAACTGTGAGACTCAGATTTCAGCTTTTTTAGTAGCTAGGATTACAGGTGTGAACCATTGGATCCTGGCTTATCTTTTCATTTTGAAGTGCACTTTTTATGTATATCTGTTCTAGATTGGGAATTAGTAAGGGCAGAGACCCAATCTATTTCCCCAGTGCCAAGAACTATGTCTACCTTACAAGTTCTCATTGAGTTAGAATAAAATAATACCCAATTGTCTGAACCAACTAATTGCTTATGTCATTATTGTTATTATTATTATTATTTCTATTACCATTAATACTACTACTATTACAATTACTTTTCTGAGAATAAAAATAAAATTCACTTGCAAAAATGCAGAGCATTAATCATGTGTATGATTCTTTATGGGTATGGCAGTACTGGGGTTTGATCTCAGGGCGTGTGTGCTGTTCTTGCTTTTTGATCAAGGCCAACACTCTGCCACTGGATCCATACTTTTCTTTCTTTCTTCCTTCCTTTCTTTCTTCCTTTTCTTTCTTTCTTTCTTTCTTTCTTTCTTTCTTTCTTTCTTTCTTTCTTTCTTTCTTTCTTTCTTTCTTTCTTTCTTTCTTTCTTTCTTTCTTTCTTTCTTTCTTTCTTTCCTTTCTTTCTTTCTTGTTACTTGGAGATAATAGTCTTATGCACTTTCCTATCCAGGTTGGCTTTGAACTGAGATCTTCAGTTCTCAGCTTCCTGAGTACCTAGGATGACCAGCGTGAGCCACTGGTGCCTGGCTATATGAACTCTTTTAATGTATTAAAGAATGAGAGATTAGTCCCAAAAAAACTATAAGCCTTTTTTTGGTGGGTAGGTCTTGTCATGGGGCCTGAACTCTGGGCCTGGGCACTGTCCCTCAGCTCTTCAGCTCAAGACTAGAGCTCTACCACATGAGCACAGCACCACTTCTGGCTTTTTTCTTTTTGCTTATGGGGTGCTGAGGAATCGAACCCAGGGCCTCATGCATGCAAGGTAAGTGCTCTACCACTGAGCCACCTTCCCAGCCCCAAAACTATAAGCCTTTTACCCATTGTTTTATCTCTTGCTACTTAGAAAAGCATTTCACAAAATCACAATAATATATTAATTTTTTCCCTGTGTTTTGCACAGACAGATTTTATGGGATGCTGTATTGGTTGAAAGGTCCAAAATGGCCTCATTTGCTCAAACACTGAGTAACCTTATAAGTCTGCACTCAACTAGGTTTATTAGCCAGAAATATCAGTTATTTCAGCCTGAGTCTCTCTCTGTACTTTTGTTTGAACTTCATATAATAATGATGGTTTCTAAGATAAAACGTGTTCTAAAGACATACCTATGGCTGGCTTTGTACAGCATATGGTGTTTTTTGTCAAATAATTCAACAGGATAAAAATCCAAAGCAGAAGAAATGTTTTATATATATGTATATATATATATACACACACACATACACATCTATAGTTATATATATGACTATATATAGGTATATAGCTATAGAGTAATAAATAGTTATATATAGTTATATACATATATAGTTATATATAGTTTTGTATATATATATATACTTATATAATTATATAGGTATATATATATATATAGAGAGAGAGAGAGAGAGAGAGAGAGAGAGCTAAAGTTCTATAGGGCTTTGATTAAATTTCATTGAAAAGAACATAGAAGATATGAGATAGTGTTGTGATAATTTTTAGAAAGATAATCTATCACACCCCATGTATATCCATGTGTACTCAGACATAGTATTTGGTGGGAAAGACTTTACTAGCACATCCCATTTCCAATAACCCTAGAAAATAACAGAGGATCCATGCATTACTGGATCATATCTAAAGCTTGAGGAGTGATATCTAGAAGGTGAGAAAGAGTATCAATGAACACATTGGAATTAAACATAGAAACCAGTCTTCTACCTGCAACCCACTGGCAGTAACAGAAGACCATGTCTTCTCTTCTCAGGAAATACCATAAAAAAAGAAAAGAGGAGAAAAAGTATAAAGGGAAACTTTATACTCCAGACTGGGTGGAGAATGAAAGAAGGCAATCGCTTTTTTTTCTTCCCTTTTCAGATCTTCCCTTGTAGGTTCATGGGGTAAAGAGGAGGAAGGACACTATGGAAGGGATTCTAAAAGAAGGATCCTACGTGAGATTCCAAGGACCTCCATAAATTTCACATATGGTAATGAGGAGAAAATGACAAAGCAGTTCTCAAGAATGGGAACACATTTGTGACTCTTAGTACTAGGAAAATGCACAGAAGCACCAAAGAGTCAAGGCTATTTCTTATTGGAATGAGAAGATACTTTGTGATATTAAGACTGTGAAAATATCTAGACAATGTAAGCCAGAGTCACCCCACCATTGCTTACTAATACAGTAGCTAATTTTTCACCACTCTCTCACATTTCTTGCTCAACGTTTCCATTGTACACTTCTGAGGGGAAAAGCTATTTTCTGTCTTAGTATAGGTTTGTTTCATGCAAGATTATTTCTTGAGAATACATTTCAAGAGTTCATCTATTTTGCAGATTACATTTAGTAAAGAGAGCATTAACAACTCTGCTAGTAATTTCACATCAAGAATGTAGGTAGCCTGAAGCAAATTATATGCAGTTTCGAAAAACTAGTTTGTCTCTAATTTTTTTCAATCATATCGGAAGAAATAACAGGGCCACAATGATAATGAACATGTTATCATTTAAAAAAATTCCAAGCACCAGAATGTCTGGGTATCATCCTTTGTCAAGTGTATTAACTTCTCAAAAACACATTGAACATATTTCTTTATTTTTACAAGCTTTTGTTTTGGTGGCACTGGGGATTGAACTGAGAGCCTCACATGCTATGCAGATATTCTACCACTGTAGCTTGAGATGACAGGCACAGGCTACTGTTTGAATGAATTAATTGAAATAGTTATATAAACTTTTATGTACTGCCCAACCTCTAAATGTGTTTACCTTTCTCCACTTTCCAGGTAGTTAGGATGAGAGCTTGGGCCACCTCCCCTATTACACATATTTCTTTTTTTTTTTTTTTTTTTTTTTTTTTTTTTTTTTGTTTATGTGGTGATGAGGAATTGAACCCAGGGCCTCAGGCATGCAAGGCAAGCACTCTACCACTGAGCCATCTTCCCAGCCCTACACATATTTCTTAATATATCTAAAGCTAAAATCCTGCTGTCCACAGGTTAGCTGAGTGCAAGCTTTTTGGGTTGTTTTATTTTGCCTTATTTCTATATTTAATCTCATTCTTTACATATTTTGTCATAAAGTGTTATCATAGCTACATGGTTTTGCTCCAGATGAGTTGTTCCTTTAGGGTAATATTTTCTCTACCAAAAGGCACTGCCCAGCAGTTTTCTGCATTTTCATTAGTCCCCTTTCTGGAGTCCTCTAGGTGATCTAACTATGTTATGGGTTGATTAGTCAAGAATAACTTAATACAAATTATTTAAATAGGGATACGGATGGACCCATTGCAACAATGAGATGTACTAGACGTTATGTCGAAGAATGAACTTTCCAACTTTGGCTGGGGGGCGAGGGGGGCAAGGGAAAGGCTGGGCGGAGGGAGGGAGCTGGGAAGGGATGGGAAGGGGAAACAAAGGAGGAGGCAACAATGCTTAACAATGCTTGATAAGAAATGCACTCATTACCTTGCCCACGTAATTGTAACCCCTCTGTTCGGTATTTTCACAATAAAAAATAATAAAAAGAATAATTTAATAGATAAACTATAACTTGCTTATAAACAATTATTTAGCCCAAATAGTGGAACTACTAATGGGAAAACTGTGACATTTTTCAGTGTCTGCTTTCTGAGAGCCTATCCATACTGCCTACACTTCCTGGGCAAAACACCTGGTATGGTCATACACAGTGAAATCTTTGGCAGAGGAACCTGTGGGATTTGACAGTACATTTCAAATTCACCAGTCTAGTTTTCATGAAGATATGGAGATAATAAAAATATTAAAATCACTAGGTGTTTGTGCTGATTTTCAAAACCATGCATGCAAAAGGTTTGATAGAGTTTTTGGTACAGTAAGATTTCAAAAATCTAAACTGTTGATATTATCATTGTCATCATAACAACCAGTGGCCTGGAGCATGGTTCTTTCTGGATAATCTTGAGGAGAATTAAATGTCATAGGTTTTGAGTTCAATATAAATTTTCATTTGATCATTCTTGGTCAAGATTTTACAGGGTTTGCCTCATTTTAATTTCAATGTTCATATCTTTACAATGTCAAAAAATTACATCTTCTGTGGCTATTTTAAGAAATTAAGAAAATAATACAATAAAAAGTTTAATCCAGTGCTTGAGTGCACAGACAATTTACTTATTTTTTTACCACTATGTATTGTTATTATCGAATGGGAATATATGATTTGGACAAAACAGTACTCTTAGAATATCATTATTTGAAAATTTGAGTATTTTCTTAAAATGATTCAGCTTCATAGAATTTCTAGATTAAATTTTAAAATTCAAACTGTAATTTAGAAATAACTCGTTTCCTTTATTCAAAATAAAGGTAAATACAATATTAACAATAGTCAAAAATAAATAAAGGAAATACATTCTGTTCATTGCTACTCTATTTGCCTCTTATAAAGTTTTTAGTCTAATTGTCTCTTGGTCCCTGTGGGAACCTAAAAAGAATAGAATTATACATAATAAGTTTGTGTGTTGTGTGAGTGTGTGTGATGTGTAACATATTTAATATCAGGGTCCTCTAGAATAAGATTACAGAATTTGGTTCCCTTCTGGACCTTCTAAATTGCAAGAGTAACAGAATGAGTTGTTCATTTGTTTACTCAATGTACTAAATGCCTTAGTGTTAATATGTATTTGTTCTATATTGTCTTCTTGATTTTGTTTGTTTGTTTTTGAGGGAGGGTGGGGTAGCATTAACCTTTCCCTAACAAATGTTAGGCAGTATTTTCCAGTACCAGAACTTGACTTCAGAACCTCATGTTTTCTCTTAGCTTTTTTGATTATTCTTGGTGCTGAGCTACACTTCCCAATTAGAGAATTTCACTTCTAGGTTAGAGGTATAATCTTAGTCTATTTTTTTACTGGGCTGCCTTTGAACTTTGATTTTTAGATCTCAGCAACCTAATTACTACCAGCTCTCCACTGCAAGTTAACTATTACCTTTGAAAATTGAAAAAAAAAGAAAGGTTCATCAAAGATCACATTTAGCCCTCATCAGAGGACTAAGATTTATGATCCATGGTTATACTCTCTTTCAATGTGAGTGTGATAAGGCTCAGAAAGTTTAAGCTATTTTGCCAGAGGTCCCTCATCTGAGGGGAGACTGTAAGACTGTGTACAGATTTAACTGTGATTATTTCCAGAGTCTTTAAATTCTCATGTTGTGTGGTCATGACTTTAAGAAAGTTTGTTTGGAAGATTGGCTTATTGAAGAAGATGGTGGATTTTTATATTTTATTAAAAATTTTAAATGTTTCCCAGAACTTATTAGCAACCAAAAATATCCCTTTGAAAAATATTAAATAAAGTAGAAGTTACAAGTTTGACTCCAGCGGTAGGTGCCAACCTTAAACAAAAATGCTTAGCAACAGTGTGCCTGAGTACCCAAATCCATAATACAAAGAATAGTAAAAACAGAACAAAACAGAACTTCAGAAGCATGTTCAAGAATTGATTTCAATCCATGTTTTTTAAATCATGTTGTTTCTAAAGACTCTCAAGTTCTGAGAAATTTAGAGATAATGAAGTTTTCTCATTAGCTCGTGCTAATCCAAAATTGATAGAAAGCCCTGAGAAAAAAAAGGAACTCCAATACCTAATTTTATAAAGTAGATTCTAATTGAATGTAAAAAAATAGTAAAATATCCAGTTTGACAAAGTGTTACCTAAGTCATAAACCTTCCTTCAGACAAAATCCTTTCCAAATCTACCCCTTCTTCACTAACAGCACAGTCAGTCTATAATGAAAAATGTAGATAGACCTTCTTCATGTTTTGCTGAGAAAATTCCATCTCGACAAAGGGGAATGCTGCTATTGTCTTAATTTTCATGTGTACTCCATTAAGGGGTTACTTTATTTATGTGAGTCATATATGTATTTTGTACTTGCTTCTAGTTAGCTGTTAAGTGCAAGCTGGTTGCAGTAAAATATTGATTTTAATCCATAACGTCCTGCATGGTGGTGGGGGGTGGGGGGTATTCACTAATTTTACTTCATAGCTGAAAGAACCAAGAGAGAGCTGTAAATCTTCCTGTCTTTCTATCTTCATGTCTGTATTTGTACTCCCTAGGGTTAAAGAAAGATTCAGATTTGGGGGGATGCAATTTGTGAAGCCCTCTCTCAAATTACCATAAAATATAAATATATTTGAAAAAGAAATTATGAAAAATGATATACACTTCAGGTTAGCACTCAAAGCATTACAAAATAGAGAAATAAAAACATCTGAGACACTTCTATTTTACATTTTATGTGTTTTTTTAAGGATCTGACTTCATACTCTGATCATATGATCATATAACACTAACCTATAGGATTATTTCCTTTTGATCTTTGTTCAGATAACTCAGTCTCATTACTTCATTTTGGAATGTTTTGTTATTCACAGAAAACATTTTTTTGCCTTTATGCCTTAATTCTGGTGCTATAAATACATATTCAAGAGTTTTTCAAATTTGGCCAAATGTCTCACAAAATTCTTTTTTTGTGTGTGAGTTGTAAATGTTTGGAGCATTTCAATGGTCCCTGCTCAATAACTAATGTTAAATATTCTCTGAAGCAAACTTTAACTTCTTGCCATTTACTGCTGATGTCATACACACATACCGAGGCATACACACTATCTAACCTCTGATCATGCAATATCTGTCACACTGTCCCACTCTTTAGAGATCAGAATTGGCTTCCAGAAACATCCAAAATGTCATTCTACCATCTGAATAGGTTGCTCTCCATTCAGAACTAATTACTGAACTAAACTGAAGCCATACCTAAACAACACCCCCCACCTCCACCCACTGCCACCTTACCTCAGCCTGACTTCTACAATACCAATAATCATTAGTCCACACATGAATTTTAAGAGATAGGGTTATGCACTTAAGGAAATGGCAAATATATGCAAGTACAGTTAACTACCACACCTTAAATGTTTCAAAGTAATGTAGTCATGTGGACCAGAACTCATATCACTCCATGATACATATGTAGGTCTTTCTTTACTTGAAGGATCCATGATTAGAAATATCTGTAAATATCTCATCTACTGATGCAATAATATTTACATATTCAGAACTGATAAATCTTGAAAATTTATGTAAATTTTGATTATCCTTTATTTTACAAAGTGTTAGGAAACATTTATTAAGAAAGACATACTTTGCATAGATGGAAAAATGTTCATCTCTATGGAGAGAAAAACAAGTATTTTTACCCTGGCACATATTTTTGCTGCAGTGTAAGGGGCTTGAAGCATGAAGTATTACCAACCCATAAGGTAGAGTTACTGTCCCCAAAGTGAGGGATGCTTATTGAATTACATCTGACCTCCAAGGCATGGTTTATTGGCCTGAGTAGACAAATTAAAGATCTGCTGTTTCAGGGACCAATGTTGACCCACTTTCGGTTGTGATGAAGCTTATCTTTCATCCTTGGTGTATTGAAAACAAACAAACAAACAAACACTACCAAAATGAAACATAAACATTGTATGACATCTCATGACTTTGGTATAATCAGAGGCTGGTTGGTAAGTTTAATTGTGATATTCTCAGTGGCATCTTCCTCCTTTTTAGGTTCCATTTTGCTTTTCCCCATCAATTATGACTAGCTGCTATTATTATCATTTCCCCTTCAAGGATTGAGATCCTGAAATATTTTAGGGAATGGGAAGTTGAAGACAGTCTCTGGTTTCTTCCTGCTCACATGGGATATTAAAGATGGAAGAAATAGTTCATGAATGTGGGTACCTAATGTCCAGGCCTGTTTATCTTCCAGTTGAACAGAAATATCCACCTTTGATTTTCTTTTTCTGTATTTTAATTTAATTGTATTGCCAAGGTTATATACAGAGGAGTTACAGTTACATATATACAGTAATGACTACATTTCTTTTTGAACATTTTATTTCAACAATCACTTGCTACTAGGGCTAACTTTCATCTTCAGGCTGTAAAATTACAAGTGATGTGGTTTAAGGGCTAACACTACTAAACTCAGGTAAAGATGATGAGAAGGACACTAATCAATGTAAGATGGCCCTTGATATCCTAGCTACAGCAAAAACAACATTGTGTCCCAATTAAGACTATGATTTCCATATGCTAAACAATTTAGCTAATACAGCTGAGCCTAGATCAATGTGGTACCTGCCTCTGCTATGAGTTATCTCTTGTCTTTTTGTTTTATGGGTTCAAATAGTAAAAGAAAACAGTAACAGGTTATCAGTTTCCTGGTTATAATCATCTGTGGGAAAAATCTTATTCTACTACTGTATTTTCTGCTGGATCTCACTGGTCCCAACATGTTATTCTTTGTGTTTCTTCATCAAGGCTCCTCTTCCTTAAATACAACCAATGATTATGAATACCTATTCAACAAGAGCTTTCTGCATCATTCAAGACTGAAGATCCCAGATATTTATACTGATCCCAATGATACTGCTTCAAGACACTCTTGACCTAGGCATATATATATAAACAGGAAAATGTCTTGATTATATTTTACTTTTTTGCAGTATATTTTATCTCAGAGCAAATCTCAAATAGTTGTGACAATTTCAGCTGAGTGAGTATTCTTTGAGATCTTCTTTACTTCTTTTTCTTCTATACGTCTTTACTTTTTTATCTTCTATACTTTTTTCCCTCCAGTTATAGGAATCAAACCTAAAACTATTTGGACAAGATCTTGCTCTGCAGTTTAGGATGGCTTGAACTAGCAGTGTAGCTCAATATAACTTCTAACTTAAAAACTTACTGCTTACTACTCATGAGTGCTTGGATTATAAGCATGAATCATCACATCTAACTACCTTTGGTCTTTTCTGGACCTTACATGAACACATTGGAATAGTTTCAGCATAGTCCCCATTAGAAGTATATAAAAGGATCAGGTGATATTGTTTATAATGAACCAGCTGTCACTCCCTGCTTCATGACACTTCAAAGAGACAAAGGCCTGTTTGTATCCATGGGCACTATCCTCACTACTGGTGTCACCTAGATATATCACACAGTAACTCCAAAGTGAAGAAAATGGCCTCACGTATTCATTGTGTTTCACTTTTTAGTATTTTATGGTGATTTTTCAATCTCCTAACATGCAATTGCTGATGAAGGAAAATGTAAAGGAAAAAAATGTAATAACAATAGACATTTAGATCTATTTTCCCTTAAATGACAACTGCAAGATTCTCAGGAAAGAGTAGAATAAACAATCATTTTCAAAGTACTTCAGATGAGAGCTGGAAAAAGCCTGGAGAGATGTGAAATGTCCTGGCCCAAGGTTCAGAGCAGGACAGAGAGATGCAATGGTCAGGATCACACCAGGCTGTGCTGGGTAGTTAAGATTTCACACAGACCTAGTGCAGGCAAGGATAGAAAGATGATCTGAAAATTGAGATAATTGCCTTGCAGTTCTGTCCAAGATTACATTTGACAATAGGACCAGCAACTGAGACTAGCTCTTACAGACTCTGTGTTTTTAGAAAAATAAATTATAGGAGACAAGGCTAAGAATCATAACCAAAGAACAACCATAAGCACAGAGCCTCGGGTAGACACAACAAAAGGAGTGTGAATTTGGCAGCCATTAATTCTGGAAGTGCCACTCATGAAGAGCATAATGAAAAGAAGAATCTTATGTTTTGCTTATTAGAATGGGAACAATGTCTCTTGGTATGTATCATTATTCACATATAAATGCATAAATTCCACAGAGAGTAGACAAATGATAACGAAGAACGGCAGCAATGGCTACTTCAGAGAGCCTGCCGTATTTGAAATCGAACTTAATTGTGCAGAGGGGAAAAGTGCTAACCAAATAAATATTTAAGTAATATGTTGTTCAATAGGCTGTGCCCATATAGAGTATTGAGGCATTTCCTTCCCTCTCTTTGAGGAAGCGGAGGTGATCCCAGACAAATCAAACTGAGGAGGAAGTTAGTGCAAGGTAGAGAAATGCTTGCCAGAAAGGAGAACTGGCCTCCTGTTCCAGAGGGGATAAGGTAACTACAGCATTTTGTACCTTAGAAAATCAAGTCCATCACATGGGACTCCTGAAATAAAGTACAGGACAGGGAGCTGTGCAAAAATTGACCTTGGTATAAAATGTGGGGCACTTGGGAACTGTTCCTTGACTCCTCCCCTACAAGGCTCAGGGAAAAGCCTGGCTGGTATTGCCTTGGAAGTGAATTTTGGGATCATACTTCAAATGAGGCATAGTGCTCAGTACAGAAAGAAGCCAAGCCCAGCCTTCTTGAAAGCTCTACACACCAGACGAGGGCTATAATGATAATTTACCCTAGAAGAAAACATATACTATGAACAGGGGCAAAGGGTTCTAAGGATGTAGTAGGTATTCTATGTTCTAGAAAGGTCTTAAGTGTGCAGAAGCATTGTGTTTACAGAAAATTGCTGAATGAAGTTCTTCAGTACAAAAATGAAGGGCCACAGAAATAAATGATATTTGGTGTCTGTTACACAAACATCTGTAGCACAAAATTGCAATACCAGTTAAAATATCTGGCTATTTTCCTCATCTTTTTATTTTCACATTATTCTTTCCATCTTTGGAAGATGAATGATTGACCACTCCCCTCCTCATGTAAGGCTGATATACACAATTTAGGATCCAAGTCTTAGTTCAAGGAAGAAGTAAAGGTTTAAAATCAATTGCAAATAAAAAATAATGCTATTTGATCTCTTCCAGTATCTGAAAGCAAGAAAATCAAACCAGGATATTATTCCATAGGTAGGAAAAAAGAGATAGTCCAAACAGTCATAAGAGAAAAATTAAAATTATTTCTATTTTCTCATCTTCCAACAAATAAGCTTCTATTCATAGTCTAAATGAGTTAAATAAGTTATATTTTCATTCTCTTCTTGAGTCAACTTTACTTATTTCTACAAATTTCCACAGTAGCTGTTTGTGCAAAAGAGCACAAAGTGTACAGTACTGCCTAAAAATAAAACAAAATTTTGGTGGGTGGAAAAAAAAGAAAGAACTTGAGTAAAATAATAAATGCAGGAATGGAGACCCTTTTGATATTACTCAGAATGGGAGAAACATATTCTGCATGAAGAACAATAGTGAATAATTTGTGAGCAGAGGAGAAATTCTACCCGTTAACAATTTTCTTAATAATGTGGTATTTCAGCTGGGCACTGGCAAGTCAGGAGGCTGAGATCTGAGGATCATGGTTCAAAGCTGGCCTGGGCAGTAAAGTCCATGAGACTCTTATCTCCAATAAGCCACTAGAAAACTGGCAGTGGCACTGTGGCTCAAGCAGTAGAGTGCTCACCTTGAGCTGAAGAGTGTAGGGACAGCACCAAAGCTCAGAGTTCAAGCTCTACAACCGGAATAACAATAATAATAACAATAATAATATTAATGTTGTATTTCAGACACTCTGTCAAGAAATATGACCTAGCTCCTCGGACAGATTTTGGTCAACTGTAAAGAATGTGTAAGCACTTGCACTTTGGGGTTTCCGTACTTTTGTCCTTTGGGACCAATGAAGGACGAAGCCTGAACGAATTCACTGGACTACGAGAGGACAGATGACCTAATTACTACCAATGTTTCAGTTAACCACTAGCACCAACTACTAGTCATGTGAGCAAGTTCATCATAGGTCATCCAGTTCCAGTTGAACTACAAGATGATTGCAGCCATGTGCGTGACCTCAGGAAAGGCTGATAAAATAATTATGCATCTGGATCCAACCCAAATTATTGATGTATGGAATTGTGAGCAGAGGAAATATATTACTTTAAAATATTTTCTTTCAGGACTGTTAATGTGGCTTAGTGGTAGAGTGCTTGCCTAGAATATATGAAGCCCTGGGTTTGATTCCTTAGTACCACATAAACAGAAAAAACAGGAAGTCACACCATGGCACAAGTGGTAGAGTATTAGCCATGACCACAGAGAGGCTCAGGGACAGTGCCCAGGCCCTGACTTCAAGCCCCAGGATTGGCAAAAATAAGGTATTTTCTTTTAAAGAATATGACAAGCAAAGCAAACAAAAACAAAACTACAATGTATGGATCTTATGGATATATTTTTACTCTTACCAATGGATCTTATTTTTACTCTTTTAAATGTCTTAGTTTGATCAAGTTAGGAATTGAAAGATTCCACGACCTGCTATCAGTGCTAGGATGTGCACTTCTTTACCTAGTGAATTCAACATTTGAGTCTTCTAATAGTGATGTGCAGTGAGCACAGTGATCTGAGTATAAGCCCACTAATGTAAAGACAATGCATATGTTGAAACAGTAAAGTGAGGTAGAGATACAAAAGAATTTCAGAAATCACATCTTAGAAAAGTAAGTTGAAGGCTCATTGCAGCAGATTTCTTTAAGTTTGATAAATAATGATTGTTGAAAGAATATGGCTTAGAAATGATGAAAATTCAGTCCAGAGTAATGCGTAAACCTTCTCTGAAGTCATCTAATGGTATATGATTCAGAGGGTGGTGGAAATTTGAATTCTGAGACAAATCCAGGTGGTATCCTTGTCTGAATTTTGGCCTCTCTAGAGGAAATTGCCATGTTGATTACAAACAATTTTTTCCTTAAGTTAAGCATTTCATTCTCTTGGGTGTTTGTTGCTAATGGAGACAGAAATACCACGCTCATCTGGATTTAATACAATTCACACACATCTCCATCAAGTGCACTATTTTCCCAGCAGAAATAGAATTTTAACAGGTTTTTTTTGTGACTTTTGACACATCATCACTTACAAAAGGCTTTCCTTTTGGGGACTGCACAAAATTTGGCTTCGCCTTGTTCACAAATGGATAAGCAGATGTCATTTATAGATTTTCATGAACAAACCCAAATGACATCATGCATAAGAATTTTTGCTATAAACTTTCTTTTCGTTTCTGGTTATGCGGACTAAGTTATCTTTGACTTGGTCATATATCAAAATGTTCCCATTGTCTGTTTTCTGCTTACCCATAAAAAAGCACAGAAACAGGGACCTTTAGAGTACCTCTGTAGGAGAATACTTACCCATATCCTTGCCATGAGACTTGGTTTTCTGAATTTTAACATGTGAACTAATTTTATAGGAATGATGAATACCTTAACGTTTGGTGAATGAGACAAAAGATTTGAGGGTGTTGTAGATTTTACTATTGAAAATCAATGAGACATATACAAAGAAAATGGACTTTGGAGATAGATAGCTTGGATTTAGCTGAGTGTTTTGTTCTACACTGTTTAGTAGGTGGTCCTAAGGAGCAGACATAGAATATCGGACATGATGTTTGCTTATTTAAACAATGAAAGACACTTACTTTACACACTTTTGTTGTGAATATTAATTTTTGGGGGGGTTGGTCATGGGGCCTGAGCTCTGTGCCTGCGTGCTGTCCCTCAGCTCTTCAGCTAAAGGCTAGTGCTCTTCCACTTGAGCCACAGTGCCACTTCTGGCTTTTTATGCTTATGTGGTGTCGAGAAATCAAACCCAGGGCATGAAATCAAACCGAGGGCCTCATGCACGCAAGCCAAGCACTCTACCACTGAGGTATCTTCCCAGCCCAAAATTAAATTTTACAAGAAATGTACCTCTGGCACATAGAAGTTGATCAGAAAATACTCATTCCTTTTTTATTTTGCAAGCAAACAGTTGCTTGATATTTTAGAAACAGCAGCATTAATGAAAGTAACTATTCTCATTTACTCAGTTAAGTGACTCAAAGAAAATGCACTAAAGATTGAAAAATAAAACTTTTCTGTCACAGTATATTCTCTTGTATGTTTTCATTGTATAATGTGGGACATCATTGAATTCAGGACTTTAGTTCTTGCTTGTCAGTAGCTCTACCTACCATTTGAGTCATGCCCCAACCCTTCTTGTTTTAGTCATTTGGATTTGGCATTTATGTCTTGGCCCATCTTGGATTAATACTCCTATTTGTGTTTCTCACTTAACTGGAATGACAGGCTCATGCCTGCATGGGGGTTTGAGAACAAAATATTTTGTTTAGTGTTTGTGTTGGACCTTGGTCCTCATATTCTCCAAGTTTCTTTCTTTCTTTCTGTCAGTTGTGGGGCCTGAACTCTGGGCCTGGGTGCTGTCCCTCAGCTCTTCAGCTCAAGGCTAGTGCTCTACCATCAAGCCACAGTGCCACTTCTGGCTTTTTCTGCATATGTGGTGTTGAGGAATTAAACTCAGGGTCTCATTCATGCAAGGCAAGCACTCTACCACTGAGCCACCTTCCAGCCCCACAATCTCCACCTTTCTGAATATCTGGGATTATAAGCGGGACCTACTGCATCTAGCCACACGTTCTCATATCCCTCTTGACAGCTTCACAACTAAAAAGTGGACCTGCTCTGCGGCCTATCCTTTTAATGCAGGGCAGTAAACTGGTAACAAGCTAGCACATATACTGGTAGGTTACTGGTTAGCAAATGAATTTCAGAATCCTAATTTCTTCATCATTGTAACAACACTGAGGCCAATATACATCTATACTTGAGGAAAATGAGAATCTGAGATGTTAAGTAATATGCAAATTATCACAAATATTTGTGATAATTGTCTAAACTAGTATTTTATTTAAAGAACTCAAACAAGGCCACACTAAATCTACTAGCACAACCATGTCTATTACAGCATTTTTTAAAATCAGAGCCAAGATATGGACTCAACCCAGATGACCCCCAGTGAATGAATGGATCAAGAAAATATGGTATATGTACACACACACACACACACACACACACACACACACACACAATGGAATTCTATACATCCTTTAGAAAGAATGATATTGTACCATTCATGAAGAAATGGAAAGATTTGAAAAAAATTGTATTGAACAAAGTAAGCCAGAGTAAAAGCAACATAGGTCACATTGTTTCCTTCATTTGTGGTAGCTAGAATGTACCTATAAATCTACAAGTAACAAACAGAACAATTAATATCTATATAAACATATGAACAAAGATATACATATGTGCATATATATTTATACACACACATACTGGGACATGATAAATTATATAGGACTCTAGACATTCACACACTGAAGCCAAAGGAGAATATGCATAGGAGTTGATGACAAAGGCTCAATAACTATTTATATATGATCATAAAAGATAATATTTTCACCAGGCACCGGTGGCTCACACCTGTAATCCTAGCTACTCAGGAGGCTGAGATCTTGGGATTGTGGTTGAAAGCCAACCCTGGCAGGAAAGTCCATGAAACTCTTATCTCCAATAAACCACCAGAAAAATGGAAGTGGCAATGTAGCTCAAGTGGTAGAGTGCTGGCCTTGAGCTGAAGAGCTGAGGGACAGTGCTTAGGCCCAGAGTTCAAGCCCCACGACAGGCAAAAAAAAAAGATATTATTTTCAACACATTGCTAGGAACAAAGATAAGAACTACATTGGCATCTCAATAGATTCAGAAAAAAACATTTGACAAGATTCTACACCCCTTTATGATGGAAGCTATGGAGAAACTAGGAATTCATAGAACATTCCTCAATATAATAAAGGCTATAGATGACTGATCTACAACTAGCATTATCCTTAATGGCAAAAAGTTACAACCATTTCTAACCATTCCTCTGAAATCAGGAATGAGACAAGGATGTTCTCTTTCTCCACTCCTCTTCAAAATAATATTGGAATCCCTAGCCAGAGTAATAAGGCAAGAGATAAACATAAAGGGGATCCAAACAGGGAAAGAAGTAAAACTCTCCCTCTTTGCAGATGACAGTATCTTGTATTTAAAGAACCCCATAGACTCCTCTTCTAAGTTACTTGAACTGATCCAAAACTTTGAAAAAGTAGCAGGGTATAAAATTAACTCACAAAACCAGTAGTTTTTTCTGTATTCCAACAATAAGAGCAAGGATAAAATCAGGAAAGCAATTCCTTTTGTAATAGCCTCAAAAAAAAAAAAAAACCTAGGAATTAACTTAACCACAGATGTGAAGGACTTGTATGATGAAAACTTTACAAACCTAAAAAAAGGAAATTAAAGCAGATTTAAGAAAGTGGAAAAAAACTTCCATGCTCCTAGATTAGCATTATAAAAATGGCAATACGCCAAAACCTATGAACTAATTCAATACAATACCCATCAATATCCCAACAACATTCTTTTTTTGGGGAGGGGGTTTATTTTTATTTTTTTTTATTGCGAACATACTGTACAGAGGGGTTATAATTACATGGGCAAGATAATGAGTACATTTCTTATCAAGCATTGCAGCCTCCTCCTTTGTTTACCCTTCACATCCCTTCCCAGCCTCCCCACACACCCCCCACCCAATCCTCCCCACCCCCAACCAAAGTTGTAAAGTTCGTTTTCAACATGACAACTTGTACTTCTCATTGTTGCAACGGGTCCACCTGTATCCTTAAATGACTTGTTTTTCCCCTTCTCCTCCACAAATTATACCGACATCAAATATAGTGAAAGCAGGGTTTATACTGTGGGGGAGGGACACACAAAGCAACAAAGAAATAATCTTATAAATGTGTTAGAAACAAATGCATGAAAGAAAAAAACATTTAAATACATATCTAAGGGTTCATTTTCCTAACATCACGTTATCTGACCTTTTCTGCTTGACTCATACATATACTAGATATTGCAAATAAGGGAAACCATGGGACCTATGTTTCTTTGGACTTGGCTTACTTCACTTAATATGATTTTTTCCAAGCCTTTCCATTTTCTAACAAATGGGGAAATGTCATTCTTTCTGATGGAGGTATAGAATTCCATTGTGTATATATACCACATTTTCTTGATCCATTCATCTACTGAGGGGCATCTGGGTTGGTTCCAGATCTTAGCTATGGTAAATGATGCTGCAATAAATATAGTTGTGCTAGTAGCTTTAGTGTGGTCTTGTTTGTAAACATTTGGGTAAATGCCCAAAAGTGGGATTGCTGGGTCATAGGGGAGCTCTATGTGAAGTCTTTTGAGGAACCTCCATACTACTTTCCAAAGTGGTTGAACAAGTTTACACTCCCACCAACAATGAAGTAAGGTTCCCTTCTGTCCACATCCCCTCCAGCAGATTTTTGCCATTCTAACTGGGGTGAGGTGGTATCTCAATGTTGTTTTGATTTGCATTTCTTTTATGGCTAGGGAGGTTGAACATTTCTTCATGTGTCTATTGGCCATCCTTCTTTCTTCTTCAGAGAAGTTTCTCTTTAAGACTTTAGCCCATTTATTTATTGGGCAGTTGTTTCTTTGAGGATTTGTTGTTGGGGGATTTAATTTTTTGAGTTCCAAGTATATTTTAGATATGAGACCCTTGTCTGTTGTATGGCTAGTGAAGATCTTCTCCCAATCTGTGGGCTTTCTATTGATCTTACTAGCTATGTCCTTTGCCATGCAGAAGCTCTGCAACTTCATGCAATCCCATTTGTCCAACCTTTCTTTGATTTGTTGTGTTTCTGGGTCTCTATTCAGAAAATTTTGGCCTGCGCCAAGGAGACCAAGGGTTTCTCCTATTCCATCCTGTAATGTTTTCAGAGTGTCTGCTTTGACTCTGAGGTCTTTGATCCATTTGGAGTCCAACAACTTTCTTTAGTGAAATAGAAGAAGCAATCCAAAAATTCATAGAGAATAATAGAAGTCACCAAATAGCAAAGACAATCCTTAGGAGGAAGAACAATGATGGAAGAATATCAATACAAAACTTCAGACTCTAATGTAAAACTGCAGTTAGCAAAACGGCTGAGTACTGGCATGTGAATAGGCCTGAGGACTAGTGGAATAAAATTGGAAACCTCGAAATGATCCCACAGACCTTTGACCACTTAATCTTTACTAAGGTATCCAAAATCATCAGATCGAAGAAAAACAACCTCTTTAACAAATGGTGCTAGCAAACTGACTATACATGTGTAGAAAACTGAAGTTATATCCTTATATACCACCCTGCACCAGAATCAATTCCAAATGGATAAAAAGACCTGGAAGTAAAAGCTGCTACCCTGAAAATATTACAGAAAGGGGTCGATGAAACAATAGGGCTTCTTGCCACAGGTCAAAATTTCCTGAATAAAGATCCAGAAACAACAAATCAAAGAAAGACTGAATAAATGGGATTGCATTAAACTGCAGAGCTTATGCATGGCAAAGGATATAGCTAGCAAAATAAATAGAAAGCCCACAGATTGGGAGAAGATCTTCAGTAGCTATGCAACAGACAAAGGCTTCCTATCAAAATATACCTAGAGCTCAAAAATAATTAAACTGCCCCCAAAACAAATCCTCAAAGACATAATCACCCCATTAAAAAATGGGCTAAAGGATTAAAAAGAGACTTCTCTGGAGAGGAAATTAGAATAGCCAATAGACACATGAAGAAATGTTCAACATCTCTGGCCATAAAAGAAATGCAAATAAAAATCACATTTATATTCTACCTCACCCCAGTTAGAATGGTCCATATCAAGAAAATAAATAGTAAAAGATGAACAGATGCTTGCAGCAACGTGGCCAAAAGAAAACACTACTACATTGTAGGTGGAATTGTAAAATGGTTCAACAACTGTGGAAAGCAGTATGGATGTCCCTCAAAAGGGCTCCTATGACCCAGCAATCCCACTCCTGGGCATTTACCCAAATGACCTGAAACAATGCCTCACTAAAACTACCAGCATCATGATGTTCACTGCAATATCATTTACTATAGCTAAAATATGGAATCAACCCAGATGCCCCTCAGTAGATGAATGGATTAAGAAATGTGGTATATATATATATATATATATATATATGCAATAGAATGCTTCCTTCAGAAAGAATGACATAGCCCCATTTGTAAGGAAATGGAAAAACTTGGAAAAAATCATATTAAGTGAAGGCAGACCCAAAGAAACATAGGTTCCATGGTTTATCTCATTTTTAATAATTAGTATATGCCTTAGGATAGTCCTAGCAGAGGTGCACAATACAGAGCCCAGTAGCTCTGTACATATTACCACATCAAACAATGCTAATTGAAATGTTCACCCCACTATGGAAACAAGAGTTTTTAGTGCTTGTTTTGGTTTTCTTTTTCTTTTCTAATGTAATATTTGCAGTTACTTCTCTCTCTCTCTCTCTCTCTCTCTCTCTCTCTCTCTCTCTCTCTCTCTCTCTCTCTCTCTCCCTCTCCCTCCCCCCTCTCTCCCTCTCTCTCTCTTTCTCCTCTGGTCATTCCCTCTGGACACTGGTTCTGATTTTGGCACCCCTTTGTCTTAGCTATAAGTTTATCTGATTCCAGGAAGGAAAGGGGGATCACAAAAATGATGGGACAAAGGGTGAAGGAATGCAACAGTGATACTCAGTAGATACTATGTTGAAAATGAACCTTACAATTTGGGAGGGAGGGAAGTTGGGGGAGGGGAGGGAAAGTGGGAGAAAAGGAGGGAGGAGGTAACACTGTTGGAAAAGAAATGTACACATTTCTTTACTTATGTAACTCTAACCCCTCTGTACATCACCTTTACAATAAAATGGAATTAAAAATAATATCATTATATGAAATGAAATCCAAGGAAAGGAAATAAGAGATTAATTTTAGTTGCTGTTGTTGCTGTTTTAGTTTTCTTTTTTTCTTTGTCTGGTATCTTAATTCATTTGTGTTTGAGATGGTAAGGGTCAGGGCTACAGAAAAGGTAGAAAAAGGGTGGTTAAATACAGATGTGGTACTCACTAGACACTATGTGGAAAATGAACTGTTTAACTGTAGGTGAGTATGGATGGAAAAACTAAGAGAAAGAGTAAAGGAAGAGGAGATATGGTTCTAAAACAATGGTATTCATTACTTGATCTATGTAACTGTAACTTCTGTGTATCACCTCTAAAATAACAATGAAAATTCAATTAGGTTTAAAAAATAAGAAGCAATATATGCTTAACAAAGCTTTCAATAATCATATTATTCTGGGGATTAATGCTTGCTATTTTCAAGTGCCACGAAGGATAAGATTTGGTAATAATTTTAGAAATTGTTCATATGAATGTATCATTATAGAGCTGTAATAAATTAGACAGTGGATAGGTTTCGGTTCAGAAGTAGAGTCTAGAGCTCAAGTCTCATGTCTCAAATAAACAAAACCCTCAAACCAAACAAAATGAAAAGAACAAAAGGGGAAAAAGAAAGCATGTCTATGTTGTTGCCTGTTTTATAGAGAAGAATGTCTTTAATATTTTGTGCTTTCTTTGATAACTACGTTGTGACAAGTATTTGGTGATTATTTTGATTGCATATAATTACAGGAGTGGAAACAAAAAGTTCCAGTTGGGAAATATTGGGTGTTTATTTCATTAGCTAGGAAATGTGTGTGTGTGTGTGTGTGTGTATCAGTAAAACTGTTAATTTGTTTCCAAACCCTAGCCTACTTTTACTCAACTTTGTTCTCTCTTTTATTAAGCCATGTTATTTGGCCTGTGATACAGACTTCATGGTACCTGAAAACAGATGTATCAAAGTATTTTCTTTTTTTTTAAATTGTTTTTTATTGTGAAAATACTGTACAGAGGGGTTACAATTACATGAGCAAGATAATGAGTACATTTCTTATCCAGCATTGTTGGCTCCTCCTTTGTTTTTCTCCTACCATCGTTTCCCTCCCACCTCCTCAGCTACACCCTCCAAGTCCGCCCCGAGCCTCCCTCCGCCGGCCTAAATTGTAATCTTCAGTGGGGGCAGAAGCTGTCAGTACTTGAAAGAAAATACAAATTTGTCAAGAAATAGGAAAGCTAACTTTTAAGCCTCTATCTCTTTTACTATTTTTAGATTAAGTATTGTAACTCAAAATAATAATAATAATAATTATATATATTTCACATAACAATTCAAAGTGGATGGCAACTAGCAGAGAAGGGAGGGAGAGTAGGAAGGATTACACCCATAGCAGGAACCCACTTTTATAGCAGTTCTGCTATCTTCAACATAGAGCTTTCATAGAGCTTATCTTCTCTCCCAGTTTTCTTTCTCATTCCACTGTGTAGAATTGAGTCTTATGGCAGTGCCTGCAAGGGAGGCTGGGAAATATAGTTGACTATTCTTAGATGAAGACAAAATAGCTTTGATGAGAATATGTGCCATGTTTCTGTATGAGTTTCATATATATGTGGACATGAATATGTTTTGTGTTTACTTTTTCTTTTTCTCTTTGTTTCTCTGAATATTCAAGGATCTTTCATGGATACATACATGTGACTTACTCTATTCCTGAATGCTTTTTCCAATGAACCCAAATCTACACCAGGATCATATACAATTTTCAGAGTCTGTGAATTTTTTTTTTGTCTTACTATGTGAATGAACCATTGGTATGTATGCTTCCTTAATTTTGGAAAATAAGTTTGTGTTAAATACAGGAATCTATAGGGACTAAATTATTGTTTAACTGTTCCTGAATTTCTGATAAAACTTAATCACCATTTGTGGACTATTGAAGCATTTCCAGATTGTTTTTCTACATTTGTTGAATTTTAAGCATTATAAAACCTGTCTTTCACTAATGAGAACTTATCAGCTTACCTCATTTGCATAGTGAAACTATGTAGTTAATTTGCACATTTAATAATGTATAAAAAACATTTTTCCTTGCACACTGGGGGGCTGTACGTTGAACAAATAAGAAACTTTAACTCAAAGACAACCAAGAAAGCCCATGGATATACAAATAGGACTAATTGGTATTTGGTTTATAGCTACATGCTGACAACGATTAATTTAATTATAAGGCACAATTACCATCTTTTCATACTTTTTTTTGTGGCAACAAGAACCCTAGAGAGGTTCTGGTTCAAAGTCTTGTTATTCTAAATAAGAATAGATTTGAAATCATTTCCAGAATTAACTAGTTGACACATTACAGTGTAATTAGCATGATATTCAGAAAAAAATCATAAAGAAATCAAATAAAGATGTATTAGGTTGGATTTTATACATTATATTTCCCAAATGTTTTTGAGATGTTTTGTTACTGAAATGTTGAGCTATTCATAAAATGGTTTAAGGTAACATTTTGCCGAAGAGGAGAGTAAGTTCAGTCAGGAAGCAGCAAGGTTGTATCTACTGGCCACAGAGGAGAGAAAAAGGAATCAATGAGAATCAACTTTTATTCTTTGAAAGAGAGTGGAACAAAAAAAATAGATAGCTTTAGAAGTTGAAAGTGTTTGCAAAATTAAAACATTGTGTTACAATGGAGCTAACACTGTCCTTTGAACTCTACAGAGCAAAAACCAGATAACAACCAAGACCCTTCCTAACTTTCAAACTACAAATGTTTCATTCCCAAGTCATAAATAAATTCACTACATTTCATTCTATGGTATCTTTTGGATTTACTGAAACCATGTGTAAATTCAAATTTGAAATTTACCAAAAGCCAAGAATATAAACAAGTTCTCTCATTGTTTGAATGAGACTAATTTTCAGAAACAAGTTGCTAATTTTATTATTCAGTGTTTCCCTCCAATGAACATCCACAGTTAAATCTCATAGACATTGGAGCATCAACACTGAAATCACATCATTAGTAACAATAAATACCAATACTGATACCTGGATTATGGAATATCATTATAGCAGGCTGTAAATTCAGGCTTCTAAGAAGAGTTAAAGAATTCCTAACTTTTCCCCCCTTGTGTTGATTCCTAGGGTTATTTTGTAGACCTAGTGATCATTTATTAAATTTTAAAAATCACAAAATTTTGAGGAAAGATATTTAAGTCTCTAATTTTTGTAACTTTCCCACCCTCCTTAACTTCTCCCATTCTGCCATTGTTTTCTTGATTCTCTCTGTCTCTGTCTCTGTCTCTGTCTTGGGTTCTCTGTCTCTGTCTCTCTCTGTTTCTGTCTCTCTGTCTCTTGGAATCTGACAAGCCAACAAACCACAAGTACTACAAATAAAGATTCTCACCAAAAACAAAATGTTTAAAGAGGGATACTGATTGACCCACTGCAAAAATGAGATGTACAAGATACTTTGTTGAAAAATGAACTTTACAATTTAGGCAGAGTGGGGGGGGGGGGTGGAGGGGTAGAGGGGCATATGGGGTGTAGCTGAGGAGGTGGGAGGGAAGGGATAGTAGGGGAAAAACAAAGGAGGGGGTAACAATGCTCGATAGGAAATGTACTCATTACCTTGCTCATGTAATTTTGTACAGTATTTTCACAATAAAAATCTTAATTAAAAAAAGACTCTGAAAAGAAACAGTGTAGTAAGTAACAGGATGAAATTGCACCAATGATACTGAAAATAAAGCAGAAAAAAATCAAGAATAATTTCTAGTTGGTATAACCACAATTTTCAGAGTGGAGACAAAAACTGCTAAACTGAACCAAATCACTGCTCTCTGTTTTTCTCAACCAATAAATCTCCATTTACTTCACCTGGAAGGGTACTTGATTTTCAGGTTGAATTGGATGTGTTAAGTGAATACAGCATTTAACCTGTGTGTGTGTGTGTGTGTGTGTGTGTGTGTGTGTGTGTGTGTGAAGTTCCTAGATTGTTTTCTATAGAGATGTTACCAGGAAAAGTCTCAGGATGTTAGTATTTTCACATTTTTTCCTTTGTTGGATTTATTCTTTTCTTTATTTAAGCTCCAGGAAAACAATCTTATATAGCTAGCACTAATAATTTATTAGCCATTTAAAATTTTGTGTGTTCATAGAATAATCAAACCAGGAATGTGGTACCTAATGATATATAATTTATCTATTTAAAGATGACAAGATATAACCAGGTCTGGAGATGTCCACATGAAATCCCAGTTCTAAGAAGGTAAAGGCTAAAGAATTGTAAATTTAAAGCCTACCTAGGCTACATAATGAGCATCTGAAAAAAAAAACCACAACCATAACATAAAAGCAAACCACCAAAAACAATAGTAGAATACTTTGAGATTTTTTTCTTTTGTTTCTCCAATTCTATGTGATCATTAATTATCTTAAGAAAATTTCTGAGACCTCAAATACACTGTCAAAAGAATCTAGATCATTTGAAACATAGTAAGTACAAATTCAACACATATCTTTCGATGTAAATAGCAAGGAAAACAATCAAAATACCCATTCCATTCATGAATAAATTTATATGAAAGACTTGTGGGAAAATGTCAACATGGACAGCAACAAAAATCTCCCACTGTGTTGTTGCTTGACAAATAAAAGAGGATTGTAGAAAAAGACTTGTAAAAACTATATTTTGCATAAAAGGGTCTATCTCTCAAGTACTATTGAAAATGTGGTGCAACATTTTATCCTCTTTAATTTGGACCAGTTGGGGAATATTTAGAAATTCATCTGTGGTTAACACATGGTACATATCTATGACATTGAACTTTTTTCTTTTCATTTTAAATGGTATGAGCCAATAAAATGTTAAGACAAAATGACAGTACAAATGGCATATCACACACATCAAATGACATATTTGTGACTATTTTAATAATTAAAGTTTGTCCATACATATTTTATTCCTATTTGAGAAATGGGGTAACTGAGAAAAATAGATATGAAGTGGCTTATCCAAGGTACTCACATAGTCCACAATGAAATTCATACCAGAAGCCAGATTCTCTAACAATACTATGAATGTAAGATTTAGTTCTCATAACTAAAATAAATAAGATGTAAAATTGCATAGATTTAATGACATATACATTGTTTTTAAATTGTATAACTCCTTGACTATAAAAGGTTTTCTAAATTATTTATTGATTTTTAATGTAAAAGTAATTTTCAAAGGTTACAGTTACATAAGTCAGATAATGACTACATTTCTTCTTGAACTACATTTCTTCCTTAACATTTTTTCCCAGTTTTTCCCTCCTGGCCCCAAGCCCCCAGAAGTTGCATAGTTCAATTTCAACATAGTGTCCAGTGAGTATCACTGCTGCATCTTTGTCCCACCATTTCTGTGCTCTCTCTTATCCTCTCCAAACAGATTAATTTACATACAAGACAACAAGTAAATAAATAATAAACAGTGACAAAGGAGAAAAATAAACACAAACACAAACAAAAATCAAAATAACAATAAAACCTCTTGTTTTCATGTCTTGCAGTTTATTTTGATAAACATCATTTTATATGATCATGTGCACATAGCTATTGAGCCTTTGTGATCCTCTCCTAAGAATATCTTCCTTTGGTCTAGCTGTGTAAGTGTTTAGAACCTGTTGAATTTATCATGTCCAAGTATAATTTTTTTGTCTTTTATCATCCATTGTATTTACTTATAATGTTATAAGCACATTCTAATGTCTACAATGAGGGAAACCATGCAACCTATGTTTATTTGGGTCTGACTTTGCTTAATATAATATTTGCCAAGTCTTTCCATTTTCTTACAAATGATGCAATATGATTCTTTCTTATGAAATCATAGAATCCCATTGTGTATGTATATTATACTTTCTTGATCCATTCATCTGCTGAGGGGCATCTGGACTGATTTGATATCTTGGCTATAGTAAACAATGCCACAGTAAACATAGTTCTTCTGTAGATTAGTGTGGCCATGTTTGTGGTCTAGTGGACAAATACTGAGGAGTGAGATTCCTGGATCATAGCTAAGTTCTATGTGTAGTCTTTGAGGAACCTCCATACTGCTTTACAGAGTGAATGAAAAAGTTTATATTTCTACCAACAGTGTAGTAGTGTGTCTTTTTGGCCACATCCCTGCTAGCACCTGTTATTATTAGTATCTGTTATTGTTAGTATTCTTAATAATGGCCATTCTAACTGGGGTGAGGTGGAATCTCAATGTTGTTTTTATTTCCATTTATTTCATGGTCAGAGATATAACATTTCGTCATCTGTCTATTAGCCATTCTTATTTCTTTTTCTGAAAAGTTTTTTCTGTAAGTCTTTTGCCCATCTATTAGTTAGGTTGTTTCTTTAAGGGTTCATTTTTGGGGAGTTTAATTTTTTACCTCTAAATATATTTTAGATATAAGGACCTTGTCTGATTCAGAGCTAGTAAAAATCTACCATTTGTCCTTTGCCATGCAAAAATTCTCCCTATTGATGCAATCATATTTACTATTTATACAGTCTTTCTTTGATTTTTTTTTTTTTTTGTGATTCTGGATCTTTACTTAGGAAGTTTTGACCTGTGCCTAGGAACCCTAATATATCTCCTACCCTTTTCTGTAATATTATAATGGTATCTGATCTTACATTGAAGTCTTTGATCCATTTTGAATTGATTCAGGGCAGGGAGATGTATGAGGGTCTAGCTTCAGTTTCCTGAGCATGTATAGCCAGTTTTGGCAGAAACATTTATTGAAGAGGCTGTCTTTCTTCTATCCTGTGTTTTTGGCTTCCTTATCAAATATTGGGTGCCAATAGGACTGTCTAATCATTTCTGGGTCTTCTATTCTCTTCCATTGAGCCTCAAGCCTATTCTTGTGCCAGTATCAAGCTGTTTTGATTATACTATAGCTTTGTAATAGAGTTTGAAGTTTGGTATTGATATTCCTCCAGCACTGTTCTTCCTACTAAGGATTATTTTTACAATGGATCTTTTATTATTCCTTACGAATGTTTGGATTGTGTTCTCTAGATCAGTAAAGAATGTTGTTGGGATTTTGATGGGTATTGCATTGAATCTGTAGATAGCTTTGGGAAGTATGGATGTTATTCTTGCCAAAAAGGAAGGTTTTTCATTTCCTTAAAACTGTTCTAATTTCTTTTTGATGATTTTATAGTAGAGGTTCTTCATATTTTTAGTTAATTCCTAACTTTTTTGAGGCTATTACAAATGGATTTGTTTTCCTGATTTCAGTCTTGCTGTTCTTATTGTTGGCATACAGAAAAGTAACTGATTTTTGTAGGTTAGTTTTATACATCTGGCTACTTTGTCAAAGTTTTGGATCAGCTCAAGTGACTTGGGGGAGATATTTATAGAGTTCTTTAAGCATAGGATCATGTTATCTGAAAAGGAGAATTTTATTTCTTCTTTTCATATTTGGATTTCCTTTACATTTTTCTCTTGTCTTATTGCTCTTGCTAGGAATGCCAGAACTATATTGAAGGGGAGTGGAGAGAACAGATATTGTCTGCTCTCTGATTTGTCTCATTCCTCATTTTAAGAAATGGTTTAACTTTTTACCATTAAGTATCATGTTGGTTGTTAGATTTGTCATATACAGCCATTATTATATTGAGGAAAGTCCCATGGATTCCTATCTTCTCCAGAGCTTTTATCATGAAGTGATGTTCTTGTCAAATGCTTTTTCTGTGTCTATTGAGATGATCATGTGGTTCTTGTCCTTGTGCCTGTTGCATTGAATTACATTAATTGTTTTGCATATATTGAACCAGCTTTGTATCCTTGGAATAAATCTCATTTCATCATACTATATTCTTTTTTTGGTTAGTTCAATTCTGTTGACCAGAATTTTATTGAGAGTATTTGTATTGATGTCTACCAAAGAGATAGATCTACAGTTTTCTTTATTTGATGACTCACCATCTAGTTTTGGGATAAGGGTTATGCTTATTACTGCCAAATAAGGATTTGGTAGTAATCTTTCCCTTTAAATTTCATTGAACAATTTGAGGAATATTGAAGTCAGTTCTCCTTTGAAGACCTTATTGAATTTGGCTATGAATCCATTGGGTCTGGGGCTTTTCTTTGATGAGAGACCTTTTATTGTCATTTCTATTTCATTACTTGTTATGGGTCTATTTAGCTGTTTTAAATTGTCATGGTTTAATTTAATACCAGTATTCTCTAGGAATTCTTCCATTTCTTCCAGATTTTCCAATTTGCTAGCATAAAGGTTTGCAAAGTATTCCCTTATAATGTTCTGGATCTTGTTTGTTTCTGTCGTGATATTTCCATTTAAGTCTCTAATCTTATTAATTTGGGTGTGTTCTCTTGTTCTCTCTCTCTCTCTCTCATTTTTGGTCAGATTTCCAAAATGTCTGAAAATTTTGTTAATTTTGTTAAAGAATCAACTTTTTGTTTTGTTAATTTCTTCTATGGATTTTTGATTTCTAATTCAGTTATTTCTGATTTAATTTTAATTATTTGTTTCCATAATACTGGTTTGGGGTTTGGCTTGTTCCTGCTTTTCAAGGAACTTTGGGTATATCATTAATGGGTTGATTTGAGATTTCTCCAATTGGTTGATGTAGGCACTCAGAGTTATACATTTTTCTCTGAGTACTTCCTTTCTATAAGCCAGAGGAACTGGTACTTTACATGTTAATTTTTGTTAAATTCCACAAATATTTGAATTTCTCTTTGAATCTCTTCAATGATCCACTAGCCATTTAGTAATATCTTGTTCAGTCTCCAAGAGATAGATAATTTTCTGTGACGGCTTTGAATGTTGAACTCTAAGTTTATTCTGTTGTGTGTGTTCTATGTTTATTCTGTTGCATCTAATAGGATGCAAGGAATTTCAATTGCACAGATTTACTTTGTGACCTAATATATGGTCTATTTTTGAGAATGTTCCATGAGCTTCTGAGAAGAATGTATATTCTGATGCTACTGGATGAAATATTCTGCAGATGCCTGTTAAGTGTAGTTGGTCAACGCAAATATTTAGGTCTGAGATTTCTTTGCTGAGTTTTTGCCTGAACCTCTATACAGAGGTAACAATGGTGTTTTGAAGTCACCAAAAATCAATGTGTTTGGATCTATGTAGTTTTTCAGTTAAGTAGTTTTGTTTGATGAAGTTGAATGCTCCAGCAATTGGTTCATTGACATTTAGAATTGGTATAACCTCCTGTAGGGGAGTTCCCTTTATCAGCATACAATGTCTTTTTTTTTTAATCTCTTCTCACTAATTTGTTTGAAGTCTATTTATCCCATATTAGTATTGTTAATCGAGCCTGTTTATTGGGGACATTTGCTTGAAAGATTTTATTTCAGCCTTTCAATTTGAGAATATGCTTGTTTTTGCTGGCAAGGTTTGTTTCTTAGAGACAGCATATGGATGGATGGGTCTTGCATTTCAAAAAGCAAAACTATGCCAATTTATGCCATTCAATTGGATAGTTAAGCCCATTAATATTGAGAGTTTGGATTAAAAAGTATTTATTAATTCCTGCCATGATATCCTCTTTAGGAGCTGTGCCTCATCTTCTCTTACCACATTTAACTGGCTCTCTGTTAAGGGGTCATTTCTCTGCCACTATCATGTTCTTGTTGTTTTTCTCTATGTAGAACATCTTTAAATATCTATTGTAATGTTAATTTGGTGAGATAAATTATTTCAGTTTTTCTTTGTTTTGGAAAGATTATTTATTTATTTATTTATTTTTAACTGTCAAGGTGATATACAGAGAGCTTTTGGTTACATAAGATAATGAGTACCTCTCTGGTAAACCTTGTTGTTATGAAAAGTTTATTTGTTCCTCATTTATGAAGGAGAGCTTTGCTGGGCACAATATTCTTGTTTGGTGGTTGTTTGCCTTTATTGTGTGGCATAATTACAGGCCCTCTTTGCTTTCATGGTCTTAGCTGAGAATTTAGTAGTAATTCTGATTTTCCTTTAAAGTAATAAATTTGTTCACTGCCAGAGAAGGTTGGTGCAATGGTATCAGATTCCTTTTTGCTTCAAAAATAGCACCACTTCTTCATAAACATTTCCAGCCAGGTGCTCTAGTGGTTTCTTTGCCACTCTCAAAAATGGCACACTTTTTGGGTGGGGGAAAGGGTTCCTGACTCGATGCTATTCTCCTTAAGAAGAGATATCCTTAGCAGAGTACTCATGGTTCCCTGTGGTGCTTTGGACCATGCTATAGTGTGGCAAATTGTCTCTATGTCTGTGTCTGGCTTGGCTATGTGTTCCTGTTCTTGCTTTTTCCCATGTGTACATTTTCCTATGTGGACTGTCTAAATTCCATGCTGAAGGCAGTTTATAATCTTTTTTTTTTGGCATGTATCTCTGTATAATTATGGCTTACTTGGTGTGACTCTCTAGACATTGAGGGCCTGATGGGACACTAAAACCCTGTTTGGTCAAAGAGAGCTTAGGATGTTCCCAGTTCTCTTTCAATTCATTTGAAGTTGTTTTTCTATTTAGTCTACTATAAGGATCAAATTATAAAAGATTTCTAATTTGCTAAGAAAATAGTTAAATTAGATATACCTCAAAAAGATTTACAGTATATGGCAAGTTGCTAGAAAAAAATTATCCCCTGATTTTCTAAGTTTTTATTATACTTACAGATATAATTGAATATGGCTTTGACAAAATATGCCTCTAATAGTATAATTAAAATTCATCTGAAACAAAAATATTGCATAGTATATTAAAAACAACAGTAACAAGGAAAAAACAAAACAAAACAAAACAAAACCTCTTGTGTCCATAAGTTGGGGTTCATTTTGCTAAGCATCATCTTTTTGTTTTGTTTTGTTTGTTTTTTGTTTTGTTTTTTTTTTGTCAGTTGTGGGGCCTGAACTCTGCATCTGCATACTGTCCCTCAGCTCTTCAGCTTAAGGCTAGCACTCTACTACTTCAGCCACAGTGCCACTTCCAGCCTTTTCTGCTTATGTGTTGCTGAGGAATCGAGGCCAGGGCCTCATGCATGCAAGGCAAGCACTTTATCACTGAGCCACCTTCCCAGCCCAACTTAGCACCATCTTATATGGTCATATGTACATAGCTTTTGAGCTTTTCTGCTTGTCTGGTAAGATTATCCTAGTTATTTCAAATAAGGGAGACTGTGGGACCTATGTTTCTTTGAACTTATTCACTTAATGTAATTTTTTCCACGTTTCCATTTCTTAACAAATGGGGCCGTGTCATTCTTTCTGATGGAGGCATAGAATTCATCTATCTATCTATCTATGCACACACACACACACATATGTTTTTTTTTCTTGATCCATTCATCTACTGAGGGGCATATAGGTTGATTCAATTTTTTAGCTTGGCAAATAATGCTAAAATAACCATAGTTGTGCTGGCAGCATTAGTACAGCCTTGTTTGTGATCCTTTGGGTAAATGTTCAGAAGTGAGATTGTTGGGTCATAGGAGACTCTAGGTGTAGTATTTTGAGGAACCTCCATACTGCTTTGCAGAGTGGTTGAACAATTGTACATTCCCAACAACAATGAAGTAGGGTTCCTTTTAGGCCACATCCCCTCTAGCATCTATAGTTATTAAATTTCTTGATTATAGCCATTCTAACTGAGGTGAGGTGGTGATTTTTTTGTTGTTGTTGTTTCTTTTGTATGTACTTCTCCCTATGATATAACCCTTGTTGTCACTGTGTTTGATTCTGGTGTCCTGCATCTTGTATATACATTTTTCTAATTTGGGGAGGGGAAGGGAAATAACAAAATGCTGAAACAAGGATACAGGTTGACCCATTGTAACAATGAGATGTACAAGACACTATGTTGAAAACGAGCTTAACAGCTTCAGGGGTAGTGTAGGGACGAGTTGGTGAGGTGGGGAGGGAAGGGATAGTAGGGGAAAAGCAAAGGAGGAAGTAATAATTCTCGATAGGAAATGTACTCATTACCTTACTCATGTAACTGTAACCCCTCTGTACAGTAGTTTTACAGTAAAATATATACAAAAAACTCATATAAATGTGTTATTTTCCCTTTTTTATAACCAACTACTCGCTCTGCCCTGTAGCACCAAAGGGAGCTACTATTAGAAGGGTCCACATTTGGCAGTGTGCTTTAATGACATTCTAGTCAAAAGTAAGTCTAAATTAATTTAAGTTTGCGAGAATACTTGGCAAAGCAGAGTACATTATGAAACATCCCATTAGGTCACCCTTTTGCCATTAAACAAATAACTCTGAACTTCATTTTCCTAAAATATATTTGGGGGTGATTGAATCCTTTTATTGCAATATACTTAAGCAAAATTAACTTAAATCTGAAAAATTTAATAATAGTTGAAATAGAAAAGATAGATTTAAGAAAAATTACAATTCATATTTAAATTTTACTTATAAAACTTTTACTTGATTTATCAGGAACACATTAATAACATTAATATGATTTCTGCTTCATTTAAAATTTTATTATTTATTTATTATTGTATTATATTATATTTATTAGTACTTTTATTATTTAAATTTATTTTATTATCCTTAATATTTGTACAAATGGACATCCAGCCTCTTATAGAAATGTTCTATTGAAAGCACCAATGAGGTAAAAATGACAAGTCCCTGTACCTGTCAATATAGAGAGGTCTTTTAACATTTGTAGTTGTGGAGATGGGAGATAAGGGATGGTAAGGGAAAAACAAAGGAAGAGACAACAATGCTTAATAAGAAATGTACTCATTACCTTGCTCATGTAACTCCTCCTCTGTACAGTATTCTCGCAATAAAAAAAACTTATTTAAAGAAAAGAAATAACTGTAAAAAAGAAAATTCTAAGTAGAAAAATTAGTATTAGATAATATATTATTATGTCTTGAAATGAACTGAATTACTAGCTTTGTAAATATAAAATAGTCTAGCCAGTGATTATGAAAAGACTACATTTAGGACACTTAAAATCTATTGCAGGCCAGGCTACAACTTCCTAGTGTAAATTTCTTTCAAGTGTAAAATGCTTAGAATATGCATGACATGTAAAAAAAAAAAAAGAGCAAAGTCACCTTTGGAGGTTTCAAATATAGGATATTTAAAAATAATGTTTATATATTTTCTAGATTTTTTTGTTTATGTATTTTCTAGGAAAAGTAATCTCTCCATACTCATTCTCCTTTCTATCAGTTGGAGCAACTGGGTAGAGAGCTAGGTTCTCTTCTATATTAACGAGGAAAGCACACGTTAAAAGCTAATATATCTTTTTTATGACTCAGGTAGGCTCATTGGGGTAGGGCAGGAAAGAAATCAGATCTTTTTCTACACACTAATTGGGGTCCATTGACTCAAAGAGCAGACAGTCTCCTTGCTAATTGGACCAAAAATGTTTTCCCTTTCTCCATATGGATTTAGATTGTGGCTGAAAGATATGTTGATAGATGTGCTTACTTTAATAGTTCCATTTGTTAGAGGAGGAGCAGGCCAGAGTACATAGGTAAGAATGTTGGTTAAAGAATGATAATTGTAGATATACATCCCTGCACCTACAAAACATGTTTATAGTCATATTTTGACATTATACAGAGATTCATGCTGTTGTTTTGACAAATCTGAGAAGATATGTGAGTTCACAAAATACACAGAGCAGTATACACTACCATTACACTATTATGTGTAGTAGTTATTATACGTGAAAATGCTCTAAACTTTTATATACAATAGTACTTTTAATCTCTGTAACTAATTATTCGATAAGACACTATTATATCCATTTCAGAGATAAAAATATAAAATAAATTGCAGATGTTTACATGATGGCAAAAACAGGATATTTACTTGAGTGATTTGCAGCATATGTTTATGCTTTAAACATTGCATTATGCAAAAGTATAATGATATTCATGGTCATTGTGATAATGATGATGGTATCTATTAAGCACTCAGTATGTGTAAGTGTTGGGCTAAGCCCTTTCAACAATATTAATTTATTTTGTTCTTATAATAACCCTTTTAGAGAGATAGAGCTGATGTAAAGCAGGCAAATATGGACTGAATCTGGAGTGAAATTTTATCCTATTGGGAGGGTGGAAATTTTTCTGAAGGAATGGGATTGGAGTTTGGAGGAGTTATCTGAACCAGTAGGTTCTTGGAAAAGGTTTACAGGCCTATTACAGGACCAGACAGTGAAGTTAGAGAAGACATCCACAGAAAACTTATTTCTTCTCTTTAATAAAAATTTACATTATAGACATTTTGAATATCAAGATTTAAAGCTTGATTAGAAGAAATGTACATCCAAACTAAAGTTCTGTGTGTCACCCCTGGGAAAATAGAGGTGTAGTTTAGTTTTGCTCTATATCTTCTTAAACTAAAGCAAAGTGAGACAAGCAACATTCTACCACATGGGCTATCACATGAACTTCTGCTAGCCATGGGTGGTAGGTAGCTAAGCATAGTCCAGTTTAAAGCTAGTGGATACAAAATATAGTCATAGCACTAGTGAACAAGTAAAAAGAAAAACATCACCAACATTTGTTTTAGCAAATGGTTTACATATTTAGTTAAAAGATTAGGAAAACAAAGAAAATTCATTACAAACAAGGCTTATACAACTAGGTGAATATCCTATTCCATACATTTGTTAATTAAACCATACAGTACAAGGTGCAAGAAACTGAGCTCATCCAGGAAAATTACCCAGTGTTGAACCATCTATGAAGTTAAATACCAAGTAAATGTATTAAAATTTTTGTATGTATTTTATGGAAGTCATCAATACTTTTTAACTTTTCCTTTGTTGTTGCTGTTGTTTGTTTGTTTGTCTGTTGAAAGACTGAGGATTGAACCCAAGGCCTTTTAAAAAACTACTTGACTACTTGAGCTATAATTGATTCTTGACTAAACATTAAATGTATTTAATATTAGATAACCTACCAATTTCACAGAGTAAAACTTAGTTTATTTCAATGTACTTTAGTTTAGTTTAGTTTTGCTTTGTTAAAAATTACATGAGATTCTGAAGAGGATAGCCTGAAACAAATATGACAACTTAGTATAAATTCTGAAGAAATAGTTTTACTACTCTTCACTGGTAAGTATAAATATATTAGCTTCTCATTTGTTTATTTTTTACTTATTTAGATTTCCAATTGTTTTCCCAAATGAGGTTAAATATATGGCCACAGACATGTGTTGATTTAATTATTACACTAACTTCTTATTTAAACACAATCATATTGCTTAGAAACAATATTATTTTGGATGAAAAAAATAAAATCACCTAAGCATCACAATAAAAATCAGTTATATTAAATTGTAGTATTAGGTGACCTCATAGAGCTCAAGGAGAGACAGGCTTCATAAGAGACAGATTAGTAACCAAACATCTGAACAAAACCAGGTCTTCTTTTACCTCAAATTTCCCTTACTATTTGCTTTGAACTTTCTTTCAATATAATCATTGAGAGACATAGTTAAGTCCAATATATGTCAGAAGATATTCAGATACATAACAAAAGTATAAGGCTTTTTAGGCTACACAATACCTTTTCTGCTGAATTTAAAATGTTCATAAGAGATCTTGTGATTGCCAAACCTGTAGGAGATATTATTCTTTGGTCAGTCATATATGGGTGAGGGAGTAGAAGCTGTAAAGTTTGTAGGTCATATTGGACTACCTTGATGTAAAAGAGAAGCAACATTCAGGAAAAAAAATATGGGATAACCATATGGAACAAAACATTCTCTAAAGCCAGGCACTGGTGTCTCACGCTTGTAATCCTAGCTATTCAAGAGGCTGAAATCTGAGGATGGCAGTTCAAAACCAGCCCAGGCAGGAAAGTCCATGAGATTCTGATCTCCAATAAAACACCAGAAAACCAGACATAGAGCTGTGGCTCAAGTGGTAGAGCACTAGCCTTGAGCTGAAGAGCTCAGGGACAGTGCCCAGACCCAGAGTTCAAGCCCCACGACTAATAAAAATAAAAAATAAAAATCTCTGAATATTATCTGAAATTTATTTCTGAAGAAATGTCATTTTTTCCATTTCTCTCTCTTATTTCCCCATCCCTCCCTCCCTCCCTCCTTCTCTTCCTCCCCCCCTCACACGGACACATACACACTTAAAAATATAGATGCTAAATGTCAGCAGTAATGGAGCCAATTTCATTAAAATACTGTTTGTTTTCTTTTGTAACCTGACTAAAGATGTTTCAGATTAACTAGATTTCCCACAACTACTAATGTAGCTTATAATTGCCTTAAAGATAATAATAGCTTACCTGTGGTTGATTAAATTGTTTATGCAGTAAATATTTTCTTTCTCTCATCTTCACAAGAGGAACATACCATCTTACCACCACTGATGGCCCTAACTACATGCCTGACTTCATTGTCAGGATTGTAGTCAGATTTTAGCAATTTATATGTGGCTAGGGGCGTGAAATATGCTTGTGTAGTGGTCTCACTCACTTGTGTTTCTGCCTTTGGTTGTGAGAATTTTATGCTTTAGATACCCAATGGTTTAAGGTGTTGAAAGACATAGGAAAGACTTGGAACCTTCTCATACCTTGGAAGGAAGCCCAGAGGAACCTAGCTAAGATTGACTACATCCTAGCCGTGTTCCACACATGTGACCAAGAAATGAAAGCTTGTTATTGAATGTTTGTGTGTTTGTGATTCTTCAAAGATGGCTTATAAATGACCTGCCATCCCTTGTGGTAAGTATATTATTTTATTTACTACCTTCTTCATGCTATAAAACTGAAGACAAGATAATGCCCAGGTTTCTGACATATTTTTTAATAAAATTTGAGTGAACTTATCTCATCTCTATTAAATTCATTACTATTTTCATGGCCAACATTCCTGTTTTCTTCCTCTATATGAGTTGACTAAAAGGAATTCTGAGTTCCTAGTCTCAGTGATATGAACAACTGAGGTTTACTATAATGATAGCTGAAAGTGAACTCAGCTCTAATCTGGAATTCTTAGGATATACTGCCCCAATTTTGTTTTGAATACCGAATATTATTTTTTTCTAGTCAGTGATACAGTTTGAAAATATTGAAAAGAATGCAAATTTAGTAGGTTGAAAGACACTGAACACTTTTTTTATGTGTTTCTTTCAATATATCTGGTTTCTCAGTTGATGATTTCCCTCTCTGTGAGCAGAATTGAGTGGTAACTGGAGATTTATCAATCTTTATTGGTGGAACAACTGGTCCACCAGTTTTAAGTTTTATAGATAAATTTAACATGTCTTTCTAAGTAAAACAACTTGCCAAGCCAACTTTACTAAGAAAAATAATTTAATGGTAAGATTTTTACATACACCAATAATATATTAATTGTCACAAGTTGAATTTAAGTAAGTAATTTTAAGATATAATATAGATTTTTTTGAACTTAAAAAAAGAGGCAAAATGTCTTAAAATAATGTCTAAACTGAGTAAGTAATTCCAATATTATTTTGATCCAGAAATTGTTTGGGTATTTGAGTGGGGAGAATAATAATAACTGATAAATTTCTCAAAAGGAAGCACTGCTATGTAACACGTTTCATGCGTCTACCTTGAGTTTTCTCTGTAGCATAACTACAGTTTTCATAAGTTGGATGCTAGAAAGATGTAATTTTAATTGGGCATTAGAAGCAAATATGCATTGCTTCATTAAAACCTATTTTTGTTTTACAAATTTAAGGCTGCTGCTGAGAGTATAAATGCAGAGATTGAAATAGCAGAACTACTTTACAGTAAGTGTTATTGATAGAGCATGCATTGTGTTCTAAATGCACGTAGAATGATGATATTTCCATTTATTCATTTGAATGCCCACTCAACCACACAGAAAGATGTACATATAGTATATGTGTCTGGAAGATCATTCTCAACATCTGTGTTTTTCCAACAGTATCTGACCATTAGGGAGCTACAACTCCCTTGTAGTTGCTGGGGAAACAATGACAGAACTCAAGCCAGGAATCAATTAAACTTAGGAGACTGTTCCATAGCTTTATTTGCTGGGAAGAGAACAGGTGTTTAATAATTTACATAAATTATGCAAAATCCAAAGCATTTACAGTAACTAGACACTTAGCAACAGTCCTGAATGAAGAGGTAAATTGGCTGATGATGTTAGATTTATAACATTGCAGGCTGGTGGTATTATTGTCAGGGACCTCTCAGCATTTCCGTTAGAAACACTAGATTTTAGGGATTTATATTTTAGTCTTTAATTTTACTTTCATCTTTTTAGTTATAGCTGCTGTCTAGTCATCTATCTTATTAAATAATTATATTTTGGATGTGTAGAAAATCATTATAATCATATTTAATATATTTATCAAAACAAGATAATATTGGAATTTAATATTAAATCTCTTTGACTTCAACTACGGAATGGCTCCAATTGAAAAATGCATTTTGGAAGTCTCTTCCAATTTGCAACATGAACTTGAGTATTTTTACACTATAAGAACTCTATTTGGGGACTTTGTTTCAAAACAGAAACACAGAACCCAAAGAGTGAAGTTGATCATTTTAATGAACCAAGAATTATTTTGTTCATTTTGTGGCTTTTCTTTTTGAGAATTTTCCATGTGCTTTGTCATATGCTATGCTCAGCAGGGAATAAAAGGAATAAAACACAATATCTGCCTAAAATAAATAGTCACTGTAGTTGGAAAACCAAACAAGGATACTTCTAGCAATAAATGAAAATGACAGTTGTATAGTGTAATACATTTCATGCTGACGCAGCAATAAGATATCATAGATGCATCTCAATTGAGTTTTCTCCTCTTGTAAAAAGCTTTCAATTAGTTTTCCAATTTATGAACTTTTAAAGCCTAATGTCATAATTAATACATGCTGCTGAAATCCTGCCAGATATATGGGAGACAGTAAAATCCCAGGGTAAGTAAGCTCTTGGGAATAAGACATTTTTTCTCTTGATGATTACCCAAGAGATTTCAAATTCCTTTAAAATTATGTGTTTGAGACCAATTAAACATACCTTTAACTGAAAAAAAATAAATTATTTTGGAAACTTTAAAATTCTAGCTAGTTCAACTCTTCATGGAGGGAAATGCAATCATGATGACTAGTCTCATTTTAAATTAATGGTTATGAATCTCATGAAAGTAGTTACTATAGCCAGTCATCACACCATCTAAAATAAGTCCTTTCAGGTTCATTTTCTCCTTTCCGACTTTAATACCTCATCATATATCTTTATTTTAGCTAAATAACTTCCTTCCTTTTTCACTTCGAAAATTAAAGCACTCAGACAGTAATTACTAGCCAACTCCTACATGGTTTCTTTGTTCATATACTCGGCTTACTACATGGCTCTGCAAACAAAATTGTACTACATGATCTACTCTTTTCTTTAGATTTATGCCTCTATTGGTCTCAAGATGCATTCCTGTAGTTGTCACATGTTATCCATGGAAGGTTGATTAGAAGCCTCTTCACGCCCCTGAATATACATCTCTTTGGATGCTTATGTCCTTTATGAAGTTGTCATATTTGCTTATAGCCTATGTACATTCTCTTGTATTCTTTAAATTATATCTAGACTGTTTTGAACACTAAATATAATGTGAATGTTTGATAGATTGTTCTATTGTCACTTATGTAATAATCGCAAAAAATGTACGTGCTCAGTATGGATGCATATGTTTCTAAAGATTTTCTTTCTGCTGTTGATTACAACAATTGATGCATATGGATAAGGAGGGCTCACTGAACTATATTTAATTTCCCTTAAACCCATTCAAATAAATTGTTTTAGTAATTCTCCCTTCTAGCATCTACATCATTTTACTTCTCACAAGTTTAGAGAAAATTGGGTTGACTATTACTATGACTTTAAGGTAGCTCTTGAAAGCATGTTCTGGAAACTTAATCTACAATGAAAAATCACTGGGAGGTGGGCTCTAGAGTATTTAGATCCTGAGGGTACCATTTCATAAATGGCTTACAGCTAATTATAAAATCGTTTGAGGTAGAACATTATCTTATGCTGTGCTTCTTACACTTTCTTTCCTTTTTGCTTTCTAACATGGAATAACACACAATTGAATTCCTCACCCAATGTGTGCTCTCAAACATGGATTTTCCAACTTCCAGAACTGTAAGAAATAAAACTGTATTAATTCTAAATGATCCAGTCTGAGGTATTCTGTTATAGCAACATATATTGTTAATGTTTTAATCCAAAAATAATATACCTATAAAATTATTTCTGCCATAAAGGCCCAATAGATTCAATGAGTCCTTTTAGTGACACCAACTTCTTTTGCAATATCAGTAAAGAATTGTCACAATTCACAGCTACTTATTCTTTTTTTTTTTAACCTCTATTGTGTTTAATCTAATTGAAGAATTAGATTCTAACACTCAGCAAAATAGTCCTAACTCTAACTCTTAAACTCTTAATCACTTCCCCTCCTTTTCCTTTCTTCTTTACTTTTCTCTTATTTTCCTGTCTTTTTCTGCCCTCTCTCTCTCCTTCTCATTCTTTTTTAAATTTATTTTTTTGATAGACTGGTATGTAGCTCTGGCAGGACTTAGATTTGTGATCCTCCTGGCTTAGCCTCCCAGGAGGCTTACAGGAGTGTCTTCCCTATTTCTTGACCCATGGTCATCATCTGCCTTTCAGTACACAACATACTGGATTTCTAATTGTCTTTCTTCTGCATTATTTTTCCCGCTCTTATTTTTCATAACATTTAATAATGAGCTAATTAGATCGCCTTTTCTATGTCTTTCTCTGTTGTATCATTTCTTTGCTGATATTATTTAGTCTTCAGTTCAAGTCTGTATCTTGTTGAAATATCAAGTATCATTCTTTCAATGGACTGTATTTGACACATATTTAATACTGCAAAGTAGTTCCTATCCTTGGTATCCCCCACCTCCCTTATTTTTTGATAGCACTAGGATTTAAATTTAGAGCCTCTTGCTTGCTAGGCAGTTACTGTGCCACTAAGCAATATATCCAGTTCATTTTGCACTTACTGAAATGGAGACTTGCTTCCTGCCTACCAGCACAGGGACCTTGAATTAAGACACACTTCTTATAGCCTTCCTATTATAGCCGGGTTAACAGCATGTGCCACAATTACATATTCTTTATATTAATATGACATTTTATAATTTTTTCTACCAGAGTTGGCTTGGAACTGTGACCATTCCAATTTCAGCCCCCCAACTGAGCTGCTACACCCAGATGTTGCTGAGAAGCAGTCTTAAAGGTATTCCTGGATTGGTCTCAAACTTCAATCCTTCTGATCCCAATTTCCCAAGTAGGTAGCATTACAGCCACAGCCACCAGTGCATAACTTTATTCATTGCATTATTGTTCTTACTTTATCTTTTCTTTTTATATTTCATCTGTCATCCTCTGTATACTATTTAATTGTCATTCTTGTTTTGCATATTGGTGGTCTGCTGTCCTCAACAGAATATCCATAGTACAAAAAGGTTTTTGTTTTAAGGTAGCAACTGGTATAGTCCAAATTTCTAGATATAGAATCAAATCACATTATAGATATTCAATATCCACATTTGTTGGAGTTAATAATAGAATTGACAAAGACATTGGGACAATTGAGACCACATATGGTGAAACATAATCTAGAAATGTAAAAAACAATAGAGAAAGAGAAAAGAAGAATGAAAGAAAGAAAAAAAGAAAGAAAAGAAAAGGAAGGAAAGAAAGAAAGGAAGAAAGAAAGAAGGCAAGAAAGAAAGAAGGCAAGAAAGAAAGAAAGAAGGAAGGAAGGAAGGAAGGAAGGAAGGAAAGAAAGGAAAGAAAGAAAGAAAGAAAGAAAGAAAGAAAGAAAGAAAGAAAGAAAGAAAGAAAGAAAGAAAGAAAGAAAGAAAGAAAGAAAGAAAGAAAGAAAGAAAAAGCAAGCAAGCAAGCACCAAATATCACATAGAAAAGAGCTTGCCTGTGAAAAATGTCACCTTGGGAGATACTAAATCAGGACACATTCCTCAGAGACAAATCTGAGCACAGCCATTCAGCTGAACCCAAAGCCAGAAATCTCCAGGGTACATTGAGGTAAAGGAGATTCTGAGAGTAACCACTTCTGTTTCTTTCTCAGCTCCTCCAACTTCTCTTTATCTTCCCCTTTCTTTTTCTTCTTTCAACTGGAAATCGATGTCTGTTATTTAGGTTAAAACACTTTTTATTAAAGGTACAATCATAGCCAGCTTAGAGATATAAAAATGAACATGGATGAAAGATTTTATTTAAGTCATTAATGAGAAAGCTGCTGAGGCATTACAGCCCATTCAAAGGAGAATCCCAAGAACAAACATATTTATAGACTGAGAGTATTGAAATGAATGTGGAAATTGAGGCAAAAGTACCTTTTTATGATGTAGGAAGATAACTAATTGAACTTGTATGCTGTACAGAACAGAATTGGTATATGCATAGATGATAAGTCATTCTGTATTTTGTTTTCTAAGATTTCATTATGAAATAGATCATATAAATTTAAAATCAGTTAAACAAAGGAGGAGGCTACAATGCTTGATAAGAAATGTACTCATTATCTTGCCCATGTAATTGTAACCTCTCTGTACAGTATTTTCACAATAAAAAAATAAAATAAAATAAAAAAATTGGAATCAGTTGATCCTATAGAATTTGCAATAGATAATACAGTTTTTCCTTATAGCACTAATTTCCCTTATACTTTCAAAGTATCTTAGACTATCTGTCACACTGATAAAGTAGATGAATTTTAAATTAAACACTGTAGATTAATTCTTGTATTATCTTCCTGTTGCTGCTATAATATATTAGCACACAATTTATTGGCCCTAAGCAATACAAATTTATTATTGTAAAGATGGGGAGGGGTGCAACATTCAAAATGAGAATCACTGGGCTAAAATAATGGAATTGAATTCTCTAGGGAAAAATCTGTTTTCCTGACTGCCAGATTTTAAAGGTTATATGCGTTCCATGGGTAATGACCCCTCCCATTTTCTAAACTTGCAATCTATTGTTGGGAGTATAACAAGTAGTAGAGCACCTGCGTAGCAAGCATAAGGTCCAGTGTTCAGATCCAATACCTAACACATTCACAAAATACTAGCATTTTTCATCTTTAAAGCCCTTCCTGATTATGACTTCTCCCTGTTTCTTCAGTCTAAAAGAACACTCTAAATAGCTAGGGTTCACCTTGGGAAGACTGAATACTCTTCTTATTTTATGATCTATGGTTATAAAATCTTAATTCCAGGTAAAACCTTAATTTTTTCCTTCAGTGTAACATTATGTATTATAAATTCTTGAGGTTGGAAGATGAAAACCTTTGGTGCATAACATGCTAGTTTTCAGAATGTTAAATTAGAAATATTTAAGTTTTAGAGGTTTTAGCTAATTGAGATAAGAAATATTATAAATTATGATGATATATGGATACTTTTATGCCTGTCCTGGAGGTTGGATACAGGACCTGGGAGTTGTCTCTGAGCTTTAGTAATCAAGCCTAGTGCTTTACCACTTGAGCCACACCTCCACTTCTGGCTTTTGAGTAGTTAACTGGAGATGAGTCTTATGCCTGGGCTCAATCTGAACTGCAGCCCTCAAACTGCAGCCTCCTAAGTAGCTAGAATTACACATAGCCATGTGTGCCTAGCTCATACATGGGTTTTGTTACTTACAGTCTTTAAAATGCAAAAGAAAAACATATGGATGTGCTCTCTTTATTTAAGAACAAATCTTATAGTGTCCACCTTTGTTGTCATAAAATGCTGGTGTTCAGTTTTTGCTTCTACATTAAGGAAAACATTTCTCTACACTTATACCTTTGAGTTATCACAAAAAAGCTCATTGCTAAACAACAATAATATAAGATTGCTGTTTTTTCCTCAAAAAATTGAAATTGCCCTAATTCCTTCAGTCTCTAGTCTATTTCCAGATGAAATTTTCACGTAATGTTTTCCATTTCTCTTGTATAATGGTCGATAGTGTGGTGTCTGCTCAAACACTCTGGAAATTGTAGTAATTTCCTCAAGCTCACTTGAAATAAATTACATGAGTTGGGTACTAGTTTGTTATCCAACATCTAAGGAGACTGAAACATCGTTCAGCCAATTAGGTCTATGATAGTTGGAATCATGATTGCATACACTTGATGAAACAATCTCTTTCACAAGCAATTGTTTCATGAGGGGAAAAAGAGAAAATATATTTCCCCCCCACTCCACATGCCTGCCGACCTTGAGACAGTTTGGCTCTTGCAAAGCAGTTCATTTCTCTAAACCCAATGCTCCTATAGTGGAGAGTGGGGATACTCTTCATCAGTGTCTTTCTTTTTATTTAAAAAATATTGTTAAGGTGATATGTAGAGGGGTTACAGTTACAAAATATGGTAGTAAGTACATTTATTGTCAAACTTGTTACCCCTCCCCTCCTTTTTTCCTCCTACTCCCCCCCACACACAGATCATTTCCAGCATGTTGTCTTGCATATGTTGCTGTTGCATTGGTTGCCTCTTCATCAGTTTCTAACATTGCAAAGTCCTAATACCTCATCTGAAATTAAGCTGTGATTTTATGGTATCTATTAGAATTACATGTGTTTATTAGCTGCAACTAAAACTTCCTTGAAGTTTTGAAAACAAGGTAAGGTAAGTGATACGCATAAGTTACAAACAATGAAGGAAAAACTGTAAGAGGAAAACCATTACTACATTCCTTATATTTCATTAAAATAGAGTTTTATTAACTTTTTCTAGAGTGAGGAAATTCTATTACTTCACCTTAAAGATTTATAATTAAATATGAAGTTATTTTGTACTTCACTTCTACTGTGCTGGCAATTTTTGCACAAATATAAGCAATGAATATTGCTATTGGAATTTAATATATACCTATAACAATGCTACTTAAAATATTTATTGGAAATAGATCTGAGATTTAAAAAAATACATTTTCAACCCTGGCAAATAATGATGGCATTATAAGCACATTGACTACACACACACATGCATATGTATATGTATACATACACATAGCATATATGTATACACATGTATACACACATATGTATATGTACATATACAACACATACCAGGCATATATATATGTGCATACACATATGTGCATACATACATACAGATAAATGCACTTATACATGTACACATGTACATGTGTACATATAAATATATACATAATACTCATATGTATCTATGTATATAGATATATAGATATGTACACAATACATATATGTGTACATGTATGTGTACACATACACATACACATATACATATATATGCATGCATATATACATATGCATGTATTTATACATATATACATATATATCCTTTCCCTAATAAACATGCATTTATAATTCTAAGACAGAAGAAATTTTAATTTATCAAAACTTCTTGTAGATAACAAAGTGATCAGGAAATTTGGAATTATTTCTTATCAGTTAACCATACTGTTGTTCCTTGTTTCTTTTGCTCTTATTTTTTTTAAATGAAAAATCCTATCATGAAGATGCAGCAGGAATTTCAAATGTGAATGTCATTAGTCTAAGGCAACATCTTCTAAAAGCAATAACATCATCTCAAATCCTCTCTGTTTTAAGGCAAGATACAAGTAAATGGTTAACAAATAAACAATCCTATAAAGGACAGTGGCAGTGTTAGCACACGTTAGCTTCTTGGGAGGCTTTGCCTAGGTAAAGAAAACTAACAAAGCATATATGTGGTTTTTGTCATTTTCTCAGAGAGATATGCTCAGTCTATTGATGCATTCTCTATCTCCTGCATCTATGTTTGCTTTGTCTTCTATTGCTTTTATTCTTCTTTCTTTTGTTTCACTTAAATTTTTTTTTATGATTCAGTTCAATTCTGCCTCTCTATTGAAGGTTGTGTTAAGTTGAATTCTTCTGTTGTTGGATCAGAGAGCAGTATTAAGAGCACTTTTTTTGGCATATGGGGAGTGGTCCTAGGAAAACATTCAGCAAGTGGAATACTGAAAATAGGAATGGACTGAAGCTAAGCAGGGCCCATGAAGAGGAAATTCCCTCTATGGGTAATCCTTTATAAGGGTTTCTAGGAGATTGGAGTGAGTATGCCATAAATTTTTCCTACCTATGTGTGTATTTATTTGAAGCTCCTACTAGTTGAAGGCTGCTGGGTTGTACAGGGGATATGAGTAATTCCTCAGTGCATCTGGACTTTCTAGTCCTGCCTGAGTAGCTCCTGTTTCTTAATGGTAGTCACAGTTTCTTACAAGAGGAAGCATCAGCAGAGAGGGCATTGCTTCCTGAGAAGATGTAGGCAGAGCACTGTGGACATGGGATAAGGCAATCAAGATATTCAATTATTTCAAATACTTTCATGGTTTGGGTTATAGTAATACATGTATGCATGACCACAAACACAGCACTCATCTTTCCTGCTAATAAGGCCAGTACAAAATAGTAATCAAACTTAAAGCATGGCTTTGTTAGTTGTAAGAGACTTAGAATCCTGCCTGGAAATATGTCTTGTTTTGGACAATTTGTTTAAACTGTTTGAGCTTTAGATTAACCATCTCTATTTTTTTTTATAAACCAGCTAATTTACTTTTCAAATGGAAAGTAATATATTTCATTTAATGTTCTCAGGAACTTTTCTTCTACTGGTGTTTTTTTCAGCTCAGTGAGTTTCCTTTCCTTATTTTTTATTGTAAAGATACTGTACAAAGGGGTCACAGTTACATGAGTAAGGTAATGAGTACATTTCCTATTGAGCATTGTTACCCCATCTCTAAAATTTGAATGCACTACTTTCTTTCCATGGTTATTGTGATGATTCTTTAAAAATTATGGAAAGAAAATCCATCTAGTAAATACGGCCATTGTATAAAGCCAGTAGTTACTCTTTCACTTCCTTCTTAAAAATTTTAGCTTTTGGTCTTTCTAAATATTCATTGTGTTACATGTATTCTCATCTATAGAAGAAAATATGTACTCAATTTATGTAAATATGCTTATCTTCTTCCCCTCCATACTATGTCCCTTACTATCATTCTCCCCAAACTCCTTTGATTGAATTTTTCTTATCAAATAGAAGCATTTGCAAGAAAAATCTAAACCTAAAGTAGAAACTAAATCAGATTTGCCATTCAAACCTGCTCTTTGCCCCTTCTCCAATTCCTCTTTCACTAATATATACAATGGAATTCTATGCCTCCATCAGAAAGAATGGATTCTCCCCATTTGTTAGGAAATGGAAAGACTTGGAAAAAATTATATTAAGTGAAGTAAGCCAGACCCAAAGAAACATAGGTCCCATGGTTTCCCTTATTTGCAATAACTAGTATATGTCTAGGACAAGCAGAAAAGGTCAAAAGCTATGTACATATGACTATATAAGATGATGTTACGTGAAATGAACCCCAAGATATGGACACAACTTTTCTTTTCTTTCTTGCTATTGTTTTAAATCATCTAAAATGTACTATGTGATTTTTTTTGTTTCTCTTATATGTTCTTCCCCCACAGTATAACCCATGTTTTCACTGTATTTGATGTTGGTGCCCTGCATCTTGTACATACATTTTTCTAATTTGGGGAAGGGAAGGAAAATAACAAAATGTTGAAACAAGGATACAGGTTGACCCATTGTAACAATGACATGTAGAAGACACTATGCTGAAAATGAACTGGGGGGGAGAGTTGGGGGTTTGGGGATGAGGGAGTTAGGGAGGTGGGGAGGGAAGGAATGGTACAGGAAAAATAAAGGAGGAGGCAACAGTGCTCGATTGAAAATGTACTCATTACCTTACTCATGTAACTGTAACCCCTCTGTATACTATTTTTACAATATAAAACATAAAAAAGAAGAATACCTGTCCAAGGAACAGGAGAAAAAGTAAAGAACGTGTTTTCTTTGGCTTATGTTTAGAGATTCCTCTAGAACATTCTGCACGTAGAGACCCTTCCATTCTTACTGTTCATTTAATAAGGTAACTGGGGATTTCTAGGAGATCCTATGTTCTTAGCACAAAAGACTATCACATTCTTACCTTTTCCTGTAGTGGTAATCTGGCTATTAATTTCATGCAAACAGTTGATTTTTTTTTCATGCCATCTGCTTAGTGTTAATTCAGGATCTGAGTATAGATCCTGAGACTTTTCAAAATCTTAAAATGTTGAAGTTTCTATTACCTTGACTCCTAAGGGATGTTAATAATACCCCACTGAAAGCTTGCTGGAAGTATTTAATGGAGATGCAACATCCCCAGCCTAATACAAATTAGTAGGCCCACAATCAACATTAGTCTCCTTCCTATCTAATTCTTAAAGCTGCTTTTATGTCTGATGATAGCATTTAGATTAGAGTTAATTAAACATAGGTGAAAGAATAGCATCCCTGTAGGTATGGAAGTATTTTTGTTTGTTTCTTTAAAGCATCAGTATTCTCTGGTGAATTTTAGTATATGAAAAAAAGAGAAAATAGAAATGTCTGAGTGGTAAGAACCATATGCTTTTCTGGCTTTTATTTTATTTTTCAAAACAAGTATCTCTTATCACTTTAGTGCAAAGCCCACTTCAAAATGTTTCATAGAACCATTTGCAGTCTATAATGAACTGTTTTGTTTTTTATTTTCTTAAGAAGAAAAATGTTTAAATAAGCTATTAAAGACAGGAGTTTGTTGAGTTGAATAAAAGCTATCATTGGAAGTGTGGTTTCCAATGGAAAACAATCTCCACGGAAGTGTTTCCGGAGAAAGGTTGTTTGATTATCCCCACCTGATGTGTCTCACAGCGTGGGCACTGCAGGGTAGATTACATAATGTGCCTTGGTTTTGAAAACATAATCCATTCTCCTTTGCTGCAGTGTATGCAACATGCTGATACATTCAGCTCAAACTCTGATAGATCACACTTTTTATTGTAGCTTACTTGATGGTCTGAGAGAGAAAAATCATATTAGTGTCTCTTTTTTTCCTTTTGTGGGTCTTTTTAAAGTAATCTCTTTTCAGTAATATACAAATAACTACATATGTACATTTTATGAACTTAATATAGTTATATTGTATATGTATAGTTATACATAAGATAGTTACAGTGTACATATAACATATGCACTAGATGTAACTATATGCATTATGTTGTATTTATGTGGTGTGTGTGTGTGTGTGTGTGTGTGTGTGTGTGTGTGTGTGTGTGTGTACTTTCCATCTCCTCATAGGCAGAAACTTTTATTTATGCCAGCTTTGCATGGTTTCAACATTCCTTCTCAATAGGGATTTAACAGTTCAAGTCATTTTGTGACTTGTTCTAAGATAAGGGTTCAAAATGTGACTTATGATTAGAATCAATTTAAATGTTAGCAGTCAGAATATATCTGAACAAATATTTGATTTCTTAGGATCTTGATAGTGTTGATTTAGCTTTGGCTGTTTGGTCAGTTGAGATAGTCACAGAATCAGATATAATTTAGTCATACTCAAATTTCTTAGATGTTTCAAAAATTAGTAGTTACATGGATAATAAAAAGTATAGTCTCAAATTAAGTGAATCAAGTAATGGATCTACAAATAAAGTTTGAATCTAGAGAGACCTCTCCCCACTGTCCTAATATTTTCTATTTAAACTTAATTACCTTTTTATGAGAATTGATTATGATTATAGTGTTAGTAAGGCACATAAGTAATGGTGGAGAATGGAGCCAGGCTGATCAGCTATATCAGCCAAGGTGATCAATGAGGCTGAGATATCACAGGCAGAAGATAACATTCACTTCTGGAATTTCTCCCAAGCAGTGAGCAATTGACCTGAGGAGGAATCTTGGCATCACTTACATCAGCAAGGGGAGGAAAGAACTTCTGCTTGCTATTTCCCTATAGTTAACATTGCCAAAGTCATCCAAACAATCTGCTTTGGGAATATGGAAACACTTTAATGACATATCCCTGGGTTATTATTTTTAGGTTAAGTAATATACTTAAAAATTAGTTTCTTCAAAAAATTCATATATATTGCTCCTGAAATTGGTGGAAATGAGAGCAGTTGTCTTATTTTTATTTTCACTAGACTTTATGATTTTTTATTCTTGTTCTCCTAACAATGTGGTACCCGACTTATTTTTCCTATGGGATAAAAGTAAATTTGAGGATAAGCACTGTATGAATTATTTTCTTTGTGTCTTCTTTTCTTCTTTCTCTATTTTATCAAATTAGCACAGATCTCAATAGAAAGTATATTCAAAAAGCTGATCACTGTTTAAAATTGATTGTGTCTGTACAGAAGCATAAGTTTATACACTTGAAGTGATCAAATGTTTATAAATCTTTATCATGGAGAGGTTCCGGGAAGATGGCGGAGGAGAAGCTGGAATCTGAACAAGCTCTTGCATAGAAAACAGTTTCAGAGTTCCAGTGAACAGTCCCAAGCCAGAGAATCACACCAAGTGTGCCATCACAGGACAGAGAGTTAGTCAAGAGAGGGGAAGCCAAGCAGAAACATCTGAGCACCTGCCAGCAGCTGCTGCTGCGGCGGCAGGGTCGCGGCGGCGACCGCAGCCGCGGCCATACCTGAGCGCTCACACAGAGAGTCCCGGACGAAGGAGCCAGACGCAGCGGGCCAGCGGATTCTACTCAACACCAGCAAGAACCGACAAGGAGCTGACAACTTCATCCTGCACTTTGCAGACCAGAGAGGACCCAGGATCCAAGACTCGGCGTGAGTAGCCCCACTTCCTCACTCCTTCCCAGGGAGCAGAGGAGGGAAGGCCACCCCTCCCCCCACCCAGCACCGGTGATCTCCATCTTGGATACCGACAAAGCTCGGAGGAGCGGCTAGCTCCAGCTCAGGCCTTGGAATAAAACGAGTCATTTAGCAGGTCACAAGAACTTAACGGCGAAGTGACCTCACAGACTCAGTTCCATCCAGGGAAAAGTCACCCAGCTCAGGCGCCAGCCATTGGAGTGGCTCTCCTCACCTGGTAACCAGAGCCAGAGGCTGCCCCTCCCTCTAGCAGCCACCACAATCAATTGAAAAACAGAAACCCTGAGAATGGCTCCAGGCTGGGTGCTGTGAGTTTTTTTCACAAAATAGCCCCAGGGAAAAGCTACTGTTTGCTGAAAGGCCTCAACTCTACCCAGAACCTAGCCTCATCACTGCATCCCCCTCTTTTGTGATTCTCAAAGCAGATCACCCTCCCAGTAAACTAACCTGGGAGGGGGAATCTCAAAATCTTGGGTAAAGCAGAGCATTTTTCTGCCTGTTCCAACAAACTGACTTAAGAAACCAATCAAGCCACAGGACCTCAAGCTGACCAGAGACTCCAACCACACTCTGGTTACAGACAAAAGGGAGATACAGGACTCTTCCCACCCCTCCCCCCCCAAAAAAAAATCAAAGACCTTTTTTTTTTTTTTTTTTCTTCTTCTTCTTTTCTTTTTTTCTTTTTTTTTTGTTTTGTTTTTTTTTTTCGTTTTTTTTACCATATATATAAAAAAATTTTTTTTGCTTTTCTAAAACTTTTATTAATCTTTAATTTTTGCCTCTTCTGAAAAAATAATTGTTTTCCATTAACTTTTTTTTTTTTTTTCTTTTCTCCTCTTATAATTTTTATTTTAGGAATACGTGAATGTGTGTTTTCCTTTCTTTTCTTGTCTTCTTTCTCTTTTTCTTTCATTCTTAATTATCTTTTTGTTTTTTGTCTAGCTCTACTGAACTTCTGATCTTTTCTTCTCACTTTCCTATCCTTTCCATCTTTTCCTCTTTGTTCTTCTTTATGTGACTTAACTCTTGTCCTGCACATCCTCAGATAAACCCATAGTTAACCAGTAGACCCTACCCCCCATTGTGTACACACTTAACCCACAAACTTATTACTCAATTCAAAACCTCTGAGACTTAAATTCATTAATAGCAGTACTACCTCTTTATACCTATATAATATTTTAAGCATTTTTTAAAAGTTTTCCACATCTCCTCTATGTCCCTCCCTTTCTCTCAACATATTCATATTCCTCTATAAATAGATGGTCTTTTAATCTATAAAATAACATTAATTTTTACGTTTCTATTTTTTTTTCTGGTCTCTTTTCATTCCCCTTTCCCTTTCTTCTTTTTCTCTCTCTCTCTACTTGCATCCTACCCAAACTATTTCCTGCACTGTGATTAGGACATAGTTAACTCTCCCTGTGCCTCCCCACACCAATCTATTCCTATTTTTTACCCACATCTCTCCCTAACCCTAATAATTTCTGGTTTTCCAAATTCTTCTCTGCGGTTCGAAGTCCTTTAACATATAGTTGTTTAATGTCGAATAGATGTATCTGTTGAACTAGATTGTATCTGTAGACTATTGACTGTACAAATGCAAACTTTGGTTGATGGTTGCCTTAAGATAGTGTTCTAGCACAAAACTGGTGCTATCTTCATCTCAAATGGGCAGAGTAAGCCGGAAAAACACAAGAAAAATGGCAAATTCGGGTATCTCAATTTCCAATCTTGATAATCAGGGGTTAGAACAGATAATGAATAATCCAGAGGAGAGTTCCCAAACAGCTCTACAAACACTGCTGGCAAACATGATAAATGAAAAGTTTGACAATGTACAAAGGACTCTGTATGAGCGTGAGAGGGAGAGAGAGGAGGCATCCCAGAAGTTTATACAGGAATATCATAAGCGTGAGGAAGCTACTCAAAAACTGATTCAGGATTTGCTTGAACAACTTGAGAATACTCAAAGAGAAAGGGAGGAATGGCGTGAGCAGGCTGAGAACACTCAAAGAGATCTGCAGGAATCCCACGAACGGGAGGAAGCTAATCAAAGAGTAATACAGGAATTGAGAGACCAGGTAGAGAACACACAAAGATCACTAAAGGCATTCATGGAATCCATTAACAAAGAGCTGAAGGAAGTCAGGGAGACCACAAAGGGAATGCTGAATGGAACCCAACAGAAGGAATGGGAGCCCAAAGAAACCATAACTAATCAACTAAGTGATTTGAGGACAAACACTGAACACCAAATTAAGGAAGTAAAGAAATTCATACAAGACCTAAAACAGAGCTTCAACAAAGAACTTGAAGCCATCAAAGCTGACCAACTAGAAGGAAAAGAGATAAAAAACAAAGTAGAGAGTCTTGACAGCAGGTTAGACCATGCAGAAGATCGAATCTCAGGGATTGAAGACAGCCTAGATATTATAGAGAAAGAACATACAACCATCCAAGACAAGTCCAAGAAATATGATAGATCTATCCAACACCTGGAAGACACCATCAGAAGGCCTAATCTAAGGATAATGGGTGTAGAGGAGCACCTAGAGACAGAAGTTAATGGTCTAGGAAATTTGTTTAACAGGATCCTAGCAGAGAACTTCCCAAACATGCAAAAAGATAGGCCTGTCCAGATACAAGAAGCCTTTAGAACCCCAAATAGACCAGACCAGAATAGGACATCCCACCGCCACATTATAATCCACACAGGATCAACTCAGAACAAGGAAAAGATCCTTAAAGCTGTCAGAGAGAAAAGGGGAATCACTTATAAAGGGAAACCAATTAGAATCACCTCAGATTTCTCAACAGAGACAATCAAAGCAAGAAGAGCCTGGAATGATGTATGCCATGCCCTAAAAACAAACAACTATCAACCAAGAATACTGTACCCAGCTAAACTCTCCTTCATAACCGAAGGCCAAATAAAAACCTTCCATAGCAAAGAAAAATTGAAACAATACATCTCCACCAAACCAGCCCTACAAAAGATTCTTAAAGATGTCCTACACATAGAAAACCAACAAGACCGCAATAAAGGCCAAGAAACTGCACCCAAACTGAGAATCCAAGAACCATAGGAAGAACCCAGTTTTCGCAGCCCCGAAAAAGGTAGATAACATGGCAGGAACTCCCAAATACCTCTCAGTCCTATCTCTTAATGTTAACGGACTGAACTCTCCAATTAAGCGACATAGACTGTCTAGTTGGATTAAAAAACAAGACCCTTCTATCTGCTGCCTGCAGGAGTCACATCTTGCCCGTAAAAACAAACACATTTTCAATGTTAAAGGCTGGAACAAAATCTACCAAGCAAACGGACCGCATAAACAGGCGGGAGTTGCAATCCTAATATCAGATAAAATAGTCTTCATATTAAAATTCGTGAAAAGAGATAAAGAAGGTCACTACATACTAATTAAAGGATCTCTCCTTCAGGAGGATATTACAATTCTAAATATCTATTCACCAAACAATGGAGCACCCAAATTTATCAAAGAAACACTACTTTCCCTCAAATCCCATATAGATCCAAAGACATTAATAGTTGGGGATTTTAACACACCACTCTCCCCACTAGATAGATCAACTCGGCAAAAACTCAACAGAGAAACCACAGATCTAAACAGCTGCATAGATCAACTAGACTTAACAGACATTTACCGAACATTTCACCCAGCAGCATCAGAATACACGTTTTTCTCAGCAGCACATGGAACGTTTTCTAAAATAGACCACATTTTAGGCCACAAAGCAAACTTGTCTAAATTCAGAAACATTGAAGTTATACCTTGCATTCTCTCTGACCACAAGGGAATAAAATTAGAACTCAACACCAAAAGCCACCAAAGAAAGTCCGGTATCACATGGAGGCTGAACAACACACTGCTGAATCATGAGTGGGTCATGGAAGAGATTAGAAAGGAAATTCAAATGTTCATGCTATTCAACAAAAATGAACACACAAATTACCAGCTCCTCTGGGACACAGCAAAGGCAGTACTCAGAGGCAAGGTTATAGCTCTGAGCTCCTACATCAAAAATTGGAGAGATCTGAAACTAGCAATTTAATGACGCATCTAAACCTCCTTGAAAAAGAGCAGCAAGATAAACCCCAATCCAGTAGACGGAAAGAAATAATCAAAATTAAATCAGAATTAAATGAATTAGAATCCAAAAAAACTATAGAAAGAATCAACAAAACAAAGAGTTGGTTCTTCGAAAAACTTAACAAAATTGACAGACCCTTAGCAAATCTTATCAGAAAAAGAAGAGAACACAAATTAATAAACTCAGAGATGAGAATGGAAACATCACCACGGAAACAACCAAGATTCAGAACATTATAAGGGAATACTTCTCAAAACTTTATGCTAATAAGTTTGAGAACTTGACAGAAATGGACCTCTTCCTAGCAAATATTGACATGCCAAAACTAAACCAAGATGAGTTAAACTATCTTAACAGGCCCATATCAAGCATTGAAATAGAAAGAGCAATAAGAGACCTCCCAGCTAAGAAAAGTCCAGGACCAGATGGTTTTACAGCGGAATTTTACAAGGCCTTCAAAGCAGAGCTCACACCAATTCTCCTCCAACTCTTCAATGAAATTGAAAGAGAAAGCTCACTACCGAACACATTCTATGAAGCCATCATAACCCTCATCCCAAAACCAGGCAGGGACTCATCAAAGAAAGAGAACTATAGACCCATTTCTTTGATGAACATTGATGCAAAACTTCTCAACAAAATTTTGGCCAACCGACTTCAACAATTCATCCAAAAAATCATACACCACGATCAAACAGGATTCATTTCAGGGATGCAAAGCTGGTTCAATATACGCAAATCAATTAATATTATTCATCACATCAACAGGAGCAAGAATAAGAACCACATGGTTATCTCAATAGACGCAGAAAAAGCATTCGACAAGATCCAACACCCCTTCCTGATGAAGGTTTTGGAAAAATTAGGAATCCATGGAACATTCCTCAATACAATAAAGGCTGTATATGACAAACCTACAGCCAGCATTATACTTAATGGTGAAAAACTAAAGCCATTTCCTCTTAACTCAGGAACAAGACAAGGATGCCCACTCTCTCCACTTCTCTTCAATCTAGTATTAGAATGCCTAGCTACAGCAATAAGACAAGATGCAGACATAAAGGGGATCCAAATAGGGAAAGAAGAAATAAAACTCTCCCTCTTTGCAGATGACATGATCTTGTATTTAAAGAATCCCATAGCCTCCACTCCCAAATTACTCAAGCTGATTCAAAACTTTGGCAAAGTAGCAGGTTATAAAATTAACCCCCAAAAATCCATGGCTTTTCTGTATGCCAACAATGAGAAAAGTGTGGCTGAAATTAGGAAAGCAACTCCATTTGTAATAGCCCCACAAAAAATAAAATACCTAGGAATTAACTTAACTAAAGAAGTGAAGGACCTCTATGATGAAAACTTTAAAATCTTGAAAAAGGAAATCAACACAGAACTTAAAAAATGGCAAAACCTCCCACGCTCCTGGATTGGAAAGATTAACATCGTGAAAATGGCAATACTTCCCAAGGCTATCTACAAATTCAACGCAATACCTATCAAAATTCCACCCTCATTCTTCAAGGAAATAGAAGAGGCAATCCAAAAATTCATATGGAACAATAAAAGACCCCGAATAGCAAAAACGCTCCTCAACGGAAAGAACACTGCTGGAGGAATATCAACACCAAATTTCAAACTCTACTATAAAGCCATAGTAATCAAAACAGCTTGGTATTGGCATAAGAACAGACCTCAGGACCAATGGAATAGAATTGAAAACCCAGAAATGAACCTACAGACCTATAGCCATCTAATCTTCGATAAGGGAGCTAAAACAATAGAATGGAAGACAGACAGCCTCTTCAGTAAATGGTGCTGGCAAAACTGGTTAACTACATGTAGAAAACTAAAGCTAGATCCTTATATATCACCCTGCACCAGAATCAACTCCAAATGGATCAAAGACCTTGAACTCAAAGCAGACACTCTGAAAACATTACAGGATGGAATAGGAGAAACCCTGGGTCTCCTTGGCTCAGGCCGAAATTTTCTGAATAGAGACCCGGAAACACAACAAATCAAAGAAAGGTTGGACAAATGGGATTGTATAAGGTTGCAGAGCTTCTGCAGGGCAAATGACATAGCTAGCAAGATCAATAGAAAGCCCACGGATTGGGAGAAGATCTTTACTAGCCATACAACGGACAAGGGTCTCATATCTAAAATATACTTGGAACTCAAAAAATTAAACCACCCAACAACAAATCCTCAAAGAAACAACTGCCCAATAAGTAAGTGGGCGAAAGACCTAAAGAGAAGCTTCTCTGAAGAAGAAAGAAGGATGGCCAATAGACACATGAAGAAATGTTCAACATCCCTAGCCATAAAAGAAATGCAAATCAAAACAACATTGAGATATCACCTCACTCCAGTTAGAACAGCAAAAATCAAGAACTCTAACAACAACAGATGCTGGAGGGGATGTGGACAGAAAGGAACCTTACTTCATTGTTGGTGGGAATGTAAACTTGTTCAACCACTTTGGAAAGCAGTATGGAGGTTCCTCAAAAGACTCCATATAGAGCTCCCCAATGACCCAGCAATCCCACTTTTGGGCATTTACCCAAATGACCACAAACAAGGCCACACTAAAGCTACCAGCACAACTATGTTTATTGCAGCATTATTTACCATAGCTAAGATGGAACCAACCCAGATGCCCCTCAGTAGATGAATGGATCAAGAAGATGTGGTATATATACACAATGGAATTCTATGCCTCCATCAGAAAGAATGACATTGCCCCATTTGTTAGGAAATGGAAAGGCTTGGAAAAAATTATATTAAGTGAAGTAAGCCAGGCCCAAAGAAACATAGGTCCCATGGTTTCCCTTATTTGCAATATCTAGTATAGGTATGAGTCAAGCGGAAAAAGTCAGATAATGTGATGTTAGGAAAACTAACCCTCAAATATGTATTTTAATGTTTTTGTTTCATTCATGCATGTGTTTCTAACGCATTTATAATATTATTTCTTTGTTGCTTTGTATGTCCCTCCCCCACAGTGTAACCCCCGCTTTCACTATATTTGATGTCAGTATAACATGTGGAGGAGACGGGGACAAACAAGTCGTTTAAGGATTCAGGTGGACCTGTTGCAACAATGAGAAGTACAAAATGTCATGTCAAAACCAGCTTTACAATGTCGGTGGGGGGGAGGGGGGGTATGATTGGGTGGGGGGGAGGGGGGAGGCTGGGAAGGGAGGTGAAGGGTAAACAAAGGAGGAGGCTGCAATGCTTGGTAAGAAATGTATGCATTTTCCTGCCCATGTAATTGTAACCCCTCTGTACAGTATGTTCTCAATTAAAATAAAATAAAATAAAAAAAAAAGAAAATAAATCTTTATCATGCTTACCAATGCACACACCAGACCTTCCAAAACAGTTTATTTAAACATTAAGTTATTATTACCTGATGAATATAATTATGGTGTAAGCAAAGGGTTTTTGCCTGGTCCCTTAGCATCAGTTCATATGCAAACATCCTTTTTCAATATTATTTTTTTAAAAAATATTATACCCCATAATTCTTTACTACATTTATGCCTACAATTCCTGTAAGTTTCACATTAAATACTTTAGCAACATTTATGTAATAAGATTTATTATTTAAATATAACATCAGACTTTTCTGGCAAATGTAAGCATATTACAAATAATGTTGTTAGTGCTTATGATTGTATTTTTTGTATAACTTCTTTCCACACAATGCAAATTTTATGTAAATTTCTGCACAAACATGGAGAGCTTCAAACTTCTAATTCTTTCTCTTTGAAAGAGGTTCCATCGATATTCCTTCATTTGGAAGAGTGAGAATCTGAGCAGATGGCTGTGGCAAGCAGCACATTGCAATGGGAAGCAGTGTACAGGTACTAGTGAATATGACATTTGGTATTCCATAATAGTCTTGAAAATTAATTTTAAGTCACACTTCAAAATCATAATAAAGAGCAACTCATATATTATTCATTTCTTTCTTCCAAGGGCTAATATTCAGAGCATTAAATACAATATACGCTGAAAGAAGGTAAAGGAGATGCTATTTTCAATTAAATACATAAAGTGTATTGAAGAAAAACACTGGCGTGACCCTAGTTATTTTTCTAGGATCATTGAACAACATTTTCAACACCCTGAGACTTTTAGCTCCAAGGACTACTTAGAATAAAAAGAGAATAGAAAGTTAAAGATTGTGAGTAAAGTACTCGGAAAGTTTTCATTTTGAATTTTATGCAGACTCCAGTTGAATTTTTGAAGGTAATTAGTTGGTCAGATGCCAAAAGTGGTAAATATTTTATACTTGCTCATAGAAACAGGTACCTGGAATGTCAAATTCGTACACATCATCAAAAAGCAGGCAATTATCATCTATGCTAATGTATAGATAGCTGCCTCTGGGGTTCACAGGTAATCAGAACTTTTATGAAGAGTTCAGCACATATATCTATTTCTATTTAAAGTAAATATTACAGTCAGAATAAAACTTTTGATTTTTTGCCAAGCTGCTTGGAGAATGGTGGTATTATAACAGGGATTGTGGCTTGTTAATGGTATTATTCCTTTGGGAATTGAGTTCTGATTATATCATGGTATTGTAAGCAGAACATTCTTCAAATTAATACAAACTTTTAAAATGAACACATTCCAAAGTACATTTATTTTTGAAAAGGAAGATAATTATGTAAAGCAAAGAAATTATAAAATGAGAAAGGCTCCAGGAAAATCAAGATTTCAGCACAGAGATGTACCACCAGCATGGTATTTATTAAGATCACATGAATATATACTTGCTTTCTCTGTGTGTATATTCTTTTTTAGAGATTCAAATTATTTTGGAGTTGTTTGCAATTATAATCCCATAATGCATGTTTTCTGCCTTGAAATATCACTTTGGGGACTGAGAAAATTATCTAATTGGGTGAAAGAAATAGTTCATAATGGAGAGCTACAGATACTCCAGAACAACTAGCAAAAAGCCAGGTTGGAGATGTGATACAGCTGCAGCCACACAAACAATTACCAGGCTCTGAGTTAAAACCCTTTTACTAGAAAAACAGTTAATATCAAGGAGTTTAATTTTTATCACATGATGCTTATGGAAGACTGAATATGCATAAGATTTTGTGAATCATAATAAAATATTTTATATTTTGTCCCAGAGAGTAGCATTTTGAAGGGCTGCGACGTATTTTATGTAATTTATCTATGCACTAGAAAGTTATCTCTATCCACTGTGGTTTTGTAAGTCTCTTTGGTAATTTTCTTAGGACTAACCAATATCACAACATTGAAACAGCCACTGTATTACAAAACTGAAAATGCCCAATCACTCAAAGATATGGCCAGTGTATCTTTTATTCCAGTACCAGAGCATGGGAAGCAAGATACTCAGAGGGAAAATATAAATCAAGAGACTTTGCATATAAAGAAAGAAGAAATGCATGTCAAACAATACCTGAGTTAGCAAAACCTTCCAGCTTTCTCCCCATAAAATTATTCTCCCTCTTTCTTCAAGTAAACTGATTTTTACTCAAGTAAATCATTACCTGGAGTAGGGACATATTAACCAGAGTCCTTTGTAGCTTTGTTAATTTATATAACTAAATATAAAATATATTACCGAATTTAAAATATCACTATGAAAATGATACATGAGTCTATAAGAATTCTTTAAAATGATTGTGGATAGAGAACTTCATTTCCTTTTTCTTCTTTTCTTGAGATTATCTTTCAAGGAAGTTTAATCTTTAGGTTTAAAATTTCCCATAGCAATTTGATAATGACAGAAGGTTTTGTCATTTTATAACTAGAATACATCTAAGTTGACATCTTATTTTCACTGAATTATCCTTATGTTCTTCATTTAATTTTACTACAGAAACTCTGCACTCTATGATAACATAACTGGATAAGAGAAATAGAGTGCATGTTTAGATATGAGTATGAATTGGTCTTCAACATTGATGTGTTTAATGTACTGTGTAATCATTTTCAGATCAAAGTCAGTTCAGAACTAAAATTAATGAAGACTCAAATCTTTACTGCCCACTCACAGTGGCTGCAAGAACCTTACAAAGGTGAGCTTGAGTCACTTTTGACCTTCTCCCTTAAATAGAGGCCTCAAGTTTAGTGATTAATACTTGTGAGTTAAAGTAACAGAAACCTTAGGGGTGCAGTTGGAGTGCATTGGCAATGCCTGATGTTTCCTCCTTGAAGAGTCATAAATATAATGCTTCTGTACTCTTCATCTGTTTCACTCCACTCAGTGGAAGTAAGGGGATACTTCACAGTAGAGGAGAGGAATAGGACATTGCATAGATCAACTCCTTTTATTTTTTTCTCTTCTAAACAAGCTGACTCAAGTACAAGTGTTTTCCTCAGTGCTGAATATGGTAGGTAGTTCTACACTTCTTGCCCAGGTAGGTTAGTTCATTTCCTTGGGGGAAAATATTTTGGAAATCCTAGTTTTCAAAAATGAAAAAAAAGTGATCTAACATCAAACACATGTTCATAAAAAAGTATATAATATATCAACTATGTAAGAAGTTTCAAGGAATCTCTCAAGTATCACTAGATCTAGAAGCAGAACATTGTCAAGACTCCAAGCCTCCCTCCTTTCTAAATCTTAACTCTGTCACATGTAGAAGTTATGAAGTTGTACCATTACAATCTGACTTCTATATCCACATGAGTATAGCTATTATTTACTTTTATTGTTTAAAGTATACTTTATAGCATAAATGTTATCTAATTCTCAACTTTATCCATGCTTTCATGGCTATTTGTTTCCCACACCTCAGAGCAGCTAGTCAAGCTTTCTCCCTGATCCTAAGTCCATATAGAACTTAAATAGATTCCTTATGTAACAGTTTCTCTATTGAAAGGATTTTCAAATGACATTGCTTCAAATCATTGCTCTATGATCCATTTGCACTCAACAGCGCTGTTATAAATATGAATCTCCAGTTTCCAGTAACATGTTCCTAATTTCCATTTGGTCTTAACCTCACCAGAATCCTCTTTAGCATTCATAGTACCAATGTTCAGTTATTTAAAAACACCTGTGTCTAAGATAATAAATAGCTTTGTCTTCAACTCTCTGATATTCTTTCTTAATCTCCCTAGAATGGCCTCGAATATCAATCTATCAACCATTTCTGCAAAGCAATTTTTTTCATCTCAGAAATCTTTTCCAGGCACAGGTGGCTTAGGACTGTCATCTGAGATACTCAGGAGACTGAGATCTGAGGATAATGGTTCATAGCTATCCCAAACAAACACGTCTATTGGCCTCTTATCTTCAACAAACCATCAAAAAGCTGGAAGTGGACAATGGGCTCAAGTGGCAGAATAAGAACTGAGTGAAAAAGCACCAGGCTCTGAGTGCAAACCTCAGTATTGTCCCCTCCCCACACACACAAAAAAACCAACCAACCAACCAATCAACTAACAAACCAAACAAACAAAAAGAACAACAAAAAGAAAAACTCTTCCAAGTTCTTTCTTCTACTTTCAAGCCTTGATTGAAATGGCATACAGTCTACTTCTTGGGCTGTTATGTCAAGATACCAGAATGAGTAATAGTTAAAAAGCAACAACAATAACAACAACAATATTGAAATTTGCACAACTTGGGGAAGTCTAAGACCATGACAAGGCTGATTTCCACCTGAGAAATCTTGCTTTTTATTTGTAACCATCCTCTCTTGAATGTGTCTGCTTCTTGATACCTTGTTTTAAGGTCTTAGTCATATTTTATTGGGGTTCACATTTACCTCACTTTAACTTGGATATCTCTTTAAAGGCCTATCGCCAAATATAACCCTACAATCTAAGACTCCATCATATGAATTTTGAGAGGAACATAATTTAGTCGGTCATGCCATTCAGTATTTATCTCAGAACTTCTCTCCTTCTTTCAGCTGATCACCAGTTTCTAATTTGACTGAATTGAGAAAGCTATTTTTTCAGCCAAAGCTCATAAAGGCATAGGGTGGCAAACTTAACTTGTTTTTAAGTTCAGCTCCTATGGCAAAACCCAGATTTAGCTAGCAGCTGTCTCTTGCTCTCTTAATAGACAGCTTCCCATACAAAATCTATAGTGCTCTAGTAGTTTCAAAAATGGCCTTGAATTGACATTTGCTAACACACAGCTACATATTATCATTATGTAGAGCAGCCATGGTGTTCAATAATAGTGATGTAGCCACTAATAGCGACTGTTTTCTGTAGATGTTTCCAAGGCCTGTTACAGGGGCATTTCCTTGTGTCAGTGCAATCTCTCATGTTTTCCTGCCATGGAAATTTCACAATGTGTGAAGCTGCTGTGTGTATTTCATCCACAAATGTTGATGAAGCTCTCCCCTGCTGTCTGGGCAGTGAATGACTAAAAATCAAATTCCAACTTGTCAGCTACTTTCTCAGATGACTTCTAAACACCAGCTGTCACATGTTGATTTCTCCAGAAGCAGCCATGGAGATGGGACTTGGTATATATATTTATATATATATATATATACACACACATAGGGACTGACACCGGCGAAGAAAAGGGAGTAGTATGCAGGAGAGAGCACAGAAAAATGCTGAATGGAGATAAGGGTTCAACAGGATTCCTGTATGGATCAAGTACAAGACAACAAAATGATGAGATGTCTGTAGAGCCCTCAATGACCTTCAGTCATGACCTAGAGCAACATGCTCCCTACCATTGAGGTTGGCTTTCCCAGCTAGTAGCTGGAAGCTGTTGGTTGGCTGCCTTCACTGCTTTGGGGAAGCAGGTCCCTTGAAAGAAGATCTTACAAGATGGGTCCCTTAGTATCGCTAAAGCACTTAGGTCTTATGAGCTTTTGCCTCTGGAGACAGATTTCTGAGTGACAGAATATGTGTGCCATTCAATGAAACCTGCCATGCCTAACTTCCATATAGACTGTAGCACTTTTTACTTTTTTTTTTCCTGTTTGCCTATCAGGGGGCCTGAAGTCTGGGCCTGGGCGCACTCCCTCAGCTCTTCAGCTCAAGGCTAGCGCTCTACCGCCTGAGCCACAACGCCACTTCTGGCTTTTTTCTTTTTTTGCTTATGTGGTACAGAGGAATCGAACCCAGGGCCTCATGCATGCAAGGCAAGCGCTCTACCACTGAGCCACCTTCCCAGCCCATGAGTACATTTCTTATCAAGCATTGTTGCCTCCTCCTTTGTTTCCCTATACTATCCCTTCCCCTCTCCACCCTCCATCACCCCTAGCCGCCCCCTCGCCAAAGTTGTAAAGTTTATTTTCGACATAATGTCTTGTACATCTCATTGTTGCAATGGGTCCATCTGTAACCCTATTTAAACAATTTTTTCCCTTCCCCTCCACAAATTATATCAACATCAAATACAGTGAAAGCAGGGCTTATACCATGGGGCAGATACATAAAAAGCAACAAAGAAATCATCTTTTAAATATGCTGAAAACAATTGCAAGAAAGAAAAAAAACTTTTGAATCCTTATCTTGGGGTTCATTTTGCCTAACATCAACTTGTCTGACAGTTTCTGTTTGTCTCAGACATATACTAGTTATTGCAAATAAGGGAAACCTATGTTTCTTTGGGCCTGGCTTACTTCACTTAATATAATTTTTTCCAAGTCTTTCCATTTCCTAACACATGGGGCAACATCATTCTTTTTGATGGAGGCATAGAATTCCATTGTGTATATATATCACATTTTCTTGATCCATTCATCTACTGAGGGGCATCTGAGTTGGTTCCATATCTTAGCTATGATATATAATGCTGCAATAAACAGTAGTTTTAGTATGGTATTGTTTGTGATCATTTGGGTAACTGCCCAAAAGTGGGGTTGCTGGGTCATAGGGGAGCTCCATGTGGAGTCTTTTGAGGAACCTCCATACTGCTTTCCAAAGTGGTTGAACAAGTTTACACTCCCACCAACAATGCAGTAGGGTTCCCTTCTGTCCACATCCCCTTCAGCATCTGTTGTTATTAGAGTTCTTGATTATAGCCATTCTAACTGGGGAGAGGTGGTATTTCAATGTTGTTTTGATTTGCATTTTTTTATGGGAGGTTGAGCATTTCTTCATGTGTCTATTGGCCATCCTTCTTTCCTCTTCAGAGAAGTTTCTCTTTAAGTCTTTAGCCCACTTATTTATCGGGCATTTGTTTCTTTGAGGATTTGTTGTTAGGGGATTTAATTTTTTGAGTTCTAAGTATATTTTAGATTTGAGACCTTTGTCCATTGTATGTCTAGTGAAGATCTTCTCCCAATCTGTGGACTTTCTAATGATGTTGCTAGCTATGTCCTTTGCCATGCAAAAGCTCTGCAGCTTCATGCAATCCAATTTGTCCAAACTTTCTTTGATTTATTGTGTTTCTGGGTCTCTATTAAGAAAATTTTGACCTGTGCTAAGGAGCCTGAGAGTTTCTCCTATTCCTTCCTGTAATGTTTTCATGGTATCTGCTTTGACTTCTAGGTCTTTGATCCATTTGTAGTTGATTCTGGTGCAGGGTGATATATATAAGGATCTAGCTTTAGTTTTCTACAGGTGAGTAACCAATTTTGCCAGCACAACTTACTGAAGAGGCTGTCTTTCTTCTATTCTATTTTTTTTTAGCTCCCTTATCAAAGATTAGGTGGCTATAAGTCTGTGGTTCTGGGTTTTCAGTTCTATTCCATTGGTCTTCAGGTCTGTTCTTGTGCCAGTACCAAACTGTTTTGATTACTATGGCTTTGTAATAGAGTTGAAATTTGGTATTGATATTCCTCCAGCACTGTTCTTTCTGTTAAGGATTATTTTTGCTTTTAGGGGTCTTTTATTGTTCCATATGAATTTTTAGGCTGCTTCTTCTATTTCACTGAAGAATGAGGTTGGACTATTGATAGGTATCACATTGAATTTGTAGATAGCCTTTGGAAGTATTGCTATTGGCATGATGTTATCTTTCCAACCCAGGAGCATGGATGGTTTTTCCATTTCTTATGTTCTGCTTTGATTTCCCTTTTCACGTTTTTTTAAGTTTTCATCATAGAATTTCTTCACCTCTTTATTTGTTAACTCCTAGGTATTTTATTTTTTGTGGGGCTATTACAAAAGGAGTTGGTTTCCTGATTTCAGCCACACTCTTCTCATTGTTGGCATATAGAAAAGCCATTGATTTCTGAGGGTTAATTTTATACCCTGCTACTTTGCCAAAATTTCAAATCAGCTCGAGTAATTTGGGAGTGGAGTCCGTGGGATTCTTTAAATACAAGAATATCTCATCTGCAAAGAGGGAGAATTTTACTTCCTCTTTCTCTATTTGGATCCCTTTTATGTTTGCATCTTAGTATTTTATCCTTGAACCACAGCTTCACTTCTGGCTTTTTGATAGTTAATTGGAGATAAGAATCTCACAACTATCTAGTCCAGGCTGGGTCTGAACTTTGACCCTCACCTCTCAGCCACCTGAGTAGGTAGGATTATAGGCATGAGCCACAAGTACCCTGCTTGTCCCACACTGTTGCAAGAAAAATAACTATGTAGATACTAAATAATCAACTTAGTCTATTTCTTTCCATTCAGTCCTTGCATTTTTATCATGCATTTTTATCATACTCTCTTAACTATTAGACTTTCATATGTTCTATTAACCAACACAGAAGACTTTTTGATCTGTTTTTCAAGAATAAACTGTCTTTTTTAAAAAACCTTTTGTATGTCATTAAAAATTACCAGTGTACTGCTTTTTCCACTTTAAACACTAGTTTGAATTCTCTTCCACTGGATTTTATTGAATTTATCATCTTAGGAGAGGAATTATTCTATGTTCCTTCTGTCTGGGAGAAAACAATGCATAACCTTCACACACAAATTTACATGTAAAACATGTATAGTCTTGTTAGAAATAAAATGAAATTGGTTTAAGGACTAGGATTTGCAATGAATATGTGTCTTGCCCCTTTTTAGGAAAAGCTCAATAATTGATGGAAATCATGAAAGAACATTTCATAAGCACAGAATTCAATGGAAGACTAATTGACTACTTATTTAGATACAACAAATATTATTGGATATATACTTAAATCATTTTCTGGACTTGAATTAAGAGTTCAGTTCTTGGGGCTGGGAATGTGGCTTAGTGGTAGAGTGCTTAGTGGTTGAGTGATTGTCTTGCATGCATGAGGCCTATTCCTCAGCACAACATAAGCAGAAAAAGCCAGAAGTGGCGCTGTGGCTCAAGTGGTAGAGCACTAGCCTTGAGCTGAAGAGCTGAGGGACAGTGCCCAAGCTCAGAGTTCAGGCCCTATGACCAATGGAAAAAAAAAAAGAGTTCAGTTCTAAACTTTTAAAAGAACCTATTAGAAAGTAAAATACATTAAATGCAACAGAGGCATTTCTAAAATATCAGAGGTTGTTGAATGTGATGGCTCATATATGGAATTCCATGTATTCAAGAGGAAGAGAAAGAAGGGTTATGCTCTGACTGAGCAAAAAATTAATGAAATCATCCCTCTTCCTATCAAAATTTCTACTTGGCTCTAATCTCAGTGACATGGGTAGTATAGACAAGAAGACTATGATGTGATGATAGATCTTGTGAAAAATTGTGAAATTCTATCTAAAAAATAACTAAAACTAAAAAAGGAAAAAAGCTGGAGGCATGGGCTACATGTCAAAATGCCTGCTTACCAAGTCCAAGGCCAAGAGGTCAAATTCAAATTACCCTTTCCCTATAAAAAGTGAATTATAACCTCCCATTATTGAAATCAAGGAGATATTTTGATTTAATAAAGGAACCTGATGCAAAATTTAAAAAAATGGGTGGAACATTATTCAAAGTTTTGTTTTTTGTTTTTTTTTTGGGTCCGGTCATGGGGTCTGAACTCTGGGCCTGGGCACTGTCCCTCAGCTCTTCAGCTCAAGGTAGGCTAGCGCTCTACCACTTGAGCCACAGCACCACTTCCGGCTTTTTTCTTTTTGCTTATGTGGTGCTGAGGAATCGAACCCAGGATCTCACGCATGCAAGGCAAGCGCTCTACCACTGAGCCACCTTCCCAGTCCTATTCAAAGTTTTATAAACAGTTTGGAGACCCATCATGGCTTCCCTCAATTCATTGATTTGGTTTCTTTCAGAAGTTTTACAGTGAAAGGTCTAGCCCTTTAAATTGTGGAAAAAATGTGTGGCCGTTGCATTTGTTATAGTGAGAACAAATTTATAAAAGGATTCATAATTAGGCATTTAAAGCTTTGTTCACTGAATTTCAAATCACACATTCAGAGAAAACCCATTATGAGTGAATTATGAGATTAAAATTTTTGCAGAAGTTTTTATTTTTACTTTTATTTATATATTTTTACCATGGGAATTAATTTTAAACCTCATATTACTAGAACATTAAGGGCAAATTTACTAAATATGCAAGTCAAAAATTCCAAATTATGTTTCCCTTAGTAACTATAATGAATCTTTTTCTGCAAATAATAAAGCAATAGTATTAATGTGATGTATCATTGTGCAAAATAAATGCAGCTTTGATTTATACTCATTGTATAGTAAATATTACATTTTAAGAAATCTAACATTTTTAAAATTCCTGACTAATAATTTGAATAACTTTTTGGAAATTTTTAGTTTTAAATTATTTTAATTATTATCCTTTTCTTTCTTTCTTTCTTTTTTTTTAGGGCAATTCTGGCACTTGAACTCAGGGCCTGGGTGCTGTTCCTAAACTTTTATCTCAAGGCTAGCATTCTGTCACTGGAACCACAGCCTCACTTCTGGAATTTTTGGTGCTTAACTGGAGATAAGAATTTCACAGGCTTTCTGGAATGGCTAACTTCCAATTATGATTCTCAGGTGTCAGAAGTATAGGTGTGAGATACTGGCACCTGGTTTGGAAAATACTAATGTTCATTTTCACAGGTTAATTACTTAGTCTGTTTAAAGGTCACTTTCTAATTTTAATTCACCTCAATAGAGTCCATGTTTGTAAAATTAAATATACTAATACATGTTTAAGCAACTGTTTACAAATTGCTAATTCATTTAAAATAATTTTGGAGAGAACAAAATCAGGGTTTTTTTTTCCCATGGGTCACATTGTTAAAAATTTGGAACTGCATTTGAGTAGCTCTTGATAGCTTTCATTAAGGTACAGTAGTTAGAAATGTCTTGAATCAACAGCCATGTCCTCTGAAGTTTAAACAGAAGGATGAACTAAGCTGTTTGGTAAGTTTTACAGATTTAGTCCCACACATGCAAACTCAGTGTACTTTGTGTGTGTGTGTGTGTGTGTGTGTGTGTGTGTGTGTGTGTGAAAATACCATACAGAGGGGTTACAATTACATGAGCTAGGTAATGAGTACATTTCTTATCAAGCATTGTTGCCTCCTCCTTTGTTTACCCTCACCACCCCTTCCCATCTCTCCCCTACCCTGCACCACCCCCCCCACCCTGGTCTTCCCCTAAGGGTTTCATATCTAAAATATACCTGGAACTCAAAAAATTAAATCCTCCAACAACAAATCCTCAAAGAAACAACTGACCATCAAATGAGTGGGCTAAAGACTTAAAGAGAAACTTCTCTGAAGAGGAAAGAAGGATGGCCAATAGACACATAAAGAAATGCTCAACCTCTCTAGCCATAAAAGAAATGCAAATCAAAACAACATTGAGATACCACCTCACCCCAGTTAGAATGGCTGTAATCAAGAACTCTAATAACAACTCAGTGTACTTTTAAGTAATGGGTTTGAACTCAGGAACTTTCAATTACTACACGGATTCTTTTACCACTTCAGCCACACTCCCAGTGTACATTTAAGCTATATTGAGCTAAATTTTCCTGGACAACTATTTTATCTATGTTTGCCATTGGTGTTGATAGAAACTAGCAAGAGATTGTAGAAAATTTAATTAAAAATATTCTTCTTAATGTAAATTGTCCAAAGTATAAAGTTTTAGCATTGTTTTTGTACATTTTTTAAAATACATTTTTTATTGTAAAAATACTGTACAGAGGGGTTATAGTTACATGAGCAAGGTAATTAGTTACATTTCCCACTGAGTATTGTGATCTCCTCCTTTGTTGTCCCCTACCATCCCTTCCCTCCCACCTCCACAACTACCCCTCCCTCACATCCCACTCTGCCAAGGGGGGTAAAGTTGTTGTAAAGTTAGTTTTCAACATAGTGTTTTGTACATCTTATTGTTAGAATGGGTCATTGGTTTTCAATAGAATCATTTTTTTATACCGACAAACTTTATTACTAGTATTGCAAAATATTACTAAAATTAGAAGCAGAGATGATATAGAAAAGTTCACATTAGGCTAACAGGCTTAAGAAGCAACCATCTTTTGCTTCAAAATACTTAGGCCTAGCTCTTTGAGTTTTCTTTATGTTTTTGCCTGGTTTTGGTCTTGTCTTTTCTGTCTTTTCTTTTCTTTTCTTTTTAAACACCCTTTAGTTCCTTATCTGTGTTTCATTTAATCTATTGATCTTCGTGCATGTTGCTGCTTTTCTCTTTTTGGCTTCCCAGCTGACACTGTCTGGTTACTTCCTTGTGTGTCTCAGGCCTGTGATTTCTCTTTTTATGTTGATTAATACATATTTTGTCCTTGATGCTCATCTATACGCGTCCAGGCCTACTAGTGACAGCTTAGTATTGCCTTGCAGAATGGAGAATGCCACTGGGGTTTATTCTATGTTCCAGGGTGATGACTAATTTATATGACAACTTGACTTGATCATGTTATGAGGATATTTGGTCAGACATTATTCTAGATATTTCTGTGAAATGATTTGCTTTGGATGAGATGGATATTTGTATCACTGACTTTCAGTAAAAGTAGATTATCTTCCACAATGTGGGTGGTCCTCATCCAAAAAGTGAATGCTTGAATAGAAAAAGACATACCACCCTAGTATAGAAGGGCACTTAGGGACTACAAATCTTCCATGAGTCTTTACCCAGCCCATGTATACTTGGTAAGCCTCCCCAGTTTCACAAGCCAATTCCTTAAAAGTCTCTTTCACCTTCTCTATAGGTATTATTTTTCTTTTATTTTAAATTTTATTTTATTGTAATTATGCTGTACAGAGGGGTTGCAGTTAAATGAGTAAGGTAATGAGTATATTTCTTGTTGAGCATTGCTAGTTCCTCCTTTGTTTTTCTCCTACTATCCTTTCCCTTTCCCCTCACCCCCAGTTTGTAAGGTTCACTTCCAATATATTTGTTGTTGTTTTGAATATACTATTGTTTTCTTTTGTTTCTTTTTATGTTCTTCCCCCTATATCCCTGTTATCACTGTATTTGATTTTGGTACCCTGCATTTGTATATACATTCATCTAAGTTGGGGAGGGAATAAAAAAATGCTGAAACAAGGACACAGGATGACCCATTGCAACACTGAGATTCACAAGACAATAGGTATTATTTTTATTTTTCCTTTATTATCTTTAAGTAATTGTACAAGGGAGTTGCCATTCAACAAAGCAATTTATAAATACAATGCATTTTGATCAATGTCACTCCTTTCACCCATCCCTCCCAACCCACCTCTTTCCCCATTTTTCTTAATTTTGTAGAATATACAATGAGTTTTTGACTGCATTCTCTCCTCCTTCTCCTCTTCATGTGTCACCTTCTCTCCTTGACTGCCACCCTACCACTTCCATATACCTGCTTCCTGGTGTTTATTTTGTTGAATTTTGACTTCACATAAGGAATTACACTGTTTGAGTTATCCCCTGCATCTAACGTGTTTCAGTTAATACATTTTCACACTTGCATACCACCCACTGTATTTACTTGTACATTTATAAATTAATGATATCTTCCACAAATGAGGAATAGCATACATTTATAGTCTCTGTATCTGTAGATTTTTGCCTGGATTCAACCAAAAGAAGGTTAAAAATATTAAATTAAATACTGTACTGAAATTGAACTGACTTACATAGCCATTTTGTTATATGCTCTAAGTGATGTGGAAATTGTATTCAATATATGAAAATATGTGAAGCAAATACACAGCTACTACACCATTTCATATAATAGATTTGGACATGCATAGATTTTGATATCCAAAGAGGATATCAAAACCAATTCTCCCTGGATACTGAAGATGACTCTGTATATTATTTGTTAGTTCTATTTTTCTAAGGAATTGTAATGCATTCTAATTGGACTCAATTTTAGCCTTTGGTGGTCTCAGCCATCAGGGATGAACAGTTGCTTATTCTGCCCAGTGCTATGAAAAAGCTTTCCATATTTAAAAATTTTATGTCATTGGATAGACTTGACATTTAGACCATAGTAAGGTATACTTAGAAACACCATCAGGCTGTGCAGTGTATCTATATTTCCAATCATGGACAAATCAGAATTTAATGCACCATATCCTCATCCATTCCTGTTTTTTGTGATGTTTTCAGCTGTGTACTAGTAAAAATCCTCACAAAAGATGGGATGAAATTTTAAATTATTTGTGAAACAGGAAAACGACTGGTAATATCATGTTTGGTGTTGTTAAGAACTCAGGTCTTTCCTGTATTTCTCCAGCATCTTGTACTGGTGGTCTACTTTTGAATTCAAGTTCAGGCTTGTTTACTGAAGTTGCTAAGATGTCTTCTGGAACTCTAGGTAGCTGCTCATATTTAAGATAAGGAGAAAGTGGAAACAGACTGATACTATTATCTCTTTCTGCTCTTTGTTCTGTGCTACCCTTATGTCTGTATCTCCTATACATTTAGGCAAGGTAAATTGTTCAGGGTCATTGGATGTACAGGCTCCAAAATATTAACTCAGGCCAAAGGGCTGGGGAAAGCTCAGGCTGTATTTAGTTTCTTCCTTAGTTTTTATATATTAGTTTTATAAATCATCAAATTATACTAGCATGTGTATGTGTAAGACTACTAGAATTCTAAGACAAAATATTTTGACAAAACTAGATGATCTTCACCAGAGTCGTGTATCAGAACTTTCTCATTGCTCCATTCTTTCAGGTGGTGGGAGAGGGAAGGATAGTAGGAGAAAACCAAAGGAGAGGGTAACAATGAGAGACAAGAAATATACTCATTACCTTACTGATGTAAGTGTAACATCTCTGTACAGCATCTTTACAAAAAATTCTCATGATCATTTATCTACAATATACCCATTAATATTGTGTGTGTGTTTGCATGCACATGTGCATGCACAAGCTCATGCATGTATGCACATCAGTAATGGTCTCAAACTTAGGGATTGGGCACTGACTCTTAGCTCTCACTCAAGAAATTTTTACCACTGGAGCCATAGCTCCTCTTCGGGCCTCTTTGTGGTTCTTTGGATATAAGAGTCTCACAGAATTTTCTGCAAGGTTGGCTTTAAGCTGTCATCCTTACAATTTATATTCTGAAGTAGCTAGAACTATAGACATGAATCACTTGCACCCAGCCTATTCATATTCTTGAATCATGCAAACACCATCCCAATTTCTTTCCTTTAAAGGATTTTACAGTGTGCATACTTCATATAAATAGACATATACAAAAAGTCTTCTGCATGACTTTTTTCACTTAACAGCATGTCTGTGAAGTTCATCTAGTAGTACTGTAACTTAGGAGCTTAGTTGTTTCTTATGGCAGAATAGTCTTCCCATGTGTGGATGTTTTGCTTGTGCATTTCCAAGTAGATCAATGTTGGGAACTTTCCATGTTTATGTTATTAGTCATAGTGCTTCTCTGAATGTTTGGATCCATGTCCTTTTGTGGACATGCTTCATTGCATTTCAGTCTGTTCCTAAGAATGGAATTCTTGAGTCATATAGTAAATTTATGTCTATTTTTTAAAGAAATTGTCAATTTGTTTTACTAAGTGGTGGTACCATTTAGCACTTCTAATGGCAAAAAAAAAAAAATCAGCTTCTCCAAATCTCCAATAACACTTGTTATTACCAGTCTCACTGAATATAATACCCAAGAGGATAGAAAATCACTTATTTTTGTTATTTAATTTGTACTACCCTGATGATGAATGTTGCCAATTGTCTTTTTTATTTTAATCATTTTTATTTGAAAATGCTAAAAAACAGAGGGGTTACCATTACATTAGTCAGGCAAAGAGGGCATTTTCTTTTAGATAATGTTGCTAATTGTCTTTTTCTGTGTTCACCAGAAATTTAGTTATCTTCTTTAGAGAAATGCTTATGGGATCTTTTACTTACTCATAACTTGAGTAGTGTTCATACTTGTATAGCACTCTTGACTCTCAACTATTTCACCCAATTTGTGGATTTTATGCTCTTTTTCTGTATATTTTAATAGAAAGTTTAAAATTTGTATCAACTCTAATTCTTACTTTTAATTACCCAATTTTTTACATACTGCATGTGAACTCACTGTATAGTGCCTGTACTGAATTTCCTTTTATGGTGACTAATTTGAGAGTAATGTGTGTTTGGTACATTCATTTTATTTTATTTCTTTGCTTTTAGAGGATATTCTTATTGTGATTAGCACAAATCCAAACATGCACACACATATATACAAACACACATACACATAAATAGAGTCATGATATTTCGTCAGTAACAAACTACATATATGACAGCTTTACGATTATATTTTCTAATGACCTCATTATTGTCTTTTTGTGTAAGCATATTCTAATAGTCCCATAATGATGAAATAAACTATAATTTCTGGAAACTTCATTTCATTAGACAAGGAACAAAGGTATATTCATGTACAAATTCAGATCTCTATTTGCCTATATAAACAAACACATGTATCTATATATTTCTCTACATACATACACACATACATACATACATAGAGTATTATTTCATACTGGCAAGGAAGCCAAAGCTTTAGTAAATTTGAGTAAGTTACAGAATGCTATAGGACAGCTTTTTGGCTTTAAGCCCAGGTCTGCTGGAGCTTGTACTTGGTTCATTACAGCTCATGAATCTGAGCATCATGCTCATTTGGTTCTGCCAGGAGTTACCTCTTCTAGCTGTGTTTTATCTGTCCTGGATATACAGATTCTATCTTCAGAGGTCACGAGGTTACCTAGGGAGTGTGGAGATTTGTAGCCTTGTCCTATCCCAGAGTCCTCGTATTTTTGTCTTCAAGTTTAACAATCTGTTTACCAGGACTTTTACTTTTGACATCCTTTCCATCTCAATGTATATTTCTTTTTCTTTGGCGCGGCGAGGCGGGGGGGGGGGAGTTGGGTGGATCATGGGGCTTGAACTCTAGGCCTGGGCAGTGTCCCTCAGCTCTTCAGCTCAAGGATACTGTTCTACCACTTGAGCAACAGCACCACTTCTAGTTTTCTGGTGTTTTATTAGAGATAAGAGTATCATGGACTTTCCTGCCTGGGCTGGCTTTGAACTGTGATTCTCAAATCTCAGCCTCCTGAGTAGCTAGGATTATAGGTGTGAGCTACCGATGCCCAGCTTCAATGTATATTTCTTTTAAATTTCACTGTTCTTACGCTGTAGAGGAGTAACAAAAAGCCAAACAACTTTATAATCATCCTTACCATTCAACTGAGTAAATTTTTCTCAAAAGAGTTTACTTATTGTTGCAAAATGCATCCATTGAAGGTATTTACTCTATGTACTACAGCTTTGTGATTGGTCATGATTTTTCTTTTCCTTTTTGATTTTCCAACAACTTGAATTTTTAAGTTTTTACATGACCTTGTTCTTTGTTATTATTTTTTACTATACAATCCAAATATTTCAAGGATAACTTGGGTTTAAATATGAAAAAATATTCTCACCTAAATGACATAAAAAGCTCATTGTATAAACCTAGATCATAAAGAGATTGTTTCATGTTTTCATGTATAAGATATGTAGATTTGCTCTTACAATTTGATGTATTAGATCAATCTATTTAGAGTTATGTTATTAAGACTCTCACTTCATAGTATTGGATAGCAAATTTGCCAAGCACCATTTGTTGAAAAGTCTCTTCTTTTTCCCCCCATTGATTTGCTCCAGTATATTTGTGCATGATCAATGATCATAAATTTAAGAGTTTGTTTCAGGACTCTTAATACTGTTCTGAATGTTTACTAGTATGCTAGAACCTCTGTTTTTATGTCTATAGCCTATAAAGTTTTTATTTATTTATTTATTTGGGGTAAAAGTTGGCACCTCTGGAATCCTAGGCTAGTGAGCCACATCCTCAATCTCCCCCCCCCCCCCCCCCCATCCCTCCCCCTGGCTTTCTTTTGGTGCTGGTACTGGGGTTTGAACTTAAGGCTTGGGCTCTGTCCCTTTGATTTTGGTTTTTGTTTTGCTCAGGACTAGTGCTCTACTATTTGAGCCATAGCTCCACTTCTGGGTTTTTGTTTGTTGTTGTTTTGTTTTTTGTTTTTTGGTCATGGGGCTTGAACTCTGGGCCTGGGTGCTATCCCTTACCTCTTTTTTTTTTATTGTGAAAATACTGTACAGAGGGGTTACAATTACATGGGCAAGACAATGAGTACATTTCTTATCAATCATTGTAGCCTCCTCCTTTGTTTCCCCTTCCCATCCCTTCCCATCTTCCCCCTATCCCCCTCCCACTTAATCCTCCTCCCCACCACCAAAGTTGTAAAGTTCATTTTTTCCACATAACGACTGTACATCTCATTGTTTCAATGGATCCACTTGTATCCCTATTTAAACGATTTTCTTTTTCCCTTCCCCTCCAAAAATTATACCAACCTCAAATACAGGGAAAGCTGGGGTTATACCATGGGGGAGGGACATACAAAGCAACAAAGAAATAATCTTATAAATGCGTTAGAAACAATCACCTGAAAGAAAAAAAAAAACATTTGACTACATATCTTAGGGTTCATTTCCCTAACATCAACTTATCTGACCGTTTCTGCTTGACTCAGAAATATACAAGTTATTGCAAATAAGGGAAACCATGGAACCTAAGTTTCTTTGGGCCTTAGCCTATAAATCTTAAAATTGCAAAGTTTATTTCTGATTGCTTCCACCTTAAAAAATAATTTTGCCTATTCTGACCCTGAATCTCTTTATAAGTTTAAGGGTCCCCCTAAATGTTTCTGCAAATAAAAAAAACTTGCTGACAGGACTTAATTGCTATTTCAGTGGCTTGGCAACTTTGCCACCAAAGAACTTAAACTTTGTCTACTATAAATGAAGTTATTCTGGAACACATTGCTGCTATTTGGAAAGACAAGATTGTGAGCCAGTGGTACCTTTTTCCACAGAAAATTTGTCCAGCATTGCTTTCAAAGATGTTATTTCCTAATACATCCATAGTCATAGGTCCAGCCTGCCCTTAAGACATTGCTGGGTTCCTTCATCGTTCGATTTCTTTAATTTAAAATGGCTGCAGCCAAAACAGAACCTCCCCCAAAAACCAAAAACCTGAGCAGTGATATTCATTAGACCTTCTGTTGAAAATGAACTATATAACTTGTGGGTGCGAATGGGATAGAGAGACAGATATAACTGTAACTCCTTTGCATATCACCTGTGTAATAACAAAAATACCTTCTGAGATTTTAATAAGAATTATACTCAATCTACAGATAAATCTATATAAGGTTTCGCATTAATAGTGTTTACCACTTTATGAACACAGAATATACTTCCATTTATAAATTTAATTCCTACTAAATTTCTTCTAGGAATATTTATAATCTTTAATACATAAGTTCTAAATTTTCTTTTATCATTTTTTTCTTCTTTATTTTTTCTTTTAAGTGTGATCTTATGAATGGATTTTTAATTTTTTCAGATTATTCACTACTAAAATATATGGAAATTCATTCCCTTTTCTTTTTAATATTGGTTTTGGATTATACAACCTTGTTGAATGAACATAACTATTTGTTTTACGATTTACTTTCTATGAATTTGGTTGAATTTTTATATGAATGATTATATTATCTCTAAGAGACTTGCCTCTTCTTTTCTTTTTTTGTTTGTTTCTTTTTGGGTCTGGTCATGGGGCCTGAACTCTGGGCCTGGGTGCTGTCCCTCAACTCTTCAGCTGTGGCGCTTGAGCCACAGCACCACTTCTGGCTTTTTTTTCTGCTTTTGTGGTGCTGAGGAATCGAACCCAAGGCCTCATGCATGCAAGGCAAGCACTCTACCACTGAGCCACCTTCTCAGCCCCGTTACCTCTTCTTTTCTAACCCGACAATTTCCTTTTTCTTTTCTGCCAGCCTAATTGAATTTTAAGAACACTCAAGTGTAATACTGACCAGGAAGGGCAATGATAGACATCTCAGCCTTTTTACCTATTTTAGAGGAAAATCTCTCCAAAATTCATAATTAAATATGGTTTTTGATATAGGTTTTGCATGTATTTCCTCAGGTTTTAAATAGTTTATATCATGACTAGTTTGAGAATTTAAATCGCAGAAGAGTATTACATCTTGTCAAATCCTTTCTGCACCTGTTGAATTGATTGCATGTTTTCTATTATTCTCTTAATATGGTATATGAAATTAACTGATTTTCATACATAAAGAAAAATTCTGAAGAGAAATCCTACATGACCATTGTATATATAGTCTTTCTTATATTGCTGAATTGACTTATTGTTAATTTGATCACATGCTGATAATTTTAATATTAGAGTGTTGAAGTCTAGATTTCTTATGAATTCTGTGGCAGGCAGAGTTAAGAAATATTGCTTTCTATATTTTCTGAGTTTATGAAGCAATGATTTTATTTCTCTTTTGAATATTTAAAAGAACATCTCTTTAATCAAGTTATTGGGCCTTGCAGTTTTCTTTGCTAGAAGATTTATGACTAATAATTTAATCTCATTAAAAAATTATTTGGGTGGCAGTGGTACTAGGGCTTGAACTCAAGCATTTGAGATTGCTATATAGGCTGTACCACTAGGGTCACATACTAACACTTTTTAGCTTTAATTGTTTTCTCAAGATGCCTTTGTCTCCCCCTTCCCCAGCTATCCTCTAACAATGATCCTCACAGTCTGTAACTACTTATCAACTAGCTGGGTTTATAGACATGAGCTATCCTCCTTGGCATTTGCTATTATTCCCTAATAAATGTCCTAATTTCTCTTATTCTTTCATTTCGAATTTTGTAATTTGTATCTTCTCACTGTATTCTTTGGTATAGCTAACAAAAGATTTGCCATATTTTTATCATTAAATCATATTCATATCCCCAGTTTCCTCTTTAATTTTACTATTATCTATTTCATTGATTTTTCACACAAATTTTAATTATTTCATCACTTCTATCTGTTTTAAGCTTATGTGGGAGCTTTTTGTTTTTGTTTTTCTGCTTTTTTCTAATCTTATGTAACAAAGTAGTTGTACATTTGTGAATAGTAAAATATAATATTTCAGTTTTCAACATACACATATATTATGCAATATTGGAGTAATAAACATTTATCCTTCAAACTTTTATCATGAAAAATATTTAAAATCTATTTTTTAAATTATGTTGAGATTTATTACTCCCCATTCACATTTATTGTCATTCTACTGCATAATAGAACTGCATTTTTTCCTTTTAATCATAACTTTATGCCCATTGGCCAATCTATTTCAACTTATTACCTACTCCAATGACTTCTCTAACATCTGGTGACCACTCTTACACTATCAACTTCAACTTTTGTGATATTAATGTTTATAGATTCCACCAGAATGAGGGCATATAGTATTTGTGTCTCTGTGTCTGGTTTATTACACTTACCATCATAATCTCCAATCAGCCATGTTATCACAAATGACAAGTTTCCATACTTGTTGTAGCTGAACAGTATTCCGTTTTGTATCTATTCTTTCCATTCACCAGTGGACGTAAAATTAGATTGTTTTCTTTGCTTTTAGCAAGCATGTTACAATAAACAGACATTCCTTTCACATACTAACCTCACATCCATTGGGAATAAACCAAGTTGTTGATTATTTTTAATGTGTTTCTTTATTGTAAAAATAGTGTATAGAGGGGTTACAGTTACATGAGCAAAGAAATGAGTACATTTCCTATTGAGCATTTTTACCTCCTCCATTGTTCATTCCCTACCATCCCTTCCATCCCCACCTCCCCAAATCCCCTGTCCCCCACCAAGTTGTAAAGTTAATTTTCTACATAGTGTGTTGTATATCTCATTGTTACAATGGGTCAACCTGTATCCTTGTTTCAGTATTTTGTTATTTCCCTTCCCCTCTCCAAATTAGAACTATGCATATACAAGATGCGGGGCACTAACGTCAAATACAGTGAAAACAGGGATTATACAGTGGGGGAAGAACATACAAGAGAAACAAAAAAAAATCACATAGTACATTTTAGAAACGTTAAAAACAAGAGTAAGAAAGAAAAATCAGGTTATGTCCCTAACTTGGGGTTCATTTCACTTAACAACATCTTATATGGTCATATGTACATAGCTTTTGACCTTTTCTGCTTGTCCTCGACTTACACTAGTTATTGCAAATAAGGGAAACCATGGGACCTATGTTTCTTTTTCTTGATCCATTCATCTACTGAGGGGCATCTGGGTTGGTTCCGTATCTTAGCTATGGTAAATAATGCTGCAATAAACATAGTTATGCTGGTAGCTTTAGTATAGCATTGTTTGTGATCTCTTGGGTAAATGCCCAAAAATAGAATTTCTGGGGCATAGGGGAGCTCTATGTGGGGTCTTTTGAGGAACCTCCATACTGCTTTCCAAAGTGGTTGAACAAGTTTACACTCCCACCAACAATGCAGTAGCTTTCCCTTTTGGCCACATCCCCTCCAGCATCTGTTGTTATTAGATTTCTTGATTATAGGCATTCTAATTGGGGTGAAGTGGAATCTCAATGTTGTTTTGATTTGCATTTCTTTCATAGTTAGGGAGGTTGAGCATTTCTTCATGTGTCTATTGGCCATTCTTATTTTCTCTTCAGAGAAGTTTCTCTTAAAGTCTTTAACCCACTTATTTATCGGGCATTTGTTTCTTTGAGGATTTGTTGTTCGGGGATTTAGTTTTTGAGTTCCAAGTATATTTTAGATATGAGACCCTTGTCCGATGTATGACTGGTGAAGATCTTCTTCCAATCCGTGGGCTATCTATTGATCTTGCTAACTATGTCCTTTGCCATGCAGAAGCTCTGCAATTTCATGCAATCCCATTTGTCCAACCTTTCTTTGATTTGTTGTGTTTCTGGGTCTCTATAAAGGACATTTCAGCCTGTGCCAAGGAGACCTAGAGTTTCCTCTATTCCTTCCTGTAATGCTTTCAGGTTGTTTGCTTTGACACGGAGGTCTTTGATCCATTCTGGTGCAGGATGATATATGGGTATCTAGCTTTAGTTTTCTACAGGTGTTTAACCAATTTTGTCAGCACCACTTACTGAGAAGGCTGTCTTTCTTCCATTCTAGTTTTTAGCTCCCTTATCGAAGACTGAGTGCCTAAAAGTCTGTGGGTTCATTTCTGGGTCTTCAGTTCTATTCCATTGGTCTTCAGGTCTGTCTTGTGCCGGTACCAAGCTGTCTTGATTACTGTGGCATTTGTAGTAGGCTTAGAAGTTTTGTACTGATAGTCCTCCAGCACTGTTCTTTCTGTTAAGGATTGTTTTTGCTATTTGGGGTCTTTTATTGTTCCATATGAATTTTGGGGTTGCTTCTTCTATTTCATTGAAGAATGAGTTTAGAGTATTGATAGGTATTACATTGAATTTGTAGATAGCTTTGGCCATATTGCCATTTTCATGATGTTAATCCTCCCAATCCAGGAACCTGGGAGGCTTTTCTGTTTCCTAAGTTCTGCCTTCATTTCCTTTTCTAGGCTTTTAAAGTTTTCATTGTAGAGGTCCTTCACTTCTTTTTTTTTGGGGGGGGTCTGGTCGTGGGCCTGAACTCTGGGCCTGGGCACTGTCCCTCAGCTCTTCAGCTGAAGGCTAGCGCTCTACCACTTGAGCCACAGTGCCACTTCCAGCTTTTTTTCTGCTTATGTGGTGCTGAGGAATCGAACCCAGGGCCTCATGCATGCAAGGCAAGCACTCTACCACTGAGCCCCCTTCCCAGTCCCTTCCTTCACTTCTTTAGTTAACTCCTAGGTATTTTATTTTTTGTGGGACTATTGCAAAAGGTTTTGCTTTCCTGATCTCAGCTGTGCTCTTTTCATTGTTGGCCTACAGAAAAGCCATTGATTTTTGAGAGTTAATTTTATACCTTGCTACTTTGCCAGTAATTTGGGAGTGGAGTCCGTGGGATTCTTTAAATACAAGATCATGTCATCTGCAAAGAGGGAGAGTTTTACTTCATCTTTGCCAATTTGGATCCCTTTATGTCTGCATCTTGTCTTATTTGAATTCTAGTACTAGGTTGAAGAGGAGTGGAGAGAGTGGACATCCTTATTTGTTTCCTGAATTAGGAGGAAATGGCTTTAACTTTTCACCATTAAGGATATGCTGGCTGTAGGTTTGTCATATACAGCCTTTATTATATTGAGGAATGTTCCATGGATTCCTAGTCTTTCCAGAGATTTCATCATAAAGAGCTGTTGGATCTTGTCAGATGCTTTTCTGCATCTATTGAGATAACCATGTTGTTCTTATCCTTGCTCTTTTTGATGTGATGAATTATTTTAATTGATTTGCATATACTGAACCAGCTTTGCATCCCTGAAATGAATCCTGTTTGATAGTTGTGCATGATTTTTGTTGTTGTTGTTGAGTTGTTAAGGTAGATTGGCCAAAATTTTGTTGAGAAGTTTTGTGTCGATGTTCATCAAAAAAATGGGTTTATATTTCTCATTCTTTGATGAGTCCCTACCTGGTTTTGGGTTGAAGGTTATGGTAGCTTCATAAAAAGAATAGTGAACTTTCAGTTTCAATTTCATTGAAGAATTAAAGGAGTATTGGTGTGAGTTCTACTTTGAAGGCCTTGTATAATTCACCTCTAAATCCATCCTATCCTGGGCTTTTCAATGGGATGTGAGGTATCTTATTGCTGTTTTTATTTTGATGTTTGATATGGTCTGTTAAGTTTGTTTAAATCATATTGGTTTAGGTTTAGCATGTTAATATTTGCTAGAAAATTATCCACTTCTTTCAGATTCTCAAACTTATTAACATAAAGTTTTGGAAAGTATTCCCATATAATGTTCTGAATCTTGTTTTTTTTCTGTGGTGAAACAGTTACATGAGTAAGGTAGTTGTGAAACTGTTTTTTTGTACATTTTTATTGTAAAAATGCTGTACAGGGAGGTTACAGTTACATGACCAAGGTAATGAGTACATTTCCTTTCGAGCATTGCTGTCTCCTCCTTTGTTATCCCACTGCCTTCCCTCCCACATCCACAACTACCTCCTTCCCCTCCCTGCTGAAATTATAAAGTTTGTTTTCAACATAGTGTCTTGTACATCTCATTGATACAATGGATCAAACTGTATCCTTATTTAAGTATTTTTTTTTTCCTTTCCCCTCCCCAAATTAGAGAAATGAATATACAAGATGCAGGGTATCAACATCAACTACAGTGAAAACAGTGGTTATACCGTGGGTTAGGAACATACAAAGAAACAAAAAAATCACATGGTACATTATAAATATGATAGAAACAATAGCAAGAAAAAAAGATATTTTGCGGGTTTGTATATTCTCTGTCGAACATCCAGTTCCCCTCAGATATTTTTTTTATGATAACAACTTTTCCTCCCCTATGTATGTAATCACATTTGGATATTTGGATGTATTTCATATTTTGGTTGCAACTTCTTGATTATGCTTTAATAAATCTAGAATCAAACTCCCTATTTTCCTGGGGTTTCTTTTTGTGTTTTCTATTTTTCTTTGCTCTTTTATCTGTTTAGTGTTTTGCCTATAATAACATATTTCTCCCTCAGTGTGTGGTCACTGATGTCAATGATTTTTTTAATTCTTAGCCTAAAATTCTAGAGTTGAGTCAATATAATTTAGTGATCAAACTCGATTTGGTAAACTTGTATTTAAACAACTTCAGATAATAAACTTTTATCTTTGCTAGCTGATTTATATGGGAGTTAGCAAATTAATTGAAACTTCGTACAGCTGACAAGTGTATCTTAAATGGCTCTGATTGACATAAGGAAAACTATCATAGAAAGAGATTGGCTTTGGTACCCAGTATCATGAAAAGGTTACAGGTGAGAAAATGTGTTTTTGGACATGTATTTAGATTAAAATAGACAACACTAATATCACTAAAACAAAATATCTCAACTATGAAGGTATCCTAAAGTATCACTTTAACATCTTTATCATAATATTAAAAGAGTAACTAAACATTAATTTTGTAGATATTTAGTTCAAATATAAAAATGAAGAAATCTAGTTATTTGAGAGTTTTAAGTTCAAAGATTGAAATTATAGGAAAGTTGCCCCCTAATTTTCAAATCCTCACTGAGTCAAATATGGATAATAATTATTCACTCTTCTATATTTTAGTGAGGATTAATAACTTGTGAAGGTATTTTACTCACAGTCTGCCTCACAGTTTCATTTGCTTAGCAAGCATTAGTTTCCAGGATTCAGAAAACATAATCCAACTCAACATGGAAAGTGTTCTTTTTTTCCCACAGGATATTTTCTAATAATATTAAAACTGTAAGGAACTATTTAATTCTGTACAAATCATAGACAACTGTAAGTACTCATTAGGTATGTTATTGCTGCAGAGAGCTGGCTACTTTTAATGTATGAAGCTAAAAGTAGCAAACTACCAACTGAGGCTCCAGCTAAAACTATTTTTCCATATACGATAGTCATTAACCAAAATCTATGGCTTAGAAAAGATTGACAACCTCATATTAAAGCTAGAGGAATCCTAGTGAATTACTAGTTAGGATGTAAGATGAGAAAGATAAAAATGAACCAGTTAAAATATTGTATTAGGATGAAGACAAAAGGGATAATACTGATCAAGATGTATTGTACACATAAGCTGTCATCTTGAATGGTTACTCTGTACAAATATTTAAAATAATAAAAATATAATTAAATATACATATATTGCATTGATACTTTTAGTCTGTGTATGCACATACATATATTATACGCACATATATTTATATGATTTTTAAATGTAAAACAAATACAAAATAGGTATTACAAATTGTCAGTCCATTTATAAATAACTGGAAAGAATGAAAAATAAATAAGATTCTGTGAATATACAGAGAAAGAATAAAAAGTAAATATATATATATATATATATACATAGTATTTTTTATTTTCAAAAAGTCAGAATTGATTAAATTAAGCATTATATATAAATGTCTTTAAAGATAATATTCATTACTTTCCTGATGAACTAATAATCATTAGTTTTGCCTACAATTATTTACAAAATTATTTCTATATTGTAAGTTATAGAAAAATTCTCATTAGGTCTTATGTTCAAAAGTAGAGAAAAAGGGAATAAATCTTATTATTATGTGAGGCAAACATTCTCAAAGTCCTGCGTTGTACACTAGCCTGTCCCCAACTTGCTTCATGTTCTAAAATTAAAAACAAACAAACAAATATTTTGTAGTCCAGTGTGGTTCATAAATTTATAGTCAGGACTCAGAAACTTTCTAGTGAGTTTTTTATGTAGGAGAATCCAGTTTTGGTACAGCATCATGTATATGTGAAGCAATATGAACCATCTTTTGTTTCTATTACTGTAATTGTCTCTGTTCTTGCCAACTGTTCCATCTACTGCTCATTATTGCATTATTTCAGTAGAGAAGCATTGCTTGGATATAACATTGTTGATGATACAATCTGTATGAGTGCATTTGTTCTTGGAACAGGTGGAATATAGTAGGGACAGTTGTATCATATCCACAGTGATCAGCTCTCTACTGGAATTACAGTGATTGTGTTTTTATAACTGGTCTATGAAATTTAGATCACTGTTAGTGCTCCATGTGGCTTTCATTCGCATGAATTCATTGCTGAAAATTGCTGACCACCTTTCCCTTGCTTCTCCCTACCTCATAATAACTGGAATACAACTACTCTGTTTCCTGATTACATGAAACTGAGATTGGAATTGGTACCTAATAAATCCTCAAACTCTGTACCAGCACTTGGTGGCCATATGGTGATTTCAGAAAGGGTAGTCAAAACACATGAAAGATAAAAATGTACAGACCTTTCATCAAAACTCATTACAAGTAAAATGTCTTAGTAAGACACATATCAAGTATGTCATTTTGCTATGGTCCTAATGTGTGGAAATGGTTAGACTAGTTGAGTCAGGGCCTGAGGAATAGCATGTTCAGTCTTAGGTGACCCTTTAGACTTAAAGAGGCCATAAAGAATTAAAAAAAAAAAAAGGGATGACAGCTGTGGCTGAAATTAAGAATGGAACAGGAAAAATAGAAAAGGTAAGAAAAATATTTTTAGAAGTTAAAAATTTCACACACTTCCCTGTGCAGTGCAGAAAATGCCTGTTTTAAAATATCTTGTAATATTATGAAAATAAACCATGTATTATGCTCATCATATACAGAGACACTCAGGGACTGAAATTATCATTTAAAATTTTCTGCTACCTCATAGGTTTAGGGTTATTTATTTAATTATTTGAAGCTGGGCAAAGGGATGTATTAAAGGTTCTGATATTCTATGATATCATGTACAGAAGGACTGGAATACACAGAGACCTAGCAGAATAGTTAAGCATCAGACTCTGGAGCCAAACATTGAATTCTGGCTCTTGCACTAACCAGGTATGTGACTAAATCATTTTTCTCTCTCTACTTCAGTGAATGTCCTCAGAATTCCTATAGAAATAGTAACACTACAAAGGAGGAGGCTAGAATGCTTGATAAGAAATGTACTCATTATCTTGCCTATGTAATTGTAACTCCTCTGTACAGTATTTTCACAATAGAAAATAAAAATTAAAATTAAAAGAAATAAATAAAAAAGAAATAGTAACACTATGTATCAGAACTGCCCTAGATTATGTTCTGTTATTTTGAATGCAGAAGTTAAGGAAATATAAATAAGAGACTTAGCATATCACACTGATTTGGATTTGCCCAGTGGGCCGATGATTATTAAAAAACTTGCTTCTTGTGAGATATGCATAATAATCTGATAGAACCAATTTAGATCATATATATTAGATCTAAATATATGGCTATATATTTAGATATATATTATATAAATATATGTCTATATTCATATATCTTCATAGTTAGATCATATACAAGTTGGGCAGTGGTATAGTTTGTAATTGTATGGTACATCTAAATCAGACTCCAAGGTTGGTCTTAAGGGATATTTCCCATAAATACTGGGGAGTCAACATTTTTATTGAACAATAGAATAATGTTTTTTTTATTCCAAGCTTTGATATTATTAAGCTGAATGATGTAAAGTCATATGCATAACCTGTGTATAATATTTCTGAAGTGACCTTGGGTGCTTGAGTAGTTTAAGGAATGAAGCTAAGGGTATCTATCCCTTTATTATAAGGTCACCATTCTCTTAGCTAGACACTACTATTTTCCTCCTATTTTACTCAGTAAAAATAAAAATACACAATGAACTATCTTTTTTTGCAAATAAATTATCCTACAATTACCTTTCCCAGCACCAGACAATATTTAGTTTAGACTAGAATTTTCATAATAAATCATTATTATTATTATTATAAATTACTATTTTAATGGATTACTATTGAATTACCTTTTCAATCACTTGAATATAGGTTTTGCTTTCATAAATGGATTGAACTACACAACTGATTTTATACACATTTTTCACATTTATCTGACATTTATATTTTATAGGTTAATCATATTTTCATTCCAAATTGAACTTATTAGAAAATACTGACAAAGTGACAAGCTTGCTCAGTTATTTTACATATTTGATATATATGTAATGTAAATATTTATAATTGCTATCTTAAAGGTGATGTACAGAGGGCTTATAATTACATAAAGAGTACATTTTTTAAAACAATATCACCCCTTCCCAAGCTCTCTTCCAGTTTTTCCTTACATCTCCACCTACAAGTAGTACATAGTTCACTTTCAACATAGTGTCCAGTGACTACAACTGCTGTACTTGCTGACCCTTTATCCCACCCTTTCTGTGCCCCCACTTTACCCTCCCAAAGACAGATAAACTAACAAACAAGATAAAAAGAAACGAAAACAATATTTTTCTAATAGTCTTGTTTCTCCTTTCTTCTTTTTAATTTAAATATTATTGTAATGCTGATGTACAGAGGGGTTAAAGTTCAAAACTAAGATAATGAGTGTATTTCTTTGTTTTACTCAATATTTATTTGCTCAACAAACATTTATTTATTTTATTATATAATTTTATTGTCAAGATACTGTACAGAGGGATTTCAGTTACGTGAATAAGGTAATAAGTACATTTCCTATAGAGCTTTGATACCTCCTCCTTTGTTTTCCCCTACCATCCCTTCTCATCTCCACCTCAACTCCTCCCCCCCATGAAGTTGTAAAGTTTGTTTTCAACATACTGTCTTGTACAACTCGTTGTTTTATTATTATTTCAATCTGTATTATTATTTCAGCATTTTTAAATTTCCCTTCCCCTCCCGAAATTAGAAAATATATAAACAAGATGCAGGGCACCAAAATCAAATACATTTAAAACAGGGGTTATCCCATGGGGGAAGAACATACAAAAGAAACAAAAAATCAATCACATGGTACATTATAAATATATTGAAAACAACAACAAGAAAGATAAAACCTCTTGTGTCCCTATCTTGGGGTACATTTCATTTAGCATAATCTTATATTATCAAACATACCTATCTTTTACCTTTTCTGCTTGTCCTAGACATATACTAGTTATTGCAAATAAGGGAAACCATGGGACCTATGTTTCTTTAGGCCTGAATTACCTCACTTAATATAATTCATATATATATATATATATATATATATATATATATATATATATATAATTGTGAAAATACCATACAGAGAGGTTACAATTACATGGGCAAGATAGTGAGTACATTTCTTATGGGGTGGGGGGGGGGTGGAGAGGGGAAGGGATGGTTTGGGGAAACAAAGGAGGAGGCATCACTTAATATAATTCTTTCCAAGTCTTTCCATTTCTTAACAAATGGGGCGATGTCATTCTTTCTGATGGAGGCATAGAATTCATATACTTATATATCCATATATCTATCTATCTCTCTATCTATATCACATTTTCTTCATCCATTCATCTACTGAGGGACATCTGGGTTGTTTCCATATCGTAGCTTTGGTAAATAATGTTGCAATAAACATAGTTGTGCTGGTAGCTTTAGTATGGCCTTGTTTGTGATCATTTGGATAATGCCCAAAAGTGGATTGCTGGGTCACAGGGGAGCTCTATCTGGAGTCTTTTCAGGAAACTTCATACTGCTTCTCAAAGTAGTTAAGCAAGTTTACATTCCCACCGACAATGCAGTGGGGTTCCCTTTTGGCCACATCCCCTGCAGCATCTGTTGTTGTATTTATTGATTACAGGCATTCTAATTAGGGTGAAGTAGAATCTCAATGTTGTTTTGATTTGCATTTCTTTTGTATCTAGAGAGGTTGAGCATTACCTCATGTGTCTATTGGCCATTCTTATTTCCTCTTCAGAGAAGTCTCTCTTTAAGTTTTTAGCCCACTTATTAATTAGGCAGTTGTTTCTTTGAGGATTTTTTTTATTGGGGATTTAATGTTTTGAGTTCTAAGTATATTTTAGATACCAGACCCTTGTCCATTGTATGGCTAGTGAAGATCTCCCAATCCATGGGATTTCTATTGATCTTGCTAGCTATGTCCTTCGTCATGCAGAAGCTCTGCAGTTTCATGCAATCCCATTTGTCCAACCTTTCTTTGATTTGTTGTTTCTTGGTCTTTATTAAGAAAATTTCAGCCTGTGCTAAGGAGCCCTAGAGTTTATCCTATTCCTTCCTGTAATGTTTTCAGGGTATCTGCTTTGACTTCTGGGTCTTTGATCTACTTGGAGTTGATTCTGGTGCAGGGTGATATATAAGGATCTAGCTTTATTATTCTACAGGTGTTTAGCCAATTGTGCCAGCACCATTTGCTGAAGAGGCTGTTTTTTTTCCATTCTATTTTTTGGCTCCCTTATCGAAGATTAGGTGGCTATAGGTCTGATTGTTCATTTCTGGTTTTCAGTTCTATTTCATTGGTCCTCGGGTCTGTTCTTGTGCCAGTACCAAACTGTTTTGATTACTATGGCTTTGTAGTAGAGTTTGAAGTTTGGTAATGATATTCCTCCAGCACTCTTCTTTCTGCTAAAGATTGTTTTTTATATTCTGGGTCTTTTATTTATGTTCCATATACATTTTGGGGTTGCTTCTTCTATTTCATTGAAGAATGAGGTTGGGATATTGATAAGTATGGCACTGAATTTGTAGATAGCCTTTGACAGTATTGCCATCTTCACAATGTTAATCTTCCCAATCCAGGAGCATGGGATGTTTTTCCACTTGCTTAGTTCTGCATTAATTTCCTTTTTCAGGTTTTTACAGTTTCATCATAGAGATCCTTCACTCCTAAATATTTTATTTTTTTGTGGTGCTATTACTAAAGGGGTTGTTTTCCTAATTTCAGCTGTGCTCTTCTCATTATTGGCATACAGAAAAGCCATTGATTTCTGAGGATTAATTTTATACCCTGCTACTTCGCCAAAGTTTCCAATCAGCTCAAGTAACTTGGGAGTGGAGTCCATAGGGTTCTTTAAATACAAGATAATATCTGCAAAGAGGAAGAGTTTTATTTCATCCTTCCCTATTTGGATCCCCTTTATGTTTGCATTTTGTCTTATTGCTGTAGCTAGGCATTGTAATACTAAATTGCAGAGAAGTGGATAGAGTGGACACCCTTGTCTCATTTCCTTTCTTTTTAAAGAATAGTTTTACTGGGTGGCATATTCTTGGTTGTTCATGTTATATATATATATATATATATATATATATATATATATATATATTTTATTTCTCTGCTTTGAGTATATGATTTCAGTCTCTTTGGCCTGCAAGATTTCTTTTTGTTTGCTTTTTGTTTCTTTGTTAGGAATTCTTTGAACCAAAAATGAGACCTTGTACATGCTAGGCAAATGATTTTTACCAATCACCAACCTACATCTAAAGCCCTCATCAGCAAGATTTCGCTGAGACATTCACAGTGATTTTTACCCTGTATTTTCTCCACTAAAAATATTCTTTTTGTTTGACTATTTAACAATGTTTCTCTTTTTTAAATTCAATCTATTGGGAACCTTTGACTTTCATGATCATGGCTGCCAATAATGTTTTATAGATTTAGAAAGTTTTCACCCATTTTTTTCAATATGCTTTTCTATTATAGGTTCCCTTTCTAATTCTTCTAAAATTTCTTTTTTTTTATTGTGAAAATACTGTACAGAGGGGGTTACAATTACGTGGGCAAGGTAATGAGTGTGTTTCTTATCAAGCATTGTTGCCTCCTCCTTCGTTTCCCCTTCCCATCCCTTCCCATACCCCCCCGCCCCCACTCCCGACCGGCCAAAGTTGTAAAGTTCCTTTTTTGACATAACAACTTGTCCATCTCATTGTTGCAATGGGTCTACCTGTAATGGCATATGATTCACTTGATGACAGTGTTGTGGACCATCTTCATTCTTCATTTTCTTTCCTTTTGGTGTCACTACTTTGGTAGTTTCTAAACATCTGTCTTCATACTCACTGATTCTTACTTCATTGACCAAGTATGCTTGATAAAGTCCTCCATTGATTTTTGAACTTCAGCTCAAGATTTCAGTTTGTGTTGTTTTTACTATTTTTACACATAAACTTCTCATTTTGTTTCTGTACTGCTCTCTTGATTTGGGTTAGATATCTGTATTTTTTTTTTTTTTGAGACAACCAAGACAAAAGTTTTGTGTTCTCTTTCAAGCAGTTCATGAATACTTTTCTTTTGGATTGGTTAGTAGAACTTTATTCCTGTGAGTAATATTTCATTTTCTGGATTCTTTATTATTTTGGTAATCTTCTAACAGTGTTTGTGAATTTGAACAAAGAGTCACCTTTCTAGTCTTTTCTGACTGACGTATTTGTGTAGGTAAATACTTTTCTCTGCAAGGTTCCAGAACATGTAACATTTCCTCCAGGCCCACAATTGAGCAGGCTTAGAATTAGGTCACACTGCTGTTCTGATGTTTGTGTTCAAGCACACTGTGGGCCTGTTCTTGGAGGCACAGATGGGAATGACTTCTGCCTGGTTGCTAAGCATAAAGGATTGCCTCTGCGACCAAAGTTGAGTGGGGCTGGAGCTAATCCAGGCCCCTAGTGAGCAGGACAGTTACTTGATGGTATAGCTACTGCCTATTTTGGGAACAGACAGAACTGGTGACAGAGGAATAGACATAAGTCCACAGAAGATTGAGTCTATAATCAGATATTCAGTGACACACCTACTACAAGGCAATGAGTCTTCATTTTCAAAGTAGTTTTCCCATGTCTTGAGATTTGCTGGGTGTTGTGATCTCCTACCTGGGTCCTAAAGTTCCCAGAAAACACTTTTAAAGATGGTTACCAAAATCTTTTTTGAGAGAGGGGAGCTTTGACATTTGATTCTTCTGCAATGCAGATGATGCTGGCCCAGTTTATATTTATGAGATAGTAGAGTTTTGACTCAGGAACTTATGTGCATTAAGATAGTTCAATACTGCATGAACAACATCCCAACCTCTTTAGTTGTTTTTCCTGTCTTCTTTTACCCTGATCTCTTACTTATGTTTCCAACCCAGCTAGAATTACAGAAACATTTTACTTCACTTGGCTTATTGGTTGAGATGGGTTCTTGCAGTTTGCCTATGGGGACCAAAAATTATAAACCTCTTGATCTCTGCTTTACAAACACCTGGGGCTGCATGCATTCACCATATTGAGCTCAAGAATATTTTTGATGATATCACTAACACAAAAAACGGATCATGACTACTTCTAAACTTTGTAAAATAAAAAGCTAAGGGATGATCAGAGAAAGAAAAGGAAGACACATTTGTGATATTTGTTTTAATAAAAATATATAGATGGGGCAGAAAAATTTGATTGTGCACATTCTTTTATGCCTAAAAGAGTTCATTTGTAAAGAGATCATTTTTAGTGAGAACTTTACTTCTATGAATCACCACTGCATCATATCTCAGTTTTGGTATGTAGATCAAACATAAATACTCATAGATAGATCTTATAGGAAGCAATGAAAAATAGAATTATAAAGTTAGCCTCTTCTTCTATAGCACTGTGAATTTAAAGAAATACAACATTAACATTCATTAATTTTTAAATTAAGCACATTTTAGAAATGAGAGATTTCAGCATTATTTTTTGTTCATTAAGCAAATTATTTTACACAGAAGTTTTAAGGCATGGGTAGATTTTCATGTCAGGTAACTGAACACACTGGAACATAAAAGCTGTATATGTGTAAAAACTTGGCATGCAGCCAGCCTCTCTATGTGGGCACTCAAAACAAGAATGTTTCTCTTCATCCATGTGACATTTAATGAAACACCAAGCATTACCAGGAATGAAATGGAATGTGAATCAAATTAGAAATGAAATAATTCATCAGGAAATGATAACTCTTGCCTGCTATCCTCACTACTCAGGAGATTGAGATCTGATAGGAGTTTGAAGCCAGCCGGGGCAGACAACCAAGAGACTCTTTTTCCAATTAACCAGCAAAAAGTTAAAAGTGGAGTTGTGGCTAAAGTGGAAATCTACCCTTGTGTACAAAATCTCTGGGACAGGTCTCAGGCCTTAGTTTTCTTTTTTTGGGGGGGTGGTCCTGTTGTGGGGCCTGAACTCTGGGCCTGGATACTGTCTCTCAGTTCTTCAGCTCAAGACTAGCACTCTACCACTCGAGCCACAGCGCCACTTCCAGCTTTTTTCTTTTTGTTTATGTGGTGCTGAGGAATTGAACCCAGGGCCTCATGCATGAAAGGCAAGCGCTCTATCACTGAGCCACCTTCCCAGCCCCTCAAGCCTTAGTTTAAGCCCTATGACTGGCACCAAAAAAATGATTAAACAAAACATGACTGTGAATTTTCAAGCCTAATACTTGGCTAATGGATTATCTTCCTACAGAAACATTTTTGCATACCTATTCATTTCAATAAGTTTTAAAAATTAATTTTAACTAGTTATAGAAAAGAGTTGCCCTTTAACAAAGCAGTTTATGAATACAATATACCTTGCTCAATGTCACCCCTTTCAATATTCTCACCCACCCCTCCTCTATTCTCTACCCATCCCTTCCCTCACTCTTCTTAATTCTGTAATATATATATATATATATATATATATATATATGACTTGACTGCATTCTCCTCTTCTTTTCTTCTTTATTTGTGCACCCCTTGCCCCCACCTCACCCCCTTCCTCTTCCTGGTGTTTTATTTTACTGAATTTTGATTTTGCCTTTCTAAGGAATTGCACTATCTGATTTCTAACTTGAATCTGCAATATTTCATTTCTATGCTCCCATAACATCCAACATATTCACTTAAGAGTTTATAAGCTAAATCCAGTTTTCACATAAAGGAGAAAACATGCATTCATGCATCCTTCATCTCTTTGGGTCTGACTTACTTCACTTAACATAATTTGTTCCAGGTCTTTCTATTTCTTTACAAGTGCTACAATATGTTTCTTTCTAATTGATGGCTGAAACTTCCATTGTGTATATGTACCACATTTGTCCATTAAGAGGCATCTGGGCAGATTTTATACCTTAGTTATGGTGAGTAGTACTTCAATAAACACAATTGTACTGGTGGTTATAATATACCTTGGTTTGTAATCTTTTGGATAAATGTCAAGGAATGGAATTCCTGGATCACAAGGTAGTCCTATGTTTATTTATTTATTTTTTTTGAGGAACCTCCACATTGCTTTCCAGAATGGTTGAAACAAGCTTTTATTGCGTGTTTACTGTGTGTTTTTAATTTTCTTGCTCATTAAAGTTGAAAAGTAGGGGCTCAGAAGGTGGCTCAGTGGTAGAGCACTTGCCTTGCATGCATGAGGCCCTGAGTTCGATTCCTTAGCACCACATAACCAGAAAAAAAAGCCGGAAGTGGTGCTATGGCTCAAGTGGTAGAGTGCTAACCTTGAGCTGAAGAGCTGAGGGACAACGCTCAGGCCCAGAGTTCAGGCCCATGACCGGACCCCCCCCCCCCCAAAAAAGAATAAAGTTGAAAAGTAAATATCATTATTTTACTTCAATACTGAATTTATTAAATAAAATAGATACAAAATGCATAATATAGAGATATAGTTGTTGATGAAAATCCTTGAAAATTTTTATCACTTACTTGTACTTCCTAATTCTTCCTGTCACTACTTTCTATCACTGTACTGGTAAACACCGACAAGAATGTCTCTACACTTTACTAGTAAATACTTATGAAAAAATAAACTTTAAGAACTTGTCTATTTCTCCATCGTATGTACATAGGCAAGTCTTTGAAAAACATCAGCAGGCATTTTGAATGCTACTTTGGTCTAATCTCTCTCTTGTTTCTCTGTTGGCAATAGGCTCACCATGAACATCTTAGGCCGAAAATATTGTATATTTTCTTTTTATAGAAAAACAAAGGACTTACCATAGCTCACTCAATTTATACACATAGCAGGGATGCATCACAAATTTATCAGGGAATAAAGGAATTTATTCACCTTATATGGATCAGCTATTTTATTTCCTGCTTTGTGTAGCTCCTTGTTTCTTTTCTAGAAAGCAGTTTTCCTAACAGGTCTTCTAAAGGCAGCTCTAGTATTCCAGATTCTCACTTTACCACACTTCTAACTTTTAGAAACAAAATTATGATAATAATATGGAGATGCACTCTATTTTAGAGATCTAGAGGTTCAGTACCCTTGGGTAGGAGCAGACAGTCAAATTGGGATTCTCACCTCTGGGTCATGCACTTTAATACAGTGATTAACATATTGTAATATAAGTATTTACTATGGCCAAAAGAGAATTGATCAATTTAAAATAGGGTTTCCAGGAATACAGTGAAAGAAGAGAAAATACTTGAACTGAAATAAAGAAATGATTATTCTTAGGCAATGACATAAAGAAAGTCCAGAATAAATCATTCTGGGAGGCTAAGCATGGATATAAAATTGTATGCTAGGGATGGGAAAAGAAATTTGCTTGACTAGAGGGTAAGATGTAAGGAAATAGACTAAAGGCAGGCATCAAATCATGAATAATGTTTTATTATATTTTTAATTTAATGAGTGAATGAATTATTTTTTGATTTTTGTGGTTCTGAGGTTTCAAGTCAAGTTCTTGTGCTTTCTAGAAAGATAGTTTACAACTTGAGCTATAAATAGTCCTTCTTATGTTTTAAATATTTTTAAAGATAATGCTCAGTCAATATAATAATGTGATAAACATTATCTACTTGTATATGTGTGATATAAGTGTGTGTGTTTATGCATGTGTGTGCACATGCACATGGGTGCAAGCACTAATCCTGGGGCTTGAACTCAGGGCTTGGACACTGTCCTTCAGTTTTTGTGCTCAAGGCTAGAATTCTACCACTTTTGCCTCAGTCCCACTTCTGGCGTTTTAGTTGTTAATTGGAAATAATAAGCTTTTGTACTTGGGCTGCCTTTGACTTGTGATCCTCAAATTTCTGCCCCCTGATTAGCTAGGATTACAGGCATGTGCCATTGGCTACTGGCTAAACATTACCTTATTTGGTGGGAGTATGAAAAGAAGTAAAGATGGCACAGGACTAGATGCAGAAAGAACCAAGAGCAGGAGAGCTATTAAAGTCACATGGGTGAATACAAAAAAGATGTAGGATTGGAGGTAGAGTGATACATTGCATAGAAGATACAGAAGCAGGTCTGGGAAGGTGGCTCAGTGGTACAGCACTTGCCTTGCATGAATGAGGTCCTGGGTTCGAATCCTCAGCGCCACATAAGAAAAAAGAAAAAAGCTGGAAGTGGCGCTGTGGTTCAAGTGGTAGAGCACTAGCCTTAAGCTGAAGAGCTAAGGGACTGCGCCCAGGCCCAGAGTTCAGGCCCCACGACCGGACCCCTCCTCCCCCCCAAAAAAGAAGATACAAATGCAGGAAATTTGGAATGGGATATCTATCTCTAGTCTTCAAGACCATTGGCATAATTAAGTGACATAGTTAAGATAAACATTGCTGCTGAAATATTGGAGTTGATGGAAAGAGAGAAAAAGAGTCTGGGTTGATGAATTCTGTTTTTCTTTTTCTTTTTTAAACACTGTGGAATATGAACTTTTGGTGGCTATATATTTGACATACAAATTCATTCATTTGTTCCATAGACAGTTGTTTATACAATTCTAAAGGTGAATAAAAGAATCACATGGGAAAAAAATGGAGCTATCATCTAATCATCATATTGTTGTCTTTGGAGTAATGGGATAAATGAGATTTTTGAGAGCATGGAAAAAACATTCTTCGAAAAAAAATGGAAGGCATACTATCAAAAGTCTAAGAAATGCTGGGTGCCAGCCACTAACCCTCATAATACTAACTACTCAGGGGACTGAGATCTGAGAATCATGGTTAGGAACTAGCTTGGGAAGATAAAACTACAGACTTTTCTTTTCAATTAGCCAGTAAAAAGCCAGAAGTGGAGGTGTAGCTCAAGTGATAGAGTACCAGTCATGATCGAAAAGCTAAGTAAGAGTATGAGGCCCTAAGTTAAAATCTGAGTACTGAAATACACACAGCCACAAAAGTCTGTGAATGCAGAGAACTATATACCATGGATTCTGAGAATATTTATCTTGAGAGATAAAAGGAGGCTTGAGGAAGGTCAAAACAGAGTGATCATCAGCTCAAGGTTAGCTTTGGCTACATAGAGAGATGTTGTCTCAAAGACAAGAAGAGAATCGAGGAAATGATACCACTAAGCCAAATGAAGAAATACTCAGAGATATCAAATAGCTCAGACACAGTTCAAAAAGGCATATACCATGACTACTGAAGGGCATATACTTAATCAGTTAAGAGATCTATAGAGATCCAAATAGCTATTCAGAAGAGTGATGGACGTGGAAATGACATTTGAATCCTTTAAAGAGTTAATGAAAGGTGAGAAATTTGCCAGAGAAAACAAATCTTTCTCTAGGACAATGCTGGAGCAAAGAAAGCAGAGTTTATTCCTTCCTTGATTACACAATAGCTTAAATCAGCACAAGGTTTATGTTGTTACAAGTAGATAGCTAAGATTAGGAACAGTCAGAGGTCAGCAAAAGGACACAATGGACTTGATGTAAGAGGCTCACAGGAAGAATTAAATCAAAGGAGGGAATGGCTGTCAGTGAGATGGAGAGGTACCCTCGGCAAACGATGACTACTTCTAAACTCATTCCAAACACATCTAGCTTGAAATATGTGACCAAAGCATCCGAGAACTCTGTCTCTGAAGCCTGGTTTTGCAATCAAAGGTTGGTAATTAGTAGCTAAAAATCATATTTATTGTTTAAAAGCCCCCCACAATACTTTGACATTTATTATACATAAGAGAATACACAAACCTGATCTGAAACAAAATTGACACAGAAAGCTATTTGCAATAATTTCAATCAGGTTTTTCCAAACATCATACTACTGAATGATATTGCCAAGTCTAATAAATAATCTGAAATAATAGTTCCTTGCATTATAAAATATCCCTGTTACCTCATCTAATATACATCCTCATGTTTCACTCTGAAAACATAAAAAAAAAAAACTTTATTCTTCTCATTAGGACTAGTTTGCCTATTTTTTATGTTTGCTTTTAAACAAAAAATAATATTCATTTAAGAAATAAAACAGAAAAAAGAGTGTAATTGACATATTGAAAACAGATGTGGGAAATTTTTAATCTTTCAAAGGGATACATTGAAGACCTAGCGAGAAATATAGAGCGAAGGAATTATTATATCCTTATTCACAATAAGAATATATTAAATATTTGCCTATATTTTGGCAGTACTGGGGTTTGAACTCAGGGCTTCAAGTTTATCAGGAACGTGATGTAGCATTAAGCAATTTTTTTGTACTGGTTATTTTTGACATAGTGTTTCACTTCCTGCCCTTGACCATGATCCTCCTACAATAGCGATGACAGGCATTATCATCATACATAACTTGTATTGAAATCCAGTTACACAGACTTTTCTTTTTTTTTTTCAAGTAAGGAGTAGGTTTATTCATCGTTCCGGCTGGCACCAGGACATCTTGGTCCTCCACTCAGTGGGGAAAGGCGTGGGAAAGAGAGCTGGGAGAGCTGGGAAAGAGACAGAGCTGGGAAAGAGAGAGCTGGGAAAGAGAGAGAAAAGAGCTAGAAAAGAGAGAAAAAAGCTAGAAAAGAGAGCATCTGGGAAAGAGGTGGGAAAGAGCAAGCTAGGAAAGAGAAGAGAGCTGGGAAAGAGAAGAGAAGGAAAGAGCTGAGAAAGAGCTAGAAAAGAGCAGAGAGCATCTGGGCCTGGGCTAGGCCTTATCTAGGGTAAGGGCGGAGAAAGGTGTGGCCACATCAAATTCATATGTGACCTCAGCAGATGCAGATGTGACCTCTTCCAGGTGTCCCAGTTGCCTAGGTAACACAGGTAACTGGGGGGAGACTTTGCTGGGAGGAGGGTGGGGTCTTCTCGCCATCCAGGAGCCGACCTTACATTCCAGTCTTTTAATAATCATGAAATAGGGCATGGATTCTCTCTGGCTACTTCCTGCTGACAAGGGGTGTTGACAACAGGGGTAAAAGGCTGGAATTTTGTCCCCTCCCAGAGAAGGCAGTGAGCAGCAGCTGTCCCTTGGTGGCATGAGTACTTAGATGAAGTCTGGAGAAGTCTCATGAGCATTGAGGGGCTAGAAAAAAAATGCTAGAGAGCAAATAAATGGCAAGAGGAAGGACTTGGGGTGGAAAATGTTGGTAGAAATGTCCCTAGCTACCGCTGACATCTGGCGACTAGGTAGAGTAGTCAGGTGATAAAGGCAAGAATATAAATTCCTGTTCAGTTAATAGGTAGACAGGTATAGACATTGGATGGGCAGGCTTCTTACTTCCACTGACCTCCCGGCTCTGGTTAATTTTGAAAGGGCAGGCACAAAGTAGCTGATGTGACATCATCTCCTCTTACTCCTCTCCATGATCCCTTGTTCCCCAGACTTGCTGAGTCTAGGTGATTGTTGCTGGGATGGCTTATCCCAGTTGGTATTCAAGGAGGTTTGAACTCAAGGCCTGGGCATTGTCCCTGAGCACTTCCACTCAAGTCTAGTGCTCTACCATGTTGAGTTACAATAGCACTTCCAGTGTTTGGCTGGTTAGAGATAAGAGTCTTGAGTCATGCTTCCAGCCTGGCTCTTTGCAGGATAGTTGGAAGATGGGGTCTTAGGGATTTTTCAGCCCGGTCTGGCTTTGAACTGAAATGTTTGCCACAAAAGCCCTTTATTACTTGCAATTAAAGCAACAAGGAGATCAAATAGAATAAGTAGAGCTTACCTGGTCCTTATCAAGAATTACAAGCAAATATTCTGAAATGACAAAACTCATTAGATGTGATGAGAATTTTAGCACAGATATGCCCAGTATTTTAGAACCATGTAGTCAGTAGAATACACAACACAAAAGAAAAAAGGCAAAACTCAAAACCTAAAATTTTGACAACAATGTTTAGACATCTTTGCTAACAAAGCACATCAGATGGTTGGGCCTCAGTTACCAGGGCCTGTGAAAAGAGCAACTTGTTAGCAAGGCACCTTAGAATAACTGGATGGAGTAGTAAGCTTGGTGGAAGGTTAAGGGCCAGATGGGACCACCATGTGGCCAAGATGGCGAACTCAAGATGGTGAATTTCTGAAAAAAAATCCAAAGAAACTCTGAACAAATAGATCAAGCCTACATTGGCTAGCCTTTGAGAGGGAACCTAGAGGGGGGGTCCCTGGGACCCAGCGTGCATCGCACTCTTCAGGGCTCAAGACAAAATGTAGAAAAAAGAAAGGGAGAGATAAGGAAAGTTGGACATGACTAGCAGAGAGAGTAAAGAGAATCTGAAAGTAAACAGACTTCTGACCATTTAACATTGCAGTGGCAACAACTGTCTACATCTGAGAATGGCATAAAAATGAGGCACTCTGCCTTTCCAGGGAGCGCAGGAGGCATTTCAAAGGGGTTTCATGGCTCAGGCGTGACTCGCAGCACCCCATTAAATGTGTAGGAGAGTCAGTCTGGTGAGTGAAGGAGAGCTGACCAGGCAGAAGCGGCGTCCCAACTTTCCCCAGAGCCCTCTAGAGAGAAATGGCCAAGCCCCCAAAACCAAGTGTCCTCAGCTTCAGCTTCAGAGGTGACCAGCCTTTCAGCTAAAGGCCATAGAAGCTCTCTGGCATGGCACCACCTCTGGACAGAGACTGAGCAACAGAGAACCGTAAAGAGTAATTTCACTCACCAGAGTAGAGAAGTGGTGTGGACATGGATGTGAAGGCCAGCATTGGTATCGATGTGCTGTGTCCGCAGCAGACAGATGGGTTCGCAAATGGCCGTCAGAACTGTGGGTATTCCTCAGAGTAAAAAGGGAAAAACAAACAGAAAAAGAAAAAAGAGGAAAAAAAAAACCAGAGAGGAATCTCAGCTATCCTAACTTTAAGCCCTTTATCTGAGACATGGCACCATTTATGTTAGGTTTTTAAAAAGAGGTAGCCGAGTAAGAACAGCACCACGCATGTGGTATTCAGGTAAGGAGTAGGCTTATTCATCTTTCCGGCTGGCACCAGGACATCTTGTTCCTTCATGTGGTGGGGAAAGGCCTGGGAAAGAGAACTGGGAGATCTGGGAAAGAGAAAGAGCTGAGAAAAAGAGAGCTGGGAAAGAGAGAGAAAAGAGCTAGAAAAGAGAGAAAAGAGCTAGAAAAGAGAGCATCTGGGAAAGGGGTGGGAAAAAGCAAGCTAGGAAAGAGAAGAGAGCTGGGAAAGAGAAGAGAAGGAAAGAGCTGAGAAAGAGCTAGAAAAGAGCAAAGCAGTTACACAGACTTTTCTACCTAGGCTAGCCTGAAACCATGATGCTTGATCTCAATCACCCAAGTATTGCTCAGGACAAGTATTGCTCAGGGTTCCTAGCTATCTACCTTTAATTGTTCCATATAATTCTTTGACAGTTTATTATCTCCATTGCATCCAGTGTTGTCTCTTAAACTATGTTCTTCAAATCACTAGTAGTCTTTAGATATTAATATAAATTTCCTTTAAAAAGGAAATGTCATAAAATTCAATGTATATCCTATAAACTTAGAAAATTTAAGGAAGCAGTGGGGTTGGGAGGAGTAGGGAAGAATGATGAAAGGGGTAACATTGAGTAAGATGTTTGATATCCATAAATTGCTTTGTTGAATAGCAACGACTGTACAACTATTTAAAATTAAAAAAGGGAAATATTGTATAATATCACTCATGTAAATTAGTTTTCTGGGATTGCCATAACAAATTACCACAGAATTGATGGCTTTATATGACAGTTTATTGTCTCATGTGCTGAAGGCTGAAAGCCCAAAATCCTGGGGTTGCGAGATTGGTTTCTTCTGAGGTCCTTCAGAGAACAATCTATTTCTTGTTCTTTGGATTGAAGATGGCTTCTCCTCCCTGTTTACACATACTTTTCCTGCCTCCTTTTTGTAAATTTCCCTTCCTTATAAATACCTCAATTATATTGAAATGTTTCCCCTAAATGACTTTATTGTATGTAACTTGGTGACCTGAATATATCACCAAATCTAGTCACATTTTGAGATTCTAAGAGTCTGATCTTCAACCTGTAAATATGGAGAGAACAAAATTTAGTCCATAATGTCTTAAGTATCTATTGTTGTGTAACAGTGTTAACACAACTTTAGCAACATAAAATAACATATACTTGTTATCCCATAGTTTCTATGGCCGGACTGAGAACTTTATTTTCTTACTCATTGTCAATAAGAATCCACTTTTAATGTCATGTTATGTTCATGTCCTAACATGATAAACTTGTTTTTATCAAAACTAGTGAAAGAGAAAATCTAGTAAGAGTTACCTTACAATCTTGACTAGAGTAATGAAAGAAGTAGAATTGTTACCATCGCTATCTATATGTATATATATATATACATATAGATATATGTATATATACACACACATACATATAGATATATACATATATGTAGTGTGTGTGTGTGTGTGTGTGTGTGTGTGTGTGTGTGTGTGTGTGTGTGTGTGTGTGTGTGTGTGTGTGCATTTGATGTCAGTCATAGAGCTTGAATTCAGGGCCTGGGCAATTTTTCTGAGTTTTTGTTTTTGTTCAAGGCTAGTGCTCTACCACTTGAGCTAAAGTTCTACTTATGTTTTTTGCTTTTCCTGTGTGTGTGTGTGTGTGTGTGTTGTGTATGTTTTGGTGGTTATTGGAGATAAGGGTTTCATGAACTTTTCTGCCTGAGAAGGCTTTGAACCATGATCCTCAGATCTCAGCTTCCTGCGTAGTTAAGATATAAATGCTAGCCACTGATGCCCAACTGCTTTTGCTATATTTGATTGGTTGGAATGGAATCAAATTTCCTGTCTAAATTCAAAAAATAATATTTAATGAGAATTTGAATGGGATTCAAGTTAGATTCTTTCTATGACAATTCCCTTTTAGTGAGTTACCCTGATTTAAAAACATATAAAGATGTACAAATACCACATGAGAATATTTTACTAGGCAATTAGACATAAGATATATTCCTTATCTCAGAGTCCATTACTTTCTACAATTTTTACCAATAATTTTTGTAAATGATATCATTATATTCCTCAGTACTTTCCATGGCTCACTCTTCTTGATCTTAGATTACTAGATAAAACTTTAGTACTTGGCCTTTGTAAATTCTTCGTATTTTTTAAAGCTTAGTTCAAATTTCACTAGCTCTAAGAATATTTTCTTGAATATTGCCAGCTGGAGTTATATACACATTTATTCCTTCATTTAACTGATAATTGTTCAAGAAAATAAGATGCTCATTGTGGAATTTTTAGCAAGGAAGGAATTGAAATTTACATTTTAAAGGAGGAGATTAGCATTATAAAGACTCAATTACACACCTGAAAATAGGAAAATATATTATGAGATGATTTCAATAGAGAAGAACCTGTGTAAAATTCCTAAGTTGGGACAGAAGGTAACATTTATGGAAATGAAGGAAATTAGATGTACCTGCAAGGTGAGGGTGTATAATAAATGGGAAGAGATCAGTAGGATTCTGATGATTTTAGGTCTTGAAGACCACTTAACAATTGTGTTTTTATTCTACATTACGGTGAACAAATAGAAAAAGACTTTGAGCATGAAAGTTGTACTGCTGTATTTAAGCTTTAAGCATATTTCTGATGATGAAGGTAATATTGAACATTGAACTCAGGGCCTTATGCCTGCCATGTAGGTACTTTACCAGATGGGCTATTCTTCTAGCACTTTTTGCTCTCATTGTCTTTAAAATAAGGTTTCACAGTTACATTCAGTCTAGTATGGACCAAGATCCAACAATTTATACTTCCCAAACAGTTATTGAGTAGGTTTATGTCATCATGTTAGTGAATATTTTTCCAGGTTGATCTCAAACTATGATCTTTCACATCTCCTGAATAGTGATGTTATACACGTGAGCCACTGTATCTGGCACAATTGTGTCTTCTGTGAGTAGAATGAACATAGAGGAACAGAGTAGTTGAGATTAAGCTTTTACTGGCTATCCAGAAATTACATCTGACCTGCTTTATGTAGTCCATGAGCTAAGGATCTTTGTTACATTAAAAAAATTATAATAAATATTTCATATGTTTTTTGAAGTTTGTATATTTTGTATAAAAATAAATGAAGAAGAGTATGTAAAACTACATGTAGTGACAAACTAAACTATTTGCTAGCTATCTAGTGTTTTAAAGCTTGCTACCTCCTGATTCAGACAAATGGTAATTAATGGAACCATAGAGTAGTGGACTGAATTGAGATAGAAATGTTCACACAGAATTTGGTGATGAATTAAGTGTGGCTTTGAAAAAGATTTATAGGAACAAGTTAGCCATAGAATTGTCTTTATCTAAAATGTAAAATACACAAAGTAGAATGACTTGGGTGTGAGGGGTGGTGGAGATTTCTACACAGTATATCCTATCTCTGTGGCTCAGAATATTTTCTTATCATTTCTATTTTTAAGACATTACTCTGTCTCCTCCTAGCTTCTGTTATTCCAGGTAAGAAGCCAAAAATGACCCTGTGTAGCCTTATCTGCAACTTGACAAATGTATGTAAATCACATGAACCCATGTGGTAGTGCTTGATTTCAAGAAATTTAGAAAAGCTGCGCAGACATAGACATTCTGATCACTTTCCTAGGTTAGGACATGAGTACTGGGAGTCATTTGTTCAAATCTTAAGTTTTCGGCAGCCAAGAAAGTAATAGCTTCTAGAATTGGTTTCAGTAATAGCTACAGTAGCTTTTGTCAACACAGTTCTGTTGTGTGGTTTTGATGGTTTTTTTTTCTAGAAATGTAATATTGAACCTCATTTTCACATTTCTGTGCATTTCTCAGTATCTTCTACCACTGCTTTGTCTCATCTAGAATCACTTTCTGTTACTTGCAACTAAGAACCCTGACGGATAAAGACATTTAATTCAATACGCATGTGAGATATCTAAGTAAAGACATTACACAGAGTCAGCTCTAGGAGTCTGAAGCTCAGAGGAGAAGTCTTGGCTGGAAAGAGAAAATTGGGAATTGATGGGCTATAAATGTTATTTAAAACCACAGGAATGAAAAAGATTGCTTAAGAGTAGTGTGAAGTGAAGGCTTTGAAACTGAAAGTGGAACCTATTCAACATGAAGCATTTGGGATGAGAAAGAAGCTTAATTTTTCATCATTGTGTTATCCTACAGAATCTTGCCCATGTAATTGTAACCCCTCTGTACAGTATTTTCACAATAAAAAAGAATTTATATCCACAGTGCTGAATAATTCTTTCTCACATTAAAACTGTTTGTCCATCTCTATGAAAATAATTTACTAATGATTTTTAATGTAAGTTTATTTATTTATCTATGTGGAAACTATTTACCAGAACATTGATTGAAAGGGTTGTTTTACTTGTTCAAGTTTCCTATAGCAAGCATGGTGTGAAATGCTAATTCAATAACATTTTTTTTTTTGTCAGTCCTGGGGCTTGAACTCTGGGCCTGGGCACCGTCCCGCAGCTCTTCAGCTCAAGGCTAGCGCTCTATCACTTGAGCCACAGCCCCACTTCTGGTTTTCTGGTGGCTTATTGGAGATAAGAGTTTCATGGACTTTCCTGCCTGGGGTTGGCTTTGAATTGCAAACCTCAGATCTCAACCTCCTGAGTAGCTAGGATTACAGGTGTGAACCACCAGTGCCAGGCAGGCATGTGATGTTTTATATGAAATAGATTCTTAGTATGTTTTTTCACTTGAGTTGAATTTTCAGCCTTTAAAAATGCCATCAGTTTTGTGTGTGTGCATGTGTGTGCACATGTGCACCCTTACTGGAGCTTGAACTGAGGGCCTTGAATTCTGTTGCTAAAAGTTGACACTACTATGTACTTTCAGTTTTTGGCTGGTTAATTGGAGATAAGCCTGTTAAGGATTTTTCTTTGTGGCTGGCTTTGAAATGCAATCCTCAAATCCCAGCTTCCATACAAAGGAATAAGGTACTGGCACCTAGCTCCAAGTTTCAGTTTTCAAAAGATAGATATTTAGGTTCATACTATCTTTGAAATAAATACTGTTCATGTTCTGTGAATTGTCTTTCAGCAGTGGGCAAGCCACTTATAGTTCAGGGATGGTGGCCAGGCCTTGCATTCAAGCCTCAGGACCAGTAAACAAATACATAAACAAAATATTTTCAAAAGCTAATGAATGCTCAATCACAATTACTTCAATTTTCCTTCCATTTTAAACAAATACTAAACATTTTAGAGATGTAATTATATGTTAATGTGGAAAAATGCATCATGAAATTCTATGACATTGCTCTACTATTGAATAATTTCTAGTTGAGTTTCTAAAGGATACTGTAAAATAGGCTATACACTTCATATACCAACAAGTCTGTTGTGACTTTTTAGGTCTGCACAGCTAGAAGTTTCTACACCTTTGAGCTTTTGTGACTACTTAGTTAAAATAGGGACTCAGTCATTATAGCCAATGCACATTACATAAAAAGTGAACTACATAACTTGAAGGTAGGGACAGGAGGGGGAAAATGGGGAAAAATGGTTACGGTGATGTTTACCAAGATGCATTGTACTCATAATTTGACTGGTGGAATTGTATTCCCTTTATAAAAGTACTTAATAATAAAGGTAGTCAGGAGGGCCTCTCTAAGTAATTCCTTAGTAAGTTCTTGGTTTTTTTTTTACCTTTTCCCATAAACAGTGAATTTTTTGTAATTGTTTTGCTGGTACTGCTAAATCTTGCTAAGATCAAGAAGTTATGCTGACGCTATTAAATGTCCTGAAATCCCATGGATGGGTACTGGTATTCCTGAAAATAGAAATACTATCTTCAGAATTCTGCCCACCCCCATACTCCCTAAACTAAGTACAATAAAATAAGGAGGAGCCGGACACTGGTAGCTCACACCTGTAATCCTAGCTACTCAGAGGCTGAGATCTGAGGATCATGGTTCAAAGCCAGCCCAGGCAGGAAAAGTCTATGAGACTCTTATCTCCAATAAACTACCAGAAAACCAGAAGTGGCACTGTGGCTCAAGTGGTAGAGCTCTTGTCTTGAGCTGAAGAGCTGAGGGACTGCGCCCAAGTCCAGAGTTCAAGCCTCATGACCAAACAAAATAAATAAATAAATAATATAAGGAGGAGTAAAGTAACAAGAAACTAATAGCTGTTAATGACTTTGATTGCAATACAAAAACCAGAGAGTGTAGATTAAGAAAGTATTATTCCTATATACATAATTATAGAATCATATAGAGTAAACACACAGATATGACAAGCAATTTGCATGCTTTAAACCTTTACATAGTTCATTAGTGCCTTTGTATACTTCCCTGATATCACTAATATTGTACAAAGTATCTTTCACTCTGACTACAATGGGCATTCAGGGTGGAGATAGCAGCACATTCTAAATGTGATCCATCTGTCAATCTTCCTTAATAGTCGTCAGCCAGGTTGTCATTGAGACTCACAGTTTTCCTGATGTCACCTGACCCATACTGTAATGCTATATTCCTTCATGTCATTGTACTTCAATCATACTTGGATGTCTGATCTTTCCTGAATTTACATTTCAAATGAACTATGTCATAAAGGCTCAACTGTTACCACCTCTGTGAAGTCATTCCCCACTCCTGGTCCCCAGAATCATGAAAAATACATCTCATATCCCTCAAATTTTGCCCAATATCTAAAGGAACACTAGTGATATATATATATATAAAATATATATATATATTATATATATATTTTATATATTTATATATATATATTTTATATATATATATATAAAATAAATGAGGAAATAAGTGAATAAATGTATTTGAGTAACGTCCTATGGTTGCACACCCCTGTACTCCCCAACCATGACAGGAAAAGACAGGAGGAAAAACCTTTGAGATCACCTAAAATGAAGTTTGAAAGACTATTTTGAAAGCAGAAGAAGCCATGTGCTGGTAGCTCACAACTTTAATCTCAGTTATGTAAAAGGCTGAGAAATAGAGGATAAAGATTTCAAGCCAGTCCTGGCAGAAGAGTATGCAAGATACCCTCTCCAATTAAACAGTAAAAATCCAGATTCAAAGTATGGTCCAATCATTGGATTGCTGAGAGTGAGATCCTGAATTCAAGCCATCATACTAGGAAATAAATAAATAAATAAATAGTCCAGGGGTATATACCATATATTAGAGTGCTTTTCTAGCAAGATACATGTTTTAATACACAGAACCCATGAAACTAGGCACAGACCTCTGCTTGAGTCTTTGGATATACCTGTGTTTGAGAGAGTTTACAGAATGTTTCAATAGAAGACCAGGAAACTTGCTTATGTAAGAATGTAAGTAAATTCTCATTTACTTTTTTTGCATTTTCTATTATACTCATTAAGTAGCTTTAAATAGTTTTACGATAGAGACTAAAGGAAAGTGTTCATTACATATATTTTTCCTAGTAGAATGTGGCTTTTTTGCCTCCATATACAATTTAGAAAATAGTTATTCATATTTTTTGTTATTTTTTAAATCTGACATTCCATCTCAAAGAACAGGATATATCATATTATTATTATCTATTCAATAGCTGTTCAAGTGAACCATGTATCCTATCTAAGCAACTCTTGTGTTGCAAGGTTTAAAACACAATTAAGTTCTGATTCTTCAGAGAGATCAGAAGAGCGCACAAATAAATACATCTGTTCCTTGTGTATAATGATGCAACCAAAAGAGTCAAACTATTTGCTACCCTATGCCTAGCAGTCCACTGCAATGACACCTGGTAATGATTAATATTATGTACATTAATGCCTACCCCTCTGGAGAGCCTCTTTTTTTACATATATTATTCATCAGCTCCTACTGCTATTTCGAGAACTAGAAAAACGTTGAAACTTACTTTTTATACTTGAAGCCTTATTTCTTCTCTGAGGCATAGCAATGAATACCAAAGGAATTTAAATAAACTTGCCCAAGTTCATACCCTCTGCCAGCTTGTGATTTAGATCTTTTATTCTTTTTTTAAAATTTTTATTCATTTTTTATTGTGAAAATACTGTACAGAGGGGTTACAATTACATGCGCAAGATAATGAGTACATTTCTTATCAAGCATTGTAGCCTCCTCCTTTGCTCCTTTGTTTCTCCTTCCCATCCCTTCCCATCCTCCCCCCCTCCTCCAATCCTCCCCGCCCACCCCCCCCACCAAAGTTGTAAAGATCGTTTTCAACATAACAACTTGTACTTCTCATCGTTGCAACTGGCCCACCTGTATCCTTATTTATTTATTTATTATTGTGAACATACTGCCCAGAGGGGTTACAATTACATGGGAAAGATAATGAGTACATTTCTTATCAAGCATTGTATCCTCCTCCCTTGTTTACCCTTCACATCCCTTCCCAGCCTCCCCCCACCCCCCCACCTAATCCTCCCCCCCCCCCCCCCCCACTAAGGTTGTAAAGTTCGTTTTCAACATGACAACTTGTACTTCTCATTGTTACAACGGGTTCACCTGTATCCTTATTTAAACGACTTGTTTTTCCCCTTCCCCTCCACAAATTATACCGACATCAAATACAGTGAAAGCAGGGGTTATACTGTGGGGAAGGGACGTACAAAGTAACAAAGAAGTAATCTTATAAATGTGTTAGAAACAATTGCATGAAAGAAAAAAAAACATTTGAGTACATTAGATCTTTTATTCTTAAATCTCCTACTTTCTTCTCTAAACATCCCTGCCTTCAGAAACAATCTTTTCAGGCTTGGATGCATAGCATACTGACCGATATCAGGGTTGAATTTTATTAAGTAACACAAGGTTAAGGCCTTTACAAAAGACTACCTGAGCCAACAGGGAGTGCATGGCATCTTTGTTTTCTACAAGGTCTTCTCCATATGAATGAACTGTCAGAATAATTTCATAATCCATTGTTCCTTGGGTTTTGCTCTATTTATTTACTGGTGAATGGTGTACTCATGAATAATGTGAAGCCACAGCAACAAAACACACAAGATCTAACTGTAGAAAGAATTTTTTTTCTGAACTTCATTATTGTACTACCTTAGTACTCTCTGATTTTGACAAGAATATAAAAAAAAGACAATATAATTTAAGCTGTTTTAAGTCAATAGCAGACATTATTTGAATATTACATTGAACAGCTGGAATATGAGTTTAAACTTCTTTGCTCGGGGCTCACAACCATTAAGCCTAAAGAAAGACAGTTATAAACCAAAACACTATTTCCAAAAACATTACATTGTCGGTTTGTTTAGAGAAGTATTTCTTCTCTTGATGAAATTAAATATAAATTGATGATAGAATTAAACTCTATTTTGTCATGAAGATGCCAAGGATAGGCATAATGTATGGGGTGTTTTTGCTTTTTCTTATAGAGTTAAAAAATATTTGGCTGGAAGCAGGTAGGAAAAAAATTAAGCAGATAACAACAACAACAACAACAAAAACACCAGCATTCCAGCAATTCTATTCCAAAACATTAGAGGTAATAAGACAGCATTGCTTGGATATGGCTTAGCTATAGGTTAGGTCACCTATAACAGTAACCAGCTTCTGTATACGGAGCTATTTCTCAGTACTGTAACGCTACAGGAAAACATGCTGAAATCTTTCATTCAGCTCCAATCTTTGACTACTTAGGTAATTAATTTTTTTCACTAAAATATGCTGTTCAAACATAGCTATATATTTTTGCCTACAACTAGAATTCCTGAACAGAAGAAGAGAATAAGGCTCTTTTCCAATGGTGAGAACCACTTTTCAAAGATAAAGTTCTCTTCTGTTTTATGTTTTGTTTAAGTTGGAAAAGAACAGTCCAACAAAGCATGTACAACATCAGCATTTAAGATCAAGTTGTTAGGCTTTAAAAAAAAAAAGAAGAAAAGGTGGAGGAAGAAAAAAATCCATATACAACAGAAACCATAACTTTATTCTGTGTCTGATTCCTGTTTTACCTCCTGATTTCAAGTATTTTTAAAAGCATATTTTTTAAAATTTGGTCACATATTATAAATTTTAAGTAGTTAATGATCTCCTGAAAGATGAAGTTTTAATGCAAATAGAATCTGATTCTAAAGTCCTATATTATAAATTTGCTAAGATTAACACATGATATGCTTTAAAACATTTAGGGATTATCAGAAAAGAATATGGAAATTTAAAATTATGACAATATTTTTTATCAGAAGTCTTTCCTTTTAGAGTTTCTTGGTAATTTTTCTTATTTCCAAATAATTGTTTCTTATACTTAATTATATTTCTTTGGTCCCCTAAAGTGGCTATTAGTAATTAATTTTGTTTTTTGTAAATAGTTTATTAGCATATATTAGCTGTGGCAGGAGTAGTTATTAGTTTATTCTTTGCTTTTTCGGTCCATTGATCGTGATAACTTTATGTTCTTTAAATAAATAGAAAACACTTCCAGACTAGGTCTAGCTAGCTCTTAATGAGAAAGTTGTTGCAAATTATAGTTGTTACAGTACCACTGGCTTCGTGGCCATAGGTAATCCCTGTAAACATCAGTCTGTGCCTCATTTTCCCAATTTGTACCCTGGGTGGAATAACAGTACTGATCTTACACAGCTGTTGGGAAAACAAATGACTTCATGTGAAGTAATAGTTCTATACTTTACTCGGTGTAAACATCATAAAATCTTAACTTTGACTTCTAGTTTTATCAAAAATTTTTAGACTTTGTTTTGAATTAACCAATTTCCAATTTTCCTTTTTCAATAGATTTTTTTTTTACTGAAATGGGCATTGGAGTAGGACTCACCATAACCATATATACCTTGCTTATCTTAGACCTGGATTCACTTTGTCAAGGTTGTTTGTGAATCATATGTCACCACTTCAAGTTTTAAATACCTTTATTTAGAAAAACAGGATCTAAATCAGAGCAATATTTTTAAGTTATTTGGAAATCAACTGGTATGTTGTGGTCAAATCTTTCTTTTATTAGACAAAATAAAGGATACATTGATTTCTCTCATATGTGGAAGCTAGAATTCATTCAAAATGTATGAGTAAACGCTTGTACATGAAGCTCTATGCAAGTGTAAACAAATGTGTGTGGAGCTGTGTGAAAGTCTAGACAAATGAATTACCTGAAGTATGCCATTTGCATGGAGAGAATTCAGTGTAATTCCTTAGAAAAACTAACAGTCCAACAAAATGAACAGCGGGGAAACTGGCATTTGAAAGGTAGCTGGTGTGGGGGGAGGAGGGTGAAGGCAAGAGAAGGGGAGGAAATGAGGGGAGGAAGTACTGGAGGATGCAGTTATAATACGCAATGAATATCCTATGAAATTAAAAACATTGAGGAGAGAGGCTGGGTAGAAAGGGAAGGGAGGAAGTGGTGAAAAGTTGGCATCAGTCAAGATGCATTGTATTTATAAACTGATTTGTTGAATGGTAACTCCCCTTCGTACAAGTACTTAAAGTTAAGAAAATATAATTTAAAAACACTATTCATCATCAATAAGATTTTACAGTATAAGGTATTCCTTTATACCACAAAAGAGAGAAAAGACATATTTTTAAAATAAAGAGATGTCCCTTTTAAAATACCTTTATGAAAAATGAATGTCAAGGAACAATAAAACAGAAAAACTTTAGTATCTAATTCAGCTGAGGACGGGAGACAATGGGGCCCATATTATAAGTTGAGTTATGAGACCACCATGAAAGATTCACAAAAACATTAGGGATACCAATTTTATGCATCCAAACTTTCTCAGTCAATTTGCAAATATAAAAGTAGCAAAACTGGAGATAATAAGGGAACTTTGGGGAAAAGCTATGCCGTCTCATTCTGCTTCTTCAAACTGGAGGTTTTCCAGTGAGTAGATACTTCTCTGCCTCACACTCTCTTAAGAAAACATCAAGGGACAAATGTACAACTAAACCACACTGAGTTAGAGGTATTTATTATGTACACTGGAGGTTGGGAAACACAATATTCTGCCAACTAGGAATGCTTGAAATATCAAAAGAAAATCAGAACAAGAGGAACATGTCCTCACTGGAAACCTGTATTTCCCAGGAGGTAAATGAAGTACACAAATTCTCAAGAACTGGATTTAGGCCATATGGGAATGCATCAGTATAGATATAACACCAAACCAATAAAGCACCTCTGAAATCCTGTCTTGAGAGCTGTCAATGACAAAACATCATGGAAAAAGTAAGGCCTGGGACTGAAGAAAGAAACATTGCAACACATTTGCACTCATTGATAAACCTGCAGGTAAGAATGTGTAGATGGGAATACTTTGTTCATTTGTGATTATTCTTCATCAAAGGTCAATGCCAACATAAGACTAGTCCAGAAAGTATGACTAACCATTTGTGTATCATAATAGAAATGTTCTTCCTTTCTTTTCTGCCTTCTTTTTAAAAAAAAATCACCCATATTTATTTATTTATTTATTGATGCTGCTACAGGAGCTTTACTATGGTCTTTGAAAAATATCTTTATTATAATGGTGATGAATGGGGGGAGTGTTACAGTTACATAAGTATGGTAACTTGCATTTCCTTTCAAACAGTGTTACTCTCTCTATCATTTTCTTCTGCTTACCTCTCCATATTCCCCTCTCCCTCTGAGTTTTATATTTCATATCCAGCATAATGTCAAGTCTCTTTGCTTCCTTCTGTTCCATCAAAGTAAAAAAGAAATGTTAATAGCAAAATGTAGGAAGAGAGATAAAAGAACAGGATCAGAAAGGATAGTCTTGCTAGGTGTATTCTACTCCCTTAATTTAGAGGTTTAACATGAGTCAAGCTTCGGATAGCAAGGAGGAGAAGGATTGGATGACTAAAATGTAATCGTTCAATTCTTACAAGTATATAAACAATTAATTTACTGAGAATAGGCAAAAGAAAAATCACAAAATTAATCCCATATTTCATCCATGAGCAAGAGAAGAACAGAGCTCAAAGTATAATTGCTAAAAACATAAAGCAGAGATGATAATAAGTTGGCTTCAATAATATATCTATTAAGTCATTCGCTCAGCATGATTTGTGAACTCACTGAAATGAATGACACAATCAGACTCATTTGAGTAGTCTTAGTTTTTAAAAATATATTTTACTCTATATTTTCACATGGGGAAACCAACAACACATTAGATGAGCTCTGTGGTCTCTTTTTTAATATATTTTTTATTGTAAAGATACTGTACAAAGGGGTTACAGTTCCATGAGTAAGATAATGAGTGCATTTCCTATCAAGCATTGCTACCCCCTCCTTTGTTTTTCCCCTACTATCCCTTCTCTCTGTGATCTCTTTATAAGACATAGGAAAGATGTGGAATACATATTCATAACGCTTAATTCATCATCAGACATTATCATATATATAAATATGTATATATATATATATATATTTTTTTTTCCAAGTCCTGGTCTAGAACTTGGGGCCTGGGTGCTGTCCCTCAGCTTCTTTGTGCTCAAGACTAGCATTCTACCACTTGGACCATAGCACCCTGTCTGACCTTTTCTGAGTAGTTTATTGGAGATAAGAGTCTCAGAGACTTTTCTGCCCCAACTGGCTTCAAATGGCAATCCTCAGATTTCAACCTTCTGAGTTGCTAGGGTTATAGGCATGAGCCACTGGTGCCTGGCTTTCTCATTTAGTTTTGATAGCAGTAAGATAGTAACAGTAGTAATGATGGTTCATTCTACTGAAAAATATAAAGTAATTTACTCAGTAAATATCAGTAAATAAAGGTAGCTAGAGTCATGGAAGAAGTTTCATAAAACTTACTTTGGTTCTTAATTTGAAAGATCTGTAAAAATTTTAAGTATCCGCAGAAGGAAATAAAATGAATTATTTCATGACAAAAGAGAAGATAGCTTGAGGGCATGAAAGTTGTGCTTACTCTGGCCTACAATTAGGATAGCCTACAAATGGTCAAAGGATACTAACATTACATGAAGAATTATCATGCCCCAGGAAGATACTAAGTGCATTTATACTTGCCTTGTCCCTTGTACCTTTACTTAAAAACCTACAATTGTGAGCCTAAATTGTTGTTTAAGGGCTGGGGATGTTCCTAATGGTTGCTTAGCACAAACAATACCCTTTTAGTCCCCTGCACTATGGATAATAAAATTGTTGGTTTGTATTTCCCATTGACACAAAAAAAATTGCCTTCTTAAAGTTTGATGTTTTATTAATTTCTGTATCCCTAAAATCTGTAACAGTATTTGTTTTATAGTACTTTGCAAGTTATTACTATGGAAGTTGTTTTGCTTTGCTTATTCGTAGGTTCTATCTACAATGAATTAAACTTTGGTATCTTTGAGTTATGGAATTTTCTTTATTTTTGTCTAAATTTTTGTGATCATATATATAGAAGTCTATTTTTACAATTTTTGCAGAATCACACTATGCTAACAAGAATATCACAAATTATTGAGTTAGACTGCCATAATCTGACTCTGAACTTTTTCCCTGATGGTCTTTGCAGTTTTCAGCCTGCCATGGTTTTTCTGTCCAGGAAACAGATATAAAAATTGAACATAATTGAATATTAGAGATTAAATGACTTAATTCAAAATGGAAATGTGAAGTGCAAAATGTGCTAGACTTAGTCCCAGAAATAAAGAATGCTCTCAATAGGTGTTAAACATCAGGATTTCCATTTTATTTTTTAATGTTTCTAAAGCTTAATATAACAACTTTAATATGTTGAGCTGAAGAGGCTCTTTAAAAAAAGTGGTTGAAGTTAAAATAGAATTCAAAGGTCAAGATATTTATTGGATTCCCTTCTGTGAAGGAGTTGAGGAAGAAATAGTTCTGAACATAGCAAGAAGGTAAACTATAATTCTTGTGAATAAACTCTCTTTGGTGACCTTAGCAGTGAATATTTTGAGAAAGCATTTATCTACAAATAGAACTTTCTAAGTCTTTAAACATCAACTTGCTCAGTTACTGGGTGTGGGTCACCTGGAAAAGCAGGGCAAGACTTTGGGCAATACGTTTTTCTGCAGCAAACTAATGAAAGCTAGAGCTGTTTCTAAATGGGATGAACTGGGAAAGTACTGGTAGTAGAGTTCATATACCTAATGCTATGGCCATAGGCCAGAGTGCACTGCAATAATGCTATCAATGAAAGACCCACTGCACTGAAACAATCAATGAATTATACAATTCACTCAAACCTTTTAAATGAAAGTCTAATAATTTTTTATCCATTTCATTATCTCTTTTAATATTTTACTCTATCTACAGAAACATCGTTTTCAGTGACAATGAAAATGACTTCCCTTACTCTTTCACTACCAAAATATAATCATTTATAAGAATTTAAACCTAATCCCAAAGAAACATAGGTTCCCAAGGTTTCCCTTATTTGCAATAACTAGTACATGAGTAGGACAAATAGAAAAAGTCAAAAGGTATGTACATATGATCATATAAGATGATGTTAAGTGAAATGAACCTCAAAATAGGGACACAAATATTTTTTTCTTGCTTGCTATTGTTTCTAATGTATTTATAATATACTATGTGATTTTATTTTTGTTTCTTTGTATGTTCCTCCCCCACAGTATAACCCATTTTCACTTTTTCACTGTAGTTGATGCCGGTGCTCTGCATCTTGTATATACACTTCTCTAATTAGGGGAGGGGAAGGGAAAAAACAAAATTCTTAAATAGGGATACAGTTTGATCCATTGTAACAATGAGATGTACAAGACTCTATGTTGATAACCAACTTTACAACTTTTGCTGGGGAGGATGTAGTTGAGGAGGTGAGAGGGAAGGAATGGTAGGGGAAACACAAAGGAGAAGCAACAATGCTTCATAGGAAATGTACTCCTTACCTTGCTCAAGTAACTGTAACCCCTCGGTACAATATTTTTACAATAAAAAACGTACAAAAAAGGAATTTTAACCAGGATTTTATTTTTCCATATCTATCACTGCATGTGAGGACTTATGGTCTCCTAATCAAATTTGTGTTGTTATAACAGAATGTTCCATATTTATAATTAACAATATAATTGGTCCATGTCTCTGTATGCTTAGAAGGCCAAGATCGAAGAGCTACATGGTAAGGAATTTCTTAATGTATTATAATACAGATAAAACTTCTTTGTCTGTAATATCTGTATCTGTAGTAACAGAGACAGAGAGAGACTGAGAGACAATTTGTGTATATATACACATATATACGTATATATATATACACATATGGAGAGAGGGAGGAGGAGGAGCAGGAGGAGGAGGAGAAGGAAGAAAAAGAAAAAGAAAAAAGGAAGAGGAAGAATGAGAGGAAGAAGGAGGAAGAGGAGGAAAATGAAGGAGGAGAAAGGAGAAAGAGGAAGAGGAAGAGGAAGAGGAGGAGGAGGGGGTGGGGGTAGAGGGGCAAACAAGTTTTTAAACAAACCCAGTTTTACATAAGGAAGTTGTCTCATGAGGGCCTAGTCTTGTTACCTCTGCTCACTGTGAAATTAGCGAATAGTCACAGCATTGTATTTGGTATTATCAGTTAACAAAAAAATGAAACACGCACATGAAAAGTTTTTTTTTTTTTGCTTATTTTCCTGTATTTTTCTGCTCTTTCCTTTCTTTCCTATCTTTCCTTCTCTTCCCTCTCTCATTTTTTCCTCATCTTCCCTTTTGCCCTTCCCTTCTGTTCCTCCCCTCCCTTGTTTCTGTTTCTCCCTTCCTCTTCCCCCTTTTCTTCTTTCTAGTCACCTATTGAAATCTTTTTGACTAGTTTTCAAGTTCTGCAAATTTTTAGTTTATTTTCTCATAGAAATAATATCCAAAGAATTATTTTTTTCTGCACCTGGCCTATGTGGTTATCAGGAAAATTGTATTTATGTTTAAAGAAAATTGCATTTATGTTTAAATTTTCTTTATTTACTATTAAAATTTGTCATGGTCCTGCTTCTAGTGACCTTGGGGCTTCTTGTAAGAAAATCTGTTGCAAGATTCCTTTCAATAGCAACAATATTTTTTTCATCTAAATATAAACAAAAGAAGTATTTCCAAAGAATTAATGGAAGTTGTTGATTCTAAGTCTTTCTATACTGCATTGATGTTTTGAAAAAAATCAAGGGAAATTATTCAAGGTTACTTTCAACTCAGATCTAATATGAGGCTTTTTAAAAATTCAGCCAAGCTTTTAGTAATTTTTTTCTATAGAACATATTTTTAAAGGCTGTATGTGGGTGTATGGTTTTGATTGGATTGAGCAGATTAAATCTAGAAACTACTTTTTAGGATAGAAATATCATGAAAATGATTACATTGTCTCCAGAGGCTAAATAGTTTTTTAATATTTGCAAGCTGAAAGTAAATTGCAAGCACATCTTTGCCCTGGATTCAATGTTCTTCTCTGCAAACATAGGATTTAGTGTATTCTTTTGTACATCAGACATGTGGGGTTCAATTTATAAATATTTTTCTTTACAATTTAAATCATAAAGATAAAAAAATCAAAAGGAAATGTAAAAAACCACATTCTGTCAACAGAACTGCAAAACCCTACTCCTTGAAACACTGGATCACAAGAAGCATTTGCATTTAGTAAGCTTTATTATTTATAGATGTAATGCGGCAAGTTCTCATCCCTGTCTCATAGTTTATTTTAAATCTATAAGATTTACAAAACAAAAGTAAGAGACACATGTGTTGAGCAATAAATAAGTACAGCTAGAGACCTTCTATATTCTTTCAGTATTATACTATTTTCATCATTTTTTACATAAAGATATGTTTCGTAAGAAGGGAAAAGCACCTTCTGAAAGAACTAGTTAAGGTTGGGCTGAAAAACTGCTACTCAAAAGGAGAAAAGTCATTTTGATTTCCATTATGTTGATGGTCACACACTGATCATGTTGAATCCAAAATCCATTTTCATATATTTTAACAAAATCTAGATAGAAAAACTAGTAGCCAGCTGCTAGTTTCTCATGCCTGTAATCACCACTGCTCAGGAGGCTGAGATCTGAAAAACAAGGTTCAAAGCCAGTGTGGTTAGTAAAGATAGTGAGACTTTTATTTCTTATTTCCAATTAACCATCAGAAAACTGTAAATGGTGCTATGGCTCAAAGTGATGGAGTGCTAACCTTGGGCAAAAAGAGCTGAGGGACAGTACCCATAGCCTGAGTTCAAGCCCCACAACTCACAAAAAAATAAATAAAATTAAGTAAGTAAAATAAAAATTATGCAATAGCTGTTGGAAGAATAAAACTATGTGTCTCTTTATCATTGGCCTCCTAGTGATGAGTAAGCAAACAAAAAAGTACGTTCTTACAATCAGAAGACAAAAAAACTTATCCCTCTGCTATTGAAGTGAAATAAATATTTGCTAGTGATGGCCTTGTAACAAGACATCCTGGATTTGGCATTTCCACAAAAGTAGTAAATTATATGCTAGTACATACATTGCATCTAGGACTCATTACAAGTAGGGAAAAATGTCGGTGTCAGGCTGTACTGTCCTTTGAATTTTTTTGATAATAGATCATCAAACTTGAAATTGTATGGATCACAATTCTTCTCATGTTTGCCTATGGTTTCAGAGATGGCACCTACTTGTTTGTAACTTCTCTCTTTTCCTTAGAAATGGAAATGGAATTGTGTGTTATAATTCAGCCTCTTTGTGCTTTACAATGCCTCTCTTCACACAATAGTATATTATGACTAGATAAAAATATTTGCAACTTCAGACACAATTCTGGGTGCAAATCTGTATTTGTTCAACATTTCACTTAGAAATGATCTTAACAGCTTTCATTTCTATTTCTGCACCCACTTATTACTTAATAGCACTAATTAGTTTTACAAGGGGGATTCATTTCATCATACCCATAAGCGTATGCAATGTCCCTTGACCAGTCTTACGCTGTCTCTTCTTCATCCCTTCTCTTCCTTCCCTTAGCAATTCCAGCAAGTACCACTGTGCCATTTTCACACATGTTCATAAAGCATTTTGGCATATTCAACCTCCTTCTCCTTCTTGATTTGCTCTTTGCTTTCACTAGTATTACTACCCTGTGTAGGACCTGTTTTATTATATTTTTGTCATTTTTCTAAAGTGTACATAAATTGTTCAAAAGAATTTTACTATGGCGTTTCACACATGCATATATCATACTTTCATCAGATAGAGCCCCCTCTCCAACTCTCACTTTCCTCAATACCTCCACCTCCATTACTCCATAACTTCCAGTGAGTTTTGATTTTCTATCTGCAGTCACAAAGACAATACTGTGGTGCAGTTCGTCCTCTAATATTCACTTTTTACGTGGGTGGGATTCTGCTTATTTCTCTAATTTAAGTGGTGCTATATGTGTGTCCGTATATATATGCATATATATTGTGTTGTATGAAATGTAAAAAATACTCAAAAGAGGTTCTGAATGAACTGTACAATGTCTGCTACCCAACTGCTTGGCTGGTATGCAATAATTGGCCTCATTATATAGATATCATTACGAGACTTGTGAAAGTTTGTGTCAGGTCCCTGAAATAATTACTGAAGGTCTAATTCAGACCACATTTCCACCACAAAATTAAATAAAAGAGGTACTGGATACACCATGCATCAGAGGGATTAGTCAATTCTCTCTGGGTAGCAGTGACCTTTGTATCCCCTCTATTAACCAGTGGGAAGGATTTTACTACACAGCACATGCCCTTGTATTTTCCGGCCATTATTTAAAACAAGTCAAAATGAGTTCAGTAACTCTTCAATCTTTTTTAACCTCACCTGTTCCTCAATTAAGAATTTTAAGCCCCTCTTCTCCCTCCCTCCCTTTTTTCTTCTTTCCTCCTGTCTCCCTAACCAACTTTCTCCTTTCTTTATCTGTTTCCCTGTTTTATTTTATTGTGTCCAGATATACTTGGATTTTTTATCTTTCATAATTCTGTAGGAGTGTTAGAAGTGTGTACCACACAACTTCCATAAAAATAATGTGCTGCTTGTCAACTGGGAAGTGAATATATACACTGATACTTTCCATGGAGGTCACACTGTGTCTAGCATTTTGTGATTTAATTGCATGCTGAATGTAGGTTTGAATTGGTTAGAAAAAAGACAGATGTAAACTTGATGAGGTTATCTTTTACCCTCCACATCATATTTCACTTATGTAGTAGTCAACATGCAGGCTTAATTGGCAGTCAAATTAGAACTCTGTTGACTGTAGCTAAATGCATATTGCTTAATTGTATAATTCACATAACTTCATGAAAAATTCAAGGTATGAATGCACTTCCCAAGGATGTGATTGCTGAGGATATACCAATGACATTTCTTTTTAATCTTGAAAATTCATTTATTCATTGGCCTATGACTTCATGGTTCAATTAATTACTAGATTTCAGAGTTAATTAGGTTAATGGAAAGATAAGCACTATAACTGATATGGAACAAGCCATTTTAGTGTTTCATAACTGTGGCTGCTTTTTTTTTTTTTTCAAGGTTACTAAAAGATTTAAAACAAATATTTACTGCTTTATTCTAAGTTTTAACTTTTCTTTTTTTCTTTTGTGGTTAACATTAATTTTGCATGTTAAAATTCATTTGTTTAACATTATTTCCAGTAAAGAACATTTAATAAATAGTTTTCAGTGTGCCTGTTTTTGAAATTTTAGCTCATAAAGATTTGATAAGTTTAAGTCTTGTATCTTACTTTTATTTATTTAGTTAGTTATTTTAGTTGGTCATGGGGCTTGAACTTTGGGCCTGGGAGCTGTCCCTCAGCTCTTCAGCTCAGGGCTAGCACTCTACCATTTGAGCCACAGTGCCACTTAGGTTTTCTTGTGGTTTACTGGAGATAAGAGTCTCATGGACATCTCTGCCTGAGCTGGCTTTGAATTGTGATCCTCAGATCTCAGCCTCCTGAGTAGCTAGCATGAGCCACTGGCGCCCAGCTTGTATCTTACTTTTAAATAAAGAAATTTAATGTTCAAAAGATAATTGACTATTACCTATAGATGGTTTCTAACTTATTTTTTTTCAGCATGTATTTTTTTTATTGTGAAAATACTGTACAGAGGAGTTACAATTACAAGGGCAAGATAATGAGTACATTTCTTATCAAGCATTGTAGCTTCCTCCTTTGTTTCCCCTTCCCATCCCTTCCCATCCTCCCTCCTGCCCCCCACCCCATCCTCCCCGCTCCCCCGCCTCCCACATGAAAGTTGTAAAGTTCGTTTTTGACATAACGACTTGTACATCTCATTGTTGAATGGGTCCACCTGTATCCCTATTTAAACGATTTGTTTTTCCCCTTCCCCTCCACAAATTATACCGACGGTTTCTAACTTATGATGGCTTGGCTTACACTTCTCAAACTTATGAAGTTGCGTAAGTTATACACATTCAGTAGAAAATAAATTTTTATTTAGAGTTTCTTTTCAGGCTAGATAAATGTTGTATGATACTATCCCTACAATGCTATGAAGCAGGCATGAGCCACATGATTGTCAAGGTAAACAGCCTGTTTTATTTTTTATTTAATTTTATTGTCAAGGTGATGTACAGAGGGGTTACAGTTACAGTAAGGCAGTGAATAAATTTGTTGTTGAACTTATCACCCCCTCCCTCATTTTTCTTTCATTTCTCTCCCCCAACATCCCACAAATTGTGCAGTTCATTTCCAACATATTGTCTTGTGAGTATCAATATTGCATTGGTTTGTTCTTTGTCTTTTGTCTCACCATTTTGTTGCTCCCCATGTTGCATATGAACAATAGAATTCTATGCTTCCATCAGAAAGAAAGACTTGGAAAAAAAAATCATATTAAGTGAAGTAAGCCAGAGCCAAAGAAACATAGATGCTATGGTTTCCCTCATTTGTAATAATTAGTATATGTCTAGGATAGTCTTAGCAGATGAGCAGAATGGCTTAATAGCTATGTACATATAACCATATAAGATGATGCTAAGCAAAATGTACTCCTAGGTATGGAAGCCAAGAGGTTTTTCTTTGTTGTTGTTGTTTTTAAGGTACTATGTGATTTCATTTTTCTTTTGTGTTTTCCCCCTTGTGGTTTATCCTCTGTTGTTACTGTATTCAATTTTGGTACCATGGGTATTGTTTGTACATTTATCTGAAACAGCCTATTTTCCACACTATACTGTGTTGCTAAACTAGGATGGCAAGTGTATTCAATGCATTTTTAACATACCATAATTTCAATTTAAAATGGGCTTACAAAGACTTAATCTCATTGTAAAGTGAAGTAGCATTGGATTTTGTCTGTCTGTAATTGAATTTTTAACTCAAAGGTAGAATATCCCTCATGGCACCATATGAGAAGCTTCACTAAACTCAACCTCTCAGTTCACAAGAACTTTTCCCTTTTCTGGGAATCCTGTTATATTTATTGTCATCTCTAAATATTTTAAAGTTCTTTTTCTTATTAAGTCAATGTCTGTCTCTGTCCATCTTTCCTCTACTGGTAAAAATCTGTCATTGAGAATCTCAAATACTAAATCAAAAGCTTTCAACTGAAAAAAATTCTAATATTTTCAGTCAGATGTCATATTCTATCTTTAGTTTTTCAGCAAAACAAGTTCAGTTGCTGTAGATGAGTTATAGAAGATGTACCTTATAGTATTCATGATTTTGGCTGCTTTTTCTTGGAAACTCTTCAGTTCTGATTCAAAGTTTCATGTTATGCTCTAACATGAAACATAACATGAAGAGGAGAATGCATTGTTAGCCTTTACTACATATTGTATACCTATTTTGTTCAATTAATATAGCATTTTCATAATTTACATCTTATCAATTAAATTTACAATTGGCTAATTATAAGGTAAAAATAAAGGAAAAATTTCAAGTTATTTTTCTCCTAATTTGTTTACAATACTGAATAAAATCCAGGAAAAATTGTATGCATGTAAATTTTGAACCCTACTTTTAAACCATTGAGGTAATTTGAATCTTCTGTCACTCAACTTATAAATTTTTCTTTTAATGTTATACTTGCAAATTTGACAAAAAATCCTCTTAAGCTCTATCTAATTATTATTATGCATAATATTGAATTATATTATTAAACATTATTATTTACTGGGTCTTGAACTCAGGGTTTAAGTACTGTCCTTGGACTTTTTTGCTCAATGCTAATGATCTAACACTTGAACAACAGCTATACTTTTAGATTTTTTGGAAGTTAGTTGGAGATGAGACTCTCATGTACTTTCCTGCCTGGGTTGACTTTAAATCATGATCATCAGATCTGTCTTCTGAATCACAGGCAGGAGTATAATATTATTTTTAGTTGTTTTTTTTTAACTAAGTGTGGTATGTGTCATAAAGCACAAAAAGCCAGGCATTGACTGCGACTGTTTCCTCAACTTAAGTCCCAAATTACTCGCTAATGAGAGATTTAAAAAATGTTCATAAGAATTCACACTTGGAATTGCTATCTATAACATTGTAGGCATGGTAACATTTGACAAGAAGAAATTAATATATTATTATTTCATGTAAACTTCATAAAAGCTTTTTGAAAGTGATATTCTTCCATATATATATATATATATATATATATGTTAAGACAGTATAAAAACTTGTCAGAAATTGCAAATATATAAACCAATATCAAATAGTATTGTCAAAGGAGAAGCTCCTACAACCCACTCCAACAATGATTTATTATTTAGTGTGTTAATAAACAAAAAAAATTGACAAATAAGAATAGGGAAAAGGGACACTCAAGGAAAGGAAGACTATAAAAGCAAATGAAGCATAGTATGTATTCTAACAATGGAAAAATGTTTGATCTTAAAGGGAGGTGGTAGGAAATAAGATTGGAAAGGGCTGTTTTCCATTAGAATAAGGATACCAACCCAGGTAAAGGAGGAGTTTCCTGAGGTATATACTTTCCAGAAGCTAGGGTTCAGAATAAGTAAGTTGAAAATTGCTGATACTTACTAAATTATCTACATGGAAAACAAACTCAGGAAGAGAAAGTGTTGGTGTAAGTTCACTAGGAATTTCCTTCCACATGACACCAAAGAAATGACTTTCTTTAATTACTTTGCATAAAAATCATGCTACAAAGTTTTGAAAGGAAGTTTTTTGTTTTGTTTATTTTAAACATCTTATTTGATGCTCCTCTATGGGTATAACAAACCTAGATCATCAAATTCTAATAATAGGGGCAGAGATGTGGAAGCTTATTAACTTACATGGCAATCCCACTTTTGGGCATTTACTCGAATGATCATAAACAAGACCATATTAAAACTACCAGCACAACTATGTTTACTGCAGCATCATTTATCATAGCTAAGACATGGAACCAACCCAGATGCCCCTCAGTAGATGAATGGATCAAGAAAATGTGATACACACACACACACACACACACACACACACACACACACACACACACACACACAATGGAATTCTATGCCTCCATCAGAAAGAATGAAATTGCTCCATTTGTTAGGAAATGGAAAGTCTTGGAAAAAATTATTTTAAGTGAAGTAAACCAGACCCAAAGAAACAAGTCCCATGGTTTTCCTTATTTACAATAACTAGTATATGCCTGAGACAAGGAGAAACAAGCAGATAAGTTGATGTTAGGCGAAATGAACCCCAAGATAAAGGCTCAAATGGTTTTTTCTTTCTTGCTATTGTTTCTAGCATATTTATATGATGACTTCTTTGTTGCTTTGTATGTCCCTCCCCCATGGTATAACCCTTGTTTTCATTGTATTTGATGTTGGTATAATTTGTGGAGGGGAAGGGAAGAAACAAATCGTTTAACTAGAGATACAGCTGGACCCATTGCAACAATGAGATGTACAAGATGTTATGTCTAAAAACAAACTTTACAACTTTGGCGTGGCGGGGGTTGGGGAGAGGGAGGGGGACGTGAAGAGGGTACAGGGGAAGGGTGGGAGGGGTGGTGGGGAGATGGGAAGGGATGGTAGGGGAAACAAAGGAGGAAGCACCAATGCTTGATAGAAATGTACTCATTACCTTGCTCATGTAATTGTAACCCCTCTGTATGGTATTTTTCACAATTAAAAAAAAATAAATGCATTCTGCTATACATTGCGAATTTATATGCTAAGAAAAGAGTTACCCTTACCAGCAAAATATTCCTGTCCCTCGAAATGAGCCAGCTAGTAATAGTAAATAATAAGATGTTAGGAAAATCACAGGAAAAGACATGTTGGCTTTTAAGATGTTATTGGAATATGTCATTGATTTTCAATGTGAACTATGAAGAGTAATGTAGGAAAGGCCCTAATATTCTAAACTTCCCAGATCACAGTTGACACTGTGGGGGCTCTGTTCCAGGCCTTAGACTTTTGTCCTGTGGTACACAAAGGGAAGGAAAGAGAAACACATTTTATTATCCTATGTAAAGCATTTGATACAACATTCCTAATGCTTGATGTGGAAAGTGAGAAATTAGACCCAGGAAGGCCAATTAAGAATGTACTCTAGTTAGAAACATTCCAACTTAAGGAACTGGGGCTTATCACATGAGGACACACGTTAAGAGCAGCAACTATGATCGATGCTGTGTTAGACATCAGATGAACAAGTTCTCAGTACATCGAATACTTCACCAATAATATAACTCAGTCTTTCCGATACACATTGCAGAGCATCTATTCTTGTCTCCAGAAGGTTTTTTTCTTAACCACTTTCCACACTCTATATGCTCTGACTCATCCTTTCTCCCTTATTATCACATTGACCTACTTATAATTTTATTTTAGTAATGGCCCATATGTTCTCTTAGGTTTTGCTACATTTAAATTCTTTTTGTTTCTGTCCTATGCTCATTTTTATCACATCAATTCCTTTATAATGGTAACCTGGATGGCCTACATAATCTAGTTACCTGGATTTCCACATGAGACTTCCCTGTGTTTGGGGGCTTTTTGTCCAGTAATTACCATGCTATAACTGATACCAGTCAATTACAGCTAGAGGAGACAGAGGCATACATATTACTGCAGCAAGTTGAACACCTTTTTAATAAGAACACTTTTGGATATGGTCAATATAATTAACTTCTCACCAATGAAATGTGGCAATGTACTTAGAGTAAAAGAACAGACAACATGAAGGAAGTAGCAAAGGGCTATAATCAAGAACTATTTGAAGATCAACTGTAGGTCTTTAGAATAAATTGGGTTGATGATGAGAGAAAAATAATTGACCAAGATCCAATGATTCTGAATGTGTTGGTTTACTGGATGGATGGAAAAAGATTGAGAAAAAAAAGTCAAGTGAACAGGGGAAGATTCATGGGTATAGTTCAGACATAAACCTATTTGTGGGTCACCCCAACAGAGAAATGAGCCTAAGATTATTTTATGTCACTAGACCTAGGGAGTGAGCTTTGATTCATTAGAAATATGGATGATTCTTCCTTCCTTTCTTTCTTTCTCTTTCTTTCTTTCTTTCTTTCTTTCTTTCTTTCTTTCTTTCTTTCTTTCTTTCTTTCTTTCTTTCCTTCCTTCCTTCCTTCCTTCCTTCCTTCCTTCCTTCCTTCCTTCCTTCCTTCCTTCCTTCTTTCTTTCTTTCTTTCTTTCTTTCTTTCTTTCTTTCTTTCTCTCTCTCTTTCTCTCTCTCTCTCTTTCTTTCTTTCTTTCTCTCTTTCTTCTTTCTTTTTGTTGGCTTTAGGGCTTTAATTCAGGGCCTGGGTTATGTTTCTGAGGTCTTTTGCTCAAGGTTAGCACTCTACCACTTTAAGCCACAGCACCACTTCTTCCCTGGAAAATTTGAAGAGACTTGTCTATTATCTCTGGTAGCCCAATGTTCCGCATTTTCTCTCACCTTGGTTAACCCCTTGAAAATCCTGGGTTGTTCCTGTCTATATGTGTGATAACTGAGTCATTACAGTGTCTTTCACGCTAAATTCCACAGAAAAACCTAAGTGTGGAGATAACAAGAACTTCAACATAAAGGATGCATGTTAATGAGAAGCTGGTCACTGCAACTACTAATGGAATAAAAGACAGATGAAACCCAGAGCAACTAAGGCCTTACACTAAAGAAAAAACAATGGATGTCACTAAAGTCAAATGTTAAAGACATGATGCCAATTGTCATGAAGATCTCCATTGGTTTTTATTAATAATATTTATGCAGAAATCCATTATATTTTACTGAAAAAAATTAAGTAAACATATATACAATACTAGGGTACCAGAATCAAATACAGTGACAACAGGGGATAAACCATAAGGAAGAGAAGGGGAACAGCAGAATGGTAAGTCAAAGGACAAGAGAAGAACCAATGCAACAGTGACATACAAAAGACAATATGTTGGAAATGGTCTGTACAACTTGGGGGGGTGGAGGGGCGGGGGTGGGAAAACAGGAGAAAAATTAGGGAAGAGGAAAAAAGCTTGACAAGAAATGTACTTATTACCTTAGTTCTGTGACTGTAACCCCTCTGTACTTCATCTTGACAATGTGTGTGTGTGTGTGTGTGTGTGTGTGTGTGTGTGTGTGTATGTTTCAGTATTTACTGAATTACTCATCAGGCAGTGGTGTATATCCCTGATTGTTATTAATGATATTTTATATTCTTAGTAGAAAGCGTTTTCTTAGTAACGATATAACATAATTTTCCATAAAACATAATCTACAATGAGTATAGTTGCCCATAATTTACTCTTGTTCTGAGTGAATGGTTATTTACCTTTCACATTCCTTTAATATATTTTAAAACATTTTAATTCACATCAATTAGTTGATAAAGGAGGCTCCATTTTGACAGATCCATAAAGGCACACAATGTACCTTGATCAAACTCATCCTGTTTCCCTCTTCATTTTAGCCAGTTCCTTTACCATTCTCAAGATATATCATTGTTTCATTTTCATATCATTATTTCATTTTGATTTCATCTCAATTTTTCTAGTCCCGTTATTCCTAATATTCAATTATTGCAGTGAGTCTTGTTTTGTTATCCTCATTCACAGATATTTTTTCAGTATCATTTAATATGTACTGGTTTTAAGCATTGTTTCCAGTCTCCATGATTACACAGGTATTCACTATAGTGATTCTGAGATAAAATTTTAAATTTTAATTATTCTGGAAATTGTCATGGATCAAAAAGCCACCTAAAGTCATTATATGTTTTCTTCCTATCATCCTGTGTATTCTAAAGTCCATTGAGTGCTTTTAAAATGTTTTTAGACAGATACATGTTACCAAAAAAATGACAACTGAATTAAATACAGCATATCCTTTTCAATTGGGATAAAAATTAGTTTTGCTATTGTTGTTCATATATATATATATATATATATATATATATAATTTTCATGGACTTAAATAGGGGTATTCAAGCCAAATTTGTACTCATGAATGTTATTTTAATTAATTCATAAGTATGAATTCCAGTATAAATTTATTAGTCAAAGGGGAATAGAGACTTGGGTGAATATAATATAATAAAGCCAATAATTTTAATTCTATCACTGTAATGAAATAGTTCCAACAATTCTTCTTTAGATGTCTTTTAAGAAATAATCTTCAAAATTATTATCTTGTAATGACTCCTCTACTGTGTTAAAATTGCCAAGTAGTTAATGTGAGATCTGCTCTTTCTGGAGACAGCAAAGAAGAACAGGTTCCCCTTCAAGGCCAGTTATGTCTAAGGAGGTTAGATTCAGCCAACCCTACCATAATGAAATTCAAGTAATACAATTAAAATGAAGAAAAAGAGAAGAAAATGACCATCTAATTTTTTTGTATTGAAATCTACTTACAATTTACCAACAACAGCAACAAAGGAGGTTGGAGTGTGTCCATGTCTTATTCAATTTAGAGGAGAGACACCAGCCACTTTTGGACCACTGGATTGCTGAGGAACATGTTTTAAAAAGTGCATCTTGTTTCAGAGATCTACAAATGAAAATATAAGCTTGTAAATGGTGTCTTAAGTTTAAACTCATATATAGTACAGCCTTGGCAGTCAGCATGTTTTATAATAAAAGTATTTAAGTGCTAGTCAGTTTAGATTTATAACTCATCCTGTTGTCTGCAAAAAGACTGAGAGAAGTGATGAAGCCATTTTATTAGCAGTGCTACATATTGAGTGCTCTTCCGAAGACTCCTGTTATCACACTTTAAAAATCATTCTCTAATTTAACAACGATATTAGGAGAGCTCTTTTATTCAGTCCAATTACATGGAAGCACACTCGTTTTTTTAAGGGGTTAATCTTTAGGGATGAAACAGATTATCAGCTTTTGAACCAATTTAAGTAGAATCTCTAGAAACAAAGCCAGGACAAATAATTATTGGCAGTTCACAGAAGGCATTCAGTGCCCACTGCTCTGCTGGATTCCGTTAAAGTTGGCTTGCTTGTCTTAATGGGAAACACCTGTGGTCTGGAATGTAAGAAGACAAATCAAACTAACTGTGCTTTGAGACACTCAAACCAAATTATGGAAATAAAAATCTCCCGTCTCAGCATCATCAGCGTCCCCCTTTCCCTTGAAACAAATATTAAAGGGAGGCTGTGTTGAAAGTATTTATTTCCATGAGGCATTCCAGCACTTTCCACTTTGTCAAAGAAAACATCAGCCAGAAAACATGTCCCCAAGACATTGTGGTCATTATTTGAGTGACCAATTAAGTAATTTTCAAAAAGCAAGCTTGTGAAAAGAAATGCAAATTCTTTCCATCTCAATCTTGGGGAATTTCTAGTGCATCAAAGTGGCATAGAAGGTATTTTCTCTTCTAGTTACCTAGGTAAGATGTGTTAACTATCAAGTCTTCCTTATAAAGAAAAAATTTACTTAAGTAGTTTTGAAATACAAAAGATTTAGACTTGGGAGTGTGAGCTGATGGAAAGATGTTGATGTCTACAAAATATTTTATAATAACTATGATCACATGATAAACTTCTGTGCTACTAGATGTGCATTGAATACTCCAAGGATCGACAAAAGAAGGTCTTTGAAAAGCTGTACAGAGAACTATGAGGAAACAAAGACTTAATTGTTAGGGAGCAAGTGATACTCTTAGTCAGAGGTAGAGTTTCTATTTTATTTTCATATTTTTGCTAAAAGAATAGCACTTTAATTGGATGCTGTAGAATATAATTTATCTAGATCAGTGATTTTCCTGAGGCTGAACATGTCCAAGCTAATCTGAGTATTCCTGTGGAGAAGTATGAGGAAAAAACCCCAAAAAAATCAGAAATAAAGAAAGGATCTGAACTCAAATGCCCATGGAAGAAAGTAGAGAAGGAGGCTGGTCTATCCTGCAAATGAAGCTATCCAGATGTTTGCAAAAACTTATATTGGTTTATCTCTTTTATTGTAGGATCATACTGTCCTATTTCTCCCTTTCTCTTCTTATGAATCTAAGTACATATAACCAGCAAACATACACCAATAGATAATTAGTAACAATATACGTGTAGTTTCACTGTTCAATAAGCAACAGGGATAATTCAATTATTGTTAAAAACGTATGTACACCTGCTTTCTCTAATAGAAATAAACTTTTCCTATTGTCACAACTCAGGCAAGTGGTCCTATGCTTTTCTCTCCAGCTTTGCCACAGAAAATAGTTGCAGGCAAGATGTAGACCTCAAGGGCTCATCCCCAAAGGCCCACTCCCTTCAACTATGTCCCACCTCCTGAGTTACCATCACCTTCCCAAGTCCAAGAAAATAGGACACATGTTAATTCACTCATGAGATTGCATCATTCATGATCCAATCATTTTCCCCAAAGCTCCAGTTTTCAGCACTGTTTTGAACATTGCTACATTAGAAACCAAGTATTCAACATGTGAAATGAGAGGATGGGGCATTTGTTTCAAATCAAAACCATAAACAACCATTAAAAGGGAAACAATTATTTAATCTTATGTTAAAAGAAGTTTTAAATATATATACAAAGTATGTATTTGTCAAGGAATTATTGCATCCTTAGTGGTTTTTTTAATGTATACTTTTTTTATGCTGATGATAAACTGTTTCTAATTTTATACCATATTAAGGAAAGTGGAGAGAAATTTAGAAACTAACTTCAGTAGTTTCTTCTGACTTCTACCTCAATTAATCTCATAGGGCAATTAATATTTAGGATTTTTTTCAAACCTATCTGCTGATTTTGACAGGAATAGATGAGATTTGGTTTCAGAGACACTAATTCTAGTTTTCCCATTTTACTTTAGAGCCATGATATACATATCAAAATTTACAATGCTGTCTTCTCTATAGGTCTTCAGGTTTTCATGTCTATATTTTACCCATTCTGAAGGACTTTGAAATAAAATAAAAACTGTACTTGGTGCACAAACTTTGGTTTTTATTGTCATTTTATTACTTTTCTTGAGGTTTTGATTTATAAAATAACAACTCTATCCAACATCTTAATGTAGTGTACAGTGGTCGAAAAATGTGTTGGGACATAATGATTTAATTTTTAGATTTTATGAACCCAAACATAGAAGTTTTGCATTGACTAATATCTGCAAGTATCACTGCCAACACTTTGGAAAAGATGGATTCCATATTATGGATTAGTATCAGTGAAAAGTCATCTTATCTGTCATAGCAGATGACATTTTGTTCTGTTCAGGTGCTATTAAAAGATACTTGACTTTCACCAGCCATGTACATCGGCTTATTATAGCTGTGATGATTCTAATCTGAAAAAGGAACAGAGAATAAAATTCAATCTCTGGAGATTAGATTTTAATGCTCAAATCAAGGAAAAGTGAGTACACAAAATTACATTTAATTTTAAATTGTTATATTTGTTTTTATTAAGTAGTTGTGGAAAGTTTCCACCATCACTCCATTCTAGAATTCAGGTTTATGACTGCAATGCATTTTGGAACTACATTCTTGCGTTTAAAAAGTTAGGCTCTACTAACAAATAGTTTTACCAACTAACCTAGAAAATTCCCCAAGCTACAAAACAATGAAACTATTCCAACAAATATTTAATAATTTCAGTAACAAAATCCCATTATTTTCCTACCAATCAGATTATATCACCTTAATTATTTTATGTTGTCATTGCTGACACTAATATTCACCAGACTAGAAGCTTCCTGGACAGGCAGTCTATGAGAGGTGTTAAAAATGCATTCCTTGGAAATAGAAATGTGGTTCTAGTTAACTCTAGTTTACACCCACAACTGTTAACATAACTGTCAAAAGGGAAATTGAGCCAATGTCAGAACATGTAAGAACCTTCTTATTTTGCCTCTGAACATGTGACAGGAAAAAAATGGTATTTATAACTTTCCATTGCTTTCTAAGACTGGAGAGTTATACTAACTATAGAGGTTTTGTTTGCTGAATATTCACCCAGAAAATCATCATCTTTATCTTAATGATCTTTGGCACAATACAAACAATGGTGGTTGAGGACTACAGAGTGTTATAGACTGAAACAAGATAGAATTCAATTGTTCTGAATGACAAAATGAAGGAGACTTTGGAGGTAGGAGATGGAAATGAAAAGTCTGAGGAATCCACAGGAGCTAAGTGTGTCAAATAAAGGATAATGAGCAGAAATGGAAAAACATGCTTTTTTGTGTGCTATTGCAATGTTGAAAAAGAAATGGTTCATTTGTTCAACTTACGCTTTTTTATGTCCAATTAATGCTTGGACATTTGACAGTGTACTTTAGTGAATGATGGTTGAATGAAATTAAAGGACAGCCCAAAAGAAAAGGACAAAACATAGCTAGTATATAGTATTTTCAAATACCAAGAAAAAAGCTAAACAACTTAGAGTAATTTATAAGATTTTGTTTCACTAAATAAATGTTTAAAAAAATCGGGTGTCAAATCATAGGTAAGCCTGAAGAAACCTGAACTGATGGGCATGTAGCAACAATAAAAAAAAATATTGATAAAGCAGATCAATTTAAAAAAAATGGGTACCCACAAATGAAGAAATGCTCAGCCTCTCTAGCCACAAAAGAAATGCAAATCAAAACAGCACTGAGACTCTACTTCACCCCAGTTAGAATGTCTTTAATCAAGAACTCTAATAACAACAGATGCTGAAGGGGATGTGGACAGAAGGGAACCTTACCGCATTGTTGGTGGGAATGTAAACTTGTTCAACCACTTTGGAAAGCAGTATGGAGGTTCCTCAAAGACTCCACCTAGAGCTCCCCTATGACCCAGCAATCCCACTTTTGGGCATTTACCCAAATGATCACAAACAATACCATACTAAAGCTACCACCACCACTATTTTTATTGCAGCATTATTTACCATAGCTAAGATATGGAAACAACCCAGATGCCCCTCAGTAGATGAATGGATCAAGAAAATGTAGTATATATATGCAATGGAATTCTATGCCTCCATCAGAAAGAATGACATTGCCCCATTTGTTAGGAAATGGAAAGACTTGGAAAAAATTATATTCAGTGAAGTAAGCCAGGCCCAAAGAAACATAGGGACCATGGTTTCCCTTATTTGCGATAACTAGTATATGTCTGGGACAAGTAGAAAAGGTCAGATAAGATGATGTTAAATGAAATGAACCCCAAGATAGGGACACAAGTGTTTTTTTCTCTTTCTTGCTATTGTTTCTGATGTATTTATAATGTACCATGTGATTTTTTTGTTGCTTTGTATGTTTCTCTCCCATGGTATAACCCCTGTTTTCATTATATTTGATGTTGATATAATTTGGGGAAGGGAAGAAACAAATCGTTTAAATAGGGATACAGGTGGACCCATTGCAACAATGAGATGTACAAAAGGCTATGTTGAAAAACGAACTTTACAATTTAGGTGGGAGGGGGGCGTTGAGGAGGTGGGAGGAAAGGGATGGTAGGGAAAAAACAAAGGAGGAGGCAACAATGCTTGATAAGAAATGTACTCATTATCTTGCTCATGTAACTCTAACTCCTTTGTAAAGTATTTTCACAATAAAGTGCTTATTAAAAATGGGCACCCAATAACAGAGGGTCTTATAATCATTGATACAACAGAATGTATTGAAGTGAAACATACTACTCTAGCATAACAAACTAACAGTATATTTTCCAGGGGAAATTGCTTCATGTTGTCTTGATGTTATATTGCTGAACTAGATCTAGGTTAATGATAGGAAAATTAGACTGATTCTGATACAAGAAAGAAGTTTTTAGCAACTAGCTATGCCCAGAAGTTACTTTGGGAGACTAATGGAACTATTTAAATAAACCTTGATTATTCATGTCTTGATTGTTGTAGTTAGTCTAGGTAGAGATCTATGATTATATCTGTGGTTATCTTTTTATTCAGTAATAATTTAAATCAATTAATAGAATGGAAATAATTCATGTGTTATTGAATATAAAATATAATATTATATTTCAATAGTTATGCTATTCATCATTCAGATAATCATAAATTTCTAAAGATAAGTCATTTCTCACAGGTTTTAAAAATATAACCCAGCCAGAAACCCATAGATCACACCAGTAATCCTAGATACTTAAGATGCTGACAACTAAAGATAGCTGTTTGAAGTAAACCCAGGCAGAAAGGTCTGCTATAAAGTTGGAAATGGAGCTGTGGGTCAAATAGTAGAGAGCTAGTCTTGAACAAAAATGCTCAGGAACAGTGTCCAGGATCAAAATACACACATGCATGCATGTGTGTGTGTGTGTGTGTGTGTGTGTGTTTGTGTGTGTGCACTCATACACACACACACACACACACATAGGACTTTACTCACAATTTACATATATGGGAGTTACATATATGTGAGTTACATAACTTGACATTGGCTATCATGAATGAGAGGGAAGACCAAAAATCTTAACTGAACGATTATTTCAGAGAATGGAAGACAATTTTTTTAGAAGTGTTTGAGAAAGAGAAAGAGAAGAAACACAAGAGACAATGAAATGGACAAAAGCAAAACGTGGGAAGGGCAAAGAAAAAGGAAAGAAGAAACTCAGCAAGAAGGTGAGAACAGGACTGGAGCAAGTGTGAATACGTGTGTGTTCTAGTTCCCATTCCACTGCCTTTCAACGGAATGACTGGAAAAGCAGTGAGAAACAAGATTTATTTTTTAAACATGTACAGTTATGGAGAAAAGGCCACTACATGCCAAAATGTTGAAAAAAAGCAGCCCCTGAACCCTGACTAGAAGGATTATAAAACTCCCAAAATACACCAGACTGTGAGAACTACCACCTACATTTGCAATGTTTTACAAGTTAAAAATGTCACAGTGCATAAAAAGAGGGTTTTTTTTCACCCCTATGGACTGGTGGTTGGTGGTTTCACTTGAGAAACCAGACTGCAGCTCTAGTTTAAATAGCATGAATATGCACTCACAGCATGGAAATAAGATGAAAAATGGCTTTCATCAGATTTTTCTTGTGTCCAGCAAACATATTTAGTCTTCTGTTTTTCTCAGTATCTTTTCTAGGGAGAAAATGGGGTGGGGTGGATAGCTCTGTTTTCGAAAATGCTTGTAATCAATCCTTTTAAATCCAAAGTGATTCATTCTGTCAGTTTTTGTCATGATTTCATCTCTTCATGGGTTTTCTTTTTCTATTTTTTCCCTTTGAAACAAAAATCGAAGCCAGCTAGGGAAAGCAAAATATGAAACAATTGCACACAATTTCTTACAAATAGACTGATTCCTAAAGGTAACCTGTGAAACTCGAATGAAGTGGTTTTCCTTTGAAGGGCTTCTTTTTTTTTTTTTTCTGAGTTGGGCATAGTAGTTCACTGTTGAAAAGCTTCCAGCTCTGATCTGATATACACAAACAAAAGGGGCTCTCTTCCAATCTCCTTGTGTTGCTCTGTTCAGAGTACTCCTCTTTTCTCTTGTGGATCTTCTGCTTTCTAGTCCTGGGGCATTGGTAAACACAAAAGGTGTCCCAAACATATGGCTAAGCACAAGGTTTCTATGTGGGGTTTGGCTTTGAAAGTATCTGATGATTACACATTTCAAATAGAAACCCAGCTGGTGTGTCCCTGAGCCTAGCAGGTTGCCATTTGGCTTGGAATGAACCGGGAGTGGATTTTCCTGTTTGAGGATTACTTGTTCTGTAATGGCTCAGCTTCTGTTCTTCTGACCCTTTGGTCACCTTGGCATCCTGGGGTTCAAGCTGCAATGATAGCTCATTCAGTTGTTCAGGAGCTGTAGCCCAGTTGAAGCCAGGTGGGCTGCCAGTGTAGGTGAAAATGACCCATTAGTAGAAACAGAACCATATTTTTAAATAGGCTCATATGGTTCAACTCACCACTGAAGGTTTTTATTTCCTCCTTCAACATTTTTTTTAACTTGTGGTTTTCCTTTTAACCCTGACATTGGTTCATATAATCAAAAAAATTATCCATAATGGAAAGTTGAAGAGCTCTTTTTTTTTTTTTTTTAATTTTCACTCTATCAGAGGGGAAAGCTAAGAAGCTCTTTGAAGTCTTTAAACATCTGGGATAGTCTAAATGTTTCCATAGTGTAGCTGAATAACAAGCTATCTTTCTTTATCCTTCCTTTTTTCTCCCTCTCACTTTGTCTTTGAAGATACAAATGAATGATGATTCAAATGTTCTCCCTGCCAGGAACATTCCTCTACTTCATTCTCTCAATTCCTTCGGGAAATCTGTCAAAAGAGATGCCCTAAGATTGATTGTGTTCCTTTTATGGGTTGACAGAGTCCCATATACTTTTAATACCTCTATCCTACTACAATTGTAATTAATTTTTAAGTGTCTAATAACCAAGCTGAGGTTATCTGTCTAATGTCCATTTTCCTAACTAGACCAACTTTAAGGAGGCCAGTTTATTTCATGTGCATTAGAGCTTAGCAGAATTCCTTGCTCATGGTACAAACATTCAATAAATATATGCTGAAGAACAAAGCTTATTTAATATATCATTGGAGGACTACAAACCTCGCTGATCTTTTCTTTGACTTTTTAGCCATAACAAGACATTTCAAAACCCATGTCATGGGACAATTCCATAAACCTTTATGCATACTGAAGTAGTTGGTTAAACATAAATGTGAGAGCCGAAAGATTATGGTCCTGTTCTTTTGAATTCCTTCATTCATGTCACATACAGTATAACCTGACTCAATCTCCACCTGTGAATGAGCAGAAATAAGGGAAAAGGGGGGCTGGGAGAGGGGAAGAAAAAGGGGGAAGAGCTATTATAGGCAATTAGGAGATGAGCTACAGGTCTAAATCAAAGGGAGTGAGCTGAGGTAGCTTTGATGGTAGAATAGTAGGGCTGGGCAGGAGACAAGTTGATACTGGTTGAAGTGGCCTGTTTTTAACCCAAGTGTCTCCATCATGGGACTGAGCTTTTATGCAGTCTCCTTTGTATTAATGTCACCCCCAAGGACAGGCTCTTTTGTTTCGTTTTTTGTCTTTTGTAAATCAAGGGGCTTGAACTCTGGTCCTGGGCACTGTCCACTAGCTCTTCAGTTCAAGGAGAGTGCTCTGCCACTTGAGCCACAGAGCCACTTTCTGGTTTTGGTGGTTAATTGGAGATAAGGCTCACAGACTTTCCTGCCTGAGCTCTCTTTGAACTGCTATCCTCAGATTTCAGCCTCCTGAGTAGCTAGGATTACAGACGTGAGCCACCAGTCCCTGGAAAAGGACGGGCTCTTTTAAGAACAAAACGAAATGCTTAAATAAGGATACGGATTGACCCATTGCAACAATGAGATGTACAAGACACTATGTTGAAAACGAACTTTAAAACTTGGGGGGCGGGAGGGAGGGAGTATGGGAGGGGGGGGGGGGAGGTAGTTGTGGAGGTGGGAGAGAAGGGATGGTAGGGGGAACACAAAGGAGGAGGCAACAATGCTCAATAGGAAATGTACTCTTTACCTTGGTCATGTAACTGTAAGCCCTCTGTACAGCATTTTTACAATTTAAAAAAGTACAAAAAAATAGAATAATCTATTTTCCAGATCGCGGTTCTCTCCTTTGTAATGCAGATATGTATGTGTATATATATATTTGTATATATACATCCTGGTATATGTTTATATATATATATATGTGGATGCTGAAGAGACCTGTTCCTTCTAAAGGTTGTAGTGGAAATATTGTGGACTGTGGGGTCTGCCGGAACAGCTGTGTTTGAGTCCCTGCTGACACAGAATTACTTCACATCTCTCATTTTCCTTCTCCCCATCTGCACCCTACCTCACTAACTTCCCCTTCGTAAGGACAAGAAGGCAATGAAACACCACACAAATCCCCATCCAAATCTCCTGCTCTCCCCTCTCTCTTCATGACTATCTTGACAAATAAACCTGCTTTAAAATATTGCTGGATAGCTGTGTTTTATGCCATCTACAACTTGATACATGCAAAGCCTCAAAACCAAGTTATTTATAAAATAACAACCAGACAAGCTATTCACAAAGTGCCTTCAGTGTCTGGATGATCTTGAAAAGCAGTAATTAAATTTAAATAATTATTTCCCTTATAGATTTGGAAAATGAGACTCAAAATTTATATGGCTGCATTTTCAACCCTATTCTGAGTACAAGTGCCATCTGAAATCTTCCCTGCAAATGAAATTCCATTTTTAAAGGAGTTCATTGATTTGCTGAAAATTTCAGATGCTTAAACAGGCTTCTGGGAAAAATACTAAAAGAGATGTGAGTCTTTAGCCTTTCAAGAAGTTTTAGACTTGAGACTCTTGTTGAACAAAACTGCACATATGAACAAAATTTGCATATAATTTCATGGGTTTTTATAAATTGCCATAAGCCATTTATGGATCTTTGGCTTAATAACCCCTGCAGTAAGGTATTATGAGCCCCACGGTATGACATTCCTTTTCAGAACACAGCTAGCTTGGGACTCCCAGGTCAGATGAAAGCCAGCTCAATGTGGCTCTTATAGAGCAAATTAAGATTTTTTCATCCACAGCACTGTTGACATTTTAAAGCCACATGCTTTTTTGTTACTCTGTCTTGTGTATTGTAGAATGTTGCCAGGAAGCATCTTGTTCCCTCTATTCATTGGCTTCCATAATTATGGCCTTACCACCTCCGGTAGTCAGGCTACCCATTTCACCAGAACTGCCCTATGTCCCCATGGAGACAAACATCTCCCCGTGGAGAGACACAGAACTAAGATCCAAGTGTGCATGTTTAAGGCAGTATGTCTAATCACAAGCATATGCAATGATATTTGAGATCTGTTTAGTGAGCCTTTCAAGCTTGATTCGCTAGAATGAGATGCCATTTCTTGGAACTTAACATGCTGATTAGTTTTGATTTTTCTTCCCAGTGCAGGAAGAGGTAAGATGAATGGGTGGTTGGGTGCAATTGTTCTCACAAATACTTCTAGTCCTCATTTTAGCTTGGAGCTAACAAACACTTCTTTTAGAATGCAACTTCCATCTCCAAAGAAACATAAAGCCACACTTGCTGCTTGTTGTAGGTTCTAAGTTTCCTAAAGAGTCCTTGCTAAAACAAACAACAACAATAATAAATAATAATAATAACAAAACAAATATTGAACTTTTTAAAATGTCAGGTTTTAAATCAGACCATGACAAAAATGTTAGGAGTTGTTCATTTGAAAATCTAATCAGGAGACTGGGATCTGAGAGTTCACTGAGGTAGACGTCATGCAACCTAAATCTTGGGTAATGTTCAGCTTGAATAAAAAGACAGACAGGAAGATAAATTGATTCATCCTGCCATCTCTCCCCTTTACCATCACAGATGTATGTTTCTTTCTAAATTGAGGCGTCCACAAGAATTAGCAATGCAGAATTACCTGAATTAATTTTATTTACAACTCATTTCAGACTACAATGTGAAATTCTCATTTTATACTAGAAAATATGGAGACTTAGAAATAGTAAAGGACTTATTTATTGTTAGACCCCAAATCTGAACTCACTGACAAGACCATAGCACCTGCTTCTGTCCTTCCCCTTTCCTCTTCTCTCCCTCTCTATCTCAAATTCTCATCTTTCCTTTTTGTCCTTTCTACTTGTTCTTTTCTTGACTATTCCTTTTAGGCCCTTTAAAGCAATATTTAAGAATTTTAAACAAAGGAGGAGGCAACAATGCTTGATAAGAAATGTACTCATTATCTTGCCCATGTAATTGTAACCCCTCTGTACAGTATTTTCACAATAAAAAATAAATAAAAATTTAAAAAAAGATAAAAAAGAATTTTAAACATGTGTACACAAAATATAATTATTTAAATCCCATAATACTTAGTAACAAAGACACCAACAAAATAATTGGAGCTAATTCTGTGAACACCCCAATTCTTATAACCTTACCTCCTTCTAGAGAGCCATTGCCTTAAATTTAGTGATTAATATTGGGTTGCCTTAAAACACAAACTATTAAAATAGCAAGGAACATTGAGCAGAATCAATTCAAATCCATGAATAGGATCATATCCTGTAAGTGAAATTCACTCAGCCCCAAATAAAGTTTCCATTCTCAAGCACAGCAAAAAAATCTTCCAACATACTATTTTGAAAGGGCTTGCAAACAAGAAAACTCAATATTATGGTCCTACCCATCATTTATATTTTGGTACATAAAAGTAATTATTTTTTCATACCTCAAAATCTCTAGTATTCTGTCAATGTACTGTATTAGTTTAACAATTTTCTCCATCAGTAGAAAACTGAACCCCATTCACTTTTTTCTATTATGAACAATGATACTATGAACCCTTATGTACTAGTTTCTTGTTTCAAGAAATATATAACGTTTGTTTCTGGGGTATGGTCCTAGAGGTGGAATTGATAAAGCATAGGTATAGGAAGGTTTGTCTCAGTAAGATACTGGCTGAATGGCAGGGCACTTATGACTCACACCTGTGATCCTAGCTACTCAGAAAGCTGAGATCTCTGAGGATGATGGTTCAAAGCCAGACTGGGCTGTAAGTGGTAGTGGAGCTCATAGTGGTAGAGTGCTAGCGTTAAGTGAAAAAACCTCTGGGACATCGCCCAGGTCCCTAGTTCAAGACCTACAAGCAACAAAGAAAAAAAATACTGTCAGATTTCACAAAAGATTTCCCAATTTATCTCCAAGGACATGTAGGAGTCTATACTGATGTACATCTTTTCCTACTCTTAGTATTCTAGATCCTTTGCCAATTAAGTGGGTGTAAATTGGCATCTCATTATATTCTTAGCTTGGATTTTTATGACTACTAATGAGCTTGAGCATCTTACCATACATTTATTTGTCACTTGAATTATTTCTTTCTCTCTGAAATGAATACCCATATTTTGTCCATTTGAGTTTTGATTTTCTTATTGATTCAGGAGTATTAATAAATATTTTGAGTTCCAAAACAGCTTTTGTTTTATAAGTATCTTATCCCAGTGTGTTCCTTGTCTTCACTTTTTAAGTAGTGATAACAATATTTGCTTTTCACACGATGTCCTAACTTCTCAGGAAGAACAACACTGTTGTCCAAATTTATTTGTTCTTGTCTCTTTTTCTCTTCATCATTAAGAGAAAAATATTACAAAATATTGCTCAGAACAGTTGTAACCCATTGTAAGTAGAGAAGTTTTTCAGCTTGGCAAAGAGTTGGAAATAAAGATGTGCTGGAAATATGCACCATTTGGAGGAAGATGATTACAGTCTATGATTGATAGAGCCAGAAGGCATCACCTGGGTTACAAATTTTTGAGAATAGACTGGATGAGTGAGGCAGAATTGGTCTCTTTGTAAGAATGAGACTGACAATAGGGAAGCTGCTGGCACCCAGTTTCATATATATTTTTTTTCTTTCTCAGATCAAACCAACTCTATTTTTCATTTTTGTTATTTGCAATCCTTAAAAGTAGGAACACTATTTCTTACACATGCCAACATTTATTTGTATGTGTATGTGTGTGTGTTGCTGAACTAGCGTTTGAATTCATTGTTTCTCATAATTGTACTACTTTAGCCATGCCCCAAGCATCTTTTCTGCTTTGGGTCTTTTTCTGGTAGGTGTTACAATTCTTGCCTCAGATGCTGATCTCCCTACACATGTCTCTGCATGGCTTGAATCAGTGGTAGGTCCCACTGCCCAGTTATTAGAATTCTTTTCACCAATTTTTCAGTTACCAACTCTGTCTTCTAAGTGTAGTCTCCCAGCTTTATGTAAGTAGAATTCTCCATGTGCCAAATAAAGCTCTTATCCCCAAGGTGTAAATTAATTTAAATAGATTTTCTTCAGAGTTGGCACTTAGAAGTAAGTAAGCTTAGGCCTGGTTACTTGGGGATTTGGGTTACTTAGGGATTTTTATTGCTAATTGCGACCAGTTTTAAATTATTAGAATCCCAGTAGCATGGGGGAGATAAACATAGGTTTTGGGGAAGTAGAGTTGTTTTTGTTATTGTTGTTGTTATTTTTTGGCTTTTTTTTTTTTTTTAGCAAGGAGTCTGTAAGAAACTTAGAACCTACAACCTGTAGCAAATGGGGCCTTATCTTTCCTTGGAGATGGAAGCTACATTCTAAAGAGAATTCGTTAGCTCTAAGATAAAATGAGGGCTAGAAGTATTTGTGAGAACAATTGCACCCAACCATGCATTCATCTTTACCTCTTCTTTTACTGGGGAGAAAAATAAAAAGTAATCAGCATGGCAAGTGCTAGCCACCTCACCATTGTGGGAAGGAGAAAAGGAACATTGTCTGGTCTCAACCAGACAGAAAAGTGGGGCTCTAGGCACTATTTAAGAGTTGTTGTACCTGAAAATGGAAAGACTGTTATGTCATCTTTTCCTACTTTTCCTTCCAGATAAAGCCAGAAATCTTTTAATTGTATAAAATAAATTATACTATGGTCATTTAGATGCTTTATTCAACAGTCATCTAATAATAATGTACCAGAAAAAATTATTTTAGGTATTGCTTATTTTCACTGGATTATGGTATTAGTGTGTGAGCAGTAGTTATAATATTAATACCTAGTGTTCAGTTCAGTCAAGTGGTCACTTACTGGTAGGACAGCAGAGTAAAAGACATTGTATTTTCAGGGTAAAAATGTGAACTGTAGAACGTTAGGGATAACTGAATTCAAAACTGGGCCCCCAAAGTCTCCGGCTGTGAAATTTGAGGTGTGTTATTCTTTTCAGAGTTTGTTGTACAGTTTAAAATGAATCAAATCTATAACTTCATTGGCATGATGAGGATAAGAAATATATGGGAAGTTTGGAATCAAGTACATTTTCAAAATGGCAATCACAACTTACACGTTACAGATTTTCTCATTTCTATAGAAATATTTAAAGATTTTTTTCTTCTTTGAATAAACCTGATGTCCATGTAATTCTCCTCCTCTAATTATGGCAATGAAGCAATTTTCACATGAACTTTTAGAACCTCTTAAAGCAAGGATGAGATTATATGGCTCTTTCAAACATAAAGTACCATCTTTTTTCTTTGACAAATTACTGTGGGAAACATTCCTAAGATTGTGTGCTGAGGAATAAAAAAAAAGATTTTAAAAATTGTTCCTTTAGATTTACAGAAATGCCTAAAGATTATTTAATTGCCAAATCTTAGAGAATTAGCTAGCATATGATACAATCCATCATTTAATCAGCATTTATTGAGTTCTGTGAAGCTGTGAAAAATCATAGGCTTCAGATTGAGACAGGACTACTTTGGAATCTTACTCTAGTGTTCTCTCTCTGGTACATGTGAGTAATGCTCAATGTGATCCCATCCTTCAGGCGCTCCTAGCCCATGATTTGCATTTTATTAGGTCTTTGCATTTCATATGATGATCAGAAATTGGACCACATTAAAACCACTGGGATGCTTGTTTATTACAAAAATTACAGATGAAGCTGTTCCTTAGAGATTAAAATAACTCATGATTCATTGAAGATATGTCAGTCCTCAGACTTGAATGTATTATTTCACTTTCTCAGTTAAATTTTTCTTGTATATAATTTGGAAAAAAAAGTCTATCCAAATAAGAGTGATATTAATTGATTAAGTGTGGAAGCACAAAAATTAAAACAAAGATGAATAAAGCACAATGGTTTTTTTTAAATTTAAAATAAACTATTAAAGAACTAATCAAAGTGTAACTGGGTGCATGCTCTCATAAACATATGCACTAATGTGTAGAAAGTTGTAAGATCTTAGAAGCAGAGTTGGGAACCGAAGAACTGGTGAGAAGAATGCTAATAATAGGCATGGTGGCATCCACCTGTGATTCAAGCCATGTAGAGGACGTATATAGGGAAGTAATGTTAACAAAATTGTGACACCTACCAGAAAAAGACCCCAAACAGAAAAGATGCTTGAGACATGGCTAAAGTAGTTCAATTATGAGAAAAATGAATTCAAATCTAGTATCAGCAGCACAATAAAATAAATGTTGACATGCCTATGAAATAGTCTTCCTAATTTCAAGGATTGCAGATATTAAAATTTTTTAATAGATGAGAAAGATTTGCTTGTAAAAATATTTAATACTTTGCTCCTAGAGCCCTCAAAACTGAAAGTACCTTAATTGTCTCTTGATAGATAAGGGTTAAACATTGACTTGTTATTTCAACAAGAAATATTAGTTGGCTCTTAGAAGAATGAGTTAGAGCCATATGTATTGTCCTAAAGAAATATTTGTGACATATTACAATATGGAAGAACAAGATGCAGAATTCGGTATATGGACTCTTGCAATCTTTTTGATAAGCAAGTTTGCAAAGATAAATATCTCTGATTATGTTACAATGGTCACATCAGAGGTATTTATATGTGCTCTGACCTTCTATACCACTCTATATTGCTAAACGTAACACAAAAATGGAATGCCATGAAATAAAGTTCTGAACAGTGGATACATTCTGCTAAGGAAGGACTGTGCATCTGACAACAGAGATCCATGCAGACAACCTGGTAAGAAAGACCCACATACACAAATAAGATTAAACTTTAAGTATCAAGAACATATAATCTTAAGTATATGTTGGTCTGCACAATGTTTGATCAAGTTAAATACTAGAAATTCATTATTGATCAATTTTGTTTTTCTTAACTAGTACATGTGTTGGTGCCCTGCATCTTGTATATATACTTCTCTAATTCAGGGAGGGGAAGGAAAACAAAACCAAAATGCTTAAATAAGGATATATGTTGACCCATTGTAACAATGAGATGTACAAAACACCATGTTGAAAATGAACTTTACAACTTTGGCAGGGGAGGGGGTGTAGTTGTGGAAGTGGGAGGGAAGAGATAGTAGGGAGAAAGCAAAAAGGAGGCAGCAATGCTCAATAGGAAATGTACTCATTATCTTGCTCATGTAACTGTAATCCCTCTGTTCAGTATTTTTACAATAAAAAATGTACAAGAAAAGAAAAAAGACAGTTTTTGAACATTTGTTTATTTATTTTATAAATCTCAGTTATTTTCAAGAGATCTCAACTTTTGAGAAGTATTTCTGGGAAGCCAGAAGACTCTGGGTAATGTATGAGTCACAGGGAAGGAATCTATCACTATCTGAAGAAAGCTTTTCTCTAAAAACATAGGCAGGACTATAGGTCATGGGCAGTTGATGACTTTATCTGTAATAATGTAAGTAAATATCAACAGGACCCTTCTCTGCAGCATAATGGATGACCGGCTAAAGAGAAACAATTATACAGTTCTTCCTTTACCAGCTCTTTCATAGTAATAGAGTTTCAGAGATAATTTTCTGGGAAATCAAAAAACAAGAAACTTCCAAATGAGAGCTGTAGGTTTTGTTTTGTTTATTCTTTTTTACACTCAAGAAAAAAATGTGCTGGGGGCTGAGAATTGCCATGTTCATTATTAATTTTATAATTAACATTTTGATCAGAATACTGTCTCACAAAACCTGGGTGCTAGGAATTTAACAGGATCCTTTTTGCTCGACTAACCTGTCACAACTTTTCACTCATTTCTTTGTTTCATTCAACACATCTTTGCCAACCACTGTCTTCAGGGAATGGCACTGGTAATAAACAACATAACAGGGCTGGGAAGGTGGCTCAGTGGTAGAGCGCGTGCCTTGCATGCCTGATGCTCTGTGTTCGATTCCTCAGCACCACATAAGCAAAAAGAAAAAAGCCGGAAGTGGTGCTGTGGCTCAAGTGGTAGAGTGCTAACCTTGAGCTGAAGAGCTGAGGGACAGCGCCCAGACCCAGAGTACAGTCCCCACGACCGGACCCAAAAACAAAACAACAAAAAAAAACAAAAAAAAACCCATAACATTCAAAATCCCTGTCCACTTGAGACTTATTGTCTATCAAAGTGGTTATGAAACTGTTCTTTTTCTTTATATCACATAGCATTTAACATCTGCATCTAGACTCAAGGAAGTGGTCAGAATTTTTGCCCTCTGTTAATTGCATTCATTATTTTATCTTTCTGGAATTTTAGATTATGTACCACACAGGTGATACTTGTCATCTGGAATTTTTCATATTTAATAATACCACACTAAACGAATAATACACTGAATGATATTAACTCACTTTGTTTTCACTTTAAAGACTATCCTGCTGAACAAAAACCTTACTTTAGTCAATAAATGAGTGCTTACTATGTCAGGCATTGTGCTGAACAGTCCAATGATAATTATGAGTTAATGTTTCAATACAAAGGAAAAGCAGAAAAGGGAACTGGCCGTGACATACTATGATAGGCATAAGGCCAGTTTCCTGGGTGTGATGCTTATGACATTGCACAGGGTCTAATGCTCTCCAGGCTCATACTTGGCTCAATGATTTGCTGTTATTGCTTGGAAATTCTTGATGTCTTAATTTTTGAACCTGTGCTTTGTATATGAAGTGAGAATAAACAAGTGGTATATGGGCAGTATTCATGTCTTCTGTATCAATTTTTTCCTCCTCATAGGTGGACAGTGTTGCTGATGCTCCATGGGTGCAGAATTCTAATTGTTCAATGAACCCAGAAAGTGCAGCAAGGCTCAGATGTATAGACCACATGTGAAGATTCAGAATCCTACAACACTGGCTCTGTCATTTAAAACAGGATCTTCTTCATAGACAAAGGAGAAGCAAAAAGTGAAGGAGAACCACAACTAATTTGAGGACATGGAAGTAGGAACACCCTTGCTGGGCACCAGTGGCTCATGACTGTAATCCTAGCTGCTCAGAAGGCTGAGATCTGGCAATCTCAGGTCTTTTCAGCCTGGGCAGAAGAGTCCCTGTGAGATGGGTCATCTCCAATAAGCTACTCAAAAATAAATGGAAGTGGAGCTGTGACTCAAGTGGTAGAGCACTAGCCTTGAGAAAAAAGAGATTCAGGGGCAGCGAGAAGGTCCTGAGTTCAAGCCCCAAGACAGGCCAAATTAATTAATGTTTAAAAAGTAGAAAAGTTGATTGTACCTTTTCCAGTTGATCTTTTATTACTGATCACTTAGAAGAAGATGAAAGTTTAGAATTTGGGTACATCAAAATATGTTATAGAAACAGTTGTGACACTTTTGTGTAGTATTCCCACTGTTCATAAGGACAAAATATTATTGCATGGTTGAGCTATAGAATAAGAAATATGTAATCCCAATGGATCTAAATATACCTACGTTTTACTTAAAGCTGGCATCATAAAACTGAGATTGATACAATTCTTGCTAAATGTTTAAATGTATGTGTTTAAAATAATTTGGATGATGTCATCCTAATAAATCACAAGTAAATAAATAAAAAGCAAATTCAAAATGACATGGCAAGTCTAGAGGTAGACCATGAGAAAATGGACTTAATTTTAATATATTAAATGACAAAGCAAATTCAAAATTACATGGAAAGTTTAGATGTAGACTATGAGAAAACTTTATTTTAATATTTATTTTAATATATAAAATGACATATTTGTTTACTATTTCTGAACAAGGGTGTCTGAATTTTTATTTCTTACTATGCCTCACAAATATTGTGACTGGGCCTGTACGTGGAGTACAGGGTTCAGGTTTGCCTCAGAACACTGTCACAGTCAGATAAACAGATCTGTCTAATTTTTGCTATCATATATCTCACAAAAGCTTAGCCCTGGTCCTGTGATGAAGAGGAGGAGGATACACTAGAAAGAAGAGAAGAAAATGGGCCATAGATGGATGAAGTATGCCATTTCTCTCCTCTTGACAACACTGGTAGAAAGCCAAAACTATGAAAATGTGGTTTTAGTGTATGATTCTTTGCACTCCGATTTTACCACTTGTAACTATGTTATTTTCCTGATGGCAAAAGGAGAGAATTCTCTTTTTATCTTTTTTTGCAAGGCACACCATATAGTCTAGAATCTCATTATATTAGCAAGTCATATTTTGAGAGATGATTATGATAGTTCAGATCATTCATATTTTCACTATAATAACATAGCATATTTTTCATATAAATAATAATATGTAGGACATTAATAAGTATTAAGAAACAATTCAGTTCAAGCCCCATGACCGACAAAAAAAGAAATAATTCAGAATGCTTTGCCAATGTTATTTTTTCACTATCCATTGTAAACTTATATTGGCCACAGCATTGCTATTTTCTCTATGGCAGTCAGAGAAGAGGTAGTAACTCCATATTTGCAGTGTAGCATGAAGAGGTAGACACAAGGAAATATGAGCCCAGTGCTACAGGCTGAACACAAAATGCAAATATGGAAGTTTTGTACAATACTACAGAAGAAACAAATTAATGCAGTAAAATTTACTGAAGTGGAATTAAATCAGAATAGATTTTTATCTAAAGCTCATGTTTAAAAATAACCATTGTGTTTTTTCTTTCTATCTCCCAATAATATTTCATTTAAAAATATGCCTCTCAGGTGTCTAGCTATAACTTTCAGCCTAAAATAATGTGGGTGTACAATTTTCAGATGTTAAGACTGTATAATTTTTTATTTCTCCAATTTCATTTTACTACTTTTAATAACTTCTATACAAAATGTGGCTCTTCAAGTACTCAAGAAATGGTTACTTCCATATTAATTAATTTTCAAAAAGACCCTATCATTACTTATGTAAACAAGGAAAAGAAAAACTATATATAATTATGACTAAAAGTAGAATGGTATTTCATTTTATTATTTTATTTTAAGTTACTTTGCAGTGCTAGGTTTTGAACCCAGATCTTGGCACAAGCTGAAAAAACACAATACCACTGAGCTATAGTCTTTGTTCCTAAATAAAATACACACACACACACACACACACACACACACACACACACACACACACACACACGATGATTTTTAGGCCTAGAACCTTTGAAATATTGAAGAATGATTTATCTACCAAGTTAAAATAGTATCACACATTTTGCTTTAAAAAGGCAATTATTTTGATTGTTTAAACATACTGGTAATTAGAATATCTCACATGGTTTTCTAAGAATGACAGAGAAGTATGAACGTGTTGATAAAACAAATGGTTGAATTAATAACTGCTAAAACTCTGCTCCCAAGGGGTTGATAACAGACAGATGCTCACCACTAGGACATAAGAAACATGCCAAGGCCAATGTATACAAATATTGCTGTTAGGCACAAAGGAGTTCACATATGGCAGTCAAGACTAAAAGACATTTTTACAGGTTGAAAGAGTAGATTGAAACAAATAGGGCAAAATCCTGTATGGATAATTGTGAAGTCTTGTGATTTGGCTCAAAACACTAATTCTGTGAAGGTAAAACAGCAAAGATGTGTCCAGCATTGTCATTGCTCACAATCACACTCAAACTCACACTTAACTGAGTGCGGATTTAATATTAGTCAACAGTGAGTTTTTATATCAGAACGTCAAGCAAGTCACAGCTTACATGATTAGAAGATGAATATTTAAACGAAAAAGAAAATGAAGAAGAATTACCTCAGGGGATTAGAAGTAGGGTTGAGGGTAGAAGGCAGATTACATCCAGAATGCTACAGTGAAAGCTCACCAGATACGCATTTGAAGAAAATGGAAACACTTGATCTCTAAAATGAAAGACTTTCGGAGCCTATGATAGCTACCTTATCTTTGTAAAGAGCTCACTTATGGAAGATTGATAAAATTTATTCTATGTGAATCAAGTAGATATATAACTTTTGAAAAGAAGTCATAGAGAGGCCACTTTTGATCCCATAGAAGGAATAAGCAAATTGGAGGTCTTAAAAAGCAGACTGGACACCTTTTCAGACATTAAATTTACTTGCCCCGAATGTGTAGAAGATACTGGAAATTCAACTTATCATTGTAAAAGATGCCTTTTACTGAGTGACAGGTGAACTAAATAACCTCTCAATTTCCTTTTAAGTTGAAACATATTTCAAGAATCAAATTAAGACTGGGAAATGGAGCACCATATGAATGATGAATTTACTGCTAATAAAGCAATATCTTTGCCATAATGCAAGTTTTATTACCTAAATACTGACTTTTGTCTGCCCTAGCATTTTTAGATGGTTTATCTCTGTCTACCAGGTACTTTTATTATATACTAATTTGGTAAAATTTGTACAAACTTGCATTCATAATAAAATCTTTCTATACATAGAATTGAAATTTAAGTATAGGTGACAATGATATTTGAACATTTTATTTTCTGATATTTATATACAGTATTTTACTTTGTTATAGCTTTTATATGACTGCAATATTTCTATTATGTACATAATTATTTCTATTATTTTTCCATTAAAAGCCTATAGATTGATATTCAAAATACTGAAAACATGATGAGTCATGATTAATTCTGAACATATTAAGAAAATAAGTGCTGTTCTCCTAACTTTCTCTCTTCATACTTTGCCTGTGTGCTCTGATGTTAAACTCTGGGATAAATGCTAACACTGGCTGCATTTGATCAAAGCTCTTTTTGTTATTCCTATCTCTTAAAAAAAAACTTGCTTAGCAGACATGGCCAAAGATTAGACAGCTGAGTTTATCTGTTACATTCCAGATTCTTTTGTACAAAAAGTTTTATGCTTTAGAAGTCAAATAGTTTAGTAAACAAGTAAGAATCTGATTCATCTTAGTGTAAATGTAATTTTTTTCATTTGTAGTATCCAGTATGAGAAACTACAAATCACAGACATATTCAGTTCAATCAGACAAAATTATGAGGTAAATTTTTATTTTAAATGGACATGTTAAATTCACCCTCTCTTTCACAAGCTCCCATACCAGCGTCGGGCAGATCTTTGAGTTCTGGCACCAATCCAGAAATAAAGCAAGAAAAACAAAACAATAAGGCAAAATTTCTGGTATGGACTCCACACTGCTGCTTCATAATTATAAACTAGAGTAATGAGTGTGCCTCTGTGTGATTATGCCGTTTTATTTTTCTCACAAGACGAGTTACAAGAAATATCTGTGGGAGGCTGTTAACTCTTTTTATATCAGAGTCAGGCTATCAAGGCAGCCAGTGGAGAGAAAGCATTTGGCCTGGGGCCTAGTACTATTGGTAAACCACAATTTCTGGCACTGCCACTATAATTTAAATTAAGTACAAACCAGGCTTATAAACTCACATTATGACCCAAACTTTATGATCCTTTTATATCTCCTGGGTTCTGATCACAATGAAACTTTCTCTGTCTGAAGCAATTTAATACAAACATTCCTTTGGCAGACTATAAAATGTGATTTTTCAGTCGACCTTTTATAGGTATGTTGGGTGCATATTGTGTGCTCAGTTGGAAAAGGAAAGAAAAAAAAGAAACAATGGCAATCTCCACATTTAAACATATGTGTTATGCTCCTATAAAACAGATTTGCATGAGAAAATACTAAAAGATAGTTCTAGGCCAATTTTTGCGTTTCTCTACAGAAGGCAGATGAACAAAGTTTTGGCTCAACATCTTAGCCTGTGAAAGACTAAAAATCTCAACATTTAAAATTTTTCTAGTCCTCAAAATCATCTCTGATAGTATTTCTCCCAGTCCCAACAAAACTGTTTCTTGTTTAGAGGAAAATTTCTTTCACCTGTGAGTCTTATTCTATACAACAATCTCAGAACATTTAAGTTGAAGAAAGAAACAAGGAAATGGCACTTATAATTTTATTATAACAGGTAACCTAAAAAAAAAGGCCAGGTGTTTTCAGAGAATTGTTGTTTGTAAAAAAATTAATAAAAACTACAGTACTGAAAGTTATTAAAACATGGTGGATCAAGCACAAGAATTTTAGCAAGGAGAATTTGCTCAGAAGAAAATATACAAGTTTCATGTTTATCATGTAAACATTGAAATCTGTATTAATTAGGCAATGCATGGAAGCCTAAGGCACTGGCTCTTGGTTGTGAAGTGGTCACATGCTAATGCCACAATGAATTACTCTCTTTAACTTTTTCCAATGATTCTTAATGGTACAGAGAAAATGAAATTGCCAACCCATTCAATTTTCTCACCTAGTTCTTTCTCTACTTTTGTGAAAATCAAAATGTAAGGGAACAGATTGGTTTTGCAAGTGTGATGAAGATAATGAATTACTCGGAGAGGCAAATCGGAGACAAAGATAACACTTGCAGAGATGGAAGCATCCATTGGATTCCCAGTGTTTTGAATATTTTTTTAAAGCAAAGTATCAGTTGCTACAGAAAAAAAAGTCAGTTAAAAAGGAGGCATTAACTTCGCTACTAAATAAAACTTATAAGTAAAAAGTAGTAGCTCATTCAGGTGACTGATAGAGCAGACTTGATTGTGGTAGTCACTTCACATATGTATGAAGTATATATGAAGTCATCAAATATTTTATCTTCAACTTGTACCATTTTATTTGTCATTTTTACATCAATAAATCTTAGAAAGATAGATCTTTAATACTGAAGCAAAAGATATCAACTGAGTGGATGCCCTCACATACATACCTATAGACATTGTAAGTGTAATATATGTATCTGCATGCATAAATGCACATGATGGGAAATTATTCAGCTTTAAAAAACAAATCTTTCCATTTTGGACAAAATGTACAAACTATAGAACATTATTCTCAGTTAAATAAGACTGAAATGGAAAGTCAGATATTGTCTGTGTATCCAATTGTTTGTGGAATCACACTGATAGTAGAATGGTGGTTTCCAGGGGGTGGGGGAGGCAGGCAAGGCAGAGAAATTAAGAGCTATTTACCAAAGAAAGTAAATATTCCATTTTAATGTGGATATGTTGTGGAGACAGAGCAGACAGTATGGTGCTAATGATAACACATTGCATACTTGAAATCTTCTAAGCAAGTATGTCAAGTATTCTCAGCATACATATACACAGTAATGTGAAGTGACAAATGCTTTCAATAGCAAGATTATTGTAATTATTTCACATAGAATTAGTGCATCAAATAACAAATTCTATTCCAGGAATATCTATCATTGAAACAATTCTTAGCTGGGCCTTGTGGTAAATACCCTGTAATACCAACTACATGAGAGACCTAGGTAGAGGATGGAGGCCCATGGCCAACCCCCAGCAAAAAGAGTAATATACTAATTGAAAAAAATAAAAATAAGTCTGAGGGCATGGCTCAAGTGGTAGTGTACCTAACTGACAAATATGAGGCTCTGAACTCAAACTCCATTACCAGCATCAGAAAACAAGTCTCTCAAAAACCCCAAATATTTCAATTATTTCTCCATAAACTAAAATGATGAGGTATCTAATGCTAAAAAAATGAAAATATGTTCGTTCCCAGGCAGCCTTTAGTTACTAACTGATGAGCAATGCATCCATTGCCTTGCAAAAGTATGTTATTGGATAAAGCATAGACACACAGAGTACTGTGCTCTGGGATTGCCCTGTTAAATATATTGATAAGTTGTATTTCTTTCCTGTTTCCCCTTGTAGAACAGTGATAATACACTCCCTATACTACGTATCCATAACTCCATTCAGTGTTGGGACTAACTTACAAAGAAAAGGGGAGAAGGATATTCCATGTAGAACAGCCTTTAGTAGGCTGCTTCTGCTGGGGGACCTTTCTACTGGTGCTTGTATGTGCTAATAAGTCTGTATTACTCTAGTATTTGTTAACATTTGTTGTACCTAATTTACAAAATTATGAATATGTCTCTTAAGTAAAAAACAAAACAAAACAACAAACTACCAAATAAGTCAACAAAAATTAAAACTAAATATCCCTCATATATTTTAGGTTTCTCATTTCTGGAAGACACAAGTAGGTGAGAAATGCATCATGGCAAGGTAAATGGGACTTGGACTCGGATTTGAGGACTCTGAGACCAGTTAGTGTGACATGAACATTCATGTTCCTGTTCTCTGGTGCTATGGCCTATAATTATTTTACCAAAGTTACCCTCACATCTGTTGATGGGAAGTTATAGGCATATAGATTCCTATTAAATAAATCTTTTTTTTTTTCCAGTATTGGGACTTGAATTCAGGACCCTGCAGTCTTGCGTGGTTGTTCATACAAGGCTGGTACTCTATCACTTGAGCCACACATCCCTTTCCTATTTTTTTTCTGGTTTATTGAAGATAAGAGTCTTACGTATTTGTCTCCTGGCTTTGAAGCTTATTGCTCAGATCTCAGGTTCCTAAGCAACTAAAATTACAAGCATGAGCCACTGGCCCCTGGCTTGAAAATAAATCTTGGTATTGAGTATGTACTCTGATTTTTCTTTTAACAAGAAACATTTTAGACTCATAGTTTCTTTGACTTAAATTATCTAGATTCGTTACTAAGTCCAAGAAAAATTAAGTCCAACATAATGACCCTTTTCTTTTCTCAGAAAAACAACTATGATGAAAAATTATAATTTCTCTTTTAATGATGCTCTTAAAACTACTCTTCTCTTGTGTTCCCAGCTGATGCTTAATGTTGTGTTTCATGATAGAAAAATATGAATTGCTACAATTCTGTGAAATAAACAGGTTGAAAAATATCCACAACACTCAAAATTGATTTAAAGGAAACGGTCTCTTCTTTCTATCTTTATGTTACACCAGCAAGAAATATCTTAACACTAGAACTCAATTTGGAAACAAAATGGAAAAGCAAAATAAAATTGAAAAATAACAAGCCACTAGAATTTTTTTTCCCCACTATGTGTATTTCCAAAAAATACCACTTGGGGAACTATGTAATTTAAAAAGTGTTTTCCAGAGGGAGAAGCAGATTCTTTTTACTTTCATGTAGTACAACTACTTTGAGTTTACAAGTTATTGAAAAGTCAGAGGCATTCAAATTAACAAAGCAGTAAAAGTTTAATATGTGGAAGCAATTTGTTAGAATTTAACCAGTTTTACCCTGTATGAGATTGCTTGTTGCTTTGCAATTGGAACTAGCATCCATCATTGTAAACAGACTATAAAAATTCTATAGAGAAATGTCCATCATAAGAGAGCAGTTCTGCTGGGTGCTTGTGGTTCATACCTGTAATCCTAGCTACTCAGGAGCCTGAGATCTGAGGATTATGGTTCAAAGCCAGACGGAGCAGGAAAATCTGTGAGATTCTTATCCCCAGTTAGCCACCAGGAAACCACAAGTGGAACTGTGGCTCAAAGTGCTAGCGTGCTAGCCGTGAGTGAAAAAGCTCCGGGACAGCACCAGGCCTTAAATTCAGTCCCAGAACTGACAATAAAATAAAATAAATTAAAATAAAATAGAAGAGCAGTTCTGGGTCTGTCACAGAGTTTCAGAAATATGAAATGTATGCCATAGGGATCCACATTTGTTCCCTGATTTCATCCATCCTCATGGCTAACTGTTCAGTTCAATCAAACATCTGAAGTGCCCAATAAATTCATAGCCTATAGGGTATGAGTTAATTTTCAATATTACTTGTGGAATTATTTATCTTCACCTGATTCATCTTTCTTCTTTCATATGTGCCTAAAAATGCCATAAAAAAGAAATATAAATAGGCAATTTAAAGAGGGGTTCCCATAGAAAACTGAATTTTTGTAAGAAACAAAGTGAAAGGATAGATAATAGTTTCCTAGATTTGTTTCCTTTACCATGTTTATGGACATTTTTTGGTGAGTTGTGTAATTTTTCATTTTTTTTCACAGTAACTAAAATATTCTTTAATATTTTTTTTCAAGTAACCAAAGATTTACAAGTCTAGAAAATTTAGAAGGGGAGGAAGCATAGGAGTGAAAATTAGTAACAGTTCAATAATAACAGTTTGATGTTTTCAATAAAAATAAATTTGGATTGAGTTTGTTTTATGTGCGGCATCGTGCCAAATAACCTAAAAGATCTATCTGTGTCTCTTAGGAATGTTTGATAGACTTGTACTCTTTTTATTCCCAAGACAACATGTGCTAACATCTTGAAATCGTCACAGGTTTTTCGATGCATATCAACCTATACACATATAAAAGGAGTCTGAAAGTTTGTTTTAACACAGTTGGAAATCTGTTTCCATCCATGTTTTTTTTTTTTTAACTTTTCAAAATCCAAATCTCTCACAAAGGTTTGTATATGTTCTTAAATGTTTTACAAAATACTTATTTAGTGTCTGAGTTGTCTCGTCTTGAATTCCACAGTTTCTTTAGCCCCTATTATTTGACATTTAATTTCCTCTGTGATAAATAAGATCACATATTACATAATTATATCTGGAATCATACATATTTATAAGCATTTCTAAATTAAACCTTACCTTTTATGCTTGGAGACACTTGAAATTGCATGAAATTGCAGGAAAGCCAATCTACCTAATATATTTTACTCCAGATTATCTCACTGGACATTTTTTTAATTTAAATTTTAATTTTATTGTCAAGGTGATATACATTGGGGTTACAGTTACATAAGTAAGATAATCAGTACATTTCTTGTTGAACTTGTTACCCTCTCCCTTATTTTTCAAAGATCAATTTATAAATACTTTTTATAGCACTTTTGTTGTCTAGGAATGGGTGTTGAACTTGCTAGGAACATGTTCAAGTCCCAGCTACTGTTGGTTTTAATTATTGGCATCTTGTCCAAGGCAGCCTCAGACAATTATCCTTTTACCTACACCTCTTCTGCAACTGGGATTACAGGCAAGTACCATTAACATCTACTTATTTGTTGAGATAGGGAATGTCTCACTAACTTTCTACCCTGACTAGCCACAAACCATAGTTTCCAAATCTCCAACAAGTAGAAGGAACTACAGAAGTGAGCTAAGGTGATGATCTAAATCTTCATGTCTTTTGGAGTATTTGATTGTGTTTTAGAGTCAAAATATTATTTTGAAAGATTATTTTTCAAAGGAAATTAGTCTAAAGTTTAAAAAGGATTGGTTCCAATCATTTTGTAAAATGTTGCATTTTTGAAACTGGGGGAGAATAAGGGAGTGGGAGGGTGACACTTTTCAAAAAGAAATGTACTTATTACCTGATTTATGTAACTATAACCCCTCTGTACATGACCTTTACAATAACATTTAAAAACCATAGTTTTTACAAAAGCCCTGTCTCTGGCGCTTTCTTATAGTTTGTGAGCTTTACAGATTTTTTTGTTCTATTAAAATTCATAAAAATAGTTGCTAAATTCTTAGAGCAATTCTGTTGTCCTCCTAATTTCTGATGGCTATTGACAAATGTGAAGGACTGTTATTGACTGCCAAAAGCTAAGTAGGGACTGCTGGCTGCTGAGAGCAACAAAAAGCTACTATGAGTATTTAGTGTGGCCAATTGTGATTGTTGAAAGGCTAATTCTGGACAGAATTAAGGTTCACCACTGAAAGAAACAGAATAAAACTATTCTGAGTCTCAACACATTTACTTCATGCTTCTGGAAAATATATTCAATTTTAATAGATAATATCCTTGGGAAGGATGAACACTAGTATGTTCTTGATTCTTAAACTTTTATTGAAGTGTGTGTGTGTGTGTGTGTGTGTTGTGCCTGTCCTTGGGCTTGAACTCGGGGCCTAGGTGCTCTCCTTGAGCTTTTTTACTCAAGGCCTCTCCCTCTTGAGCCACAGCTATACTTCTGGATATTCTTTTTGTAGTTTATTGGATATAAGAGTCTCACAGTATTTCCTCCCTGGGTTGGCAGCAAACCATGATCCTCAGATCTCAACCTCCTTGGTAGCTAAGAGTTTTGGTGTGAGGCATGAGGGTTGGGCCTGCACTGAGAGTTTTAATGTTTTTTTTTTTTGTTTGTTTTTGGTCAATTGTGGGGCTTGAACTCTGGGACTGAGAGCTGTCCCTCAGCTCTTCAGCTGAAGGCTAGCACTATACCACTTGAGCCACAGTGCCACTCCTGGTTTTTCTTATGGTTTACTGGAGATAAGAGTCTCATGGAATTTCCCACCAGGGGAGGCTTTGAACTACAACCCTCAGATCTCAGCCTCCTGAGTAGCTAGGATTACAGATGTGAGCCACCAGTACCTGGCTTAATGGTATTGTTTAATGAGGACATTCAAGGAGACTTTAGCTAATTATAAATTTAACTTAGTTTACTTACTCTTCAAGTGTTTTAAAAATATTTTCTGTGTACCAGGAATTGAGATGTTTGTTAGAAATATTCATATGAAGAAAATGTAATTTTGTTTGCAAGAAGATTGCAGTTCAGCTGAAGAAATAAGGGTACCTATTTACAATGCATTACAATAAAAGATGCAGTTGGAAAAATCCAGAACGCTTCCATGAATGCATTAACAATATTCTACTTTAGGCTGGGCATTTTAGAATCTCACAGACATGCCTGCCTGGGGTGGTTTCAAACTGCAATCCTCACCTCAGCTTCTTGAGTAGCTAGGGTTACAGGCTTGAGCCGAGGATGCTGGTGAATGTTTTACTTCTTAGAGGCATCACTGTGCCATTTACAAAAACAGTGACACATTTTAGGTGAGAATTGTTCATTAAATGTAAGTCCAAAAGTGGCACTGAAGGAAGAGGAAAAATATAGAGTTTACAAAGTTAAAAGCTTGAGTGTTTTCTCTTCTGGAAGGTGTAGCAAAATATATTCTTGGAACAGAAAGCAAGGGGCCAGAGTCCAGCATTGGAATTTATGACATAAGTAAAAGCAGTAGGGAACAGATACACTCTTTAGAGTAGCTTCAGATTCACATCCAAAATGATGAGTGTAAAGTGAGGAAATTTTGTCCCATACCCAATAAGAAAAGAGTGTCTGGCACGTGTTGGGCCTGGCACTTATGCACAAATTTGGGTTGACTGAAAAATTCAATTTCAATTAAGGATGATTATCTGAAGATAAAATTTCACATTTGTGGGAGATGAGTTTGCAACACCTGATGATATGTTATAGTGTTCCGACAGATACCATCACTTAAGGGATAGGACTACTCTTGTTCAATTTTAGAGGTATTTCAATAAATTTCATTATATTTACAAACTACATGACTATTCTTTTCTCAAGTCAATCAATAGCAGGGTTGAAGAATTCCTTATACTGCACATTAGAAAAATAATATACATTTGAAGATTTCCATATACCACACATTAGTGCATCCATATAAAGAACTCATTGACTAATGCGTCAGTATTTACATAAATAAATTACATCCAATGTTCCCATGACACACATGAATAGGACTACATTAATAAAGATTTTGGGAGTCAATGAATGCTACAATGAAATATAAGAATTTCTGTACAGGTTCCTAATTTTTCTTTGCTAGTTCCTGAGTCCAAAATAATTATAATAACCATATGATCATATTTCCATCTTATATATCCTTTGCTGTGTTCATATAAATTGATACAAAGATAATTAAATAAATTTATATCAGAAATTTAGTTAAGTAATTATTCCTTTAGCACATTCATCTAGAACAATTTCCCAAGCTGACAATATTATAACGTAGCAAATTATTTCAGAATGCTGTATGTAGGATGGGACTAAAAATCTTAATGATGCCTAGTATTTCAACCAAATTACAAAATATAGAGAGCTTGTTCATTAAGATAACACATGTTATATGCATTTTTCATAATGAGACAATAATATCAATAAAATAAATAATAATGAATATATTTGATAAGTCATATTTATTTTAATGCTGGCTCACAGAGACATCAGAAGTCATAGATCCAAACTATAGAAACAAAAATACACTTAGTTTTATGGGTGGCTTTACTGTATCCTGGTTTGTAATCTATTTGGAAAATTGCCAAGGAGTGGAACTTTTAGATGATAAGGATTAATTTTTTAGTATGTTTAATTTTGAGGAAATTTCATATTACTTTCCAGAGTGGTTGATCAAATTTTACTTGAAAGAGGTGGGGTGGGGTCAAGGGGAAAGAGATAGACAAATGAAGAGAAGGGAGAATGCAATCAAGATTCAATGTATAGCTTACAAAATTAAAAAGAGTGAGGGAAGGGGTGGGTAAGGGAGAAATAGATGAGAATATTAAGAGTGACATTCACCAAGGTACAATACATGTATTAACTGCTTTGTACAACGACTTAAATATAATTTAAAAAAGGAAAAACATAAGAGCTTCCAAAAATTAAATACACCCAGTAACCCTCTCTTTATGTATGTCAATAAATAGATCAATATGCCTATATAGATCTCTATATATTTGATATTTAGAGAAAGAGAAGTCTATCAATATAGATATATAGATATGTATCAACATAGGTATCTATATTGACATACAGAGAAAGAGAGAAAAGGCAAGAGGCAAGTTAATCACCCAAAATGTAGACCATGTTGGTAATTTTAATTAAATTCTATAGATGGTTATGTAATTTTACATCAACAGGGAGTTATATGGGTTATTTTGAAATGTATCTTTAACTTACTCTCCTGACCATTAGTCTTCATTGTCCTTAACAAAACCACACACATTTATAACTCATAAATCATATTTTCTTTCAGATCTATGGTAAAGTACCTTTTAGATTCTAAAGAGAGAAGTAAGGTGATAGGTGTTTTAAATAAAATTAAAAAAAAATGTCTTCAGGGTGTCAGCTTAGCCATTCAGGAGAATATAAAATAAGTGCATAGTTGTGGTTTATATAAGCAAGCCAGTTTGCTTCCTGAGTAGTTATACAGCTATCCAAACCATGGCTCCAAGTATTAAATGATGTTTGGAAAAGGGCCTTGCTTATTTTCAAATCATGTTTAGATTTCAACTTAATATTTTGAACCTAATAGAAGGAAATCATCATAAATTCATCTCATCTGTTAAATAGACAACACCCAAGAGAATGCTGGTGGTGTAGGCATGAGGATTTGGAGCTGGCTGCCAAAGATAATAAATAATTAAAGTACATTTGGAAATTTAAATATGGCTTTGTTTAGCATATGTGATCATTAGTGGAGAAAAGGCATCCTAGATAAGATATAGAAGTAGAAAGGAAAGGTCCTGAAAACTTTTTATTGTTTGATACAGGTCATTTCTGAGTGAATCTTGCACTACATTTTGTGTCTGTTACTACAAATTTCAAAGCACTTTTACCCAGTGTTTTGACTTTGAAATTGGGGGGTGGGGAGGAAAGTGGGGAAAAATGAGGGAGAGTGTAACAATGTTTGACAAGAAATGTACTCACCATCCTATGTATGTAAGATATGCTACAGTAACTGGAGTAACTATTAAATGAGTATATAATATGATAGCTAGAAGTTGTTTTAAACTTGAAGCAAGAAAACTGGAATATACTAATCATATAATTAAGTATGCAATTATATCAATTAATTATATAATTACTTTCATGTTTTTTTTTATTTTTTATTTTATTTTTGTCAATCATGTGGCTTGAACTCTGGGCCTAGGCGCTGTCCCTCAACTCTTCAGCTCAAGGCTAGCACTGTACCACTTGAGCTACAGCGCCACTTCCGGTTTTCTGGTGGTTTACTGGAGATAAGAATTTCATGGACTTTCCTGCCTGGGTTGGCTTTGAACCACAATCCTCAGATTTCAGTCTCCTGAGCCAATGGTACCTGACTACTTTCATGTTTTAAGATGTAATATCATTTTAGAGTTTTCATGTCTCATACCTGCAATCTTAGTGATATAGAAGGTTAAGATCTGAGAATCACTGTTCAAAGCTAGCCTGAGCAAGAATGTCCATCAAACCTTTATCTCTTATTAATCACCAAAAATCCAGAAGCAGAGAGATGGCTCAAGTGGAAGAGCACTAGTCTGCAGCAAAAATGCTCAGGGACAGCACCAGACCCTGAGTTCAAGTTCCAGGACTGACCAAGAAAAAAAAAAAATATATATATATATATAGTGTACTGTTTTTACTTAAGTATATGCTGTATTTACACAAACACCCAAATCTAGGCATTGGGTAGTTTAATTCATTCTGAACTAATAATCAGGACTAATGTTCTATTCTATTCTTTCAGTGGATTATTGGTTGACAATTTTTTTTCTCTCCTGGGATGGGATGAAAACTCAATAAATCGTTGTATTAATTGCTTTTCATTCTTGTGCCTACAAAGAAGTACTTATTTTAATGTTGCCAGCTAGTTACCAAAAGTAATGTTTATAAAAATCAATAATCCAGCACTGTTTTTAGTACTTGTATGAACCAGGGTTACTATACTATACTATTATTATATTTGATACTGATGAAGATAAGGTTTCAGAATTTTGCTGAGATTTCCCTAAACAATCAGAAGTAGAGCTAAGTTTCTAATTCAGCTTCTCAGAGTTCAGAACTCCTGTTTTGACCACTCTCTTTTTCACTCTCCAGCATACTAATCTCAAGGGGTTTGAAGATGAATCAATTAGTTTATCTAAACTGAACCCAGAAGGAAAATGCTTTTGTTTAATAAATGCTTAAGAAATATTAATCTTAAAGATTGTGATAATGATATGAGGGTTATAATTTCTAATCCATTATGGATTCCATGTTTGGATACTATGCCTTATAAAATAAACCTTAGAAATCTCAACAGTCAGGGGCTGGGAAGGTGGCTCAGTGGTAGAGCACTTGCCTTGCATGCTTGAGGCCCTGGGTTCGATTCCTCAGCACCACATAAACAGGAAAAAAAAAGCCGGAAGTAGCACTGTGGCTCAAGTGGTAGAGCACTAGTCTTGAGCTGAAGAGCTAAGGGACAGTGCCCAGGCCCAGAGTTCAGGCCCCACGACCAGACCCAAAAAATCTTAACAGTCAATATTTGGTGTCAGTTGGTGATAATTTGATTAATTTTTTTCTTTCTTCATTGTGTAAAACTCTGTCCCTTTTGTTCACAAGTTAACAATCTTTATGGAACATCTAACATTTTCTATAAAGCATTCTCCCAGAAAGTGCTTAATGTTCTATATTAAACTTATATTTGACTTGGTAAGTCAGAATATTCTCTTTGCATTAAAAATTGTGTGCTGTAAGATAAGCATGAACAATTTCATGCAATACAACAGTCAATAGATAATTTAATACCAACAGCACTCACATAAGAATAATTCATAGTTCCTGCCAGATGTCACATAGCTAGAGCTCAAATTTAAATGATTCTTTACAGTCTTTACAATACTGACATTAATAATTCCATTTGATCCCCAACCATCTTTAGCAACTTCAGTATCTATTGAGTTGCAAACACATGCTTCTAACTACCTAGACACCTCTGCCTATAAATTCCACATTCTACTTATCACCAGTCTTTCTCAAATCAAGCAGATCACTTTCCTGCTGAATCTCAGCACTTTTTCCTTTCCTTTCTATCTCTTAAGCTAAATTTGATGAGTTCACAGTATTTTTCTGTTACCTTATAAACTTTACATATTTATTATATTATTTGCAAAGCAGAGATCATATCAGATATCCATCTACTTCTTCAAACCTACTCATTCCTTGTTCATAGTAAAGGGTCAGCAAATATTTGTGGAATAAATATGTTTGAATTACATTGAAGAGAAAAGTGAGACTAGGGCAAATTATCTAGCATGTTGAAATAAAGTAATTTGAAATGGCAGGAAAAATAGCTGGAATAGCTAAATATCTGACTTATTGTGAAATTTTCTCTGAAACATAACCATGCCTACCTCTCATGAATTCTTTATTACCTAAACTCTTCTTACATATTTTGCTTAGATGGTCATTGTATTTCTCTGTCTGCATTTTTCCAATAGAAAAATATGATGGTGGACATCATGGTTTAATACTTTGAGAATTCTCTTCTAACTGGAAGCGAAACTAATCAAAGTAACTTGTCTTCAAATATTTATTCACAACTCTAATGAAAAGCACTCTGTCAAATTATAGAGTACAAAAACCACAAAAAACACACACTTTAGTCAATTTTGAGGAAACAATAGGATTTACTTTGGCCTTGATTCTACAAAACAGTATTGAGAAATGTCAGATTGCTATTTTGCTAAAAGCAAAGGAAGAAAATTTTTCCTGACATTCTTTGCTGAGCTTTAGTCTCAAATGGGAGCAAGAGTTACAGTAAAGAGTTTTATAACTGATTTCAATCCTTTACTGAAGATGTTTAGACTTTACCTTCAACAAGGGGAGCTATTTAAACTCCTGATGGGACAGATTTCATACCGCTTTGAGATATATACAAAGCAGAAGCCTGCGCATAAAACTTTTCTGAGTTCTCTGCACACTTCTATGTGAGATGCTAATTTTCTAGGCAATAAAGTCTTTCTTAATCAAAAGGGAATCTGACTTTTTCAGTCTTTGAAATGTTTAGCTCTTTGTAACATTACATTGACTCCCCAGTTAGCTCACAAAATCTCTTCAAATAACTTCCAGTTTGAGTTCCATAATCTGCAGCAAAGTCTTTTTGGAGACGAAATATCAATTGATGTACAATGGCCTTTTAGATTAAAAAAAAATCTATATATGTCTCAAGTTCAGCAACATAAAACACCAGGAGGTGGGTACTCAAAGGGGTGGGGTGGGGCCAAGGGGAAAAGTGTGAACAAATGAAGAGGAAAAGAGGGGGTGGAAGGAGAACACAGTCAAGAATCCAAAATATCATACAAAATTAAGAGTAAGAGGAAGCTTAGATCCAGGCGGGACTGGTGAGAACACTACTCAAGATACATTGTATTCATAACTGCTTCATTAAATGGCAACTCCTTTGTACAACTACTTAAAGATAATTAAAAAAAATTAAAACTCCTTTGCACAACTACTTAAAGATAATTTAAAAACATTTTTTTTTCCCTTGGGTCCGGTCGTGGGGCCTGAACTCTGGGCCTGGGCGCTGTCCCTCAGCTCTTCAGCTCAAGGCTAGCGCTCTACCACTTGAGTCACAGTGCCACTTCCGGCTTTTTTTTTTTTTTTCTGCTTATGTGGTGCTGAGGAATCGAACCCGGGGCCTCAGGCATGCAAGGCAAGTGCTCTACCACTGAGCACCTTCCCAGTCCTTTAAAAACATTTCTAAATCTGAAGGAAAATATGTTTCAAAATTCATCCTTATATGAATGGAAGTTGTGTAATAATACTGGGGGTTCTGTGAGGTTGCTTTGTAGTTTTGCCAGGTCTCCTCTGGGTCTGATTTCTTATTTGGAAATACTTTGACCTCCCATTCAACTTTACTTCTCAGAGATGTCACCGTTTTCCAGTGCTGTCAAGCTGGGATCATATCATGAACATATGCATCATTGGGTAGGATATCCTGCACATAGACTAGAACATTCCGCTCCTGTACTCCATTTTCTCCACTGAGATTCATGTCCATCTTATATGCAATCACTTAGCAGTGACTATAAAGATGGTAGTGGTAGTATAGGCAAAATTAATCATTAGAGTTACAAATATTGGGCTGCACAACTTTAACAAAGTGATAAAAAAAATGCATGATGTTACAATAGGACATTTTCCTGTGATTTTTGCTATCCCTTTAATATCACACTTTGCTCTTTGTTTTTAAAAAAATTTTTTTTGTGAAACTACCATATAGAGGGGTTACAATTACATGGGCAAGGTAATGAGTAGATTTCTTATCATGCATTGTTGCCTCCTCCTTTGTTTCCCCTTCCCATCCCTTCCCATCCTCCCCCCCACTCTTTACTCTTGACATTCTGAGTTTGAAGGATCAGACAATTTTTCTATCAGTGTCTTTCTCTCTTTTCATAAAAGTTTTATGTGTTCTAGTTTTTCAAACTATGAACATTGACAAACAAGCCATTTTGTGGAAATACCCATATATTTTCTTGCAGTAAATATTGGAGAGCAAAGTGTTCGATCACATTTACATTAAGAAACTACTGGCATTTTATGTTCCTCGCAGCCAGGATGAGATACTTGCTTTACATCTCTGAAATTAACATTTTCAAACTTATTTTCTGTCCCTTTTTCTTTTTTATTTTGTTATTTCACCTTTCTCTTCTTGTCTTTAAGTTGTTGTGCGAAGGAGTTTCCACTTGCCTCTCAGATTATGAATGCAATGAATCCTGATTAATGTCATCTCTTTCAACATTCTCATCCATTCCTTCCCTACCCACCCCTTCCCTTACTCTACATATTTATGAAATATATAGACTTCTTGACTGCATTCTCTTCCTCTTTTCTTTATTCATTTACTCATTTACTACTACACATTGTATTGAGTGTTTTGTTGCAACTACCTTTTTTTTTTGGTTGTCGTGGGGCTTGAACTATGGGCCTGGGCACTGTCCCTTAGGTCTTCAGCTCAAGGCGAGCGCTCTACCACTTGAGCCACAGCACCACTTCCGGTTTTCAAGTGGCTTATTGGAGATAAGAGTCTCATGGACTTTCCTTTCCTGTCTGGCTTTGAACCATGATCCTCAGATCTCAGCCTTCTGAGTAGGTAGGATTACAAGTGTGAGCCACTGGTTCCGGCCAAATAATTTGTTTCAAATGTGAATTTTCCTGATGACACTGGTTTTAAGAAATATTTTTATATATATCTTAGCAACTAATATAGTCATAAGTTGTTAAAAAGTAAAAATAGATATATTCAGAAAAATGCCTTACTAGATTATTTTTTATTAGTGGAGAAAACCAAAGGGCGTATTCACACAAAGTAGAGAGCTGTAAAGTTACACCTTGTGGAATCATCTCCATGATGTTAGTAATAAGTAAAATATATTGCAGTGCATCTTTTAATATGCAATTCCTGTTAAACTACGTTGGATATTTTTTGTATTTTTAATAGACTTAAAATACGCATAGCATAAAATTAAATACTTTCTTTAACTTTTAGGTGTAAGTTCATTGGCCACAAATATATTTGTAATGCTGTACAATTGTATCCACCATATGTCTTCAGAACAATTTTTCTTTTAGAATCACTCAGATCCTATAATCACCATTTTGTTTTTTAGTTTCTTATATGTAGAAATATAGAAGTTGTAGTTTGATTTTGTGACTGATGTGTTTCGTTTAACTGAATATTTTCAAATTTTTATTTTTACAAATTTTACATGTTTTGTAGTTTGTCATAATTTAATAGTTGTGTTTTTTTGTATTGAAAAATTTTATTTACATATACTGTTCTACTTTGTTTCATGTAATTTTTTTTATATTTTGTCTGACCTTAGTATATATCCACTCTTGCTTTCTTTTATTATTATTTTCATGAAATACCTTTTTCCATCTTTCCATCTGTGATCTATATGGGTGTAAACTGAATATCTGATAGATAGCATAGAGATGGATTTTTAGAAATCTCTCCTATGACTCTGTCTTTTGATTGGAGAATTTATTTACGATTAAATTCATTTCTGATAAGGAGAGACTAGTTTATAGCATTTTTTACTTCCCTATATGACATATAGATTTTTATCCCTAGTACACTGCATTGTTTTATTTTTTTATTGCTTTTCTGTAGTGATATATTCAAATCCCTTTAGTATTTCATTTTCAGAGTATTCTATTATAAAGAAAATATAAGCATTTTCATAGTTACCATGGAGATTGTACTGGAAATATTCAAATTATAAAATTCTAACTTGAATATTTCTCAACTGCACACCAAACTCTGCTTTTCTAACAGCTTTATTCTTAATCATTTCAGTGGTGGATATCACAAAATACATTATACCAAAAATATAAACTAATGATTTTTTAAAATGTGTTACTATATAAATTATGTTAAAACAAAAGTAGAGAAAAACTATTATTAATAGTAACTATTATAATTGTCTTCATGATTAATATTACTTGACATTTTTATGTCTGTATCTTTGAGTTAATCTAGTGTCTTTTCATGACTCCGTGAGTACTTTTCATAAGGTTGTCCTAGTGACAAAAACATATTATCTCTCAGCTTTGGCTTATTCCTGACCATTTTAATTTCTTTTGAAAGACAATTTAGTTGGGTATAAGATTGTTGGTTAGCTGGGTGCTGGAGGCTCACACCTGTAATCCTAGCTACTCAGGAGGCTGAGATCTGAGAATCATGGTTCAAAGCCAGCCCAGGCAGAAAAGTCTGTGAGACTCTGATCTCCAATAAAACACTAGAAAACCGGAAGTGGCGCTGTGGCTCAAGAGGTGGAGCACTCACCTTGAGCTGAAGAGTGCAGGGACAGCGCCTAGGCCCAGAGTTCAAGCCCCATGACCGACAAAACAAACAAACAAACAAAAAGATTGTTGGTTAACATTCTCCTTTTCCTAGGACTATGAGTATACAGTCCCACTGTATTCTGATCTCCAAAGTTTCTGGTGGGAAATATGCTAATATGCTGACAATCTTAGTGCAGAGTTCCTGCATTTGAGATGTCACTTCTTCCTTGCTACTTTCATGATTCTCTGAAATTTTTATTATAAAATCTCAACGTGGGCTTTCTTCGAATTCATCTTACTTAAAATCTATTAAGCTTCTTGATGCTTCTTGAGCTTCACGACTTGCTACCTAATTTCAAAGTTTCAGCCATAATTTCTTCAATTATTCTTTTCTGTCTCTTTGTCTTTCTCCTTCTCTCTTGTCTATCTCTCTGTCTGTCTGCCTCTTCCCTCCCTTCTTCCCTCCCTCCCTCCCCATTTTTCCCCCTCCTTTCCTACCCCCCCTTCTCTCTCCTACATATGCACTTCCATGAAACACCCAAAGCATTTTTTTTTCTGCATCAGGTGATGATGTCTCTAAAAGAGTAACCAAATCTCTAAAAGAGTAACCAAAACAATCTTTTCTTCTTAGTATCTCAAATATCATTTTATAGTAATGGGAACCTGACATGTATATTGTGAATATTTCCTTACCAGTTGATTATAATTTTATTTCCATAGAGGCTTCCTAGACCCACAGAGTATTTCAAATTTTACACATAAAAATCTTTGCACTATTTTTATGAAATAATTTTTAGTTTTTATGTTCTTTCAAAGAAAATTTTGTCTATTTAGGTTGCAAAGAAATCCTCCCAATTTTTTTAAAGATTTTTTTTTTAGTTTTAAATTTTATGTATTACTGGCTATGGTGAATCTCATAGTAATTTTTGTGTGTCATGTTTAGTAGATACTGATTTTTTCCCTTTGTGTGGATGTTCAATTGTAATGGTTTCAATGGCTGAAAAACATTCATTCTGTTAATGAATTGTTGGCACTTTGAAAATCAAGTAACTATTTATGTCAGAGAAGTTTTGATTGTCTATTATACTACTGATGCTTTTTCTTATCTTTATACAATGTATAATCAACACTATATTACTTTACTACTGTGAATATTTGTAAGTTATTAAGTCAGTATATTTGTTTGTATTGCTTAATAGGAAATTAAATATGCTTAACAATTTAAAACAATACCTATGATTATCTTACAGTCTAGTGGGTTAACAGTATAGTAATTGCTTTGCTGAGGTCTCTGCTCAAATTTCCACAGGATGAAATTTACACATCAGATAGCTGAATTCTCTTGCATTTGGGGTCCTATTCCACCTTTATTTAGAGAATTTTTAGAATTCTGTTTCTTATATTTATAGGATTAAAATACAGTTTTCTTACTGGTTTTTCAGTTGGAAGACACATTTAGTTCATGGGAGTCACCCAACCCCAAAATCCCTTCATATCTAAAGTAAGCAGTGGGAATTTCTCTTATGTTAAATTCCTCTAATGTTTCAGATATCTTATTGTATCTGAATCTTACTTCTAGATGTAGATTTAGATGACTTTTGTGCTTAGGTTAAGGCCAGCTACACGGTATTTCATTAAAAAAACTGTTCTAAAGGTTGACCCATTGTAACAACGAGATGTACAATATACTGTTGAACAATGAACTTTACAATTTAGGAGGGGGGGTGTAGTTGTGGAAGTGGGAGGGAAGGGATGATAGGGGAAAAACAAAGGATGAGGCAACAGTGCTTGATAAGAAATGTACTCTTTACCTTGCTCATGTAACTGTAACCCTTCTGTACAGTATTTTCAAAATAAAAATTTATAAAAAAGCACCCCCAACCCAGAGATTAGAGAAATGTAGCCCCATGAAGAAAAGCAAGAGAGTTGTTACCAACATAGAGCAAGTAAAAAAGAAAATATGAAATCTACAAATAAAAAACTGTATCATATCCCATACATTCATTGCATCATTGCATTGCATTTGCAGCCTTAGAATAGTGCATTGCAGGATGGTATATTGGGGATTTCTAAGAATTCTGCATATTTAACAAGATAGCAATCATAATGTATTTTACTTATCCCTCTTTTTTTACTTTTTTTCTTTTTAGATGGGGGAGGGCTTAAACTTTGAGCCTAGACACTCTCCCTGGGCTCTTCAGCTCAAGGCTAGCACTCTACCACTTAAGCCACAGCACCACTTCCAGTTTTATGGTGATTAATTAAAGGTAAGAGTCTCATGGACTTTCCTGCCTGGCTGACTTTGAACTGTGATCCTCAGATCTCAGCCTCCTGAGTAGCTAGCATTATAGGAGTGAGCCTCCAGCACCCGACATCCCTCTTGTTTTGTTTCAGGTTATTGTAAATAGTCTATAATTTTGGCATTTTTGTAAATATTTTAGATACAGCTTGTCAATCTCTATTTAAAAAAACAGATAGATTGATAAACATCATTTTGAGGAGAAGAGATTTTTTTTTTATGTTTGCTTTTTGACAATAATGAAGTTTAAACTCTGAGCCTTGTATCTTCCGGATAGTGCTCTACCACACTCCTAGCTTCTATTTTGCATTTTAGTCATTTTTCAGATAAGGTTTCATGTAGAGGGGTGGGGGAACACAGGAGCATAACAACACACTTGACTTATTCATTGAGAGAAAGGTCTCATTTAGTTTTTACCTGAGCTGGTTTTGAATTAGGATTTTCCTTATGTCTCTATCATGATTAAGTCTGATTATAGTATGTGCCACCAAGCCTGTCAGACAGGTAAACACACATTGGAACTGTGAGTAGGTGCATCCTACTCAGAAGTCATGGTTGTCACACATAATAGTATCTGTCTATGAGTAGAGGAGCCCACTACTAGTTGTAAGTATAAACAGCAGGTTGTAGAAGAAGGATCTCAAGGACTCTGTGTTGTTTCTCATTGGCTGAAAGGTTCAATACTGCTTAGATGCTGATTCTCCTCAAGTTGATCTGGCCTTACCACCCCACCAGTGTAGATCTATGACGTCTTTATGGAGGACTTGATAAGCTGATTCTAAGATACACATGAAAAAGCCTGAAATCCTGCAAAAGCCAAATAAATATCATGTGGGTTCTGTGTACCTTGCCATGCTTGTGCTGAGCACATCGTGAGAGGTGGATCTTCCCTAAGGGTTGCTACCTTTATGATGAAGCACAATTATGTGCACATACTGTTCCATATACATATACATATATATATCTTTTCCCTCATCTTGTGCCTTCTCATTTCTGGCTTCTGTACATTGGATTATTTCTATTGATTTCTGTGCGGAATAGTCTAGGTGTGTTGGCTCAACACTGTAATCTTCTTTGCCTGAAATGAAGAAAATAGAGAATTGTGTTTTGAAGACAGCCTGGGCATAAAAACTCATACAGTTGTAAGGTGAATCAACCCAGAAGCTACATTTTGGAAGGTTGGAATATTGGAGTCTTTTTTACACAGTTAGCAGGCTGCAGACAGCCAGTTGTTACAAAGGCCTGAAACCCCCAAATACACTTAACATGATTAAGGAACAGGCTACAGAGAAAGAAAGAACAAACACAATGTCAACAAACCAATTCAGCTCAGATGGAGAGCTGAAATGGGACTCCATGATGACCAGAGACGAGACAGGAGAAAGGAGACGGGACACTATCATGGAGACATATGTGATACGGCAGTAATGGCAGTTGGGCTGGTCCAGGTTTAAATAGGGTCCAAGCAGGGGGAAGGCCCACAGGAAATTCCCAGTCCCAGGTACTGGACTGACAGGTTCCGTAATCTATCAGCCAAGTGCCCAACCCTGTCGCCAGGGTTCCTGGCAGGCCCATTATCTGGGAGGCAGGTGATGGGCAGGGGTGTTTCCTTCCCCCAGGATAAAGACAAAATGTCAGACCCTACCATCCACCATGTGGCCAAAATGGCACCCGCCAGACCTGACCTCCTTACTTCAATACAACAGTTTATTGAGTAACTAGGAATAGTGGTATGCACTTGTGTGACAAGAACCTATCATTACTAAGACTAGGAATAGGCAAAAAAAGGAGGAACACAGACAAGCGCAAGGGGTGGGGGGAAGATTAGAGGAATGGGTCAAGTAGTGGAGTGTCTTCCTTGCAAGTGAAAATACCCCCCCCTAAAAGGTAAAACAAATGCTTATTTTATTATACCATACTAAAAACTAAGATTGTACTCCATGTAAAATATAGAAAACTTGTAAAAATATAGTATATTCTTCCACTCCATTTTCCATTATCATATTATCATCCTTTTAAATATTTTTTCCCTTTTCCTTCAATTTCTTGAATCATTTTTTTTGGAAAAAAAACATTTGTACTACTGCTACATGATATTTAATATGACATTTTACTCTTGGTGCTTTGCAAATCATGTTTTTCTTCGGACTTTAGCTATTGGGGTAAAATTTACTTAGTATGATTTGATTCTCAGTTATTGTATATGGGTTTTGTTAGTATTCCAAGTATATAGTTGTTGCAGTTCCATAATAGGAAACATTTTAGTCTGATTTTCTCTTTTGTTTCAAAGTCTCTAGCCCTGGTATTACTTGACAGGAGCTTGCCCCACAATTGAGATGTAGTGTGAAGAAAAAAATTAAATTGCATGCTTTTGTACATTATTTCACAAAATGACACCAGTGAACAATTCTTTTATTGCCCTTCTTTAAATTATGTTAATTTTTCTTTAATTTTTACCTCTATTCTTCAGGCTACATAATTGCTATGAATATATCTTCCAATCCATTGATCTTTCTTCTTCCATTTTCTAATCTTGTCATACGCACAATGAAATTTTAGTATTTATATTTATCATCTTTAATTCTTGAGTTTCTTTTTTTTAGCCTCTCCCCTAATTCTTGAGCTTCTATCCTACATTTTGGTTTCTATTTTTGTTCCAAAACAATGTAATCTTCCTTAGAGTTTTTTTTTTTTTTTTTTTTTTTTTTTTTTTTTTTTTACCATTTTTATAGTAGTTGTGTTAAAATCTTTGTTAATTGAAAGTGTAGGTTTTCTCAGATGTTTCAATGACTTTTTTTTTAGAAGAGACATGGACAATACCTTTTATTTGCATGCCTGTTAAATATTCATTGTATTTTAGATGCCATGACTGAAATGTTTAAGCTTTATCTATTGTTTTTCTGAAGAGTGACTAGTTGTTAGCTTGACTAGACTGAGAATATAATCTTTTCCCTCTGATTTCTAAAGAAGTCTGCAGCTTGGTTCCTGCTTTGCAGATTCCTATTGTGAATATTAGTCATTTTAACCATGATATTCAAGCCTTGGTCATGAATAAAGGGTTTGGTTGCCTGTGTAGTTTTTGCGTGCAGATCAGAGACTTAACTTCTTCTGAATTCCTTTCTTGATACATTTTTCCAAAATGTTCTGGATCCATACCAGTTTCTTTCTTTTGGTGGTTCCTAATACCAAAGCTGTGGGATTCTTCCATGGAGCCAAATAGAGATTAAAGTTGATTTCAGAAAAACATTGCCAATTCTTATATCTTATCAAATCCTGGTTATTCTTTAATAGTAGAATTTCCTCCAAATGCTAAATGTTTCTTGCCAACCTCTTGTTCCACCTAACCATACTTTTAGTAATGTTTTGTTCAGATTTCTAGATAGTAAGAGAGATAGTCTAACTTAAAAAAATCAAAGAAATCAAATAAGTGCTTATGTAAGTATTTTCTAAAATACTTTCAATGAGCAGTAACTCCAACTATCCTAATTTGCTTCTAAAGCTGGAGGTAACTTCTTTGGGGGCCACTCTTATCCTTTACTCAAGCATACTTATCTATAGTTACTTATATTGCCTCTGCTCTCAAAAAAGGGGCCAAACCTACAAAAAAAGTCTTGTACTAGTTGGGACAAAACTAGACCCATTGTTTTGGTTAAAATATTCATAAAGTCTGTTACTAAAAAGTGTGATATTTATGTGTTGCCATAATCAGGATAGGAAGACTATATAGAATTTGAAGATCTTAAGAAACTACTGTAGCACTTGAGACAGAATGTTAATAAAGCATTCATTCTGCCAATGAATGAACAGCATATATTTGGTACCTAGATATATTAAATGCTGAGAAGAAAGACATATAAAGACATATATATATATATATATATATATATATATATATGTATGTATGTATCTAGGAATGAAGACATATATCTCTAATTTCAGTTTAGTAAAGAAAACCACTCACATAAATAGATGATTACTACAGCATGATAAATACTATCTTGAAGTGCTATCTGGAAACTATTTTAGAACAGATAATGGAACTTAACCTAAACCACAAGATTAGTAAAGGATTTAAGGAAATATCTGAGCTTTATCTTGAAATATTTGTGAGATATTACTGGTGATAAAGTGGGCAAAAATTATTTTAGACTGTGAAGAGATCGAATAAGAAGGTTTAGAGATGTGAACCAAAGTAGCCTATTTGGAGAAATGAAAGGAAGTTTGGGAGGCCATGGAACAGAGCTCAAGGGGTAGTGATGAAAGATAAGACACCCAGAGGCTTTTGAGGAGCTTTCATGCTAGGCAAGGAGCTTGAACTTTTCTTAGAGTCTGGGGATTTATCAAAGTCACTTGATCAGATTTGACTTTTATAAAGATCACCCTGCCTGCAGAATAGGATACAGATTGGAGAGTGAAAAGATTTCAGAGGAGTTTTTTTTTTTTCCCCCCAAGTGTTTTCAGTGGCTTAGGCAAAATGGGTCTAAAGAAGTGATTTGGGGGCCAAACCAATGGTAGATTTTTAGTTTACTATATACAAATCATACATATCTGGACAATTAAGGAGAGGAAGGTAAAAACAAATTTCAAGGTGGCTTTGGATGATAAGATTATATTATGCCACCTACACTTTATTTAAATCGTTAATTAAATGGAAAATTAGATTTCTTCAGTTTGCTTCATCTATTGTCATTGTACTATGAAAATGTCTAAAATTCCATTTGTCATTATTGTCTTAATGGAGTTATTTGACACATATATGTGTATTAAGAATGATAAATAATTGGGGGGGATGAGAATTCCAACATATTGTTTGCCTAAAATTTAATGTTTAAATCCTTCAAAATACAAACAAAACAAGAATCAGAAAGTGGGCTGAAGATTTAAAGAGAGACTTCTGTGAAGAAATATGAATGGCCAATAGACACATGAAGAAATGCTTAACTTCTCTGACCATAAAAGAAATCCAAATCAAAACAGCATTGAGATTCTATCTTACCCCAGTTAGAATGTCTATAATCAAGAATTCTAATAGCAACAGATGCTGGAGGAGAGGTGGACAAAAGGGAATGCTACTGCACTGCTGGTGGGAATGTAAACTTGTTCAACCATTTTGGAAAGCAGTATGGAGGTTCCTCAAAAGACTACACTTAGAGCTCCCAGCAATATGACCCAGCAATCCCACTTCTGGGCATTTACCCCAATGATTACAAACAAGGCAATACTAAAGCTACCAGAACAACTATGTATATCATAGCATTATTCACCATAGCTAAGGTATGGAACCAACACAGATGCCCCTTAGTAGATGAATGGATTAATAAAATATTTATATATATATATATATATATATATATATATATATATATATATATATATATAAAACATGGAATTTTAGGCCTCCATCAAAAAGAATGACACCGCCCCATTTGTTAGGAAATGGAAAAACTTGGAAAAAAAATCCTTCGGAAATTTTTTACAAGGTAATTTGAGGCACTTCACTTTAAGCATAACATTTTTTGCATTTGTGAAAGCCAGGCATTGGTGACTTAGGGCAGTAATCTGAACTACTCAGAAGGGCAAGTTCTGATGAGTGCAGTTTAAAACCAGCCCAGGCAGTAAAGTGTGTGAGATTCTTTTGCTCTATTTTGTGGTAAATTTAATTTATTTTGTTGTAAAGGTGATGTACTGAGGGGTTACATTTACATATGTAAGGCAATGAGTACATTTCTTGTCAAAAAAGTTTTACCCTCTCCCTCATTTTCTCCCACTTTCCCTCCCCCCTTCATCCTTAAGTTGTAAAGTTCATTTCCAACATAGTGTTTAGTGAGCATCACTGTTGCATTGATTCACCCTTTGTTTTTGTTGTTTTTTTTTTTTTTGTGAAAATACCATTGTTGCCTTCTCCTCCTTTGTTTCCCCTTCTCCTCATCCTTTCCCACCTCCCCCTCCAAAGTTGGTATCTTTTCCTTTCGTGCCTCACTTTGGGGGCCAGATGTTGGGCGGGGTCCAAGGAAAGGTAAGTGCTGTTCTGGGTTCCCCAGCCTGGGAGACAATCAGACACAGCGGGGAGTCAAGTCAAGCAGGAAGAAACTCGTTTATTAATGCAGAGTAACCCTTTTTAAAGCAAAAAAGGAGCAGGTGGCATGGCAGGGGAGGAAGAGGAACCAATCACTGTCAAGGTCACACCCTATCATGCACCTAAGCTTCCATGGGCTGGTTACATACTGAACATAAGGCAAATAGGGCTCTGCCTACTCAACTCCCTCTCAGCTCCATCTTTGCTGCCCATGTGCTCTACAGGACATCTCATTGTTCTTTGTCTCACCATTTTGTTATTCCTCTTTCCTTCCCCAAATACCCTGTGTCTCATATATATGTTTATCTGATTTGGGGAAGGGAAAGCGAATAACAAAATGCTGAGACAAATTATGCTGCAATGAACATAGTTTTTCTGATAGCTTTACTGTAGCATGTTAGTGATCATTTAGGTAAATGCCCATGAGTGGGAATGCTGGGTCATAGTGGAGCTCTATGTGTATTCTTTTGAGGAACCTCCATACTGCTTTCCAGAGAGGTTGATTTACATTCCCACCAAAGTGCAGTACCATTCCCTTTGGTCACATCTCTGCCAACATCTGTTATTGTTTTCCTGATGATGGCCATTCTATAGAAGTTCCTCAAAAGACTAAACATAGAGTTTTCCTATGATTCAGCAATCACACTTCTGGACATTTACTCAAATGAACACAAAGAAGGCCACACTAAAGGTACAGGCACAACCATGTTCATTGCAGTATTATTTACCATAGCTAAGATATGGAACCAACCCAAATGCCCTGTAGTAGATGAATGGATCAAGAAAATGTGTATACACACACACACACACACACACACACACACATAATGGAATTCTATGCTTCCATCAAAATGAATGACATCACCCCATTCGTAAGGAAATGGAAAGCCTTAAATGAAGTAAACCAGACCTAAAGAAACATAGGCTCCATAGTTTTCTTCATTTGTAATAATTAGTATATGTTTAGGATAGTCCTAGCAGAGGATCACCATAGTTCAATAGCCATGTACATATGACCATATAAAATGATGCAATCAAAATGAAGTTGGAGTTTTTTGAGCTTTTTTGAGTTTTTGTTTTGTTTTAGTTTTTAATATACTGTGTGAAGTTATAGTTATTTATTCATTTATTTTTCCCTCTGGTTTATCCCTTATTGTCATTTTTTAAAATTTTGTTACCCATTTCTTGTATATATGTTTATCAGATCTGGGGAAGGAAGGAGGAGTAACATAATGGTGAGACAAAGGACAAAGCATGAAGCAATGCAACAGCAATACTCACAAGACACTATGTTGAAAATGAATTTTACAACTTGGGAGAAAGGGGAGTCAGGGGGAGGGAAGGTGGGAGAAAAAAGAGAAAGGGGTACAATTTTCAACAACAAATGTATGCATTACCTTACTTATGTAACTGTAATTCCTCTGTACTTCACCCTCACAATAAAAACGAAGTAAAAAACTTAATCAAATCATCTTAAAAGCTGAAAAAGCTCTAACTGTAATTTTACAACTGAAAAATTTAAGATGGTAAATGATACAAGTGGGTGCAAGCATTCAATCAATGTAGTCAAGTATCTGCCTTTAATCTCAGTTGTTCAATTTGCATTTTTTCTATCCCTTTTCATTCTCTATCAATCTCTCTCCATTAGGTAGCAAAAAAATGAAATTGTCATATTTATGTTAGATTTAAATATAAGCGTAAAACACATACAGGGCCACATACATCTATACATAAAGTATGGTCTGTGCAGGGATATATTTCTATGGTGTAACTACTTTGAACAATTAAAATATAGTTTAATTAAATCAATACCAGGAAGCTGAAACAACTTATCATAAGGAAATAAGGCTTTAAGGGAAGTAGGTGGATGAATGGAGAGAAGAATGGGTGGAAATTATAGTCATTCAATGCACACACATGAAAATGGAACCAGGAAACTTGAGGAGATATTTGGGATGGTGGAGTTGGGATGGATGAGGAGGGAGGAGAGTAATGGGAAGAGTGTCATGGATCAATACACATTTTCTACATAAATTGATTTGTTGAAATGGAACTTTTGTACAAGTGTTTTGAGATAATAATAAATGAAATGATGAATACAGTTTTTAAAAGTGATAATTCTTTCTCTGGAAAATAACATTTACTGATGTACTTACAAGATTACTTTTAGAACTAAGAATCCTATTTTATTTATTTCTTTATTTATTTTGGCTGGTCATGGGGCTTGAACTCTGGGCCTGGGTGCTGTCCCTGAGCTCTTCAGCTCAAGGCTAGTGCTCTACCACTTGAGCCACAGCCCTACTTCTGGTTTTCTGGTGGTTTATTGGAGATAAGAGTCTCACAGACTTTCCTGCCCAGGGTGGCTTTGAACCATGATCCTCAGATCTCAGCCTCCTGAGTAGCTAGGATTACACGTATAAGCTACTGGCACTTGGCAAAAATCCTATTTTAAAAAGTGTTATTTTTTCATAATAATATCAACAGATTCATAGAAGTAACTTTCATGTCTGAGTTAGAACTGGTACTAGGTATTCATGTGATTGGTTGATAAGACAAAACTATGTGGCAAGGAGGGGAGACGATCTGTTGGTGATGAGAATGTACTCAGTGATGAGAATACAATTAATCAAATACCTCAGGATGGTGGGCTATGAAATGCAGCACTGAATTTGCATGAAAACCATATCTCTTACCTCGTTAGTTTACTAAATGTGGTACAAGACACCAAGCCAAACTCGTTCCTAGGAGGTCTGTAACTCCTATGTTGACCCAAGTGGCTCAAAGACTCCCCCGAGTCCTTTTGAACTTGTCACTACATGGCCAAATATGAGACTTTCATCCTACATTCTTTCTTTCTTTCTTTTTTTCATTCAGTGTTCAGACATGCATAGCAACCTGATGACTTCCTCAGTTATTCCTGGCTTCTCTGTATTTCTCTGACATGGAAATTATCTAATAAAATCCTTTCACACATTTTACTCTGTTTGAGCATCTGCTTTCCAGATCACCCAGATGTATACACATGGTTGCCAAATGGGAAAGAGGGTAGGTCAATTTCATACGAAGTGTTCTGCACAGGCAAAACTATAGATGTCCTCCAAAAGAGCGCATTAATCTATGAAACACTAAATGATGGGATGTTTTTGTCTCACTCAGTTTAGTTACAAGAAAGAAATCTGATCAAAAGTTATAATCAGCAGAGTGGAAGTATATTGAAAGTATGAAATATGATATTAGGTATATTTACAGAACTGCTGTCCAGCAGAATGACATTAATACTGAAGATTTATGAAGTAATAATAGTAATTGTAAGAATATTTTTGATTCATACTTTAGTCATGACTACTGTCATTCCATCTCTGGATACATGTTCAATAATCTTTGAGAGTAAATGATCATTGCCTCAATTTTTCCAAAATACAGAGTATCCTATAGACTGCTGTTAGAGCAGTTTTAGTGTTTTTTTTCCTTCATTGCAAATGCAATACCTGATTCTGGCTAATTGTTCTAAGTCCAATTATACATATTCATCTTCTAGATGAAGAAACTGAGGTCTGAATGGTATTAAAGCATGTGCTTGTTTTCTCAGACACTTAGGAAGCAGTGATCAAGAGAAGTTGTGCTAAAGAACAGCATGGGCAAAAAGTGGGACTTGGAGAACTTTGTCTAGGCAAATAAGCTGAGTGTGGTGGCTGGAGGTTCCTAAATACATGGAAAGTCAATCCTGGACCAAAATGTAGAGAAAATAATCTAAAAGCAAAAAGGGCTGGCATTATGGTTCAAGTAAACTTTCTAGGTAAGTGAAAGTGTCTGAGTTCAAAATTTACTTGCCACCAACAAATAATTGGTTTTTAAAGCGACTTGTCCAAGACTATATACGTATGAGAAGACTGATACCCCAAATCTGTTACCTCTGTTACCCAGGACCTTTCCTTTTCCTGATTATAAACATAGAAACATGGCCATTGACAAGTCCTTTATTTTAGGTTCTGTAGTTCACTTGTTTGCTACCTTCCAGCATTACTGGTGTGCTTTCTATGTTGTATCTCCTACACTGTATTTCTCTCTCTCTCTCTCTCTCTCTCTCTCTCTCTCTCTCTCTCTCTCTCTCTCTCTCTCTCTCTCCCTCTCTCTTTCTCTCTCTCTGTTAATGTTCTTTAAGCTGAATCCACACACTTTTAGTAAAAATGAATAAACAGACCTCATGCTACTGACTCTCCAAGAATTCAACTGAATTTGTTATTGTCAGAAAAGTCTGTCTTAACTATGCAACTTTTTTGAAGTAAAATCATTTTAAGTCTGAAGAACATTATGCCTCACTATCCTTCCTTCTCAGGAAAGTAGAACTAGATCAGATGCTTGTCTGTTACAAATGCCACATTTCAAAGTTCCTAAAATAAGAAACCACACATACTGAAGAGTTGGGTATATGCCTATACAGTTTTGTTGTTGTACATCACTTTTCTTTCCCTTTATTCTAAAGTATTTTCAATCTTCTTAAAGACTGGGATAGAATGACTGACCTCAGACAGTGAAAGTATGGTCTCCAGACAGCATGAGCACTAGCACCACTGGGGATTTGCTAGAAATGTAGAACTTTTTTCGGTCATATGCTTGTTTTAGTAAATCAGAGTTTCTGAGGTGAGCAGCAGAAATCAATGTTTAACTTCCTCTGAGATGACTCTTATGCACATTAAAGTTTTAGAAGCATTGGTTAATAGGTGTAAAATAAATACTTGTTAGGATGATAAGGTAGAATGTATAACAGTACTACTAGTATTGGGCATACAGATACTAGCACTGTACAAGTTCAACTGTACTCTATGCAAAGGTAATTTGGCATCAAAAATGGAAATGAGGGTCGGGGGCCAGTGTCTCATGCATGTAATCCTAGCTACTCAGGAGTCTGAGATCTCAGTTTGAAGCCAGACTTGGCAGGAAAGTCGATGAGACACTTATCTCCAATTAATCACAGAAAAAGCTGGAATTGATGGTGTGGCTCAAGTGGTAGAGTGCTAGCCTTGAGCACAAATGAGCTTAATGACATTGCCCAGGCCAAAAGTTCAAGACCTATGACTGATTCAAAACAAACAAAAAAATGGAGATGAGGGAGAATAAGAGAAGTGGCAAATTATAAAAGCAAGAAGAAATTTTGCTTATAGGACTAGATAAGTTGGATTTACTTGATAATTACCTGAAAGTGTATATCTTCAGTACAGAGATGCTTTTGAAAATCAGGCTAAAGGGATCAACAAATGGCTGAGATGAAGAGGGCTCAAGTCATAGACATTTACTTTAATATGGATATATTTACTTTTAGTATAGTTTTTGCTACTCAAATTAACTTAAGGATTTATGTTATTAGTAGCCTTCAAATCAAAACAAGACAAAAAAAAGAACATGTAAAAATTTAGTAATGACTACCTAAAGAAAATTGAATTTGGATTTGACATGAATTTCTTTTCTCATATTGAAACTATCTCTTTTTTCTTTTCTGTTCTCAAAAGACAGATTCTATTCTATTCTATTCTATTCTATCCTATCCTATTCCATTAAAAGAACAGTTCTTAAAAATGTATGTTTAATATTCCTACTTTTCTTTATTATTTTAATCACAATGTCATCTACATATTGAACTATCTATCTGTCTGTCTATCTATCTATCTATCTATCTATCTATCTATCTATCTATCTATCTATCTATCTATCTATCTATCTTTGTTCCAGTTCTGGGGATTGAACTCAGGGCCTGAGCACTGTTCCTGAGCATTTTTCACACAGGGCTAATGCTCAACCACTAGAGCCACAGGTCCACTTCTGGCTTTTTTGTTTGCTTCTGGTTTTTCTGTTGGTTACTTGGAACAATGAGACAAACAAGTTGTTATGTCAAGAACAAACTTTACAACTTTGGTAGGGGAGAAGGAGGGTCGGGTGGGGGGAGGTGGGGGGAGGTTGGGATGGGAAGGGGAAACAAAGGAGGAGGCTACAATGCTTGATAAGAAATGTACTCATTATCTTGCCCATGTAATTGTAACCCCTCTGTACAGTATTTTCATAATCTCATAGGCTTTCCTATCTGGGCTGGCTTTGAACTGTAAACCTGGTATCTTAGCATCCTGAGTAGCTAAAATCATGGGCATGAGCCACCAGCACTCAGCATATCACACTGTCTTTTATAAAATAAATTGACTTAAGGTGGAACAGAATATTTCCATATTGTAATTGAGGCCTCCTAAAACATGAACTAAGGCACTGAGGAGAAAAAAAATTAAAGATACACTATTTTTTGGACATATTGGCATATGCCAATAATCCCAGGCAGGAAGAATTTTAAGTAGAGATTAGCCTGGACAATTTGTGGAGACATATTCAAAAATAAAATAAAATAGGATAAAAGTAATGAATAAAATAAATTAAAATACTAAATGATAAACCAAATGACATACATGTGAAGATTTAGTGTGAGCTGAATTCTCAGGACTACAATACAAACAAAAGTGTTTTATTAAGCACAATAGTCTCTCTCTGATAGATTAAATGTGTTTCATAAAAAGTAAGGTTTTGAAATATAATGGTTAAAAGATGACTTTTTAACATGAGAGCCTCTTAAGAGATGATCAGGTTATATCAATGATTCTTCCTTGTGAATGATTGCTTTTCTAAAATGGGTTAACAGAGTGCTATCTTTTTGGCTCTTTTGCCTTTTACTGAGTGAAAGCCCAGTATTCTCTCCTCTGAGGATCATTCAGGGAGCCATCTTAGAAACAGAGCTTATGCATGACCAAATCAATAAACTTTCTGATTCTTTGATTTTGGACCTTCAGAATTGTGAGAATATCAATTCCTATTCATCATAAATTACATGGACTCTAAAGCACATATGTTAGATATGTACAGAAAGGATACACACACACACACACACACACACACTTAAGAAAACATTTAGTGAGAGGTTTTGGGTATATTACTTAACATTACTGAGCAATGTTAAAATATTTTCATAATGTGTTTAAAAATCTATGATTAAGAATCAGTTTGTGGAGCCAGGCACCAGTGGCTCACGCTTGTAATCCTAGTTACTCAGGAGGCTGAGATCTTAGGATCATGGTTCAAAGCCAGCCTGGGCAGGTAAGCCCATGAAACTTTTTTTCTTTTAATTGTGAAAATACTGTACAGAGGGATTACAATTGCATGGGCAAGGTAATGAGTACATTTCTTATCAAGCATTGTTGTCTTCTCCTTTGTTTCCCCTTCCCATCCCTTCCCATCCCCCCTACTCTCTCCTATCTCCCCCCTCCCAGCACCAAAGTTTTAAAGTTCATTTTTCGGCATAACGTCTTATAGGTCTCATTGTTGCAATAGGTCCACCTGTATCCCTATTTAAACAATTTGTTTTTTCCCTTCCCCTCCACAAATTATGCCAACATCAAATACAGTGAAAGCTGGGGTTATACTGTGGGGGAGGGACATACAAAGCAACAAAGAAATATCTTATAAATATGTTAGAAACAATAGCAAGAAAGTAAAATAAACATTTGAGTCCTTATCTTAAGAAAATGTGGTATGTATACACAATGGAGTTCTATGCCTCCATCAGAAAGAATGACATTGCCCCATTTGTTAGGAAATGGAAATACTTGGAAAAAAGTATATTAAGTGAAGTAAGCCAGGCCCAAAGAAACATAGGTCCCATGGTTTCCCTTATTTGCAATAACTCATATATATCTGAGAAAACAGAACCGGTCAGATAAGTTGATGTTAGGTGAAATGAACCCCAAGATAAGGCCATGAAACTCTTATCTCTAATAAACCACCAGAAACTGGAAGTGGCGCTAGAGCTGTAGAGTGCTAACCTTGAGCTGAAGAGCTGAGAGACAGTGCTCAGGCCCTGAGTTCAAGCCCCATGACCCACAACAACAACAACAAAAAGAATCAGTTTGTGAAGGGATGACAATATCCAAGAAGAAACGTGGCCTTTACCTGACATATATAATTGTATGCCCTCTGTACATCACCTTTATAAAAGTAAACAGATTAACGGTAAGGAACAGCCCATGTATTTTAGTTCCACCACTATTTTTTGTTTCTTCTTTTTCTGTGCTGGCCCTGGGGCTTGATCTCAAGTCCTTTTTGCTTTCCCCAAGCTTTTATGCTCAAGGTTATAGCTGTACCACTTGAGTCATGGATCCACACTGGCTACTTTGGTAGTAAATTGTAGTTAAAAGGCTCATAGATCTTACTGATTGGACTGGCGTCAAAGCACAATCCTCAGATCATGCCCTCCTGAGTAACTAGGAGTCACTCACTCCTACCACTCTTGCTATCCAGTAGAATAACAAAAGGAATATATGCATTGGGGAAAATATATAAAACTGTTGAAAATAAAGAAGGGCATAATAAATTACTTGAATATTTTGAGGAATTTCTAAAGTAATGGATGAGGATTGAAGGAATTCCCTTTTGTTCATCATAAAGGATAGGTTTTACTTGTGAGGTAAGATGTACTCAAGTTTCATCATCAACCAAGTAAATGAACAGGGCTGTTCTAGAAAACTTATGCTCACTCTTTCAATTTCTCTGTCTCAAAATTTCATGAAAAGATTTCTAAATACATAGAGAAGTTCTAACATATTGGCCCAACAAGATTTTGGAAGGCATTGTGTCTGTTTAAGAGTAAGAATCTAGGCTGGGAGCTGGTGGCTCACGCCTGTAATCCTAGCTACTCAGGAGGCTGAGATCTGAGGATCGTGGTTCATAGCCAGCCCAGGGAGGAAAGTCAGTGAAATTCTTATCTCCAATAAATCATCAGAAAACTGGAACTGCCGCTGTAGCTCAAGTGGTAGAGTGCTAGCCTTGAGCTGAAGAGCTGAGGGACAGTGCTCAGGCCCAGAGTTCAAGCCCCACAAATGATGACAAAAAAAAAAAAGAGGAAGAATCTATTATGCAGAATTTTATATTTAAGATAAAAAAACTTATTGCTAAGTTAGAAAAAGGACTTAGTGGAAATAATGAACCAGAAGTAAAATCTCACATATGTGAATAAATGAGGTAGGTAAGTTCAGTAATATTCCCCAAACTCCATGAACGTGATAAAGTAAAAATGCATATGATGTTACAAAATATATATATGAATGGCCCATTCAGGAATCCTAAAAACATATAATGGGTCAAGCCTGGCAGCTCATACACATAATTCTAAGTACTTAGGAGGCTGAGGATTGTGATTTGAAGTCAGCTCAAGACTGCAAAATTTTAATTAGCCAGTAAGAAGCTGGAAGTGGAACTATGGCTCAAGTGGTAGAATGCTAGCTTTGAGTGAAATAGCTATAAAAGAGTCCAAGCCCAGAGTTCAAGCCCCAGAACTGTCACAAAACAACAAAAACAAAGCCAAAAGTAACATATAAAGAAATTTCTATGAACAATATTCTGTACAATCCAGTGTTTAACAATAATAATGATAATGACAATAAAATACCTTTCCAATGAAAAATCAATGAAGCTATACGCAAGTACACTTGACATATTCCACTGTAATTTTAAATTAAAACATCTATAGGCTTTTAAGGAACCTCAGTTCCACCACCCAGAGTCGGTGAACAAGTTTGTATTTCCACCAACAGTGCAGTAGCATTCCCTTTTGGCCAGCATCTATTATTGTTAGCTTTCCTGATAATGACCATTCTAACTGGAATGAAGTAGAATCTCAATGTTGTTTTGCATTCCTTTCATGGCACTTCTTTATGTGTCTATTAATCATTCTTCTTTCTTCCTCCGTGTAGTCTCTTATTAGGGCTTTGGACCATTTATTGATCTGGTTGTTGCATTTTTGAAGGTTTATTTGGATGGGGTTAATATTTTTTTAGCTCTAAGTATATTTTGGATATGAGGCCCTTGTCTGATAAATAGCTAGTCAAGATTTTCTACCATTGTGTGGGCTATTTGGTTAGCTATGTCCTTTTCTTGGAAGTAGCTATTTAGTTTGATATAATGCCATGTATCTAGTCTTTCTTTGATTTGTTGTGATTCTGGATCTTTGTTTAGGAAGTTTCACCTAGTGGTTAGAAGGATTAGAGTTTCCCTTAGCTTTTCCTGCAATATTCTCACAGTATCTGGCCTTAAATTAAGTTTTTTGATCCATTTAAAGCTGATTCTGGAACAAGGTGATATATGGGTCTCCAGCTTCAGTTTTCTGCATGTAGATAGCCAGTTTTGCCAGCCCTATTTGTTAAAGAGGCTGTCTTTCTTCTAACTTGGGCTTTTCACTCTCTTATCAAATATGGCTATATGTTTGTGGGCTGATTTCAGTTCTTCTATCTAACCATTGGTTCACAGGCCTATTCTTGTGCCAATACTACTTCCCTATGACACAGCAATTCCATTCCTAAGCATTTTTTCAATGGACCCAAAACCAGGCCAAACTAAAGGCACCAGCACAACCATGTATATTGTAGCTTTGTATACTGTAGCCAGTCAATCTAAATGTCCCTCAGTGGATGAATGGTCAAGAAAATGTAAGGAATTTTGCTCATCTATAGGAAAGAATAATATTGTGCCATTTGTAAGGAAATGGAAAAAATTTTTAAATATTATATTAATCAAAGTAAGCCAGAAACAAAGAAACAAAGGCTGCATGGTTTCCTTCATTTGTGATAACTAGAATATGCCTATAAATCTATAAGTAAACACACTGAATAATCAAAAAATAAAACTGGGGCATGATAAATTACATAGGACCCTAGTCACTAACATACAGAGACCAAAGGAGTCTAAGCATAAGAATAGTGGGCAAAAGCTCAATAGCTCTGGACAGATTATCATATAAAACAATATTCTATGACATGAACTCCAAAAAAGGAAATAAAAGACACTTTTAAGTTGCCATTGTTGCTGTTTTGTTCTCTTTTCCTTTTGTATTTTTGTTACTTTGCTTGTATTTGGGAGGGCAATGGAGGGCATGTAAATGGTGGAATAAGAATGAACAAATACAACAGTGGTACTTGCTACGTGGGGAAGGGAAGGAAAGATTGGGAGGGAGCAAGGGAAGGGGAGAAAGGGTTCAAGAAGAATTGTACTGATTGTACCTAACTTTCATTACTGTACTCCCTCTGCATATCCCATACACAAAAAACTAAAAAAAATCTATAGGTATTCATTATGAAAAAATACTAACAAATAATGTATTTTTTGAAAAAAAGAACCTACAAATGCAAAACATGAGAGCATCAGACTTATTTTTTACATCAAGTGTTCAAAGACAGAAAAAAATGTCTTCTGTTTAGGCAGTAAAAGTGGTTATTAAAATTTTTCTTCGGTGCATTCAACCTATCATTCATACGACTAAACCACAGAAGCACATTCTAAAATATGCAAGAAGCTATAACTGGAGTAGCTGGTGTCTCATGCCTAAATACTCCAGTAGCAGAAATCTGGAGGATCAAAGTTTGCAGCGATCCAGACAGAAAAGTCCTTATGACTGGCAAAAATAAGTTTAAAAAATGAGGATGCCAAAAAGAAAAAGATGCCAAGAAATAAAGAAGATAAATAATACAAGTACTCGGGGATTTTATATGCTACATTTTTTCTTAAGTTAAAAATTCATCAGATAGATTCTGTTGTCTAAATTTACATATATAGAAAATATATCTGAAATAAATATTGTACTCAGAATAATTATGAAATCAAATGAAAATATCAGAAATATTTATTAGAGGAGGTAAAAGAGCTAATGATAATCATAACATTCTACATAAAATTTAACTTATCTGAAGAAAAATTTCAAAATTTAGAGTAGGAAGAAAATTGGAGTTAAAACATTAAAAAATTAATCCTTTCAGTTTTATAGCTGTATGTGTTTTTGAATGGACAAATTCATATAGAGTTTTAATGTTGCAGATAGCGGGAGAGCATCTGTCTAAATATATCTGCCTTCAAGAAAGTAGCTAATGCTGGCTTGTTTTGGAAGCCTCTAGTGATCCTATTTGGTTTTGGTTGCAAGGTGATTATCTTGTTAATTTACCCAAGTTCCTCCAGTCTAGAGATTTCATCAGCAACACTGTAGTCACTTAAATCATATTTCCATCATGCTATTAACATCAATATGGAGAATAAGAATGCAATCCTTTTTTATATGGACACATCAATAGCAGACTGATGTTCAAATTAAACATAAGAATATTATGTTCACTGGAACATGTCTCTAAGACAAACTAGGTTATATAAGATGAATTATCTTAAAAAGGAAATCTGGTTCAAGTAGCTGAAGAAAATTTATAATTATCTTTTTAAGATAAAGAAGAATATAAAATTTATAAGTGCCATGAAAAGATACTACTGTTTAGTTCTCAAAATCTTGTTCATTTCTAGCTAAACAGTGAACAATGAAACAGTATAAAACATATTCTGAAATTATCTGAAGAGATACTAGGCAAGTATTCATTGTAAAATACTTATTTTAAGTAAAACTATCTTGTAATTAGGAACCATGTGTTATGTTCATAAATAACAGTTTAAAATGGATCATCCAAAATGTAATGTTCATATGAAAATATATATGATTATCTAGGCTCCAATGTCTCATGCCTATAATCCTACCTAGTCAGGGGGTTGAGATCTGAGGAGTGCTATTCAAAGCCAGCCAGGAAAAGAAAGTCTACAAGACTACTGCTTCCAATTAACTACCAAAAAAAAAAAAAAAAAGCCAGAAGTGAAGCTCTTGCTTAAGTGGTAAATTGCTAGTCTTGATAGCCATGAGCAGAAAAGTGCAGGCCCTGAGTTCAAGCTGCAATACCAGCACAAAAGTGTGTGTGTGTTTGTGTGAGTGTGCATGCACATATGCATACATGTGTATTCATGATTAAAATTCCGTGCATCTCTTCCCTTAAGAGAACCACATAAATATTTTGCTATATAATATTGCATACTTTTTTCATTAGCAAATACTGAATTTGAGGCTAAGGTTAAAGCATTACAGAAATGTACCTGATAAATAAGGTATAATTAGTTATTAAAACTCTATTAAATGTTAAGCCTCTCAAATAAACAAATTAAAGATATTTGTTCCATAAGAGAATCAGAATTTATCTTAAAAGATTCTTTGTAGTTAGTAATATGAGAGACAGGTAGGCTAAATATGAGGTAATTTATTTGGCTGATAAAAATTCTTGAGTTATTGATACTTAAAAAGTTCATAAAATAAATTCTGTGGATGTTGACTTACAGAGGAGAGACTCTAAGCATAATAAGCTTAAACAGAGAGGCCTGAAATTAGAGCAGCATTAATATGTATGACCACAGAAAGGGGGAGATGTTTATTAATCCATTATATATGTCCTCAAAATTTTTGAGGAAAGTATTAAAATATTTTTAGATTTTTATTGAATTGATAAACAAGATATTTGTGTTTCTCCCTATTGAGTCAGAAAAGGCAAATGTCACATGAAAAAGTAAACACTGATAAAGCTTCATAATCAAATATGATGTGCACAGATATTGACAAAGATTTAATGTATTCCTTTTCAAAACCAAAACCCAATAATTTCACAGAAGGCTTCTTCTGCTTTCATCAAACTTGCTAAACATTGTTTATATCATTGGTATTCTCTCAATTTTTCTCAACAACTTTGTATACATTTTTTACTACCTCTATCTGAATTTTGCTTTTTATTTTTGCTATAGTAGGGCAAATGCTAAATTACAGAACTCCATTTTTCTTTCACTATCTATTTGCTTGATCCCCAAACTTGAGAAAAATAAAATGATTCTATTTGCTTAAAAACATTCCCCCCATGATTAACTATTAACTAAATAGTTTTATCTTTTTGATTCAATGTAACTCAATGGATTTATTTACTCTTTCCTTGCCTATAGTATTGAAATCTAAAGAGATATGATGCCCTGGAAATTCTGCCTCTTTTATGCTTTCCTAGTTTTCTTTTTTTTATTATCAAGGTGATGTACAGAAAGGTAATAAGAATGGTAATAAGTATATTTCTGGCCAAACTTGTTACTCCTTCCCTGATTTTTCTCCTACTTTCCTTTGCCCCCCATCACAAGTTGTACGGGTCATTTTCAACATATGGTCTTATGTATATTGCTGTTGTATTGGTTCCCCCCTGTTCTTTGCATCAACACTCTGTTGTTCCCCTTCCCTTCCCTAATTAAAATAAACATATATACAATATCAAGGTATTGAAATCAAATACAGTGACAACAGGGCATATACCATAAGGGGAAGAACATACAAAAGAATCAATAAATCACCAAGTTCATTAAAAAACAACAATAACAACAAGAAAGAAAAATGCCTTCTGTCCATCTTGGAGTTCATTTTGCTTAGCATCATCTTCTTTGGTCATATGTACATAGCTATTGAGCTATTTTGCTCATCTGCTAAGATTATTCTAGACCTAGACTAATTATTGCAAATAAGGGAAACCATGGGACCTACTCTACTCCCAAGTTACTCGACCTGATCTGAAACTGGCAAAGTAGCAGGGTATAAAATTAACCTTCAAAAATCAATGGTTTTTCTGTAGACAAATAATAATAGAGTGTGGCTGACATCAGGAAAGCAACTTCTTTTGTAATAGCTCTCCCTCCCAAATAAAATACCTAGGGATTAACTTAACCAAAGAAGGGAAGAGTCTCTATGATGAAAACTTTAAAAACCTGAAAAAGGGAATTAAAACACAACTAAAGAAGTGGAAAAACCTCCCATGCTCCTGGATTGGGAGGATTAACATCATGAGAATGGCAATACTGCCAAAGACTATCTACAAATTCATTGCAATACCCATCAATATTCCCACCTCATTCTTCGATGAAATAGAAGAAGCGATTCAAAAACACATATGGAACAATAAAAGATCCAGAATAGCAAAAATAATCCTTAGCAGAAAGAACAGTGCTGGAGGAATATCAAAATCAAATCAAACTCTACTACAAAGCCTAGTAATCAAAACAGCTTGGTACTGGCACAAGAACAGACCTGCAGACCAATGGAATAGAAAGGAAGACCCAAAAATGAACCCACAAAAATGAACCACCTAATCTTCAATAAGGGAGATAACAAATAGAATAGAAGAAAGACAGCCTCTTCAGTAAATGGTGCTGGCAAAATTGGTTACTCACCTGTAGAAAACAAAAGCTAAATCCTTATATATCACCCTGCACCAGAATCAACTCCAAATGGATCAAAGACCTCAAAGTCAAAGCAGGCACCCTGAAAACATTACAGGGAGGTATAGGAAAAACTTTAGCCTTGGCACAGGCTGAGATTTTCTTAATAAAGACCCATAAATGAAACAATTCAAAGAAAGGTTGGACAGATGAAATTGCATGAAACTGCAGAGCTTCTGTATGGCAAAGGACAGAGCTAGCAAGATAAATAGAAAGCCCACAGATCGGGAGAAGATTTTTCACTAGCCATACAACTGACAAAGGCCTCATCTCTAAAATATACTTAGCGCTTTCCTAGTTTTCTGAGCTACATCTTCCACAAAGATCTTTTGTCTTTCTCCAAGTTCTGGAATCCACCTCTGTTCTGCATACATTCTTGACACTTGGTAGTTTATTTATCTTTTCTGTTTTCCTCAGATACAAGTGCTTTATCTTCATGATTTGGTTCTGATATCATATTCATTGGGAATTGGTTATTTGGATAATCCTGATTTCAGAGGTACTGTCATGACATAGACATAAACTGAAAAATAGAAAACAAAATTGAATGGAAAGAGAAACTGACCCTCAAAGTATTGGTAACTGAGACCTCAGCCTGTAGACCTATGGTTCTACCCACCCTTCAGAGGTGTTGCAGATGGAAGCAAGGAGTCTAGAATTAGCATTCTGGCATGACTTTGCATAAACACTTGTCCCAAGTAACTTATTTTCAGAGAGTTAGGTATACATATCTTAGTCCTAGAAGTGAGGAGTTCAGAGTCCTGAAACTGAGAGCAGAAAAAATACACACTATTCTGATTCTCTGTGTTTGGTGGTGGAGATTTGCTTAGTTCTCCGCTTTTGATTTCTTTGACACAAGCAATCATGTCTCATAGTTATCCGTATTGTTTGCTCTCAAAGCAGAACTGTGCAAGGCATACTTATTGACTAAAAGTGAAATCCTGTTAATAGATAAATCGTTGATAAGTCATGGAAATAAATTAAACATTTTAAAGATTAAATAAGGTGAAATAAAAATTATGAAAGATCGAATATGAATATCTAGCTTTACAACGTGACAGTTCTAATTTTTATTTAAGAATTAATGGTGCTAGATACACATTTTTATAATTATGTATAAAATGGTATCTATATTGGATCAAAGTAATTATTTATATTTTTAAGTGAAGCTATTACATCATTTCTGGGTCAGTACCTATTCTGAAGAAAATTAAACTGCAGCATTTAATTTTCTTAAGATATTTTTCTTTCCATTTTGGAAAATAAATGCAAGTTCTAAAAGATATTAGATATTAATCAGAAATCCTTGATGTATTTATGAAGTTAATTTATTGTCATTGTCACATTCATTGCTTCTATCAGCAAATAGCACATCATCCTGCAGTGGATTAAACAAATAAGTGTTTTAATTAAGGAAGATGTTCTGAGGATCTATTTGAGGCTGCAGAGGTCAGGAGCACTTCCATCTCTCTCTGTGCCATTCTTTGCAGTGATCTTACAGCCTCACACTGATAGAACTCACCGTATCAGGCCCACATTCAATGATGGAAAAGGGGTTTGCAAATGAGAATTACTCTATCTCCTATTTATAAAACGAATGTGTCTTTTCCCCAGCTGTCTGTTCACTTCAACCAGAACTATTACTGGGTTACGGTTGCATTTAACTTAGCTGCAAGGGAGAGTAATAGATGACTAGTATTTTTCATCTCTATAAGTATAGAGGATTAAACATTGAAGAAGGAATTAGGATGGGCATTGGTCCAGTAAACAATTAGATGCACCATTCTTGAGAAACTTCTATTTGAACAGCAAAATCTGTAAGGTTTTCTGAAGCTCTCTGAAGAAAGCTTCTTCTAAGCTGGAATAACTTTACATTTCTTTATTTCTGCATTTCCATTGTCTATTACTGTGCTTTGCTTGGCTTGTGGGCAAGCAATGGGGCTTGAACTCAGGTCCTGGGCACTGTCCCTTAGATTTTCCTGCTCAAGGCTAGCACCCTACCACTTGAGGCACAACATCACTTCTGGCTTTTTAGTTGTTAATTGGAGGTTAAGGGCTCACCAACATTCCTGCCTGGGCTGGTTTCAAATGGTTGTCAGATCTCAGCCTCCTGAGCACTTAGATTACAGATATGAGCCACTGGTGCCCACTTTGTGGTCTTCACTTAAGATTTTCATCTTTATTTTTGTATGGTTTTATTGTAAAATTGCTGTCCAAAGGGGTTACAATTACATGAGCAAGGTAATGAGTACATTTCCTATTGAGCATTGTTGCCTCCTCCTTTGTTTTCCCCTACCATCCCTTCCCTCCCACCTCCACAACTACACCCCAACCTTCCAAAGTTGTAAAGTTCATTTTCAACATAGTGTTTTGTACATCTCATTGTTACAATGGGCCAACCTGTATCCTTACTTAAGCATTTTGTTTTTTCCCTTACTCTCCCTGAATTAGAGAAGTGTATATACAAGATGCAGGGCACCGACATCAAATACAGTGAAAACAGGGGTTATACCATGGGGGAGGTTATACCATGGAACATTATAAATACTTTAGAAACAATAGCAAGCAAGAAAAAAAGACATTTGTGTCCCTATCTTGGGGTTCATTTTGCTTAACATCATCTTATATGGTCATATGTACATAGCTTTTGGCTTTTTCTGCTTGTCCTACACATGTACTAGTAATTGCAAATAAGGGAAACCATGGGACTTATGTTTCTTTAGGTCTGGCTTACTTCACTTAATATAATTTTTTCCAAGTCTTTCCATTTCCTAACAAATGGGCCAATGCCATTCTTTCTGATGGAGGCATAGAATTCCATTGTGTATATATACCACATTTTCTTGATCCATTCATCCACTGAGGGGCATCTCGGTTGGTTCCATATCTTAGCTATGGTAAAAAATGCTGCGATAAACATAGTTGTACTGGTAGCCTTAGTATGGTCTTGTTTGTGATTGTTTGGGTAAATGCCCAAAAGTGGGATTGCTGGGCCATAGGGGAGCTCTATGTAGAGTCTTTTGAGAAACCTCCATACTGCTTTCCATAGTGGTTATAAATCATATAATTTTAATATTAAACAGAGTTAAGGTTAGTTTTGATTTACCCAAGTGCTACCAGTACACTTAAACCCAAACCTACCAGTAAGCCTAACTTTTTTTTTGTTCATTTTATTTTTATTATTATTTTTTTATTGTGAGAACACCATACAGAGGGGTTACAATTACATGGGCAAGATAACCAGTACATTTCTTATCAAGCATTATTGCCTCCTCTTTGTTTCCCCTTCCCATCCTTTCCCATACTCCTCCCCTCCCCCCACCAGATCTCCCCCCCACACACCAAAGTTGTAAAGTTCGTTTTTCGAGATAACGACTTGTACATCTCATTGTTGCAATGGGTCCACCTGTATCCCTAGTTAAACTATTTGTTTTTTTTCCCTTCCCCTCCACAAATTATATCAACATCAAATAGAGTGAAAGCATGGGTTATACCGTGGGGGAAGGACATACAAAGCAACATAGAAATCATCTTATAAATATGTTAGAAACAATTGCATGAAAGGAAAAAAAAAACATTTATCTGTTAACATCGCACTGTTCAATGTCTTTGATCACAGCAAAAGCCTTGAAAATTCCTAAGCAATTATGAGCTTTCAAAGAAACAGAGTTTCTAAACTTACCTAAACTAAACTGTAACTCAATTACTCCCCTTAACACTGTCAATAACCCTATACTTAACATTAATCCTACCGAAAATACTAACTTTAATCCTAATCCTACCCATAAATTTAATTACACTAATCCTACCTCAAGCCCTAATCCTAGCATTAGACTAAGCTTAAAATTGGCCCTCACCGTATACTAATCCTACACTAAAATCTAATCCTTAACCCTCACCTTAACCATTACTAACCTTCCTTATAAACTATAACATTATCCTTAATCCTAATTCTACTCCAAACTTTAAAGCTAACCTCCTCCCTAGACCCCACCCAAGTCCAACCCTTAACTCTAACCCTCACCCTAAATCTAACTATACACTTTGAACATCCTCAATAATCTGCTAACCCTTCATCTACCTCTAAATCTTCCTTAACACTACCCTTAACAAAACCCTACCCATAATGCTAATCCTAATCTTAACCCTACACCTAATACTAATCTTAACAAAGTTTCTCCCAATCCCCTAGCACTTATCTCAAGAAAGGACACTGATACCTTTCCAAATATACATGAGCTTTGAGAGAGGCATTGACTTAGTCAATAATAACTTGGCCAATAACCATAATCCTAACCCTCATCCTGACACTGTAATTTAACCTCTACCCATCTATAACTCTGACCATTTCCCTGTCCCAATGCCTAGCTTTCTTCCTCTATACTAACATCAGAGCAATCGCTATTATTTAATGTTAGAGTTAGTGCTATCTTTAGAGATATTGTTAGGTTTAGTGTTGGGATAGGGTTAAGTTTAAGAATAATGTCAGTGTTAAATGTTAAGTGTTGGTGGCTGAGCAATAGGTAGGATTAGGTTTATGATATACTTGTTATGTTCAGGACTAGGTTTAAGGTGATGTTAATGGTATGACTAGAGTTAGCAGTAGGGATATAGTTAGGGTTAGAATTAAGTGTAGGGGAAGGTATAGGGTTTTAGACAGGGATAAGGTTAGCATTGTGTCAATTGTTCTTTTGAAGTTCAACATCAGGTGGAAGTTCAATGTCTGCTTCTGTGCTGTTAGGGGAGAGATAGAAATTTAGTTTTAAGCCTCTAGGTTATTTTGGTGCTACAGTAAGTTTAGAATTATGCATAGGTTTATGTCTAAGGGAAGGTTTAGTTTTAGGGTTTGGGTTTGGGATAAAATTAGAGAAGAGTTGGTTCAGGCTTAGGGTTGGGTTGAATGTTGGTGATAGTTTTTGTTTAGGTTTCTAGGTAAGGGTACAGTTGTTATTGTTAGATGTTAGATTTGGTTTAGAATTTGGGTCAAGGTCAGAGTTATGTTATGCTTAGGAATAGATTTAGTATTACTAGTAGATTTAGGGTACTGTGGATTTAAGTGTAGGTATGGGGTACAGTTAAGGATACAGTAAGGTTAGTTTAGATGTGGGAGTTATGAGAGCTACCTCTAATCTAACCCTTAACATTAACACTCCACTAACACTAAAACCCAATCTTATCTTTTACACCAACCCTACCTATAATTCTAACCCTAGATGTACCAGTAATAGTAATTCTAGCTCTTAACCTGACCATAACCCTGAACCTTAACACTACACCAAAAGCTAATCCTTTCCTAGATTACCTGTAATCCTAACACTGACCTCATTCATTCCCCTACCATAGACTTACTCTGTAACGTAACCCTAAATCTACCACGGACCCTAATGCTAAATATGGTCATAAAACTAAAATTGACTAAAATCTTAAATTTAGCCAAAATCCTAACCTTAACACTAGCTCTAACTTAAAACCTAATTTAACTCTAACTGTACTCCTATTCCTGCCCCTCATAAGAACCCTACTCCTAACTCTAACCTTAAATTTGTAATGATCCTTCAGCTACATCTAAAACTAACTCTAACATACCACTACTACTAGCATTAGCACTGTATTTAATCCTAATACTGTGTTTATTTTACCTCTAATCCTAAAACTAGCCTTACTTGTACTCCTAAACCTAACCTTGCCTCCACCCCTAGACCTAATCTTGAACCTAAACTTAGTCATAGCTTTAACCCCAAACTCATCCCTAACCATTTAAATTTAACATTTAACACTATTTATAAACATCATTGCAACTCTAAACTTAACACTACCCCTAACAATAATTAGAACCTTAGTTTTTACCCTAATTCCATGTCTAAGACCAATTCTAACCCCATTGTTATAACTAAGCCTATTCATATCCTAAACCTATCCTTAACACCAAGACTAACCCTATCTAACCTTATCAACATAACTAGTCCTAATCCCATCCTAATCCTATCCTTGACACTGAGACTAACTCTACCCCAAACCTTAAACCTCCTTTTATCCCTAATCCTAACCCATACTTCTAAACTAACTTCTAACCCCAACTCTAACCATAATCCTACCCCTAAATGGTAGAAAATTTAGATACATAAGCCATTGCTGTTTTAAATTATTATATTTTATATAAGAGCCAAGCTGCCTATAAAATAATTGCAACTATTATGATTATTGAAATTCAAGTAAATGCTCCAAAGATGAAGTTAAGTAGCATATTTTAAAAGTTGATATTTAGAACTTAAATTAAAAAATAAATGTCGTAGACTAGTAATGTGCTTTATGAATGTCATAGTATTTGTTAAAATTCCACATAAGTATTTCAGCAGTAGAGTGACAGCTCACCAAATGAATTAGAGCACCATATAATTATCCTTAAGTAATGCAAACTAAGATCCATATGAGTAGTGATAGTGGCATATAATGATGGTGTCATCTCTCCATTTCGGGTGCAGTATGCCATCAGAGGAGATGAGATGAATCCTAAATGGGTGGGTAACTCTCCATATTACAAACTTAACAGATTATGACATCAGGCTGGTACCTAATCCATCTGTTAGCTGTTCAGGACAGAGGACATATTGTTATGGTGATTAAGCCAGGTGGTACCTCATTTGATATCACAGCTGTGCTGAACTTCCACTCAGAAACCTAAAACCATGTGAAACATTCCTTGTTTGGGTCACACTGAAAAGAAAGAGCAGCAGCTGGGGCATGTTCTTAACAAGTTCAGTGCAGAGATTCTTTTGTTGAAATTGAAAAATAAGATCCTTTGTAATATATCATAGAAATGAAGATTTGAAAGTCTAGATTTCTAGTTTGCTTCCTGAGTATTATGTAATATAATTAAAATTCCTGATCAATGTGTTTAGCCATGTAGTTATGGCATTCGTGGGAATCTATTAGTCATTAAAATGTTCAGAGACTTTACACAAAAACTTATTTCAATTGTTGACATGGTATGCACTTAATAAATGTTAGTAATTAATTTCATTATTCTTTTACTTTGTGAATGTCTAATTTCTGAGATTCCTGTTTATAGTCTATCCCATACTAGACTGATAAGATATATATGGGTAGAATTCCTTGCTTTATAAGCTCTGGGATTGACAGCCTGCATTTCAATATCATACTCAAGCATTGTCTAACAAGCCTTCCCAAGATTATTCATTCCTTAAGAGACTGTACTTCGGTTTGATATACTACTGATCAGAAGCTAGAATTTTGGAAGTTTTATATTAAATTCTCAGATATTATCTGGTAACAATGTGGATCATTTGTGTTTTATATAAAATTGATATCAATTTTTACTGTTTTACTTCCCTATAGGACATTAACCAATTTGGATTTCAACTTAACCAAACTAATTCAGCATAACTTCCTTCATTAACTATGTACAGATCTTTTGCTCAAATATTCTTTGAATTAGCTTTACCAATTTTATATTCCTTCATTAAGGCATCGAATAAGTGTTCCTTATTGACATATGTTCCTCCTTCTTTGGAAATGCAAGAGTCACTTTTTAAGCTCCCTGAAAAGTTTATTTTGACATTGATAGTGTGCCTCATGGAAAGATATAATAAATGAATGCCTCTTTTTTACCCCATTTACAGTCCTCTATTTTATTGCTAAACCTAATAATATAAAAAAATCCATGACATATTATTGCTTAATCACAAACTAATGAATTAGTAGAATATTATTAAATAGCACTTGAAGTTATTTATTTACTTACTTATTTATTTTATTTTTTGTTGGTCATGGAGCTTGAACTCTGGGCCTGGGCGCTGTCCCTCAGCTCTTCAGTTCAAGGCTAGTGCTCTACCACTTGAGCCACAGCTCCACTTCTGGTTTTCTGAGTGGTTTTATTGGAGATAAAAGTCTCATGGACTTTTCTTCCTGGGCTGGCTTTGAACCAAGATCCTCAGATCTCAGCATCCTAAGTAGCTAGGATTACAGACATGAGCCACCCATGCCCAGCACTTGAATTTATTAATAACATTTCAAAATGTGTGAACTGTGCACATTCTTTATATTTATGTTCCCCTTCCCAAATTTTACAGCTTTCTTGAAATGCAATTTATCTCTTTTTGTTTGGACTATATTCCTTTGCAATATAAATAACAATATATTTTGCAGGGATAATTGGTTTAAACACATCTTCACATCAGTATAGTTAAGGGAGTGTTGCTCATTGGCAAGAAGCTGAGGTAATATAAAAATTTGCAAAGAAGCATTTTGTGATTAACTTAAATGTTAGATCCCATGGGAGTGGATAAAATGACTTTTGCTATGCCTACAATGATATATTTAAAAAAAAACTGTGTTAATTGGTTTTCCTATTTGAATAGGTTTCATTTTTATTACCTGTAAGTAGTTATACAAAGGAGTTGCTCTTCCACAGTTTATGAATACAATGCATCTAGATCAATGTCTGCCCTTGTAACATTGTCGTTCATCTTTCCCAACCCCCTCCTTCCTTCACCTTTTTTAATTGTGAAGGATATGCATTGAAATTTTACTACCTTCCTCCTTTCTCTCTTCATTTGTCTACTCTTCTTCCCTTGACCCCACTCACCCATTTCATGTACACATTTCCTGGTGTTTATTTTGTTAAACTTTGATTTTACCTTTCTAAGGGATTATACTGATCTAATTCTCCCTTGAATCTACTTCACTCAATACATCTGTATTCATTTGCACACTACTCAATATACTTATAATTTATAAACTAATTCTGTCTTCCACATATGAGAGAAAACAGGCATCCTTTGACTATCAGGGCCTGACTTACTTCACTTAACATGATTTTACAATGATGTTTTAAACAGAGATCTAAAATGCCTTTGCTTTTTTAAAAATTCTGACCAATAGTTTTTGAAAAAAACTAAAGCTTTAAAAATATTTCTGCTTCAGCAATACCTAAGCTATACACAGAGTCACTGAAAAATGAGAGGTGTCACTGATTGTGATTCATTCTTTAGTTTGCTATATTTTGTTTTATTCTTTATAAGTTGTAGAGTTAAATAAAATCCTATGGTGTTTACTCTCTATTACATGTGAGAGATACTGAAGTCATGTGAGAAAGTACCAGTTTCATTGACTGGGAGAGTTAATGAGGAAAGGGGGGTGGAATCTTAGCCTTGAATGATAGTTAAGATGTGACGAAAACAATGCAGTAAAAGAACACATGAAACATGAAAAGGAGCATAGAATCATATTAGCACAAACATGCATAATTCTGTTTAGGAAAATGAGAACAGAAAAAAGGCTAAAGATAACTGTTTATGTCAGAAATGGCAGATATTTGTTATCTTTGTGGGCCAACTCCACATAATCAGTGAAAACATTCTAAGAAGATACTGAGATTGGATTAAGGAGCAACTTGTGAATTCCATGGACATCTTGCCAAGGGGGCAGGACCTGCGCTCCAGAGCCAAGGAGCTGGTGGTGGAGAGATTTATGGCAGATAATTGACAAATCTTGCTAATTCCTTGTAGGGCAGATTTAAAGGTTCCATCTGCTGAGGATCCCACCATGATTTTGAATATCACAATTCTAATTCTTTACATTTTAATTTTCATTCTCTCTTTAAATGGTGCTTTGAAGCCACCAAAGGTAAAGCAAATTCAATGACTCTGTAACTAAATACTATTTATAACTGTAAATTTGTTATCTCAGTTCTACTAGTTCTGCATGGGATGATGCAGATGGATTTGGGTAAAACTTTGGAGTCACAATCCTTTTAACCAAGCTTCCTATACATGTTCCAGTTCTTGAAAAATGTGATAATTCTGAGTACTGTGTACAGACCTTTTAGGACCTAAGAAATATTTTTTTTTGGGGGGGTCCGGTCGTGGGGCCTGAACTCTGGGCCTGGGCGCTGTCCCTCAGCTCTTCAGCTCAAGGCTAGCACTCTACCACTTGAGCCACAGTGCCACTTCCGGCTTTTTTCTTTTTGCTTATGTGGTGCTGAGGAATCGAACCCAGGACCTCAGGCATGCAAGGCAAGCGCTTTAACCACTGAGTCACCTTCTCAGCCCGCTAAGAAATATTTTTGATGTGAGATAGACTATTGAAGTTTTGTTGAAACATCCTTAGGGCTTTTGTGGAAACATAAATCCTATTAAAGGACTTGTATGCTATGACATCAAACAAAGTTATATATACAACAGGAAGCTTTACAATTAAGTAAAAGGTAATTTGATAAAGAGACCAGCCTATCAGGGACTAAATTCTGAGCCCCTAACTTTGAGATAGGTATAATTATGTTATTGAAAAACTTCCCTGAAATACATCCTTATTAATTGAATGACCTGGTAATCAAAGTTTCATAACCAATTCTTAGAAGAGCTCTAAATGAAAATATTTGTTAATTAGTACATCAGTCTCATAGGTTATTATTAGGATTGTTAGCATTGTTTTTCACTTATCAAATAAAACTACTCTATGTTCATTATAATGAATTCACATATTTTGAAGCCATTAGAAAGATACCACAACCTCCTTTATTTTGCCACAGTAAAATCTGCTGATGTAAAAGGGGATAAAAGAGAACAATATATATAAAATATTGGAATCTAATTCAGAGCTACACATGAAAGACATTTTTTATCTATTGAGAAATTAGGGTATATTCTTTCCTTTCTTTATTTTTATGGTTTTATTCTTTCTTTTTCATTATTACCTCACAATTTGCACATAGAGGTTTTAATTCAACATGTCAACTTTTGAGTAAAATTCATCTTAGTTAATGTCATCCCATTCATCATTCCCCCATCTCTCCCAACCCCAACCATCTTCACAGTACCGTATGTATATGTGTGTGCCCTTTATTTATTTTCCACTTTTCCTCTCTCTCTTCATTCCTCTATCTCTTTCCTCTTATCCTCCCCCCAACTCCCAGACACCTTAAGTTCAAGTTTTCTGGTATTAATTTTATTAGGTTTAGATGTTCAAAGGAGTTACTTAATGCAATTTTTTTCCTTGCATGTACCATAAGAGGCCATTTTAAATAGTAGTTAAACACATGCTGTAAATGGAAAACTTAGTACTTCTTCAAAACCAATCTATGCAGCATATCACATAAGTATTTTATACTTTAAAGTAATGCTTTACGTTGGCAACTAAGAATTACTCAGCCGTCAACTTATCTGACCATTTCTGCTTAAACGAAATGAACCCCAAGTTAAGGACTCAAATTTTTTTCTTTCTTCCTATTGTGTCTAACATATTTTTTTTATAAGATGATTACTTTGTTGCTTTTTATGTCCCTCCCCCATGGTATAAGCCCTGTTTTCACTGTATTTGATGTTGGTATAATTTGTGGAGTGGAAGGGAAAAAACAAATTGTATAAATAGGGGTATAGGTGGACCCATAGCAACAATGAGATGTACATGACGTTATGTTGAAAAACGAACTTTACAACTTTGGCGGGAGGGGGGGTGGTGGGACACGAGGGGGGGGTGAGATGGGAAAGGTTGGGAAGGGGAAACAAAGGAGGAGGCAACAATGCCTCATGGGGCTGGGAAGGTGGCTCAGTGGTAGAACGCTTGCCTTGCATGCATGAGGCCCTGGGTTCGATTCCTCAGCACCACATAAGCAGAAAAAAAAAAGCCGGAAGTGGTACTATGGCTCAAGTGGTAGCATGCTAGCCTTGAGCTGAAGAGCTGAGGGACAGCGCCCAGGCCCAGAGTTCATGCCCACGACCGGACCCCCACCCCCCCCCAAAAAAAAAACCAAAAATGCACTCATTACCTTGCCCATGTAATTGTTAGCTCTCTGTACAGTATTTTCACAAATGAATAAATAAAAAAATTTAGTGAACAACAAAAAAAAAGAATTACTCAGCTGGGCACCGGTGGCTCAGGAGACTGAGATCTGAGGATCACAGTTCAAAGCCAGCCCGGGCAGGAAAGTCCGTGAGACTCTTATCTCCAATAAACCACTAGAAAACCGGAAGTGGCTCAAGCAGTAGAGTGCTCGCCTTGAGCTGAAGAGCTCAGGAACAGCGCCCAAGCCCAGAGTTTAAGCCCCACGATGGACCAAAAAAAAACTCAAAAAGAATTACTTAGAAAAAAAATCAGTTTCAATAGAGTATGAAATAATAAAAAGTATGAAATAAAGAAAATAAGAATAATAAATACTAGACTCCACTCCCAAATTACTCAAGCTGATTCAAAACTTTGGCAAAGTAGCAGGTTATAAAATTAACCCCCAAAAATCAATGGCTTTTCTGTATGCCAACAATGAGAAAAGTGTGGCTGAAATTAGGAAAGCAACTCCATTTGTAATAGCCCCACAAAAAATAAAATACCTAGGAATTAACTTAGCTAAAGAAGTGAAGGACCTCTATGATGAAAACTTTAAAATCTTGAAAAAGGAAATCAACACAGAACTTTAAAAATGGCAAAACCTCCCATGCTCCTGGATTGGAAAGATTAACATCGTGAAAATGGCAATACTTCCCAAAGCTATCTACAAATTCACTGCAATACCTATCAAAATTCCACCCTCATTCTTCAAGGAAATAGAAGAGGCAATCCAAAAATTCATATGGAACAATAAAAGACCCCGAATAGCAAAAACGCTCCTCAATGGAAAGAACACTGCTGGAGGAATATCAATACCAAATTTCAAACTCTACTATAAAGCCATAGTAATCAAAACAGCTTGGTATTGGCATAAGAACAGACCTCACACCAATGGAATAGAATTGAAAACCCAGAAATGAACCCACAGACCTATAGCCATCTAATCTTCGATAAGGGAGCTAAAACAATAGAATGGAAGACAGACAGCCTCTTCAGTAAATGGTGCTGGCAAAACTGGTTAACTACATGTAGAAAACTAAAGCTAGATCCTTATATATCACCCTGCACCAGAATCAACTCCAAATGGATCAAAGACCTTGAACTCAAAGCAGACACTCTGAAAACATTACAGGATGGAATAAGAGAAACCCTGGGTCTCCTTGGCTCAGGCCGAAATTTTCTGAATAGAGACCCGGAAACACAACAAATCAAAGAAAGGTTGGACAAATGGGATTGTATAAGGTTGCAGAGCTTCTGCAGGGCAAATGACATAGCTAGCAAGATCAATAGAAATCCCACGGACTGGGAGAAGATCTTTACTAGCCATACAACGGACAAGGGTCTCATATCTAAAATATACTTGGAACTCAAAAAATTAAACCACCCAACAACAAATCCTCAAAGAAACAACTGCCCAATAAGTAAGTGGGCGAAAGACTTAAAGAGAAGCTTCTCTGAAGAAGAAAGAAGGATGGCCAATAGACACATGAAGAAATGTTCAACATCCCTCGCCATAAAAGAAATGCAAATCAAAACAACATTGAGATATCACCTCACTCCAGTTAGAACAGCAAAAATCAAGAACTCTAACAACAACAGATGCTGGAGGGGATGTGGACAGAAAGGAACCTTACTTCATTGTTGGTGGGAATGTAAACTTGTTCAACCTCTTTGGAAAGCAGTATGGAGGCTCCTCAAAAGACTCCACATAGAGCTCCCCAATGACCCAGCAATCCCACTTTTGGGCATTTACCCAAATGATCACAAACAAGGCCACACTAAAGCTACCAGCACAACTATGTTTATTGCAGCATTATTTACCATAGCTAAGATCTGGAACCAACCCAGATGCCCCTCAGTAGATGAATGGATCAAGAAGATGTGGTATATATACACAATGGAATTCTATGCCTCCATCAGAAAGAATGACATTGCCCCATTTGTTAGGAAATGGAAAGGCTTGGAAAAAATTATATTAAGTGAAGTAAGCCAGGCCCAAAGAAGCATAGGTCCCATGGTTTCCCTTATTTGCAATATCTAGTATAGGTATGAGTCAAGCGGAAAAAGTCAGAGAATGTGATGTTAGGAAAACGAACCCTCAAATATGTATTTTAATGTTTTTGTTTCTTTCATGCATGTGTTTCTAACGCATTTATAAGATTATTTCTTTGTATGTCCCTCCCCCACAGTGTAATCCCCACTTTCACTATATTTGATGTCAGTATAACATGTGGAGGAGACGGGGACCAACAAGTCGTTTAAGGATTCAGGTGGACCTGTTGCAACAATGAGAAGTACAAAATGTCATGTCAAAACCAGCTTTACAATGTCGGGGGGGGGGGGGGGGTATGATTGGGTGGGGGGGAGGGGGGAGGCTGGGAAGGGAGGTGAAGCGTAAACAAAGGAGGAGGCTGCAATGCTTGGTAAGAAATGTATGCATTATCCTGCCCATGTAATTGTAACCCCTCTGTACAGTATGTTCTCAAATAAAATAAAATAAAATTAAAAAAAAAATAATAAATACTATAAGAATATAATAAGAATAATTGAATAATAAGAAAGGGAAACTTCTCTAGAGTGTGTATATCTCTGTAGGATATACATTACACACATAACACACATAAAAACCCATGTAAAAATACTTGGGTTTTCTCATTGAGAAATGGGTCATAAGTACATATGCATCTGTAATTGCTTTCTAAATTTAGCAATATATCAGACATATGTCAATGTTTTCTTGTTGATTTTAATGGCCAAATGCTATTTACTGATTTATCTTTTTTAAAGTTTTTATTTTATTGTAAAGATGCTATGAGGGGCGGGGGGGGGGTTACAGTTACATGAGTAAGGCAATGAATGCATTTCTTTTTGAGCATTGTTACCCCTTCCCTTGTTGTTTTCCCACTATCCCTTCCCTCCCCCACCTCCCTAACTCCTCCTGCCCACCTCCTGAGTTGTAAAGTTCATTTCCAATATACTGTCTTGTTGGTATCATTGTTGCAATGGGTCATCCTGTGTTCTTGTTTCCTTATTCCCATTCCCCTCCCCAAATTAGACGAATGTATATACAAGATTCAGGGCACCAAAAATCAAGTAAAGTGACATACACAGGGAAAAAACATACAAAGTAAAGAACATACAAAGGGAAAAAAAATCACATAGTACATTAGAACAACAACAAAGACAATGATTGATGTATCTTTTCCCTTAACTGCTGCTCAAGTGATAAACATTTGTCTGTCTTATTCTTTGTCAAGGTGGTAAGTGCTATACTGAACATTTTACTGTCTTTTTGAATAAAACAGATTTTTTTTTGTTCCTGGAAAGTCAATTATCACGTTTAGTAATTGCAACATTTTGTTTTCACAATGGAAAGGTCATTAAAAACAAATTGCCCAGCTGAATTATATTTTCCATAATTATGCCAATCCTATCTATTATCAAATTTTAAATTTTTGAAGACCTGACAAAATGTGTGAATTTATCTCTCCTAATTACTTGAGAGTACAGATATCTAGAGAAAGATTTACTTACATTTCCTTATGGATGTTTATAACTTTTAAAACTACAATTTATGTGGGCATAATATATTTTTAACTAGCTATTGAAAATATGTACCTTACATTTTCATATATATATAAAATATATATATAATTTTCTAAACAATGAATTTATTATTACAGAGTTTCTTCTGAGAAATAATTGGCTGCAAAGATGGGTTTTGATATATTTTCTAATTGTTAGTCATTTCTACATTGAATGCAATTTCTACTTCCATTATCTCTTTAATCTAAAATTTTCTTAGGTTGTTAATTTTATTTTGGTTTCCAAAAATTGAATATTATCTTGATTATATTTATTTTTTTATACATATTTTAAGACCTTCATAATTCAGATATGAATATATTCAATTTCCTCTTCAGTGTCAAAACTTCAATTTCATACTTTTAGTTTAAATACATCTCAAGAATTTTTTCATTATTTTATGTATATTTCACAAATGGAAACTCACTAACAAAAGAAATGATTTGATATAGTACTTTTACTATTTTTTAAGTCTCAAGGCACTCCTTCTATGATCTAAAAATTTAATTCTGAACAAATACCCATCCCTAAAATTAAAATAATATTACAAAATGTATCATGAAAGATGAAATAATCCCTACTAAAATGCTTCATCATAAAAGTATTCTTATCATAAAAGTCTCTTATATTTTTGTTTGAAATTGTACTAATTTAATATGCATATTAAAAAGTCTTCCTTTCTAAAAATATATTTACTTTTGTCCATCTATAGGTTATTTTTTTTGTAGGTAACACTTTTTCTTTTTTTATTATTTTTGTATTTTTATATATTTTATTGTAAAGATACTGTACAGAGAGGTTACAGTTACATGAGTAAGGTAATGAGTACATTTCCTATCAAGCATTGTTACCCCTCTTTAGTTTTTCCCCTACCATACCTACCCTGCTCACATCCCCAACTCCTCCCTCCCTGCCCAAGTTGTAAAGTTCATTTTCAACATAGTGTGTTATATATCTCATTGTTATAATGGCTCAACCTTTATCCTGTTTCAGCATTTTGTTGTTGTTGTTGTTTTTTGGTCAGTCGTGGGGCTTGAACTCTGGGCTTGGGCGCTGTCCCTGTGCTCTTTAGCTCAAGGCCAGTGCTCTGCCTCTTGAACCACAGCACCACCTTCGGTTGTCTAGTGGTTATTTGGAGATAAGAGTCTCACAGACTTTCCTGTATGGGCTGGTTCTGAACTACAATCCTCATATCTCAGCCTCCTGAGTAGCTAGGATCACAGGCGTGAGCCACCAGTGCCTGGCTTAAGCATTTTGTTATTCCCTTTCCCTCCTCAAATTAGAAAAATACATATACAAGATGAAGGGCACCAGAATCAAATACAGTGAAAACAGGGGTTATACCATGGAAAAAAACATACCAAAGAAACAACAACAATAACAACAACAACAAAAATCACATAGTGCATTAACAACACAGTGACAAAAATGAAACCTCCTGTGTTCCTATCTTGGGGTTCAGTTTGCTTAGTATCATCTTATATGGTCATATGTACATAGCTTTTGACCTTTTATGCTTCTTTGGTAAGAGTATCCTAGACATATACTAGTTATTGCACATAAGAGAAACCATGGGACATATGTCTTTGATTGTGGCTTATTTCATTTAATATAATTTTTCCAAATGGGGTGATGTCATCTTTTTGATTGAAGCATAGAATTCCATTGTATATATCACATTTTCTTGATCCATCCATCTACTGAGAAGCATCTGGGTTGTTTCTATCTGGGTTGTTGTCTTAGTTATGGTGAATAATGCTGCGATAAATATAGTTGTGCTGGTAGCTTTAGCAAAATCTTGTTTGTGATCATTGGGGTAAATACCCAGAAGTGGAATTGCTGGGTCTTAGGGCAGCTCTATGTTTAATCTTTTTTTTTTTTTTGGTCCTGTGTGGAGCCTGAACTCTGGGCCTGGGCGCTGTCCCTCAGCTCTTCAGCTCAAGTCTAGTGCTCTACCACTTGAGCCACAGCGCCACTTCCATTTTTTCTTTTTGCTTATGTGGTGCTGAGGAATCAAACCCAGGGCCTCATGCATGCAAGGCAAGTGCTCTACCACTGAGCCACCTTCCCAGCCCTATGTTTAATCTTTTGAGGAAACTCCATACTGCTTTTCAAAGTGGTGAAACAAATTTAAACTCCCACCAACAATGCAGTAGTGTTCCCTTTTAGCCACATACCCTCCAGCATCTGTTGTTATTAGATTCTTGTCTGTTTTATGGATAGTGAAGATCTTCTCCCAATCTGTGGGCTTCCTATTGATCTTGCTAACTATGTCCTTTGTCATGCAGAAGCTCTGCAGTTTCATGCAATCCCATTTGTCCAAATTTCATTGAATTGTTGTGTTTCTGGGTCTTTATTAAGAAAATTTCAGCCTGTGCCAAGGAGCCCTAAAGTTTCTCCTATGACTTCTTGTAATGTTTTCAGGGTGTTTGCTTTGACTTCATGGTCTTTGATTCATTTGGAGTTGAGTCTGGTGCTGGATAATACATAAGGATCTTGCTTTAGTTTTCTAGTGGTGTTTAACCGATTTGTTTTATACGTTTTTTAATTGTAAAAATACTGTACAGGGAGGTTAAAATTACATGAGCAAGGTAATGAGTACATTTCCTTTGGAGCATTGTTGCCTCCTCCTTTGTTTTTCCCCTACCTTTCCTTCTCTCCCTCCTCCACAACTACCCCCACCCCCAAGTTGTAAAGTTTGTTTTCAATATAGTGTGTTGTACATCTCATTGTTACAATGGGTCAACCTATATCCCCATTTAAACATTTTGTTTTTTTTCCTTCCCCTTCCCGATTTAGAGAAGTGTATACACAAGATGCAGAGCACTGGTATCAAATACAGTGGAAACGGGTTATACCATGGCGAAGGAACATACAAAGAAACAAAACAATCACATGGTACATTATAAACATGTTAGAAACAATAGCAAGAAAGAAAAAAAGATATTTGTGTCCCTATCTTGGGGTTTGTTTCTCTTAACATCATCTTATATGGTCATATTTACATAGCTTTTGGTCTTTTCTGCTTGTCCTACACATGTAATATTTACTGCAAGCAAGGGAAACTATGGGACCTGTGTTTCTTTGGGCCTGGCTTACTTCACTTAATATAATTTTTTCCAAGTCTTTCCATTTCCTGACAAATGAGCCAATGCCATTCTTTCTGATGGAGGCATGGAATTCCATTATATATATCACATTTTCTTGATCCATTCATCTACTGAGGGGCATCTGGGTTGCTTCCATAATCTTAGCTATGATCAATAATGCTGCAATAAACATAGTTGTGCTGGTAGTCTTAGTATGGCTTTATTTGTGATCATTTGGTTAAATGCCCAAAAGTGGGATTGCTAGGTCATAGGGGAGCTCTATGTGGAGTCTTTTGAGGAACCTCCATATTGCTTTCCAACATGGTTGAACAAGTTTACACGCCCACCAACAATGCAGTAGGGTTCCCTTCTGGCCACATCCCCTCCAGCATCTGTAGTTATTAGATTTTTTTATTATAACCCTTCTAACTGGGGTGAGGTGGAATCTCATTGTTGTTTTGATTTGCATTTCTTTTATGGCTAGAGAGGATGAACATTTCTTCATGGTCTTTTGGCCACTTTTGCCAGCACCATTTACTGAATAGGCCTTCTTTCATTCTATTTTTTTCACCTCAAATATTGAAGATTATGTGGCTATAGGTCTGTGGTTTCATTTTTGGGTCTTCCATTCTAATCCATTGGTCCTCAGGTCTGTTCTTGTGCCAGGGCCAAGCTGTTTTGATTACTATGGCTTTGTAGTAGAGTTTGAAATTTGATATTGATATTCCTCCAGCACTGTTCTTTCTGATGAGGATTATGTTTGCTATTCATTTTTTTATTGTTCCACATGAATTTTTGGATTGCTTCTTCTATTTCATTGAAGAATGAGGTGGGGATATTGATGGGTATTGCACTGAATTTGTAGATAGCTTGTAGCAGTATTGCCATTTTCATGATGTTAATCTTCCCAATCCATGAGCATGTGAGGTTTTTCCACTTTCTTAGATCTGATTTAATCACCTTTTCTCAGGTTCTTAAAGTTTTCATCCTAGAGGTCCTAGGAATTAAGTTAACTCCTAGGTATTTTATTTTGGGGGGCTATTATTAAAGGAGTTGCTTTCCTGATTTCTGCCGTGCTGTTCTCATTATTGATATACAGAATCAACGACATTGATTTTTGAGGTTTAATTTTATACCCTGCTACTTTGTCAGAGTTTCGGATTGGCTCTAGTAACAGGACTTTGTTAAATTGGTTTAAATCATCTTGTTTCAGTTTGGACATGTTAATATTTGCTAGAAATTCATCCATTTCTTCCAGATTCTGAAACTTATTAGCATAAAATTTTGAGAAGTATTCCCTTCCAAATGTCCTGAATCTTGGTTGTTACTGTGGTGATGTTTCCATTCTCATCTCTAAGTTTGTTTATTTGGGTGTGTTCTCTTCTTTTTCTAATAAGATTTGCTAAGGACCTGTCAATTTTGTTTATTTTTTTGAAGAACCAACTCTGTTTTGTTGAATCTTTCTATGTTTTTTGTTGTTGTTGTTTTGGACTCTAATTCATTTAATTCTGATTTAATTTTAATTTTTTCTTTCCATCTACTGGATGGGGTTTTGGCGTATTGTTCTTTTTCAAGGAGCTTCAGGTGCCTCATTAAATTGTTGGTTTCACATCTCTCCAATTTGTTGATATATGAATTCAGATCTATAAACTTGCCACTGAGAACTGCCTTTGCTGTGTCCTAAAGGAGCTGGTTATTTGTGTGTTCATTTTTGGTTAAATATCATTAACATTTGAATTTCCTTCCTAATCTCTTCCATGACCCACTGGTGGTTCAACAGTGTGTTGTTCAGACTGTGTGTCACAGTAATTTCTTTGGTGGCTTTTGGTGTAAAATTCTAATTATATCCCCTTGGGTTCTGAGAGAATGCAGGACATAATTTCAATGCTTCTGAATTTGGACAAGTTTGCTTTGTGACCTAAAATGTGGTCTCTTTTGGAGAATGTTCCATGTGCTTCTGAGAAGAATGTGTATTCTGATGCTGCTGGGTGAAATGTCCCGTAGATGTCTGTTAAGACTAGTTGGTCTAGGCAGTTGTTTAGAATCCAGATTTCTGAGTTTTTGTCAGGTTGATCTATCCAGAGGAGATAGTGGTGTGTTAAAGTACCCAGCAATTAATGTCTTGGATATATGTGAAATTGTAGGGAAAGTAATGTTTCCTTGATAAATTTGGGTGCTCTGTTATTTGGAGAATAAATATTTAGAATTGTCATATCCTCTTGAGGGAGCGATCTCTTAATTTATATGTAATAACCTTCTTTTTCTCTTCTTGCTAATTTTAATTTGAAGTCTATTTCATCTGATATTAGGATTGCAACTCCCACCTGTTTATGGGGGCCGTTTACTTGGTAGATTTTATTCCAGCCTTTCACTTTCAGAATATGTTTGTTTCTGTGGGCGAGGTGTTTATTTGAAGGCAATAGATAGAAGGATCTTGTTTTTTGATCCAACTAGATAGTCTGTGTCACTTAATTGGACAGTTAAGTCCATTAATATTGAAAGTTAGGACTGAGTGGTGTTTGGTAGTTCCTGCAATGTTATCCACCTTCTTAGGGGTTGTGCCTACTGGGTTCTTCCTATGTTTCTGGAATTTTCTCTTTGAGGGCTGTTTCTTGGCCCTTATCATGCTTTTTCACATTTTCTATATGTAGGACATTTTACGTATCTTTTCTTGGGCTAGTTTGGTGGAGATATATTGTTTCAATTTTTCTTTGCTGTGAATGGAGAGTTTAGCTGTGTACAGTTTGTTTGTTTGTTTGTTTGTTTATTTGCCAGTCGCGGGGCCTGAACTCTGGGCCTGGGCATTGTCCCTTAGCTCTTCTGCTCAAGGGTAGTGCCCTACCACTTGAGCCACAGAACCACTTCCAGCTTTTTCCGCTTATGTGGTACTGAGGAATCGAATCCAGGGCCTAATACATGCAAGGCAAGCACTCTACCACTGAGCCACCTTTCCAGCCCAAGTGGTTTTCATTTTAATCTAGATTTATTGTTTCTTCACTTTCCTTGTACAATTGTATTAGGCTAAATAGTAGATATTTTCTAGTTTTATTTTATTTATTTTTATTTATTTATTTATTTTTCTTTTTTTATTATTATTATTGTGAAAATACCGTACAGAGGGGTTACAATTACATGAGCAAGATAATGAGTACATTTCTTATCAAGCATTGTTGCCTCCTCCTTTGTTTCCCCTTTCCATCCCTTCCCATCTCCGTGCTCCTCCCTATCTCTTTCCCCCCCTTACCCCCCCCCCCCCGAAAAGTTGTAAAGTTCGTTTTTTGACACAACCATCTGTACGTCTATTTTTTGAGTCCATCTCGGGGCTTGAACTCTGGGCTTGGGTGCTGTTCCTCAGCAATTCAGCTCAAGGCGAGCGCTCTACCGCTTAAGCCACAGCACAACTTCCGGTTGTCTAGTGGTTTATTGGAGATAAGTGTCTCACAGACTTTCCTGCCTGGGCTGGCTTTGAATTGACTCAGCCTCCTGAGTAGCTAGGATTACAGGCATTAGCCACCGGTGCCCAGCATTTTCTAGTTTTATTTTTGATTTAAGCATTATTATGCTTTACAGCTAATTTGAATGGTATATATAACAAGAAAAATACCTTTTGTGTTCATCAGCTTATTAGAATGCTTTTAAATTAAATAAGTTTCATTATTCCTTGTGTTCATGTGTGCATATGTGTGTATACATTTGTGTATGTGCTATGTTTCTGTTAAAAAAGCCAGTGTAGTTTTTTAAAATAGTTTTTAAAGTTATCATTTATTTTTAGTACTTAAGGGATCATACATGCTACATATTTAAATTATAGGTAATGTTGTACCATTTTATATATTTTGAGATAAATTGTATTTGGCTATGATTTTTTATTCTTTACTTGTAATAAGGATGCACTAAGTTTTTGAATATTTAAAAATTGCATATCATAGCCGGGCGCTGGTGGCTCATGCCTGTAATCCTAGCTACTCAGGAGGCTGAGATCTGAGGATCGCGGTTCAAAGCCAGCCCGGGCAGGAGAGACCGTGAGACTCCTATCTACAATTAACCACCAGAAAACCGGAAGTGGCCCTGTAGCTCAAGTGGTAGAGCGCTGGCCTTGAGCTGAAGAGCTGAGGGACAGCGCCCAGACCCAGAGTTCAAGCCCCAGGACCGACAAAAAAAAAAAAAAAAAAATTGCATATCATGATTACATGACCTGTTGTTCTGCACTTCTTTGTGTATAATATTTTTTAAATTCATTATTAGTTTTGTTTTTATGTGATGTCTGAAGAATGAGTTGAAAATCTGCTTTTTTTCTCTGTTCTTAAAGTTAACAGAATGTTCTATAACATTTGACACTATTGAGGGTATTTTGGTAAATGTATATCTTCTTATATTTTTATTTAAAATAAGACATATATAACAGATTTAAATTTATGATCAATTCCATCTTTCTTCCTTGTTTCATTTAGATTTACCCTTTGTTTTAATTAATTCATCCCTTCTATTTGGTTTAGGTTAATTTCCCTATTCTTATTATAGCTCCTTTAAAGCTTACTTGATTTTTTTTTTACTCTTTCTTGCTTTCTAAACAATGAATTTTTGATTACACAGTTTCCTCTGAGAAATATTTTGGCTGCAATGACAGGTTTTGATATGTTCTCTCATTGTTGGTCATTTCTAAATAGAGTGTAATTTCACTTCCATTTTTCTCTTTAATCTAAGATTTATTTAGGTTGTTAATTTTTTTTTTTTTTGGTTTCCAAATGTATTCAGTTGTCTATTTACTTAATTTTTCTCTTTGTCAAAAATGATTATATTCATGTTGTTCCAAAAATGTAGGCTCTGTGATTGATTTACAGGTTTTTAAAATTACTGAGGATTGTCCTCCTGAAATATGCTTGAATTTATTTTTAACCTGTATTTATAATAAAACTCATTTACTCTGTTAGCTGAAAGACATAAACCACATTCATTATAGTTTAGAAACCCTTAGTGTTTTTCTATTTATTTTTCTTACATTGAGTAGATATTATTTATTTATTTACTCATAATTTTATGCTGGGCATGGGGCTTGAACTCCAGGCCTAGGCACTGTCTCTGAACTTTTTAGCTCAAGGCTATGGTTCTACCATTGTGTCACAGCTCTATTTCCAGCTTTTTGGTGGTTAAATGAAAATAAGAGTGTCATAGACTTTCCTGCATAGGCTAGCTTGGAACCTCAATCCTCAGATCTCAGCTTCCTGAGTAGCTAATGTAACAGGCATGAGCCACTGGCACTCAGCTAAAATTTACTTTTAAATTCTGATATTTCACTGTCTTTACCATGGGCTTTGCAGTTAATCGAGGTCAACTATGTATTATATAAACCCCTCCCCACATTTCTTGCTTTAGCTCCGGGTGGTTAGAGGATGGGCACAATGAGCAGATGAAAAGTATTCAGAGTGCTGAGTTGGGATTGTGTGCATCATCTCTCTGTGAATAAAGAAACTCACTATAAAGAAACAGGAAAGGCATCAATTGAAAAGCCAGAGTATTTGGGAAGTTTCTATCATGTGGAATTTCTGCACTTGAATGTGACTGAGCCAGAGTTTAATTTTATATTTAGCTTGTTAATGTAATGAAAACTAAAACCTACCTGGTTTGGGCTATGAGTAAGAGATAGAGGGAAAAGAAATTTTGACAGACAACGAGCTTTGTTATGAAATGGTTATGGGTCCAGTAAAAACCATGACTTCTGATAACCTCAAAGACAGAAAATGAATCTTATGAATTTGCAGTGCTGGAAAAGATTTCATGATAGAATATTGATTGAGCTGGCTCTTTTGAGCTTCATTCGAAAAAGTGTCTCAAAAAGAGCTGGATATGATTTTGACATATGAAGTTGACTGAAGTCAATTTTTTTCTCCATAAACTAAAATAAAATTTTGACAGAACTCTATTAACATTTTGAATTAAAATGAGACTGACTAGAGAAATTTGAAAATGACAACTGGCCTCCAACTTGGGCTAGACAAAGAAGACTTAAAAAAAAAAATCCTCTTCAGTTGTGATGGAGGATATGTTATCCTTTGTTCTATTCAAATGTAGCTACAGAAGGTTAATGTTCATAAAGGATATTGAAAAGAGAACACCAGAATGGGGACTTCCACTAGAAAGCAGATGTAAGTTTATACAATAGTGGGAGAAGCTATATTTCTCCAGTAGGATACTTGAATTGTTTCCATGGTTGCTCTTTAGAACATCCTGATCTTCCTTTTTAAAATGTTTCCTCCTTATGGGGAATTGAAATCAATACCTGATGCTGTCTTGGCCTCTTGCTCACGACTGATACTCTGCCACTGGAACCATGTCTACAGCCCAGTTTTTTGCTGGTTAATTGGAGGCAGAGTCTCAAGGTCTTTCTATTCCATCCAGGTTGGATTTTAATCTCATCTTTCAATCTCAGTCTCCTGAATAGTTAGGGTTATAGATGTGAGTCACTATTACCCAGTTCCGGTTTTCTTTTTTATTTTCTGAGTCCAGTCTTGGGGCCTGAACTCTGGGCCTGCGCGCTGTCCCTCAGCTCTTCAGCTCAAGGCTAGCGCTCTACCACTTGAACCACAGCACCACTTGCAGCTTTTTTCTTTTTGCTTATGTGGTGCTGAGGAATCGAACCCAGGGCCTCATGCATGCAAGGCAAGCGCTCTACCACTAAGCCACCTTCCCAGGCCAGTTCCAGTTTTCTTTTGTAATTAATTTGCTGCTGTTGTTGTTAACCTGCCCCTTTTCTATTGTGACATGTTAACTATAAGAACATTTTACTTGTCTATTTTGGCCCATAGCTCTCCGGATGAAGAGAAAGAAAGAAAGAAAGTTATGTCTGATTTCAGTTCTTGAGGTTTGGGATTTTTGAATCAATTGTCATGATTGAATTGTGCTATCTCAAGTACCAGGAGATATTATTTTGTGAGAGTTAAGTGAATTGTAAGAAGGTAGATTGTGGCAGGGTAGTTTTGTTTTTTTCTTTTGGTCCGTCCTGGGGCCTGAACTCTGGGCCTGGGCGCTATCCCTCAGCTCTTCAGCTCAAGGCTAGTGCTCTACCACTTGAGGCACAGCACCACTTCCGGTTTTCTAGTGGTTTTTATTGGAGTTAAGAGTCTCATGGACCTTCCTGCCCAGGCTGGCTTTGAACCGTGATCCTCAGATCTCAGTATCCTGAGTAGCTAAGATTACAGGTGTGAGCCACCGGCACCCGGCTTTTTTTCCAGTTCTTAATACCATACTTGGTTTGATATGTAGTAAATTCATGTTATTTAATGTGTGATTTTTGACTTCACTTTACATTTGGGATATTTTTTATCAATGAAATATTAGGATAAGTGATAATAATAATTTAAAATGTGTTTGGAAGTTTTATCTTTGGTAGTACAGCCAATATTTGGATAACTGGTTGCAGAATAAGATATATATATACATATATATATATATATATATATATATATATATATAAATTAACTTGCAATCCTGGCTAACCTACAAACTTGAGAGGAAAAAGAAAATATTTGTTGCTGGAAGCCATTAGAATTGTTATTAACAGATAAAATCTCTTACTTTTTTGGTTTCTGTAGGATGGGGCTTTTTAGAAGTACTAAGTATCTGATTTTGTCCTATCTAATGTTCCTTACATTAAATTACATTTAGTCTGCTTTTGATATTGCTGCTTTGTTTTTGTTCTCAAGTGTGACTGGGTCAATATTTTCTTTTCTTTACAATTATTATTTTAGTATATTTTGTTGTGTCAATTGTCTTAAAATTAATTGGCTTATGGAAATATTTATTTTTATACATTTTGTGATTATCTTCTTTGAGAGTTCTCTAAGTATTCTTCACATTGTCTCTGGTTTACTTATATAAATCTACATTCTTTCCATATTTTTTTTTTATATTCAGCTTTACTTTTGTCTTATAGATAGAATTTCATTTGGGGTTTATAGTAATATGCCTTTTATTCTTATTAACTTTGGTTTCTGTTTTGCTGCTTTTTGTGTGTTTCACATAATAATCCTACATTATTTTCTTGAAATACAGAAATTGGTAATTAGCTACAACAACAAAATATAAACTTCTTTTTAAAAATTATTTTCCCCAAATTTTGGAGGTACAATTGTTTTCTAGAATCTAATATTAACAATAGCATATATGCTACAAAACTATTCGTTTATTTCTAGCCATATGATCTTATATATAGTTGGGATTTTCCTCACAATGAACTCCAGAAAGTTTGGCATTGTGCACTTCATAAGGTATCTTTAAATCATATATATATATTTTTTTTGGTCAGTCCTGAGGCCTGAACTCTAGGTCGGGGAGCTGTCCCTCAGCTCTTCAGCTCAAGGCTAGTGCTCGGCCACTGGAGCCATAGCGCTACTTCCAGCTTTCTATGCTTATGTGGTGATGAGGAATCGAACCCAGGGTCTCATGCACACAAGGCAAGCGCTCTACAATTAAGCCACTTTCCTAGCCCTGAAGCATACTTTTGATTTTTATCAATAATGACAATTTCAGCCTTTAATGTTAGAAATACCTTTCATATAACTTCAACATTTCTTGTAGAACATTCCTCCTCTAATTCCCCTTAAACACACTCTTAAGAATTTTGAGGATGCATTCCACCTGTCTTAAATTTTCTATCATCTTTCTCTTTGGATATTTTGATCCAATTTTTCAGAGATGATGCTTGCTTTATACTCCAGATCATTGTCGGACATACAGCCATGGTCACTATGCTGTTTAACCTTATATTATGTATCCATAATTGTATATTATGTTATTATATGTTATATCATATATTATATTATTAAATTATATATGCATATATTGTATCATCATATGTGGATAGATAACATAGATATGCTATCCACATATATGAATGTGTAGGGATATATATATATATATATATATATATATATATGGAGCAGTAACAGAATATTTAATGTAGAGATACAGTATATATACAGTTCATGCGAGTCAGTTCAGTCAGTTCAAAGCAGATTCATTCTGTTTTTATTTTAAATTTCTATTTACACCATCCTCACAACTGCATATTACATTTGATATTGCTACTTATTCTAGAAATTTTCAGTACAGCCTTTCTACACCACACACGTTACTTTCACTTACTCTGAAAATCTCAAATAACTGAAAAACACAATTTTTGAGACTAGACTTCCTGGTTCATATGTACATTGAATGTGTTTGTATTGGAACTTCAAGGGATAGGCTCTGGAGGCAACTTACTTGTTTTAAATGCCACTAGTTCTGAAGTGGAAATAAGTTCTTGTACCACATTTCAATCATTTAAAATATGAATGTTTACTCCCTCTTCAAGGTTTGCTTTGTAGTTTAAATATCAATACATGTGTGTGCATCCACACAAGTAATTTCTTCACATAATGTGATTTCAATAAATCTTAACTATGTACTCATATGCTTTCCAATTACATTTTCTTGTATTGAAGAAAATGGGAAAATAAAAAGAGAAATACAGATTAATATTAACAAAACATAGGAATATTTAAAATATTTAAATTTAAAATTGTCAAATACAAACTCCATGTAAAAAAGTCTTATTAATCAAAGAACTGGTTTAATAATATATGTGTGTATATGTGTGTATGCACACACATATATATGTATATGTATATACTTTATCTTACCAGATCTTTTTGACAATGGAATACAGTAAAACACATTATGGTATGTCAAATAATGTCTATTTGTTTCTTCTTAAGTCTAAGCCATATTTCTATGCATTAAATACTTTTTAAACATTAATTGAAGATGATCACTAAATGATGAGCTAAATATAATAAAGATAAATAACTAGCATTGTTTCTACAAGGGCAACAAATTTAACTGGAAGTATCATGTTTTATACAAAGCTTTTTAAATGTCAGATTCTCTCTTTCTCTGAAGATGATATTTGGAAAAAACAGAGAAGATTACTTTGTGAAGCATTTGTAGAGACCACTGACCAAATAAAGAAGACTAAAAATATTTTTTTAGTCTAAAAAACTGAAAAGACAGAGAATATCTATTCCATTGCATTATGCAAAATTTAGGATTAATTGTGAGTCTTCATTATTGCCTCTATCCTTTTTTATTCTTTGTCAGTTTCCTTTTTCATAGTTTCCATAGTTTGTCATAGTTGTTGTAGAACAACTTGCTTGTGTAGTGATACTTATTTAAAAGTGGGTTCTCAAAATAATCAAAGAATATTCATAATGAGAAAAGTGTGGAATGATTTTTTATAAGGCCATAATCCAGTTCTCTTACTGCAAAACTCTAACCAGCCTTCAGCCTTATAGTTTATCTATGCGGGAACCAGAATATTGCCTCATAAAACAGCTCAGTGCTCCTATTATGCCTTAAATATAATTGCGTTTAAAGACCTTGTTGATTCCACTTAGCAAAATTCAGTTTTATCTTATTTCATCACAACAATAGCTTCTAATAACCTTGATGATATTTTGATGTGCGCCCAATTACTTCTTCAAGAACAGAAAACAGTATTTTAAAGTAAAATTTCTACTAGATGGAAAATTTTCAGTCTTTCTCTGTTAACATTAGTTTTCTATTCTTGTTCTGAAATTTGCTTAAACTTGAGAAAAATTATTTCCTTATACTGTCTGATGATGTGAAAATTAAAGGTAGTTTTTATGTGTATACATTTATCATTCTTAAAGAAATTTCAACAATGACAAACTATATTTCAGTGACATGCATTAATTTTTTTAAATTTTTCTTATTAGAAAAGAAATATGGCAGAGAAAGAGAGCACATAGTATAAATATGCCATGAGAATACAGCATTTCAGCCTGTCTCAGACATCCTGCACCATTTTCCTAATGCCATGCATTCTAAATGTGAGATTATTTTGAATCTACTTCCAAATATAACATTTTTAAAATTTGTGATATCGTTAAATAATTTAATATAACAAGCTTTACTTTCTTCATATACTTAAAACATAGTGATATAATATATATTATAGAACATTCTGAGTTATTTTAATGGCTTGATCATTTTTTGCTTGTATATGTATTAGTTCTTTCTCATTTTGCATATAATAATGTAGATGTTATAGACCTCAGAAAAGAGATTGAGAATAAAAGGAATCAGAGAAGAAAAAACATCTGATCACACATTTTTGTGGCAAATAAAAATCATTAACAACAGAGTATAAAAATAATCACCTTGCTGGGATAATTTTGATATTCTGATAAGAAAGGGGATAATTGGAGACCAAGTAAAAAAAATCACAGCAGAGTATGGAAATGATTGGATGGCCTCCAATATTAATTATCCCATTTGCTGAAAATTTAATTGGTGAGACCTGGGAAATTTAATTTTCTGTCTACTAAATACAGTGCCATTCATAGCTGCTACAAACATTTCCTAGTGAACAGAGAGACTTGAAAATATAAAAGGTCTTGTGATTTTTCTTAATTTCCAGAATGTGGATATTCAGTTATAGTCAATATTTTTTTCTCTGAACATATATTTAGCTTTTTTCTAAATGACAGAGAACCCTGTCAGAGAAACTTTTGAAGGTTAGCTATAATCAGCTATTTCCTAATCTGTGCAAAGTTAAGAGGGGAGAAAGATTAGTGGTTGGTCCTAAAAACAGTGAAGCAAAGAGGAAATATAATAGAAAATAGATTCTTCACTCCCATATAATCAGCATTGCATTATTTTCTGGAAATTATTTTGATTATAAACAAAGATCCAGAGTTAAATCCAATTACCTCATTATATTGCACATTCCTCTTATGGTTTACCACTACTGAGACTCAGAACTTTCATGTGTTAATTTTTTCCTGGTCCCTTGAAAAATGATATCAGTGAAATTCACAGAACTCTTTGCCATCTACATCAGAGGGGCATTGTGAAAATGTCCATTAACATTTATAGAGTGCTTTGAACTCATCAAAAAAAAGACATTACCTAAGAAAAGAATAACTAATTTTATAGGTGGTATTTGACCAATTTAACTGTAAATGAGTCAAACACATATGAATTAAATTTATGTAAACACAAGAAGAAAATCAAGCAATGATGTTCTTAGCCAATGCTGCTTTAGGTTTTATGAATTGGAAATACTTTAGACATGGTTTGTTATGTTCCTTAAACCTAATACGTAGTTATTTGCCAATTCTTGATTTTATGAATAAATAATTTCTTGATGAGTATCAAAAGAAATGCTCAAGAATGATTCATATATCTAATAATGACACCACAGATTCTTTAGAGAAATTTATCATTTAAAAGCTGTTTATTTCAAATCAAAAGAGGTGATTGGTTTGTTGTCATTAAATACTGATTGCAAGAGTATTTCTCATTTTCTATCCATTTAACTGATATTTGATTACAGATAATTTTAGGCTCTATTACACCCATTAGGCATACAACAAATATTTGTTTGCAATTGTTTTGAGTATGAAATGCTTAAATAAGAAATTACAAGCTAGCTCAAATATCATGGGAGTCAATGTCGAGCCTTAGAACTTCAAATGTAATATTTAATGGGCCTCAGAAGGCTGATGACACAGAGGAAAACAATGATTGCATTCTTGGCAGAATCCACCATTAATGAGCTTATACAGAGAACAAATTATGTTACCAGGCCATCTTGCATTTCAGTAAAAATTATTTTCTCTTGCCAAAAGCAAGACCATAGGAAAATTACAGATAAAAGTCAAATTGCATTGTATTATTTTTTCTCCTTTTAACACCATTCAAAATTTTTTGATTTTATACAAGTACAACTATGGAAAAATTTGGATTCTTATCTGAGTTTACATAGAACTATTTGATTCTAAATATATATATAGTCATTATAAATATATATATATATATATATAGTCATTAAGTTGTCAGATTCGGTCTTTGAAAATACTCAGACATATATTCATATAATTAAATTGATATAGATTAAAATGAAAGTTTGACATCAATTAATCCAGAAAGTATTTTCATAAAATCATTGTTATAGAGAGAACACCAATGATAATGAATTATTTTTCAGGATTAAAATAATACCCCAAATCTGGTTTTTCTAGAACACATTTTTTGCATATTCATTCTTGATAGAGTCAAGATGCAATGGAAGACTAAGAGTTTTCAGGCTGATCTTTAAATAAACAGGTGGTTTAGCGTGAGGAGTGAAAATATTCATATAAAACTGGAATGGTGCAAATTTAATGTTTTCTTATAGTTCTGGTTAGTATGATTAAATCTGTGTTCAAATTGCTTCATAAGGCATAGGCTGTGAAACAATCATCTTTTGTCTAATGTGTTCATGCTCTCTGTGGTACTCTCCCATTACTACTTAGCCATTATCTCAGTGCTAAGATACACTAAGTAACTATCAGAATGCTTGTGTGCCAGTAAACCTTATGTAGTAACTTGACATTATGTCTTAATACCTACATCATTCACTTCACTTCAATGTGTCATTTAGCTATGGTATCATTTCACCTCTCCATAAGAAGGCTAAGTATTATACAATAAAACATTTTGAGGAAGAGTGCTGTGTGTCAGTGGCTTACATTGATAATTTTAGATAATTAGGAAACTGACATGGGGAAGATCACACTTTTAGTCCAGTTTGGGCACAAACGGCAAGAAATTAACTTAATATAAAAATTGGGGTATGTTGGAATGAGTCTCTTTTCTTGATTAATGTGAGAAGCAAAAAATGTATGATGATCATAGGCCAGATATATGTCCAGGATGGAAGCAAGATTCTGTCTCAAAAATATCCAGCACAAACACAAAAATAGGTTGAAGTTTAAGGCCATGAGTTCAAACTTAGTACATCCCATCACCATATTCCCCCAAGAAGGATATTTTAAGAATGACAGACTTTTATTATCATGCATGTTTATAATTGTTTTATTTCATTGTTCACTCATTTTAAATTTTTTTCCTGTATCTAATTTATAATGAACTTTTTATGTATAATAATACATATATATAAATATGTCAGTATTGACATATGTGTGTGTGTGTGTGCTCGCACGCACGCTATGGTCCTTTTGGTTTCAGACATCCAGTGGGAGTTTTAGCATGTATCCATCATCGATAAAATTGAGCTACTCCATCATTTGAATCTCTTATTAGCTAGGCCCAGTGGCTTATACCTGTAATCCTAGCTATATAGGAGACTGAGATCTGAGGATCAGAGTTCAAAGCCACCCTAGATTGGAAAGTGCTTGAGACCCTTATGTCCCATTAACCCCCAAGAAGCCGGAAGAGGAGCTGTGCCTGGAGTGCACTGCCTTGAGCAAAAATGATCAGGGATAGTACCCAAGGCATAAATTGAAAAGGAGGAGGCAACCATGTTCAATAAGAAATGTACACATTACCTTGCTCATGTAACTATAACCCCTCTGTAAAGCATTTATACAATAAAAAACCATACAAAAATTGAAATGCTAGAAGTGGTACACATTTTTTTAATTAAAAAATATCATATAGTTTTCTTGTGCTATTGGGGAAAAGGCCAAAAAGGTATAAATTGGTTTAAATAATGAATTTATTGCAGACATAGAACATTTTATTACTTTGAGAAATAAATTTTTTGTTGGCATTACTGAGGATTGAACCGAGGATCTTGTACTTGCCAGGTAAAACTTTAGCCAGTTGAGCTATGCTATCAAGCTGCTATTTTTATGTCAATTTTGAAAACAGTTTTGCTTGGGCTACCTATAAACTCCTGATTCTTCTATCTCTACCTCCAAAATACCCCATATTACAGGCAGTATCCCACACTCAGTTTACTTAGATAAATACTTCTGTGGTTTTTGTTGTTGTTGTTGTTTTAGGAGGGAGACCAGCACTATGCTAATTGAGCTACACCTCCAACCACAAGATGAATACTTTCTAATGCTCTTGTGTTTAATCTTTGAAAGACATCATATCTTTAACTTATGGAAAAGAAAATACTCTTCGGAGTCTCAGGAGGCCTAAGGTTAATCCTACAGAGAGTGACAGATTTTAGATTTTAGTATTTGAATCTATGATCTCATACTGTGTTATTGGTGGCTATAATTATTCTAGTTTAAATAAAAATTCTAATCCATTATTTAATTGAAAATGATTTTAAAAAAAGTCTTTTTCAAAACCAAACAAGAATGTAACAAATCAAAGTCAACAAATGTAGAGCACATGGGCAGCAAAGATGGCGCTGAGAGGGAGTTGAGTGGGCAGAGCCCGATTTACTTTAAGTTCCGTGTGTAACCAACCCGTGGATGCTTAGTTGCATGATAGGGTGTGACCTTGACAGTGATTGGTTCCTCTTCTTCCCCTGCCATGCCACCCGCCCTTTTTGGCTTTAAAAACACTTGCTCTGTGTTAATAAACGAGTTTTCCTGCTTGACTTGAGTCCCTGCTGCGTCTGATTGTCTCCCGGGCTGAGGGAGGCTGGGGAACGGACCAGTGGCCCCACTTGCCTTTCCTGGGACCCCGTGGGATGGACAAAGACCCGACAAACAAATATTTGGTGTCTTCTGGTAAATTTCGATTAAGCTTTGTAAAAAAGTTACTAGGTGAACAAACTCAAGGACTCATGTATGTTGTATGACTATATTGACATCAGTTTCCCAATTTACAGACAACAAAAAGAAGGCACTTGAAAATGTTCCTCACTCATCTGTTATAGTGTAGGAATTGAACATTTCCGCTTTTCCTTTATCAAAGGGCAATACTCAATGATATGCTTTTTATTTATTCTGCAATACTCATTTCTGATTGGGAAGGAAGTGGCAGATATCTTTCTCTTCTGTCTTTGTAAGTTATCAGGGATCAATTTTCAAATACAGTGCTGGTGAGACAAATGAGTAAAATTTGAAGTTTCTATTAAATCTTCAATAGTCTCCCAAATTATGGACTCTGATTAATAAAACTATAGCATGTAGATTTTTGATAGTTTTTAAAAATTATTTTAAATTAACTCCCTTTGCTGTAGTATTTTAATTTCTTCCTAACTGTAAGCTGTCATTGAATAAATAGATGAGCTATGAGATACATAGAGACTTTTTATATTTTAGAAGAGAATAGATATAGAAAAACCACTAATAATCACCCCAGATTATCTTCAGGTAAGAATGGGATTTCAGAAGCTTCTCTTTGTATTAAATAGAAATACCAAAAAAAAAAAATACAAAGACAATGTGAAAATCTGCATATCAAACAATTTTTTCTGATAAGACCAGGTTAATGAAAAAAAGATTGGAATAGGAGAAAAAGATACATTGTATGGAAATACTTGTTTTATGACTTTGAAATAGTAATTCATAGTATAATAGGCAAACCTTAATATGAATAATCCAGTTCAATGGAAAGACCTAAAAAGCATTGTGCATTAATTTTTTATTAAAGCAGTAAGAAATTCTAATTGTGTTGAGGCACTTTATGGTTGAAAAAATTGAAGATCATCAGGGACCATTCACTTATTCAGCCAGACAACACTAGTTAAGTATGTCAATGTTTCAGGCATTGTTGTAGGTGCGAGAGATACATCACTGAACCAAAGAGTTCAAGAATTGGCCTATATGGAAGAAGACACATACTAAACCTGAATAGAATGAAGTGATTAAGAGATATCGTAGTATATTGTTTGTATTATTTCTTATTTCTTTTTGGGTTCATTTGATAGAATGAGTCCTTAAATCTTAAATAAGTTCTTTACATCTTACCTGCATTACATACTCAATGTAAAAGTTGACTTCATTTCGTTCTTTAGAAAACTAATTGCACCTAACAAAATAAAAATTAAAAGAAAGAGATCAGAATAACTGCTTTGTTGTGTTTCTGAGACTCTATTAAGAAAATTTTGACCTGTGCCAAGGAGACCTAGGGTTTCTCCTATTCCGTCCTGTAATGTTTCCTGGGTGCCTGATTTGACTCTGAGGTCTTTGATCCTTTTGGAGTTGATTTGGGGCAGGGTGATGAATAAGGATCTAGCTTGAGTTTTCTACAAGTGATTAACCAATTTTGCCAGCACCATTTACTGAAGAGGCTGTCTTTCTTCCATTCTATTTTTTCAGCTCCCTTACCGAACATTAGATGGCTATCGGTCTGTGGGTTCATTTCTGGGTCTTCCATTCTATTCCACTGGTCCTGAGGTCTGTTCTTGTGCCAGTACCACTCTGTTTTGATTACTATGGCTTAGTAGTAGAGTTTGAAATTTGATACTGATATTCCTCCAGCACTGTTCTTTCTGCTGAGGATCGTTTTTGCTATTCGGGGTCTTTTATTGTTCCATATGAATTTTTGGATTGCGTCTTCTATTTCCTTGAAGAATGAGGTTGGAATATTGATAGGTGTTGCATTGAATTAGTAGATAGCCTTGGGAAGTATTGCCATTTTCACGATGTTGATCCTTTCAATCCAGGAGCATGGGAGGTTTTTCCACTTTCTAAGTTCTGTTTTGATTTCCTTTTTCAAGTTTTTAAAGTTTTCATCATAGAGGTCCCTCACTTCTTTGGTTAAGTTAATTCTAAGGTATTTTAGTTTTTATGGGGCTATTACGAATGAAGTTGCTTTCCTGATTTCAGCTGTGCTCTTCTCATTGTTGGCATACAGAAAAGCCATTGATTTTTAAGGTTAATTTTCCAACTTTTACGAAGTTTCGAATCAACTTGAGTTATTTGGGAGTTGAGTAGATGGGATTCTTTAAATACAAGATCATGTCATCTGCAAAGAGGGAGAGTTTTACTTTATCTTTCTCTATTTAGATCCCTTTTATGTTTGCATCTTTTCTGATTGCTGTAGCTAAGCATTCTAATACTAAATTGAAGAGAAATGGAGAGAGTGGACATCCTTGTATCGTTCCTGAGTTTAGAGGAAATGGCTGTAGTTTTTCTCCATTAAGTATAATGCTGGCTGTAGGTTTGTCATATACAGCCTTTATTGTATTCAGGACAAATGAGATTGTATGAAATTGCAGAGCTTCTGCATGGCAAAGGACATAGCTCGTAAGATCAATAGAAAGCCCAGGGATTAGGAGAAGATCTTCAGTAGCCATACAAGGGATAAGAGTCTCATATCTAAAATATACTGGAACACCAAAAATTAAATCCCTCAACAACAAATCCTCAAAGAAACAACTGCCCAATAAATAAGTGGGCTAAAACTTACAGAGAAACTTCTCTGAAGAGGAAAGAAGGATGGCCAATAGACACATGAAGAAATGCTCAACCTCCCTAGCCATAAAAGAAATGCAAATCAAAACAACACTGAGATACCACCTCACCCCAGTTAGAATGGCTATAATCAAGAACTCTAATGACAACAGATGCTGGAGGGAATGTGGACAGAAGGGAACCCTAATGCATTGTTGGTGGAGTGTAAACTTGTTCAGCCAATTTTGAAAGTAGGATGGAGGTTCCACAAAAGACTCTACATAGAGCTCCCCTATGACCCAGCAATCCTACTCTTGGCCATTTACCTGAATAATCACAAACAAGACCATACTAAAGCTACCAGCACACCTATGTTTTTGCAGCATTATTTACCATAGCCAAGATATGGAACCAACCCTGATGCCCCTCAGTAAATGAATGGCTCAAGAAAATGTGGTATATATACACAATGGAATTCTATGTCTCCATCAGAAAGAATGACATAGCCTCATTTGTTAGGAAATGGAAACACTTGGAAAAAATTATATTAAGTGAAGAAGCATAGGTCCCATGCTTTCTCTTATATGCAGTAACTAGTATATGTCTGAAACAAGCAGAAAAGGTCAGAGAAGTTGCTGTTAGGTGAAGTGAACCTCAAGATAAGGACTCAAGTGGTTTTTTCTTTCTTGCTATTGTTTCTAACATATTTATAAGGTGATTGTTTTGTTGCTTTGCATGCTCTCCCCCATGGGATAACCCCTGTTTTCACTGTTGGTATAGTTGATGTTGGTATAATTTGGGGAGGGGAAGGGAAAAAAAAGACATTGTTTAAATAGGGATACAGGTGGACCCATTGCAACAATGATATGTACAAGATGTTATGTCGAAAAACAAACTTTACAACTTTGGCATGGGGAGTGGGGAGAGTGGGAGGGGACAGAGGGGGGAAGTGGGGTGGGAGTAGAAGGGAAGGAATGGTAAGGGGAAACAAAGGAGGAGGCAACAATGCTTGATAAGACATGTACTCATTACTTTGCTCATGTAATTGTAACCCCTCTGTACTGTATTTTCACAATAAAAACTTATTAATTAAAAAAGAATAACTCTGCATAGAAATAAATTATCCCTACTGCTAAAAGACCATGTTTTTGTGTCTTTGTTATTATTTATTAGAGGTCAGATTTTTGTTTATTTTTTCATATATATGGAATATATGTATATATATATATATGGAATATGTATGTGTATATATATATTTGAGATTTCTAAGCAACTAAAGATCATTCTAGGCTAAGTAATATTGGCTAATATAATCAAACTATATCCATAACACTTGACCGGAGCCCTGTTGATGAGGACAAAAACACTCTGTGAAAAAATAAAACTACTGAATAGTAGTATTATAGCTTACAATTACCCATAAATCATAAATTCTTATAATTTTCTCACACTGGAAAAGAATGTTTCTTTGAAAAAAAAGGATAGGAATTATTCACAATAATTTTCTGTTTTTTTTTTTCTATTTTGAGGCCCTGGATCTTTATGAAACATGAGGTTTTGTGAACTTGCTTTAGATGTCATTTTTTGAAAAGGCCAAGGAGAAATTCTAAACTCCTTTTTGCAATATATTCTTTTGCCCATCAGTGACCTCTTCATTGAGGAGAGAGGAAGGAAGGAAGAAAGAAAATGAGGTTTTCTCCGATGACAAGTCAATTTAAGAAAACCCTCTGATCAATGAGTATGTTTGGCTATGGCAAGAGGTTTCTGGTTTCTTTTACATGAGGAAAAATAATGCCAACACACTGTTGATGGCTTGTAGTATTTGAAAGTGAGGCTACATGTTCTCAATAAGACTTTGGAAAGTTAAGTTTGATTTTACATAAGGACTTCATTTACTAAGTATAAAAATGTCCTCAGTTAAGTTAGTGGTAAAAGAGAGGAAGTGAAAGTCAAAAATTGTGTTTGAAAAAATTCATCAGAAATGGCATGGCAAGGAACACAGCTTGGCTAAACAAAAGTTGACTTCTGTAAATGGCTAAACATTTTTAAAAATAAACATGGCTTTTTAAAAGTCTCTGTTGGATTAATATGGGACTGATGTTGAAACTGCAGTAAAATATCAGATTTATAAACCTGTATCCTCTCTTGAGTTTAAAAGCCGTAACATAAAAAAGTTTTAGAGTATGGATTGCTTATAAGATATAAGCATTAAGAAGACAAAATATAATTTTTATTCTTCACTTAGTATGTCAAATTTCCTATACTATTCCACATATTGAGGTATATGTAAACGAATCAATTTATGTCATGCCTCTGTCAGTTGTGGACTTGACATTATTTACTTGGAGAGTTCTGACTGCATTAATGATTTCCAACCTTATCTAGCATGAAATGAGCTCGTATTTTCCTTTGTCCACAATGTTTTACAAGCAGCTAAATGAATAACAGTAATAATTGGCTTTAATATAGTACTTCTCATCAAAGTCTCTTAAAGTGCTTTTGAAAAAAATTAAACTGTACAAGATTCAGTAAGGCATACACTGTGTTGATATTCACATTTGCAAAGAGCTTAAGTGGTTCTTCCCAGATCTATAGAAAAAAATGTCAAAGTTTCATGAATTAATTGTAGGAATCCTGGCTCCTCGTTCATTGATTTGAAGCTGGTCCTCATATTTATTAGACAGACATATTTGTCTTTAAGGGCTAATCAGAGGCATGCATTTCTTACAGCTCTTTCAGCTTCATAATGAATAATAAAAAAGAATTGCTAGGGTAGGGCAAAGTTGAACTGCTAGATTTGTCATGAGTTGAGTTCTTCCCCTCCCCCCCAAATATATGGCAGTTGGTAGAAATAAGATCATTATGTCTATAGCTTCTTTTCTTCATTTGTTTGCTTATTTATAGTTTGGCTTATAATCAGGAACTTGCCATTTAGTGAACAAAAGGGTAGCCATTATTTTCCTACTTAAGAAGTTAAAAATCAATTTTTACAAAATTACAAAAAAATAGATCAAAATGAAGTTCTCTGTTCCTGAAAAGAAAATAAGAGGTTTGTTTTTGTTTTGCTTCTGTTGCATTTTGTAGTAGAATAAATGATTCATCAATGAACAATTCCCTAAAATGGAAATAATGTGTAAGGGAACCATATAGATATATGTGGATCTCCCACTAACACATTCGATGCACAGATATATATAAAGAAAAAAATGTCACTAACTTTTTTGTATGAAAATAGGTTTATGGAATATTGTCATTAACTCAGATATTTTAGCTGTATGAGATGCTTTACTTATGAGGTTAATATACCACCCTGTACAAAATACTAAGTCTAAAAATATTACTTTAATAAGTTAAAGATGCTTTTTTATTTTCTAGGAACAGTTTAAATGATATTGCAAACTGTGTAAAAGACCAGTTTAGAATATAGCTCATTAGTGTAAATGTTGAAAACACAAAGGACAAGGTAGGCCTCTTTAAATTTTGTTTTTTTTTGTTTGGAGACCTCCAAAATGAATATTCTAAACAAACTGAGGTGATTGTTAAGTAGACATATATATATATATATATATATATATATATATATATATATATTCCCTCTAGCGCCTTTTCTGAACAATCTTATTCATAACACCCAATATACTCAACAGCAGTTCACCCATTTGATGAACCACTTGTAATTCTTGCTGAACAAGATATAATTTGGAAGAGCCATCTGGATTCTAAATACACTCTTGGAACTTCCAACTTATGCTTCCATAGCATCCTCTAATGTATTCTAAGTATTTCATAACCAAAGGAAGTTAGAAAAGATCTCACAGTCTTCATTACCAAACAATCCAACTTGATCAAAATGACCATTTGGGTTCCTGGGGAAAAATTGTCTGTCAAAGAAAGATGGTGCTTCTATCATTATAACCAGTAGGAAAAGTCAAGGAACAAGTCATAAAAGGAAGAAAGTTATAGCTCCAGTTCCTATAGATTGAAACATATAAATAATGTATAATGTCTTTCAGTAGTCACAAGATCTATAAGCAAAATTCACTAATTAATACCTGTTTAAACAACAAATCAGAGAAAGGTTGGACAAATAGGATTGCATGAAACTGCAGAGCTTCTGCATGGCAAAGTATGTAGCAAGCAAGATCAATACAAAGCCCACGTATTGGGAGAAGATCTTCACTAGCCAAGACAAGGGTCTATCTAGTATAAGTATATTTAAGATATACTTAGAAGTCAAAAAATTAAATCTCTCAACAACAAATCCTCAAAGAAACCACCGCCTAATTAATAAGTGGGCTAAAAACTTAAAGAGAGACTTCTCTGAAGAGGAAAGAAGGATGACCAATAGACACATGAAGAAATGCTCAACTTCTGTAGCCATAAAAGAAATGCAAATCAAAACAACATTGAGATTCCACCTCAACCCAGTTAAAATGGTTCTAATCGAGAAGTCTAATAACAACATGCTGGAGGGGATGTGGCTGCGTTGTTGGTGGCAATGTAAATTTGTTCAACCACTTTGGAAACCTGTATGGAGCTTCCTCAAAAGACTACACATAGAGGCTGGGAAGGTGGCTCAGTGTGTAGAGCGCTTGCCTAGCATGCATGAGGCCCTGGGTCCATTTCCTCAGCATCATATAAGAAGGAAAAAAAAAGGCGGAAGTGGCTCTGTGGCCCAAGTGGTAGAGCGCTATCCCTGAACTGAACCACTGAGGGACAGCACCCAGGCCCAGAGTTCAGGCCCCACAACTAGACCAAAAAAAAGAAAAAAAGAAAGACTACACATAAAGCTCCCCTATGACCCAGAAATCCCAGTTTTAGGCATTTACCCAAACAATCACAAACAAGGCCATACTAAAACTACCAGCATAACTATGTTTATTGCAGCATTATTTACCATAGCTATGATATGGAACCAACTCAGATACCCCTCATTAGATGAATGGATCAAGAAAATGTGATATATATATGTATATATATATATATATATGTATATATATATATATGTATATATATATATATATATATATATATGAATTCTATGCTTCCATCAAGAAGAATGACATCACCCCATTTGTTAGGAAATAGAAAGACTTTGAAAAAAATATATTAAGTGAAGTAACCCAGACTCAAAGAAACCTGGTTTTCCTTATCTGCAATAACCAGTATATGTCTAGGACAAGAAGAAGTCAAAAGCTATGCACATACGACCATATAAACTGGTGCTAAGCTAAATGAACCCCAAGATAGGGACACAAGAGATTTTATCTTTCTTGTTCCTTTTAATGTACTTATAATGTAGTATGTGATTTTTTTTGTTTCTTTGTATGTTCTTCCTCCATGGCACAACCCCTTTTGTCACTATATTTGATTCCTGTGTCGGGCATCCTGTATATACATTTTTCTAATTTGGGGAGGGGAAGGGAAATAACAAAATGGCAAAATAAGGATACAGGATGACACATTGTAACAAGGAGATGTATAAGACACTATGTTAAAAAGGAACTTTACAACTTTGTGGGAGTTCTGGGGGAGTTGGGGAAGTGGGGAGAAAAGGCATGGTAGGGGATAAACAAAGGAGGGTGTAACAGTGCTCCTTAGGAAATGGACTCATTACCTTGCTCATGTAACTGTAACCCCTCTGTACAGTATCTTTACAATAAAAATATGTTTAATATTAACTATATAGAAGGATTTAAACATCAAAAAAACCTGTTTAATTTTTTTCTTCATTAAGAAAAATTTACTCAGTGGTGGGTTCTATAATTCCAAATAATCAACAGCTTCAGATAATCAGATATAGGTTCAAAGTCAGCCCAGGTTGGAAAGTATATGAGAGTTTTATGTCCAGTGAACAAGCAAAAGCCAGAAGTAGAGGTGTGGCTCATGTGTCAGATCACCAGCCTTGAGTGAAAAAGGCTAAGAGATGGTGCCCAGAACCTAAGTTCAAGCCACCTCCCCCACAAAGAAATAAAGGAAAGAAAGAAGGAAGGAAGGAAGGAAGGAAGGAAGGAAGGAAGGAAGGAAGGAAGGAAAGGAAACCAGGAAAGAAAATGAAGGAAAGAAGGAAGAGGAAGGAAGGAAAGGAGGAGAATGAAAGAAGGGAGGAAGGAAAAAAGAAAGAATGAAAGAAGAAAGGAAAGAAAGAAAAAGAAAGAAACTACAAGAAATGTAACACTATTGAGAGTCTATAACATATCTAAAACTATTTTAGAATATTAGAGTAGACGGCAGATATGTCACTGCCTTTACAGTGCGCATAGATTTCAAGATGTGGGAAGATGGATATTAAAGATGTTTATCTCTTGTGACAGCAGTGACCAGTCAGTGAAATGAAGGAGAGGGGATTTGACTGTATAATAAGGATATCTAAGTTGTGTAGACAATTAAGAAAGACTTAACACAAAATATCACTTTTAAGCTCAGACAAGAATGATGACAGGAGTTTGGAGAGACTGGGATTCAAAGGAGCAATAGAATTCGTTGTGCAAGAGTTTAAAGAAAGACAGAAATAGGGCACAGCTAACCTGGGGAAGAAAATCGAGAAGGTAAAAAAGCTGTTGAAGAGGATAAGAATGAGAAGGGAAACCAACAGATGCCTTAGTCCCTTTGGTATACATGATAATCCATATACAAAAGAATCACAAAACAATGAAAAACAAGTGTAAAGTTTTAAGTGGGAGAAGATGACTAGATTCCAGTTTTTCAAAAGACTACTTAGACCGTCCTTTGAGAATGGAATTCAAGTAATTAGGAATAGATGTGCAAGTGTATGGGGCAATTGTCAGCCTTCTAGAAGTCAAGAGGAAGAATGACTTGTGCAGCAGTCTCTAGCAGAGTCTTATATTATCAAGATCAGTTTCCAAAACAAAATATATTTGGTTTCATACCAAGTGCAGTTTCCCACAGAGGGCTAAACCCACTTATTCACAAAATTCATTTGTCTTAATTATGGATTGGCAGTGTCCTTTTTGTCTGGGACTTTCATAACAGTTCTGTGGTATCTAAAGAATTCATGAACCAGATTCCAAGGAATCAGAAAATGATCTGCCCTAACGAAGAAGATGATGTTAGCATTTTACCACAACCTCAGCATTTGTGGTGAGAACTTACCCTTCAAAGTGTTCCAAATGAAACAAGGCATCCCTCTGGTATTCTTATTGTTGAGAAAAAATTAGGTTTTAGTCCTAGAATGTGTATATGTTGAAAATTTTTTTCAAAAGCACACGTTTTATCTCACATTAAAAGTATATGTAACACATAGGTTATATGCCTCTGTTTTGATTTTAATTATTTTATATGACAATATAATTTATTCTAGGCAATTATCTGACAATGTAATAGAGCAACTTTCAAATAATAGTTTTATTCTATTTTATGCAAAAGTCTTGTATTTAAAGCAAATCTGAGAGTGTCAGAAATATCTCGGTTTTAGTTTACCAAACAAGAACACAATTGATTAGAGAATAGTTTAACTCTGGCAACAATATGAATCAGCTTAACACTTCTCCTCCCCTCCATTCATCTTGGAATGAGATAATAAGGCAGAATACACTAGTAGAGATGTCACTTTTAGCAGAATAATTCAGCTGTGAATTTCCCAGATTGCCAAAATTTCAACATCACCTTTGCATTATTTATGGTTAGTATGAAGTTACAACTTTTGGCAATAATTAGCAGTACATGGGAAAAAAAGAGCTTTTCATGTTAGCATCTTTACTCATAGTTGTAGAAAGGAACCCATGTGATTCAACTTTTTAAAATTGTTATTGTAGAGTTGTTATACAGAGAGGTTATAGTTACATGATCAGGTAATGAATAATGAGTGTAATTCTTTTTGAACCATGTCTCCACTTCAGTTGCTCCCTCCTATTCTTTCCCTCCCATCTCTACCCACAAGACATCCAGTTCATTTTTTACATAGTGGCTATTGAGTATCACAGTTGTATTCATTCACCCTTGTTCTACCTTTTATGTATCCTCTCTTACCCTCCCAAATATAAACAAACTAACAAGGAAACAAGAGACATGATTCAACTTTTAAAAAGCTAACTCAACTATTGAAATATTATCAATTGAGGTTGAATATTCTTAATTTTTACACTTAGGTGAAGATTATCTATTAAATCATATCATTTCAAGAGCTATATACTCCATCTCAGATCTGCTGTTTAGATATTCTTATGTGGTCCCAATACTTACATTCTCTTTTATAATACAAATTTAGTAAATTATTAAATGATAAGTCTTACATTGTAATATATATAAAAACACAAAACATAAATAAGTATACATTATGATAATTTCCAATCCCAGATAACACTCCATCTCTAGGATATTTTCATGTAAATTATCTGGAGTTCTTGACACCAAATAATTGCATATGACTTGATAATGTGGGAAATGAAAACACAGTGCTTAATTATTAGACGTATTATGCATGCATCATTAAGATTAAACAAAAATGAACATCCTGGTGCTCAAGGCTCATGTCTGTAATTCTAGTTATTCAGAAAACTAAGATCTGAAGATCACAATTCAAAGTCAGAAAAGGGAAGAAAATCTATTAGACTCTTATCTCCAATTAACTACCACCACCACCACCACCAACAACAAAAAAACAGAAGTGAAGTTCTGATTCAAATGGTAAAGTGCTAGTTAGCCTTTATTGACAAGCTAAGGAACAGAGTAAGCCCTAATCACACACCCCAATACTGGAACAAAAAAACAGAACAACTCTACCAAAAACATATTCACAGGCTCTCATAAAGTTTTGTTAAATTACAACATAAAGAGAAATCCTTAAATGTCTCCTTCCATTCACATACATCCCTAAATAAACACTCATAACAGTATAGTAAATGTCTTTAGTCAATCTCTGTTCTTAATACATATTAAAGTGAAACCTAGGGCTGGGAAGGTGGCTCAGTGGTAGAGATCTTGTCTTGCATGCATGAGGCCCTGGGTTCAATTCCTCAGCACCACTTAAGCAGAAAAAAAATGGAAGTAGTATTATGGCTCAACTGGTAGAACGCTAGGTTTGAGCTGAAGAGCTGAGGGACAGTGCCCAGGCTCAGAGTTCAGGCCCCACGACTGTCCAAAAAAAAAAAACAAAACAAAACCAAAACACCTTAAAATTTTCCTCATAAAACAACACTGATATGTCATCACTAACGAAGTCAAAGAAAATGTCAATAAACAACAAAGAAATGTGTGTTTATTTGCTATTTATGATTTAGAATCATAACATCTTAGGTTCATCTGTATCCAAATGAAATAAGAGGAAAATACTTTTTAAAAAGAACTATAGGGCTGGGAAGGTGGCTTAGTGGTAGAGCGCTTGCCGTGCACACTTGAGACCCTGAGTTTGATTCCCCAGCACCACATAAGCAAAAAGAAAAAAAGCCAGAAGTGGTGCTGTGGCTCAGGTGGTAGAGTGCTTACCTTGAGCTGAAGAGCTGAGGGACAGCACCCAGGCCCAGAGTTCAGGCCCCACCACTGGACCCCCCCCCCCAAAAAAAAATAAGAACTATATTAGTTCATATCTAATGACATTCTTTGTAGTCAATATTTGGAGTCTAAAGAAGGCTAAAGAATTCAGCTACTGTTACAGTCAGGAAAATGATGACATTGCATTGGTGTTCCATTTGCCTTGACATGTAAAAGAAGGAAAAGAACACACACACACACACACACACAAAAGCATCTCTATCTATCTATCTATCTATCTATCATCTATCTATCTATCTATCTATCTATCTATCTATCTATCTATCTATCTATCCTTGGAATAACTCCATAGAAAGCAATTTTCTGCCTTATTGCTCTGAGACCTTTGGGTAAGTTCACAGAGCAATAGAAATGGAAAAGAAATAACGTATGATGTGCATTGTTTTACAGTGTGAATTTCCCTAGAGGTCCTCAAATGGAATGCTGGGTGCCAACATCTTTGCTATGCCTCACTTCTTGTCAATTGTTCCAAACATCACTTCAGTGAGAGACAAAGTGATTCAATAAAGGCCATGTGCCCCTTCTTAGTCTGGGTATCTTTTGGACGGCTTTTCTGCAAGTTTGGAAATGAGGCAAGGTAAAAGCAATTTATAGAATCGGAATCAGCATTCCTGCCACGTTTTGATGATCAGCTGAACTTTGACACCCCCTAATTTCAACTCCTAACTTAAGTAAATTTAAATATCTGTGCACTATATTCTGGTTGTACTAGTCACAACATCTATAGTTAATAGAGAGATAAATAATGCCTAATGCAATGTTGAAATTGGCCTACATTATCATAGAAGTGGAAGACTATCTTGAGACTCCAGAAATACTGAAGTTTGTGTTCAAGTTGAAGACAAGCAAAAAATTATGTTTGGAGACAGTCAGTAGAGAAGTTCTATGATGTGTGAAGAGGTCAGAGATTTTCTTTTTTTTTTCTGCCCTTCAAATGATGAGATGAGGTAGAGGAGGCACATTGGGATGATGAATTAAGCAATCTGCTTAGTCAATATAATAATAACTTAAGTAAAATCTCATGACAAAACATCCACAAAGAAGGACCCAGAAAGGTGTTTGTACAAGTATCTGTGAATACTGTCATACAGAAAAGTTGACATGGAAGTCTAACCACCCATTCTTTTCTTAAGTAAATATGAATTCTACTCCTGACCGTTTTCTTAGTTTCTTACATAGGAAGTTATACATTCTTTGATCCTTTCCTTTGATCATTAAACATCTTCTACCAACTTTGTTTGCTTCTTGATGCTGTTAGTAGTATTTCTCTACTTTTCTAAAAATTAAAAAGAACTGCCCCTATAAACATTATGTACACCTTCACTCTAGTTTTTGATTCTCTATACATCTCTAATCATTCCTCTTTCCCATTTGGCATTATGTTACCATAATCACTACCAGATTGCAAAATTTCCCTTTCTGCTTTTGCCTACTATACCTTCTTTAGAAATCTACCTTTCTCGTATTGAAATCATTTTCTTCTCCTGGATCCTTGAGGAAAAAACAACAAAACAACTACTTCTTTTCTACTACTGGTTTCTGTCTGCAGTTATTCTGTTGCTCCTTTTCTCAAAAGATACCTCAGTTTTAGAAGAAGTAATAGTTCAATTCTCAATAAACTTATTTCTCTACTTTTTTTCCCCCTGGGTTTTGGATGATACTATATAGAACATTGGTTTTAAATACATTTTTGCATGACATTTAGCACTGCAATTATATAATTAACAATGTTTTTAACTAAAGATGAAAGAAATGAATATATGAGTACAGTTCCAACTATATCTGACACAAAGCAATAGCAAATGTTTTATAAGTATGTGCCTATCTTTTCATCCACTTCTAGCATCAAATTCCAGTTGGATGGTTTGTTATCCAGGTACAGTGGGTTTTCTTTCCATTCTAATTCTTCAATGCATGCTTTTTCTTTTTTGTCTCTATAGCTAGAATGACAGTGAGTATGATAAGTTTCATATTTTCATGAGAACTGACACTAAATCTGGAATCAATAAAATATCATGATCAATATCATAAAAGCAAAGCAAATTTGTACAAACTATAAACTGTGGGACCAAGTGAAAGTTATTTAAGCATTCTGAGCTTTAGTTATCATACCTAAATAAAAGGGAATAAAATAATAGTAATTCTTATTCTATGAAATGATGATTTAGTGATTTAATATGTATAAAGCACTTAATACATGTCCACAGAAAATACAAGTGAAATATTATTTTCTATTGAGATTATAAAATCATTGAGTACTATACTTTTATTGCTCAAATATTCTACCACAGTTATACATATATATTAGAATTATACATTTGCTACAATTAATTTTATAGTGTCTTCCTAAAATATGTTGCCAATTTTATCTATAAAGTTTACTTATAATACATAATTTTTGCAAAAAGTTCTTCATGATACCCTCTTATGGAAATATTTTCTCACAGATAGGAACTTACAGTTAAAATACACCTAATATCTGAATCTGAGTATAATGATTGTTGCTAAATTAGGATTTAATTTACTTATATTTAGTATATATGCATGATATAAAGCAGAATTATGAATTTTTTGTTGTATAAATAGGACAAAATGTTGGTGAGTGTGTTTATCAAAAAGTAAAAAGAAAGGTTATAAAATCAATGTATGCTAAAGACCTTTGGCCTCTGTTTCCTGAATGACTTAATGAATTTGAAATATTAGGTAGTGATTACTCATGTCATTTCTAATTTTTATATGCTGCCATACAGATTTAACTCCAGCTCATTTTAGGTCAAAGCCCAATTTCATATGTAATTAATGACCAAAAATGATTTTAGAAATTTTGCAATGTAAAGAATTGCTTCTACGTCTATTTCTCAAGTTAAAGAAAGCAAAAACAAAATTTACTTTTAATTGAGACTCATTAATGCCTCTTAATCAAAGTATAAATTTTATTTGAATCTATTCTTAGTCAATATTTATGTAAATAATAAAAAGGACTAGAATCAGTTAGGAGTTTTTTTTTTTACATTAAAACTAATTATTCCTGCAGTATGGACACAATCACAATTTTCACAATGTGTGTGTGTGTGTGTGTGTGTGTGTATTATGTGTTTCAACACATTCCATTTTAGTAGATTATAAAACTAGAGGTATGAAAAACAGGAGTCAAAAATGTTCAATTGTCTTATTTAAAACATAATTAGGTATATCTACAGTATAAAATTTTGATAAATATGGGTAGAATCTGAAGGTGGGCTTATGAAAATGGAAAAAGAAATTCATGTATGATATAGGAAGCAACATTTATTTATCAGCTATTATATGTAGGGCATTTAATTTATGTCCTGCTTTTTCTAACATTGTAAGATGGTCAATAGACATTTTTATATTGTCATATAAATTTAATCCAAGTTCTGGGTTCTGGGTTGTTAAAGATCAAATTGTTACTCCCACAAATAATGCCATTTGTTAATGAACAATAGGAAGAAAATGAAACGGTTTCACACACTGGAGAAGGATTATATGTGTTTTATTTTTACTTTTTAATTTTTTATTTGAAAATATCATACAGAGGGGTTACAATTACATGAGCAAGGTAATAAGTAAATTTCTTATCAAGCATTGTTGCCTCCTCCTTTGTTTTTCCCCTTCCATCCCTGCCTATCTCCACGACCCACCCCGCAAAGTTGTAAGGTTCATTTTTCAACATAGCATTTTGTACATCTCATTGTTGCAATAGGTCCCTATTTAAACAATTTGTTTGGGGCTGGGAAGGTGGCTCAGTGGTAGAGTGCTTGCCTTGCATGAATGAGGCCCTGGGTTCAATTCCTCAGCACCACATAAGCAGAAAAAGCCAGAAGTGGCACTGTGGTTCAAGTGGTAGAGTGCTAGCCTTGAGCTGAAGAGCTGAGGGATAGCGCCCAGGCCAAGTTCAGGCCCATGACTGACAAAAAAAAATTTTGGTTTTTTTCCCTTCCCCTCCCCAAATTATACCAACATCAAATACAGTGAAAACGGGGGTTATACCATGGGGGAGGGACATACAAAGCAACAAAACAATCACCTTATAAATATGTTAGAAACAATAACAAGAAAGAAAAACCAGTTGAGTCCTTACCTTGTGGTTCATTTAGGCTAACATCAACTAATCTGACCTTTCTGCTGTCTCACACATACACTGGTTATTGCATGGGAAACAATGGGACCTATGTTTCTTTAAGCCTGGCTTCCTTCACTTAACATATTTCCCCCACATTTGTTAGGAAATGGAAAGACTTCATGTGTTTTGAGGATTTAATTAGGTGACAAGGAGTGTCCCTTTGTTCTACTGTTTCTTAAAGAATTTTATAAAGAGTATTCTGAGAAAAGGCATGGAAACAATGCTCTGAGACTGGTCACAGAGCTATGTTCAAGAAATCAGGTTCCAACATAGTAATGTACGCATATAATCCTAGCTATCTAGAAGGTTTAAGTAAGAGGATTATAGTGACATGACTGGACAAAAATCTGTTTCCCTTTCTTGAAAATAATGACAGCAAAATCTGGGGGCATAGCTTAAGTGGTAGAGTATCTGCTTAGCAAGTGTAAAGCCCTAAATTCAAACATTAGTACCACTTAACAGAAAGCTCAAAAAGGCAGTGTGATGAGTAGGTAAGGAGGAAGAAATTGGGAGAGTGGCCATTGTGTGGAAACAAGACAAGGGCCTTAGTAAGAGTTTGGATTTTATTTATTCATTTATTTATTTTAGTAGGAGCCTATTACAAGTGACCTGGTTCCATTAAAATATTAGAATGAAAACGGATCAACTTCTGGTTTGAGTCATTCAGAGGTGGCCAGAGTTAGGATGTACATTTAGAGTGTTGTTTCTAAGGGGTGAGATTGGGATGAGTTAAAGAGAGAGGGGTCCAGCATATTTGGCATGTTTTATTTTTCTCCTGCAGATCTAGTTGATCTAAATGCTGGAGCAGAAGGCTTGATCAAAGGAGAAGTAGATTATTTGGGCAAGATAAGAGAAATGCTTTTGCTTGAGCTGTGTTCTGTCTTGAATGCATATAGACACATTTATTGAGAGATAAAGGAAGAGAAGAAGGCTACAGAGAGAAAACAAGAGGTCTTTATGCGGAACATGTATAAAGTTCTGGGAGTATGTGAGATCATTTAGAGAAAAGGAGTAGATAGTCAAAGAAGAGAATGAGAACCCCAGGCAGGCAAAATTTTGTAATCTAAAGAAGAGGATGAATAATAAAGAAAACTGTGAAGAAGGGGCTGGAGAAGAGACAAATCATGAGGGTGAGATAATATATCTAAAGAAGGAAATGTTTCAAAATGGAATGGATGGTGAATCATGTTAAGTGGTGAGAGGTGGCGTTAACTTGGTTTATTGGTAATCAGCTTAAGAGCCAGGTGGTGAACTGGCTTATTGGTAAGTCTGCATATTTTTAAATTTTTACTTTTTATTTTTTAATGTTTTTTTTTATTGTGAAAATACCCTACAGAGGGGTTACAGTTACATGAGCAAGGTAATGACTACATTTCTTATCATGCATTGTTGCCTCCTCCTTTGATTTTTCTCCACCATCCCTGCCCTCCCATCTCCATGACTACACTCCCCCTGCCAAAGTTGCTAAGTTTGTTTTTCGAAATAGCATTTTGTACATCTTATTGTTGCAATGGGTCCACCTGTATTCCTATTTAAACAATTTGTTTTTTTCTCTTCCCCTCCTCAAATTATATCAACATCAAATACAGTGAAAATAGGAGTTATACTGTGGAGGAGGGACATACAAAGCAACAAAAAATCACCTTATAAATATGTTAGAAATGGGAGAATCTGAAACTAAAAGCTTGGTGAAATTTCTCACTTTTCTTCATTCTAAGAATTTGAAGAGTTGATGTTTCTTGCCATATACTCTAGTTAATCAGAGTGCCTGATAGATAGATAGCAACTACTCCACCAAGATTTGAAGACTGGGCTCTCTCTCTCTCTCCCTCTCCCTTTCTCTTTCTCCCTCTCTCTGGGAGAGAGAGAGAGAAAGGGAGAGAGAGAGAGAGAGCCTTTGTTAAGTAGTTATCAGTTCAATTATTCCTCATTACATTTTGAATTTTCTTATTTAAGGATTGTGAAATCAATGCTTTACCAATTGCACTACCTCTCTTAAAGGGAAAGATGTCTTTGATTCTAGATAGATAAAAATGAATTCAGTTTCACAGTTGCTTTAGAATTAAAATAAAAAAGTCTACCAGAAAATAACTTTCACATTCAACTTTTCTGGAGGAAAAGTATAAAGAACAAAAGCATCTGCAATGTGTGTAAGTTGGCAAAAAATCCTTGTCTGGCACTTTCCAAATTGTTTTAGCAACGTTTGGCAAGAATCTATCACAAATTATGGATGATTATAATTTCACAGTATGTGAAAGCAGATGGAGAAGATGAATTGACAGAGAGAATGTTTCTTCCTAGGAAACTGATTGGTAATAATAATTATCTCTTTGAAAAGGCACAAAAAGTCAAAAGTTACCCACTAACTTTTTTATAAGTATGTATATACGTAGGTTTGAGAATGTACCTAAAGAAGACCTTCAATTTATACAAAATTGGGGAAAAAAAGAAATCTACCAAAAATTCTTTATAGAGCACAGTAGAGAAACTGTAAAATATTCTGACTTCCACAAAAGCATACTTATTTTATTAAAATGTCTGTTTGCTAAGGAATATAATTAATTAAATTGACAGTTAATTGAAGAAAGAACACAGAATTGACATTAGCTTATTTTTCTCAAAGGTAAAATTTCAGTGCTCTTCACAAATAAATGAGATCATTTTTCAATCTCTTTCTTTTAAAACTCATGAGCAATCATTTGGAAAATCACGATACTTTTGAAAAGTACTGCGGACATATTTTTAAGGAAGTAATGGACATATTTTTAAGGAAGTAATTAAAAAAGAAAACTGTGGCTTATAAAAAAAACCCAAAAGAACACTGAGCACCATAGTCAGAATATCATAAGACACTAAGCCTGTACAAATTGTACAATCACTTTCATAGATAGATAGATAGATACTATAGAGAGGAGTTACAGTTATATGGGCAAGGTAATGAGTCCATTTCCTATTGAGCATTGTTACCCTCTCCTTTGTTTTTCCCCTAACAACCCTCCCCCCCGTTCCTCCCCAACTCCCCATCTTCCTTCAGCCCTCCCTTGTGCCCAACCTGCCCCCCCCCAAAGTTGAAAGTTCGTTTTCAACATAGTGTCTTGTACATCTTGTTGTTACAAGGGGTCATCCTGTATCCTTATTTCAGCCTTTTGTTATTTCCCTTCCTCTCCCCAGATTAGAAAAATACATATTCAAGATGCAGGACATCAGAATCAAATACAATGAAAACAGGGGTTATATGATGGGGGAAGAACATACCAAGAAACAAAAAAAAAATCTCATAGAACATTAAAAAGAAAATCACTTTTCAGTAGTTCCACAACTGCAGTCCAGGACTTTTTTTTGTTGGTGGTGGGGGGTGGCTGGTCGTGGGGCCTGAACTCTGGGCCTGGGCGCTGCCCCTCAGCTCTTCTACTCAAGGCTAGCACTCCACCACTTGAGCCACAGCACCACTTCCGAGTTTCTCTACTTATGTGGTGTTGAGGAATTGAACCCAGGGCCTCATGCATGCAAAGCAAGCGCTCTACCACTGAGCCACCTTCCCAGATAACCCTTTCCAGAAACTCTTACTTATTTATATACCTTGGCTACTCTGCTTTGAATTTTACTTCCTCAGGAAAATTCTCAAAGTGACAGCCAGAGAGCTTGTTTGGTGTAAGTGTGATCTTGCTATTGTTCAGTTCAACCCTTTTGGGAGTGTCTCTCAACAGTCCTTGTGATTAGGGCTCCACTTGTGTTCAAAGCTCCCTCACTGCCTCACTTTGCTGCACTTTCGTGGTGCTCTTGTTTCTCCACTCTTGCTGTTTTCTTTGCTGATCTTGGACACATAAGACCTGTTTCAGTTTGAAGTTCTTCCCAATGGCTGCCCTATGGCAGTACCTTCTGAACAGTTCTTCATATATCTCATTCTCACATTTCATAGCCTTTGCCTCACATCTGTTATGACTTCTTCAGGAATATTTCCCTAAACACCTACTTTAAAATGGAAACCATCTCCTTCACAACTCTATCATTATTTCTAATTTATTATTTTTCTTTAAGAATAATTATCATGTATGGATCTTAGTTACTTCTATTACCTGTGTACCTGTACAACAAATATCTTGAAGTGAATTGATAATTATAACTTTATTATCTACTTTTATTGTGGTTGTGAATTCCACTTGATTCTGATCGTCACCACAGGTGTTCTTACCCAAGTCACTTAATGTTGCCTTACAGACAAAATGAAACTAAAATCTCAGACTTCACTAAGTTATTATGGGGATTAAAAGGATAAAAATATCCACTTTTTAGGCTGCTTTATGGGGCAGACAGAACATTTACATGAAAGTACCTAGAGCACTGCTTGACAGATAAAAGGTGATGAATTAATGTTAATAAAATTTGAATCTGAATGCAAAAATAATGTTATGCAAATTGAAACATCATTTATTTGGGTCCCAATTTTGTACTGGAAAGGGAAATTATATGGATTACATTTCCTGGGAAATTTTGTAAGGCATAGAATAATTTCCCAAGAATGTATTTGTTTCTAAACTTATTCATACGTATTTTTGAGAGCTTTATCAAGGATTTATTTGAGTATAACCAGGTTAAAAAGAAGGAAAAATAGTGTCAAGAGAAACATTTCTTGTTCTCCATGCAGGAGATATTAGTTAAAAATCCTCATATACACATAGATATTTTCTAATTTTTAATCATAAAATACATGCTTTAAATGGTATGAGTAGTTTGTCAATGTCATCTCCTGTGCAAAGATTATAAACACCTAGCTTAGTTTTACATTGCAATAGATAGAATCCATATTTTGTTGGGAGCCATATCTCATGAAGATCTCAATAAGGTGTTAGAAGGGTTTATGTTTTCAAATAATTTTAGGAATTCCAAAGAGTGTGTAAGATTCAGCACTGTCAGAGAACAGAGACAATTTTAGAACTATCTTAGTTGTTTCTCTAAGTGGTTTGAAGTAAGAAGATCAGCTCATTAGTTAACTGGAAGAATAGAGACCATTATTTGACCTATTAAAGGGTGACTTGGTAATTTTTGTGTTTCTCTGTGTGTGTATATGTGTGTGTGTGTGTGTGTGTGTGTGTGTGTGTGTGTGTGTGTGTTTGGGATTTACATAATAATCTGATATAATTTGTGTTCAGCAGTGGATACTGAATATATTTGTTTCTGTCTTCCATTAATATGGTTGTAGAGTAGCCTCTACTGATATAATCAATCTGCAAGGTTGTTCATGTTCAGTAGGACAATACCATAACCTTGCTCGAGAGATTGACTAAGCTAACTTCTTGCAGAACCAACCATAAACCTCTAATGCATGGTTAGCTCCACAATATTATTGGCAATGTTATCTTACTCAGTCTTTGTACACATTTACACATTAACTGGGAATTGCAGTTGAGTTTTTTTTAATTTCCTCATTGTCGTTATTAAGTAGCTGTACAAAGGAGTTACAATTCTATGTCAGACTGTGAGTATAATACTTCTCAGCCAATACCACTCCTTCATTCTCCTCTATTTTCCCCTTTCAGTCTCTAACCTAAGTTACATAGCTCAGTTTTTAACCTATGTACAATCAATATAGTGTCTGCATTTGCTCATTCTTCTTTTTTCCATCCATATGCCCAATCCCCAAAAAACATGTTTCTATTTTTTAAAAGCAAATAGCATGCCACACAAATTTAGATGAATCAATTCTTAAGATATATAACTTTTGTTGGAGAAATACCAGCATATTTTTACCTACACCTAATTCTCACTGATTGATAATAGAGTTTTAGAACACATTGAAAATCAACATTTCTTAGGTGAATGGTTGGGAATACCCAAATATAACTTAAGTAAGTGGTATTTTGGAAGAAACAAGCTTTGTAAAATGCATTTATCCCACATGATTTATTTTAAAGAAGTCACTATTGTAATTAAAAGTAGTGTTTGTAATAAAAGTCAGCAGAAATCAAAATTGCAATGTGAAAGTGCTCTTAAAATTTAAACATGAAGAAGCATCCAATTTCCTGAATTTCCCCTTTAAATATTATTGTGACTTGCATAAATTCACACCACCCATCTTTTCATTCTGCTAGGAGATTTGCATTTATAAGTATATTATTATGAATATTCCACTTGGTACTAAATAATTTAGATATCACCTAGATATCAGTTAGCTGTTGATGCCTAAGAGGTGGCTATTATGCATTGGTCTTTAAAATTTTGTTGGATTAAATCATTTATCAGTATCAAAGTTGGCTGTGAAATACATACATAAACACACATGCACACAAAAATACCATGTATATACATTGCATGTACAAATGGAGAAAATGAGTAACCTTTATAGACAATGACCTCTAGATATTCATCAAGGTGAATCCTTTCTCAGGAAATCTGAGGCATCAGAAGACATTGTTATACTCGAATATTTACAGAGAGCTGAAAGAAGGAGCTGGAGTTTTTTACATCAGAATCATCTTTTTCTCTATGACACAGGTCTTACACCTTTTGGTTAAGTTTCTTCTGAGATAATTTATATAAACTCAACATTTAAGCTGGAGTGGTGGCTCACACCTGTAATTATTGCTACTCAGGAGGCTGAGATTTGAGGATTGCAGCTCAAAGCCAGCCAGGGCAGAAAAATCTCTGAGACTCTAATCTCCAATAAACTCTGAATAAGCTAGAAGTAATACTGTGGCTCAAATGGTACAATGATAGCCTTGAGCAAAAGAAGCTCAGGGCAGTGCACAGCCCTGAGTTCAAACAGGACCCACCACCCCCATCAGCATTTAATCTTTAGGAAATCCATGAATAACAGGAAAGAAAATTATGAAGTTCCTATGTTGTCAAGTTTCCACATTTTGTGTTTGAAAAAAGAGCTTCCATAATCATGGAATCTTCTAACACAGAGTAGAAGGAGGTGAACGTCCATTGAATAATATGGAATAAAACTTAAAATAATAAACACCTATTTGAGGATCCCCAAGTAATGTGTCATTTTTCTTTTACATAAATGATCTTATTTTATCTCAAAGTGTCAACTAAATCAATATTTTTTAAACTTTACCATCATTTGATAAAATCCTGTCTACATTAAACATTGTAAATGAGGACTTCTTTTGTGAAAATACTGTACAGAGGGGTTACAATTACATAAACAAGGAAATAAGTACATTCCTTATCAAGCATTGTTGCCTCCTCCTTTATTTCCCTTTACCATCCCGTCCCATCTCCCTCCCTCCTCACACCCCCTGCCAAAGTTGTAAAGTTCGTTTTTCCACATAACTTCTTGTCCATCTCATTGTTGCGATGGGTCCACCTGTATCCCTATTTAAACAATTTGTTTTTTCCCTTCCTCTCCACAAATTATACCAACATCAAATACAGTGAAAACAGGGGTTATAACGTGGGGGAGGGACATACAAAGCAACAAAGAAATATCTTATAAATATGTTAGAAACAATAGCAAGAAAGAAAAAAAATTTGAGTCCTGATCTTGGGGTTCATTTCGCCTAATATTAACTTATCTGACTTTTTATACTTTACTTACTTTTGTGGAACACATGTCAATCTATTAATTAAGAGCTGGATGAAACACTCAAATTCTGTTTCAATATATTAGTTAGAATTGAAATGAACCTTTAAAATGATTTGAAGTAGAACAGGTTAGTTTTAAAGTTCAATTTTATGCTTCAAAATATTGCTTAAGGAGAATTATTTGAACACATCAGTAAGAAAACAAAAATTAACAAAATTCTGAAGGATTTTTCCTAATATAAAACATTTTCACCTCTTTTTTCTTTTAATAAGTGACTTTTACAAGACCATTTACACTTGTAAATCTAGCTAGAAATTCCATGTGCTTTTCCAAATGCTTTCTTCTTTATTCCTTGGTACAGTGCATGTACATATATGATGCACCTTGCAAAATGAAACACTCAATTTTAGAACTGTGTTTGAGGGATGCCAGTTTTAGTCAATGTGTTGTAATGAGGCCATCATCATTGAACACTTCATAAAAAGAAAATCCAGCTTCATGCAAAAGAAAAAATTCACGTACTAACCAAGATGTTATGTATAATGGTCTCTTATTACATGTAAAGAAGGTCCCAGGCTTGAAGTTTATAATAAAGTGCCTTAATGTTTCAGATTGCAAACACCTTGAAAATAAAGATGCAAATCACAAAACAATAAATTCCAGGTTTGTAATAAACACCCTGAAGAAAACTTTTACAAATCATAACTGTCAGTGAGATAGATGATGGAAGTTTTTGTCATGCCAAGAATACAAATCACTGTGCTGTTGGATGCCTCTCTGTCTGTGTCTATGTCTCTCTCTCCCTCTTTCCCTCTCTCCTCCTTCCTTCTCTCTCTAGCTTTGTCTCTGTCTCTTTGTCTGTCTCTTTCCCTTTCTTTTGGTTGCAGGCACATCATCAACCTTAATGATAAAAGTCTTCCACAAAAAAATAATTCTTAAGCCTCAGGAACAAACACCTCTTTGGCACCCTGAGAGAATATATTCTACAAACATCATCAATCTCCTTCGGATCATGATTTACAACCTTTCCTTTTGGCCGACTTGAACCATTTGTGAGCATGCCCTGGCAGCATCACACTGGGATTTTCCTCCACTTTGCCCTCTAAACACATAGCAACACAGGCCGTGTACGCCTGCCAGTTAGGAAGCACAAGCTTGACAAAGAAATCAAGTACAAGCTGAAGATATTAAGCTATAAAACACTTTCCAAAACAGTTGCTGATTAATGCCTGGACTCTAGAAAACTGTAGAGGAAAATAAATATTTCTCAGTAGATCCTTGGAGCCAATTTGTGTGGTTTCATATGTTAATCATCAGCAGTATATAGAAGAACCAAGTAATGATGACTTCAGGGTATGGATTATTATTTTTTTGAAAGAAAAAAAAAAGACAGTCAAGGCAATAATTTGTATGGCTGTGTATTTCTCCTAATGAGACTTGCATTTCAAGAATCATTAACAGTTATCTGATAAACTCCATCTTTCTGAAGGCTTAACTTGAAACTCAAGGAAGGAGTCTGTGTACCACAGCTGAATCTATTTAGTACATGCCTAAACCTATTCTTTACTCTGAACTCACTAAAACAGATGCACATACATTATTAATCATTGACTAGCTTGCAATCATCATCAAGGGCAGGAAAACTATACCTCCTTCAGGAAAACATGCAAACACTGTGATGACTTGAAAACATAGGCTGATCTTTAAATGTCTATATTGAGTGAAATAGTACCTACTGACAAGTCTAGCAATATTTACAAAGGAAGCGTTGCAAGGCAAGTTGTTTAGTATAACCAAGTGATTCAAACAGGAGTAAGTTGTGACACAGGGTACTTTGTAGAGAAGTTAGAATTATTATTTTCCCTCTCCATATCCAGCAAATTATGTACATATTTACAGAACGGGTGAGTCAGGATATAGTAATGACATATAACTTTGGTTTTAACTGTAAATCACAGGAATTTTTAGAACTGTATTGTAATGTGGGAAGTGATGGTTCACATATCCAATCACTCAGGAAGTCTGCTGAATAGCAATCAGATCATAGGAGAACATCTATATTAAGAAAATCAAATTTATGTTCATCACGCAGGCAAGGGGGTTCATATTTTCATTTTCTTCTTCCTTCAGTTTTAAATACTCTATGGTGGAGATTGAGCCTTTTTTAGATTTGAGTATCAAGTTTCTACGTCAGAGCTAACTAGACTGTTGGAGGCTGCATTTTCTTCTAAATTACTGGTAGGGTTTACATTTTTTTTTTAAAGGAAGGTAATACTGAAACAGTTTTATACTGCCATAAATTTCATGTCTACTTTACAGTTTATCCAATTTTCTTTACTGGTTTCAAGAACAAAATTGAAAATTCAGGGGCTGTGAAGGTGGCTCAGTGATAGAGCGCTTGCCTTGCATACATGAGGCCCTGGGTTCCATTCCTCAGCACCACATAAATAGAAAAGGCTGGAAGTGGTGCTTGGCTCAAATGGTAGAGTGCTAGCATTGAGCTGAAGAGCTGAGGGACAGCACCCAGGCCCAGAGTTCAGGCCCCATCACAGACAAAAAAATAAAATAAAATAGAAATTCAGATAAATACTTCTATATGTAGAGATATTCATTGTTAAACAGCAGGAGACAAATTCTCAATGATAACAAGTAAATTTTGGGATTTATATGCTGTAAAATATGAAGATTAAAATGATATTATATCATTTATTGAATTATATATCATAAAAGTGGAAATTCATATTGAAATATTAAGTTAAAAGAATTATCCCTTTCCTTTACCCATAATATATTTGTTAAAGAAAAAAGCATAAACTTACAAAGGTATTAGAAGAAACATTGATATGCTAATAATTTCTCCTATGGGTAAACTTGCATTGTCTAGTTATATAGTTGCTCTTTTGTATTGTTTATTCAAATAACTATTTATAAGGACATCATTAGAATCTGTGGATATAGAAGAATAATACACTATATTTACCAAAATTTCATTTTCTGGACACACAATGATATTTCCTTGCCCAGAACACATGTATGAAGTAGAAGCCATGTTTGTAGCTGGCAGAAGTGAGGAGACACTTCCAGGCCAAGGTATCATAGATGTGTAAAGTATGTGCTTTTTCCATTGAAGTGCAAGTGTCTGTTTTTTGTTTTGTTTTACACTGAACGTTTAGGCTTTCAAGAAGGTACATTACCCTAGAACTCTTGGCTATGGTTCAAATAAAAGATTAAATTTGCTCAGGTCAACCACATCAACCTCCTCAACAGTAGTGTGATTTTCATCAGCATAGCTATGTAAAAATCACTTGCTGTTTGACTTATTAATAAAATTCTTAGACAGTGACTAAAAATGCAAAATATAAGTGAAATGTTTCTGTTTTTATGTGTCTTGGTTATTTTATACAGGTCTATATAAATATGTTAACACATATGGCTTGTAACCTTTAGCCTGGTTGGTTGTTTATATACTAACACAGAAAATTGTGGCAGTCTAGGTCTTATACTAGTGGGAAAACCAAATAAACAAAAAGATTATAAATATAAAGAGGTTCCTTCTGTAAGATGCTTTTGTCAATTCTGGTATTTTTTTGTTTTTATATTTGTATACTTTCATGTGAACTACTTTTTTCAGTTTGTAATTGCTCCTTCTCCCCATCATAAAATGTCTGCTTATTCTTTAAAACTGAACTGAAATGCTGTGTGTCAGTAAGACCCTTGCTCAATCCAATACCCAAAGTGTATCATTCTATACAAGCTCTATACTTCTAAGGACAGGAATAACATTAAAAAATGCTCCTATATTTTTACAGAAGAATCCAGCATAAAATAGATAATCGTTACAGTTGATATTGTCTCTCAATGTTTCCTTTTGAGATTCTCTGCTTAAATGACAGACATGACTGTCATCATCTGTTCCTCCGACCTAACCTAGCTAGTACAGATATTTTACCCTGAGTTATTTGATTATGCAATTTTAACATAATTATATTTCCTTTAATAACTGCACTTTTTTGTCAGTACCAGTGTTTGAATTCAGGACCTGACATTTCCTGGGTTTGCTTGCTTAGCTGATACTCTTACCACTTGAGCCATAACTTCAGCCTAGCTCAGACTATCTTTGTGCTGGTTAATTGGAAAATGGAGTCTTGTAAGCTTTTCCTTCTATGCTATCTTCAAAGTGTAATCCTCTGGATCCCAGACTCCTGAGAGCTAGTATTATAATATTGGCCACCAGCACCTGACACTATACCAATTTTTTAAGAAAAATCCAACCTTACTTTGCAGTTTTTCTAGTATCTTAAAGTTACTTAATACTAGAATTTTTATATTAAATAAGTTTTTGTAATTAACTTTTTATTATTTCAATTTATTAGTATATAAACCTTAGCTAACTTACGTGATTTATGAACTACTATGCAGATATTAAAAAGAATATAATAAACCTGACTATACTGCCTACAAAGATTTTTGTAATATAATTTGGAGTAAAAATAATGAAGGCTAATATCCTGTATGAGTTATAGACTTCTTCTACTTAAGATATAAAATCCCCAGTGATAAATTATTTCAACTAGCTACACAGATGCTAGGTCTTCTATAAAAATCTTACCTTTTATCAAGACCATCATAATTTTAGAGTTCAAAAGATATTCAGGCAATCAGAACTTGAATCTCTTCTGAAGAGATTTGGGAAATCATTTTCACCTTTAGTAGAGTATGTGAGGAAGTGACCACAGTAACTATGGGTAATAAAAATGACTTAAAATGTTAACAAATTCTTACAGGCTTAGTGTAGACTAGTAAAAAGAAGTGTAGAGTACACCAGAACCTCAGACTTGAGGAAAGTTTGCCCTCATTATTCATAAGCTCTTTTCTGTGAAATCATTACAAAGACCAGAGTAAGAGCTAGACAAGTGAGAAAGTTCAGTAGCACTTCCCCAGACACTTCCCGGTCTGAGGCGAAGCAGTTTGCCCAGCAGATCTTCTCTTTTTGCATCAAGTAACATCAGCCATAGTCAACCACCAATTGTGGACAAACTGCTGCTAGCCAAGGTGAAGGAACTGCTAGTGTAGGAGAGGGAGAAATAGTATATTTAAGAGTGGCAGAAATACAGAAAGACCACTCAGAAACAAGATCTTGTAGTGATATAAAAATTATATGTCTGTTACTGATGAGAGAGAGGAATGGAAATCTCTAATACTTCAGACCATTCAGAATCAAGGCAAAGTCTGGCAGTTTAGTAAGTTTTGGTAATGGTCCATTTTATGTATTAATTTGTCTGGGCTAGGGATTATCCATATTGATGGTAAACTATCTCTGGGTGTGTCTGTGAATATATGTCTAAAGACAGTAGTGATATGGTTGGATTGTGTTCTAGCCAACATTCAATTGTAGCCAAAGTAGTGGAATAAGGAGGTGGAGCCTTGAGGTGTTTAGAATATGGGGCTCCTGCTTCAGGAAAGGATTAGTTGTTCTCCCTCTCTCTCTCTCTCTCTTTCACTCCTCTCTCTCTCTCTCTCTCTCTCTCTCTCTCTCTCTCTCTCTCTCTCTGCATGTATGCGTGTAGGGAGGTACCTCAATGAAAGAAGCTTATCACTCCTATCTTTCCATCTCCTGCCATGTGAGGTCCCCATAGTGGAGGCACCACCAAGGTGCCATTTTTTGGAACCAAAGGGCAGCTGTCTCCAGAAAACCAGTCCTGTCAGTGACTTGATTTTGAATTTTCCAGCTTTTGGGATCATGAGAAATGAATTTTTGCTCTTTAATATTGCCCAGTCTCTATATCCTTACAAAGCTATGTGAAACAGACTGAAATGGGAGACAATGATTATAGAATAAACCAAATAACTTTGAATAGTTCAAAGGCCTTGGAAGACATAATTTCTACATTGCTCTCACCATTAAATGATGGTATGTATGATTGATCACTGAGTTTGTAAATATAGAGAGACCATTCCATAGTAGTTCGGAGAAAGAGGGTATAAGTTATTAGTTTCACTCTTAAGTGGGCAAAGAAAGCAAAGGAAGCTTTGCTTTTAAGGATGTCACTATGCTTTATAGATAGAATTCATCTTATAATGATTAAGTTAGGAAAGAAAATTTATGGAAGAGACAATAAGAACTTGCACAAACATTATGGGCATCTAAGTTTTAAGGCACTGGAGACTGTAAGGGTAACATGTCTCTACTGAGTCTATGAAAATAGGAGAGGGTAGTTTAAGCACTGACCAGAAAAGAGTAACAACTTTTGAAACATGTGAGTGCCAAGGAATTCGACTAGAATATGTAAGTGGAGGAATGTGTTGTGGAAGCTTTCAAGGAAAGGAGGTGATAAGTTTGAAATGAGAAAAGCTACTCTTGCATCAAGGAAGTAAGCAGAAATAAGCAATGGTTGAGGGGAAGACACCTACTGGAGTAACTATCAACCAATATTGTTTGGAAAAATAATTTCAAATATTGTAATGTACAGAATAGTAGAATGTAAGCACAACATAAAGCATATCAGATGAGGGTGTCAATCATCCTTTTAAAATATTTATGTGACAGTCTGCAAGTACTTTTACGTAGATATTTTATCATAAATAATATCCCTTTGGAAGTGGCACTGTGGTTCAATTGGTAGAGCGCTAGCCTTGAGCTGAAGAGCTGAGGGACAGCGCCTAGGCCCAGAGTTCAAGCCCCATGACCAACAAAAAAAATAATATCCCTTTAACACTTATTCTGAAAATTTTCAGCTATCATCTACAAAAACATAATATTCCTGCCTCATTTTATACTCCCTTCACACTAGTTTTGAATATGATCATAGCATCATAACACTTAATTTCTCTTTAGAAATTAAACCAATTTTTCTTGTACATTGGAGTAATGATTCTAGATATTATTAATATAATAACAAGCCCAAGGCTAGTTGGTTTCTCAGTTTAATAAATTATCCAGGGTCAAACTTCAACAAACAATACAGTAATAAAACATTATAAACGTTTGAGCTTATTTTTGTATCAAATATATGTGCCTGTAATTAACATGTTACACTCTAATTCTACAACATGTATTTTAGGAACTAGTCTGTAATTGTAATGCTATCTTTTCATCAGAAATGACAAAAGCAGCATTTGCTGGGACACAAACCTGGTTCTATGAATGTGGAATTTGTGTAATGTCTGTCAAGTACAATATTGTTCCAGCAGCTGGTGCTAAATATGTGAGTGCTTCCTGAGCTGGAGGATAAAGCTATACTCAATGATTTAAGTGGCTCATGAAATGATGAAGTACATTGTTTGGTGCCTTGAAGTCAGTGCAGCAGTTTAACCATTAACAATTTTCGAAAATCAGAATCCAGCTGTTTCTTCTTTCTCCTTCAGTCACCAATGGTGATGTGTTTTACTTGAAGAATACTACGTATTTTCACTATAATGTTATAAGTGATCCTGTATTTAAAAGAAAGAAAAACATAGTTCAGATAGGGAGATGGTCCCTGGACCATGGAAAAATGGATAAAGAAACCCATAATGTTGTAATATAAATGGAGGGACATTTATAGGGAAGAGTGAATTTTTCTTTTTAATTTTTACAGCCTTGTGTTAGAAAGATAGAGAAAAATAATTATATTGTTTTGTGTTGTTTTGTTATTATACTGGTATTGGGGCTTGAACTCAGAGCTTCAGCTTTTGCTTAGCTGTTTGGGTCAATGATGGCACTCTCACACTGGAGGTATACCTCTACCTTTAGTATGTTGTTAGTGAACTGAAGTTAAGGATCTCTTGTATTGGTACAACCATGCTGGTTTTAAACTGCAATCCTCAGATCTCAGCTTCCTGAGGTAATTGTAGTTGTGAAGGTGGGAGGGAAAGGATGGTAGGGGAAAAATAAAGGAGGAGGCAACAATGCTTGATAAGAAATGTACTCATTACCTTGCTCATGTAACTGTAACCCCTCTGTACAGTATTTTCACAATAAAAAAACTTATTAAATAAGGCTTAAAAAGAACATTATTAGTAATTAACATATTCTTGGGACAATAGGCAAAAAGCTTACAAGCTTTGAAACAAGACAGCAGTTTGAGAAAGAAGATGGAAAAATCAAGGAGATTAAAGAAAAATATCTGTGGTCAATAATAAAGCAAAATAATAGGACAAGGTAACTAATTATGTATCAAGTGAGAATTTTTTTCTCCAGAATATAAGCAGAAAAAAGATGTTAATGGTAAATCCCAGAAGAGTAAATACAAACGATTATTAATTAAATTTCCTTTTTTGTTGGTCGTGGGGCTTGAACTCTGGGCCTGGGCGCTGTCCCTCAGCTCTTCAGCTCGAAGCGAGCGCTCTACCACTTGAGCTACAGTGCCATGCTCCTGGATTGGAAAGATTAACATCGTGAAAATGGCAATACTTCCCAAGGCTATCTACAAATTCAACGCAATGCCTATCAATATTCCACCCTCATTCTTCAAGGAAATAGAAGAGGCAATCCAAAAATTCATATGGAACAATAAAAGACCCCGAATAGCAAAAACGCTCCTCAACGGAAAGAACACTGCTGGAGGAATATCAATACCAAATTTCAAACTCTACTATAAAGCCATAGTAATCAAAACAGCTTGGTATTGGCATAAGAACAGACCTCAGGACCAATGGAATAGAATTGAAAACCCAGAAATGAACCTACAGACCTACAGCCATCTAATCTTCGATAAGGGAGCTAAAACAATAGAATGGAAGACAGACAGCCTCTTCAGTAAATGGTGCTGGCAAAACTGGTTAACTACATGTAGAAAACTAAAGCTAGATCCTTATATATCACCCTGCACCAGAATCAACTCCAAATGGATCAAAGACCTTGAACTCAAAGCAGACACTCTGAAAACATTACAGGATGGAATAGGAGAAACCCTGGGTCTCCTTGGCTCAGGCCGAAATTTTCTGAATAGAGACCCGGAAACACAACAAATCAAAGAAAGGCTGGACAAATGGGATTGTATAAGGTTGCAGAGCTTCTGCAGGACAAATGACATAGCTAGCAAGATCAATAGAAAGCCCACGGACTGGGAGAAGATCTTTACTAGCCATACAACGGACAAGGGTCTCATATCTAAAATATACTTGGAACTCAAAAAATTAAACCACCCAACAACAAATCCTCAAAGAAACAACTGCCCAATAAGTAAGTGGGCGAAAGACTTAAAGAGAAGCTTCTCTGAAGAAGAAAGAAGGATGGCCAATAGACACATGAAGAAATGTTCAACATCCCTAGCCATAAAAGAAATGCAAATCAAAACATTGAGATATCACCTCACTCCAGTTAGAACAGCAAAAATCAAGAACTCTAACAACAACAGATGCTGGAGGGGATGTGGACAGAAAGGAACCTTGCTTCATTGTTGGTGGGAATGTAAACTTGTTCAACCTCTTTGGAAAGCAGTATGGAGGCTCCTCAAAAGACTCCACATAGAGCTCCCCAATGACCCAGCAATCCCACTTTTGGGCATTTACCCAAATGATCACAAACAAGGCCACACTAAAGCTACCAGCACAACTATGTTTATTGCAGCATTATTTACCATAGCTAAGACATGGAACCAACCCAGATGCCCCTCAGTAGATGAATGGATCAAGAAGATGTGGTATATATACACAATGGAATTCTATGCCTCCATCAGAAAGAACGACATTTCCCCATTTGTTAGGAAATGGAAAGGCTTGGAAAAAATTATATTAAGTGAAGTAAGCCAGGCCCAAAGAAACATAGGTCCCATGGTTTCCCTTATTTGCAATATCTAGTATAGGTATGAGTCAAGCGGAAAAAGTCAGATAATGTGATGTTAGGAAAACGAAACCTCAAATATGTATTTTAATGTTTTTGTTTCTTTCATGCATGTGTTTCTAACGCATTTATAAGATTATTTCTTTGTTGCTTTGTATGTCCGGGAGGGACACTGTGGGGGAGCCACAGTGTAACCCCCGCTTTCGCTATAGTTGATGTCAGTATAACATGTGGAGGAGATGGGGACAAACAAGTCGTTTAAGGATTCAGGTGGACCTGTTGCAACAATGAGAAGTACAAAATGTCATGTCAAAACCAGCTTTACAATGTCGGTGGGGGGGGCGGGGGTATGATTGGGTGGGAGGGAGGGGGGAGGCTGGGAAGGGAGGTGAAGGGTAAACAAAGGAGGAGGCTGCAATGCTTGGTAAGAAATGTATGCATTATCCTGCCCATGTAATTGTAACCCCTCTGTACAGTATGTTCTCAAATAAAATAAAATTAAATTAAAAAAAAATAAATTTCCTACTATACTATACTTGATCTTATCTTTATTAAGACATACAGAGCAAAGGATATATTAATTTTGCCAGATGGAAATATGGCAAGTGATCGATTCTTACGAAATCTCAACTTGACCATAAACAGCAAATAAAAGCCCAAGGCTCTGAGTTGAAGAGAAAAACCTGTGGTTGTCAGTGTACGTGACCCTTTAATTATCAGTAGAAGAGATAGCAGCACTGTATACTTATTAGATACTGAGTTTGGGGATTCAATGCAGTGTGCAATTGGACAACAACCTTCCTCTGTTAGAGACAAAGTCAACTGAAAATACAAATGCTATTGAAAAGCTGGAGTATGTGGGGGAAATTTCAAGTATAACCTTCTAATGGAGACCAAAATGCTTGAGTCCTGCTGGTACATGTTGTGTCTCCCTGGGACAGACAACTGTCTGTGGTAGATACGCAGGAACCTTGCTACAGATTCAGACTCTTGAGCCTCATTTTTTTTTTTTTTTTAAATGATAGTAATCCATACTAGGCAGATGGGAGCAGGATGAGCATTGGGGGAGAAAAAATTCAAACTTGACTTTCTGTTCAGCACTGGCAGCAAGATGAAAGGGCTTATCAACATTCTCTTGGCCTCAAGGAAACCTTTTCTGAGAATCTATTTTATGGAAACAAGCAGGGATTTATTAATGTTCAAAGATGTTATTTGGTATTTCAGATATCATTGTAACAAAATATAAGAAATATTCCAAATAACTACTGATGGAGAAATGCTTAAAATCACAACCTGATACTAAGCAGTTAAAGTACATTTACAAAAAATGAATTGCAATGTGGTAATATGTACATATGTACATACACATATATATATACACATATGTTTTTTGTTTGTTTGTTTGGTTGGTTGATTCAGTTCTTTTTTGTGCTGTTCCCAGGACTTGGACTTGGGGCCGGAGCTGCTTTAATTGCTTACGGAGGGTGCTCTACCACTTGAGCTACAGCTCTGCTTCCAGCCTTTTAAATTTTTTTTTTTTTTTTGCCGGTCATGGGACCTGAACTCTGGGTCTGGGCGTTGTCCCTCAGCTCTTCAGCTCAAGGCTAGCGCTCTACCACCAGAGCCACAGAGCCACTTCTGGCTTTTTCTGTTTATATGGTGCTGAGGAATCGAACCCAGGGCCTTATGCTTGCAAGGCAGGCACTCTACCGCTGAGCTACCTTCCCAGCCCTAAAATTTTTTTGTGGTTTATTGGAGATAAAAGTCTCATGGACTTGCCTGCCTGGGCTGGCTTTGAACTACAATCCCCTGATCTCACCCTCCTGAGGAGCTAGGTTTATAGGCGTGCACCACTGGCACCAAGGTACTGTGTGTATTTTTTAATACTGAAATATGATACATGAAAATATTAATGTTTCACTTAGCATCATCTTATATGGTCATATGTACGTAGCTATTGAACAGTTCTGCTCATCTGCTAAGATTATCCTAGATGTATACTAATTATTGCAAATAAGGGAAAACATGGGACCTATGTTTCTCTGTGTCTGGCTTACTTCACTTAATATGATTTTCTCCAAGTCTTTCCATTTCCTTACTAATGGGTGGTGTCATTCTTGCTAATGGAAGCAACGAATTTATATATATATTCCATATTTTCTTGATCCATTTACACAGAGGTTTTTCTGTGTTGTTGTTTTTAATGTTCTTTGTGATTTCTTGTTTCTTTTGTGTGTTCTTCCCCAATGGCATATCCCCTGTTGTCACTGTATTTGATTTTGGACCACTGGGTACTGTATATACGTTTATCTGAATTAAAGAAGGGAAGGGGAACAGCAAAATGGTGAGACAAAGGGCAAGGGGAAACCAATGCAACAGTTATACTCACAAGACAATATGTTGGAAATGATCTGTACAATTTGGGTGGGGGTGGGGAGGAGGGAAAGTAGGAGAAAAATGAGGGAGAGGGTAACAAGTTGGACAAAAATGTACTTATTACCTTACTTATGTAACTGTAACCCCTCTGTATATCACCTTGACCATAAAAAAATAACTAAATGATAAAAAAGTAAAATCTTGAATAGCTAAGAAACAAAACAAAAAATATTAATGTTTATCTGTTGACTCTAGGCTTATGTTTTCAAATTTTAAATATTATTTCCCATTTACCACTATGAGAATGCATTGTTTATATTGTCAAAAACATTATTAAAGATTCCAGCCGTATCGTTTTATCCTCAATTATAATCCTGTATTTAACAAAGTATGTTTTCCCTTCTTCCAATTATAAAAAGTTATTTCTACATAGAAACAAATAATTTGATGAATTTGTCATTGATTTTGTTATGCAGCAGGATCTGCCTTAAATAATGAATGTTTGTGAGTTGTAATTGTTGGTATGATTGAGAAGCATGTGTCCTATGTAGACATTGCCTTCTCTGTAGTGGTGAAAAAGGATCACTAATAGCAACTTGCAAGTGACTGAGATGTAACAAATGGCCTTCCTCAGGCAAGACAAGCAGCTCCAAAATTTCTCTAACACATGCCCAGTCAAGTTTGTTGAGCTGACAAGAAAGTTTTGGGATTCTTACTTTCTCTGTCAAAATGTTACTTCTTGTGGGATGAACCTTCTTCACACCACACTACAGTTTGGGATCACAAGTATATGGGCCTTTACTTTTTAGCCTTTTGGGTATAGAATTTTTTTTGCCTGTATAGTATAGATCCTTAGGGACACAAATTCTTTTTTATGTTTCCATAGGTTTACTACTGGATGTAATATTTTTAATAACATCTTATTCATTTCTCCCATTAAATTATTTGTTGTTAGATCAACCTAATCTTTATACATTTCAGAATCTTAATTTGAGATATTAACTTCTACCTACTCTCATCTTGGCTCATTAATTTATTAAAGTAACTACTTATTTTTAATTATATGTATTTCAAACTCTAAATTGAATGGTTTTCTTTAGGTTACTTCTTTTCCATCAAGCACTTCTTCCCATTTGTTTTTTTCCTCACCATTTGACCTGTCAATCATTCATTCCTTCTGAGTGTTTCCAAAGCACTCCTATATCTCCTAAACACAGATGTTCTTCCCTTCTTCATGATCCTTAGCTAAGCTTTGCTTCTTCACCACTGATGTTAAATAAATGTTTTTCAATTTTTCCTGTATCTGTTTTATAAGGAAAAGTCCAGGGCATAGTTTTCCCTTTTCTTCATTATCTCTTAATTGTTTGCATTTATCTTCTTCATTTTTTTCTACTGAAATGTGATGAAAGAATCTAATGCTAAGCAAGTTACAACATCATTAATTTTATCCCTCTGCCTAGTATTAGAGAATCTAGTTTTCTTTTTGCTACTTGCCTTTCACTCTGCATGTTTTTGAAAATAATTTGGTTTTAATTAACTTTTTTAGCTTTAATGACCTCATTGATCTTATTCATTTTTGGTTATCTTTTCATTGTGAAGATTAAATGAGAATTTATTAATTTTTTCCTCTTGATTTCAAAAACATGACCTTCCCCCTGTTAGTTCTCTCTAGCTATAGTACAATAACTTTAAAAGCAACTTTTGCATCGTTACTATCTTTTTATCTTTTAAATGTTGTACAAAGGAGTTACCATTTAACAAGGCAGTTTATGAATATAATACATCTTGATTGATATCAATAAAGGATAACAAAATAGAAATCAGATCATGATGTGTATGCCAAAAAATTCATGCACAACAATCCCTTATAATTTAGAGGGGTCAGAAGATAAATGAGAGATTAAAAGAAAAAGTTGGCTTGTTTAAAATTTCAAGATATTCACATTTTGTTTTGAGGACAAAATTGCCCTGGATACATTCTTTCCCTGAAAGAATATCTGAATATTCTAAATTTATTTTCAGAAAGCTTACTGACCTTTTACTAAAAGTTCATCTCAAGGCAGATATAGCAGCACATTCCTGTAATTCTAGATGCTCAGATAATTGAGATCTGGAGGATTGCAATCTGAGGTCTGTTGGGCAAAACCTTTCTAAGATCCCCTTTCAACCAGTAATGACTGGGCCAGGTGGAAAATCCTTGTCAACTCAGTTATATGAGTAGCACAAGTGTAGAATTATGGTCCAGGAGGCTGGACCTAATCATGAGACCCTACTCAAAAAGGGAACTAAAGCAAAAAGGACTTAAAAGCATAGCTAAAGTAGTAGAGTATCTGCCTTGCAAGCACAAGGCTCTGAGTTCAAACAATAGTATTGCCTTCACAACAACCATGACAATTTGCATTGTGAAAGTTAAAATGTGTTTGTGACTCCAACTAAGTATCACTATTCCACAATACTGTGAAATATGTGAAATTTATGTAATCACCTAAACTCAATTAAAGAAAAAAAAAGTGAAAGAAGGGATGGGTTAGGAAAAGTGGGTGACAACGTTGTCAGACACTTTGTACTCATATACTGTTTTGAAGAATGGGAACTCCTTTGTACAACTACTTAAAGATAATAATAAAAACAAAACAACAACAACAACAGAAACAACAAAATATACTACTCTAAATATATATAGTTAAGCTCTCCCCCTAATGCATAAGAGTAATATTTCCTTGAAAAACTTCTGATTTGGAAGGTGATTTTTCATGAGATTTCCTGTTCTTCCACATCTCTTAAGCAGAGATACCCATTTCTCTGTATCCAGATGATGTTTTCTGAGGTATTTGTATAAAGCCTAGATATCAAACATAGTATCTTTCTATGGAGAAAATGGAGACTGATGTTTTTATTGCCTATGGTAAAAGATTTGGAGTTCCCTATTCTTAACTCTTCAGTAATGAAAACTACATTCACCCCTTTATTAATTTATCTTGAGAATTGGAGTTCAGGGAACCAATGTCAAAAGACTGATAGCTTTGTTACTGTTGTTGCTGTAAGTAGTGCAATATCTCTTACCTGGGATAAAAAATAATCTTTTAACATTGGTCCACATCCATGAAAATGTAGGAGGTTAACTTCATAACTTGCAGATTAAGGTAAGAGGTCAGATTCTGCCACTCAGTGGTGGGTCAGGGGTTCTGAACTCTCTATAACCATCTCATTACTTTTTCAGTATTATGTTTCTGTTCCTTGCCTAACTCAGATTTGATCTAAAAATCAAAGACAATGAAACCAATTTCGTTCCCTTTGTACTATATTGGAGCAAGGTGATAAGTAAATGCTGGATTGAGAACTACAAAAATAAGTGATTTAAGTTGAATGGGGAAGTGTACACATACCATCTCAGCTACTCAGGTAGCATCCATTTGAAGAATCATGGTCTGAGGTCAGTCCATGAAAAAGTATCATCATCTTAAAAAATAAACTGGGCAGTCAGGCACCAGTGGCTTATGCCTGTAATCCTAGCTATTCAGGAAGATGAAATCTGAGGATTGTTGTTTGAAGCCATTCCATGTAAGAAAGTTGGTGAGACTCTTATTTCAATTAACCACTACCAAGAAAAAAAGACAACAAAAATTCTGGAAGTGGAGTTGTGGCTCAAGTAATAGAGCTAGAGCAGTAGCCTTGAGCAAATAGCTCACAGACAGCAATCAAAGCCTAGGACAGGCACAAAACAAATAATCTTGATTTTGAGACCTTCATTTGAATCTCAGCAATGCTGGAGATCCAGAAGATTTTCAGTTTTGAAGTGACCAAAAAGTAGAAGACATCAGAAATTGCATGAAGGCAAAAATTTAAAAAAAAAAAAAAAAGAGAGGTTGTAGTGCGGTTCAAATGCTAGTCCTTGAATTCAAACCCTAGTTCCATTCAAAAGAAACTTATATGAACAGTAGTAGCACTGTTGTTACTCCAGAAGCAATATATGAAAATTTATGAGAATTCCCAAAGTAGAAACATAGAGACTCCCTTGATGTAACACATATAATTATTTATATTGCTAAGAACCTTCCACAATTATCCTTACACTTGGAAAGAATTACTGGTATCCAGAATTGAGACAATCTGAATCTATCATGTGAATTAGAATGGTGCCAAGTCTGTACTAATGCCCTGTCAGAGGAAAGAAAGGTGACTTTGGGCAAGGTCATACCCTTATTCCATCATTCTGTCTGGGAGGAGTTTGTGGGTGGATCTAAGTATCTCAGCTACCTATCTCAAAAGAGGCACTGGGCCTCCCAATATCCACTAACACCCACACATTCTTTCATGTGTATGTTTCTGTCATCTAATACCAACATCTCCTCTTCATTTTTAGCATATGCTATGTGCCAGGCATTGTGCTAAACCCTTTAAATACTGTGATTTTATGATTCAAACAAGAGTATAAAATACATGTTTTATGAACCTTGTTGTATAAATGAAGAAGATTAAAAATGACCCCTCAGATAACAGATTACAAAGTCATGGCTCAATTAAGGCATACAGGCTGTAAAGCCTTTGAACATAACCATCATATCTTTGCCTTTGTACTTTCATCTTCCAGCCTGAATTAAAGTGCTATAGTCTCGTGCTATAGCTGTTTATGAGCTTTATTTCTGCCTTTTAATCCTGATTGCAAATTTCTCTTCAGTACATACTCATAGAATAATGCTGTTTCTTGTTATCAATATGATGTGGTTAGGAAAAAAATATCAGTTTAATTTTAGTACTATTTTTAATGTGTTTATTCAGCTAGAAATAAACACTTCGATGTTTATAAAATTTAAATCCTTCATATTTTTTTCTCATTTGTTCATCTGATGAACTATAAGCATCTAGAATTTTACAAATAACTGAATAACCATGTTCATTGCAGTACTATTCATCATAGTAAAGGTATAGAATCAGACCAGATGCCCCTCAGTGGATAAATGGTGTGTGTGTGTGTGTATGTGTGTGTGTGTGTGTGTATAATAGAATTTTGCTCATGCATTAGAAAGAATGATATTGTATCATTTGCAAAGAAATAGAAGTTCCCAGAAAAAGTCACTTTAAATAAAATAAGTTACACCCAGTGAGACAAAAGTTGCATGTTTTCTCTCACATGTGGAACACAGAATTGATTTATAAATATAAAAGTAAACATTTTGGAGGTGGTAACCAAGTGTACAGCACATAGATATATTAACTGAAATATGGTAGATGAAAGGGAGAACCCCAAATGGTGTAATTCCTTAGAAAAACTAATTCTGTCCAACAAAATAAACACTAAGAAACGGGTACTGGAAAGAGGAGGTAGTGGGATCAAGGGGAAAAGAGTAGTTGAATGAAGAGAAGAGGAGGAGTATTCAGTAATAAAATTCAATGCATATTGTACAAAATTAAGAAAATTGAGGGAAGGGGGAATTAGAAGGGATGGGGAGAAGGATAAAAGTTGTGATAATTGCAAAGATGCACTCTATTCATAAACTTCTTTGTTGAATGGCAACTCCTTTGTACAACTGCTTAAGGATAATAATAAAATGGTGAAAAATAGATACAGTATCCTTCATTTTATGGTATAACCTGCTAATATCTTTTGATAACCAGTATCTGTGAATTTATTTAATTATAATACATTGTTTCAATTAATTTCTTTGATTTTTTTCCATCTTTATATGTGGAAAACCTATCTTTTTATTATCTGCTTCACAAAATTCAGTAAAAGCTCATTAATTTTTTATCTCTTCAATAAGAAATTAATAAAATTAAGTGGGAGTGATCCATATTTTAAAGTTAGGGCATGTGTCAGGGGTGCAACTTGATTCTCCTAAATCCACTGAGTTTGTTTTCTCTTTTTAATTCAATTTCTCCACTTTCTCCCATTTACTTCTGTGGAAAAGTATGAGGATGTCTTTGGAGGGGTTTTGCCCAAAATACCTCTTTTTGCATCCAAGGGAACTTACTACTGAAGAACCAATCATAGGGAGATACAAGGGATGCTATGTACTTCGATGACCTCAATGTGATTATTCTATATACTTAGTGATCAGTCTTGTCTTCTTTCTTTATAACAGGAACCAGCATTTTGCTTGTTTGGGTATAGTATTTTTCTAGTTCCAAATAAATTACTATCTATGCATCATTAAGGTTATCACAATAAAATTAATTTTACTTCAAATACATTTGAAAAGTGATTTAAATAGTGAATGTCTAATTTTGTTTTAAATCCCCAGTAGCTAATACTTTTTCCAAATAATGTATTCACATGTGTATCTGTGTGTGTGTGTGTGTGCATGCTCGTGCACGTGTGTGTTTATGTATGTGGGGGGATGAGTGTATGTGTGAGTGCAGGGACTGGAGATAGAACTCAGAATCTGGGCGTTGTCCCTTAACTTTTCATTCTAGCATGGTGCTATACAACTTGAGCCACAGCTCTACTTCTGGCTTTATATTTTTATTTATTAATGGCTAACTGGAGATAAGAGTTTCTCAGGGTTTCCTGCCAAGGCTGGCTATAAATCATGAGCCTTAGATCTCATCCTCCTGAGTAGATTGAATTACAAGTATGATCACTAGCACTTGGACAAAATAATATATACATATGTATATTTATTTCTTTAATATTTGGATCATTGTCAATACTAAAGAATGTAGAACATCTAGAGAAAATGTTGGGGGTAGGGGGAGATGGGAGGGTAGGGATGGTAAGGGGAAACAAAGGAGGAGGCAATAATGCTTGATAAGAAATGTACTCATTACCTTGCTCATGTAATTGTAACTCTTCTGTACAGTATTTTCACAATAAAAAAACTTATTAATGAAAATATGTACAAGAATTTTAAAAATAAAACAGCACAATATTAAGCATTATTCTTTTTCTGTTACAGTATGAGTAAAATAAGTGTGGAGTTTGTTATTTATATTTATTTATTAGTGAATATAGAAATTTTAGTTTACTCTTTCATTAATATCTAAATTCAGTGCAAGTTTCTGCGATTCATGTAAATGGAACATTATAGAAATACTTTAAAATGAAGTTCTAATAATGCAGTGCAATTACTAAGTCATCACATTCAAATTCTGTTTCTGTTGTCTTGATGTCTTAATAAAATTACGCTGCTTTGGGGAATATATATATTCCATATATATATATATATATGTGCCTCTGAAGACATTCATATGTAAAGAATGCCAGTTTGACTTATATTTATTAATTGTATCAAGCATAATAATCTCTAATGGTACAAGAGACTGAAAATATGTAATACTCCATCTGAGTTAGAAAATCTCATTGTGGCAGCAACTAAGTTAACGAGCCAGTCCTAGCAATAATTGAGTTTCTGTGCTTTTCGTTTAATTTCACTACCTGATGATACCTGAGCACAGGCGACTTTATTTCAGAATCCCATTACGTACCATTATGAGATCCTATTTCTTGAGGTTTTAAAATCTAATTGTCAGTCAACGTGCTACAGTAAGCCTAGCTTTCCTTTGATTCTCATGGCTCTTCGTGGTGGGGAAAAAAAACAAAAGAAGTATGTTCCATCATCCTGTCAAGGAGGTTTCTTAACAAATTACCTTTCCTCTCAAAAGAAAACACAGAGAGACATTTTTGTTGCTTTAACAATTCTTATAGTTCATATCTTCCTTTCAAAGCTATTAAAGTGAACAAAAACTGAAAACCCAAAGCCTAGCACAGACATCCTGACAACCGATGTCCTCAAGATTTATGAAAAAATTTAAGTATTTAATAACCGTATAAGAGTAAGCTGGGCTTCTTAAGGATTTTTAGATCTGTTCATGAGTCTCAGCTTTGTCTAAGAAAAAAATGGCATCTAACAAAGATTTCATTTCACCTGCAAGAATACTTAAAGCTTGAAAAATTGACTTATTTTCTTTTCCTTCTGTGATTTAAAAACATCCTGTATGTCAATTAAAAAAAATAAGACTTTATAATTATGTTCTATTCATGGCACACTGTTAGATTTTTAAATGATTTTTAAAACATGTATTTTTTCAGCACAGTCAAATTATTATCAAATTTTCATAAAATCTCCTCATTGCTAGAGCTCCAGAATAAACAGCCAAATGTTAGGGAAAGATTGAGTTACACAGTAAATTAGATGAATATTTCTGTAAAACCTGGCTAGATATGTTTAGACTACAATTATTTCACCTCAAAATAATGTTTACAAAGATAAAAAATTACCTGGAGGCTGGTAGGCTTCTTAGATTTCTTACTGCTTTTAAAATGTAGGAATACTCTCGTATTGGTTTTAAATAAAAGTACTTCAAAGATCTTTGTGGGGGGGTGGCATGATCTTGATGGGGAAGACAGCGTGAATGTTAATACATCACCTTTCCTGTTGGACCAGGAGGAAGAACTGAAAACATGTCCATCTGTCTTATACCTCTTTAACAAGTTGGTCATTTTCTTTTACTTTGAATTGAGAGAGCTCTTTTACAAGTGGCCTCAGATTTATTTGTCAGAACATACTCTAGTGACCCTGTTCCTGGACAAGGAGTTGGCACAGCTTTTCTCTTACTAACTATCCCTTGTGCAGCAGTCGTGCTGTGATTTTTTTTCGAGATTCCAGATTCAGTGCTTTAGCTGATATAACTGAGCTCAGCACTCAGGTCCCCTCAGATACTCTACCACAGACTATTCTGTCTGCAGATACAGTTGCCTCCAGCAAAAGTAGGAACAAGAGCACCACAGCAATAGATGGTGTACATTTTGTCTGTAGCCTTGGTACCTTGAGGTCTTTGTTACATTTCTCATGTTCACATAGGCTTCTAAAAGCATGAAACAGGTTAGAATAAGAATTTTTGAAGGTAAAAACAAATATAAATAAACAAGCCCCCCCCCCCGACTTATATATCATCATCAGAGACACACCATGGAGATAAGAAATTTGATGAGGAAAAAAGCATCAAATCCTCAAAGAAGTCTACAAATTTTAATCTCAGAATCTAGAGAAAAGGTTTATTCACTGAGTAAAACATAAATATCAGTAGTGCCATTGTGAACAATGACTTGTGTCAAGTATTATGTTTACCAGTCTATAAAATTTACTCAGTAAGTACCTGCAATAGTCTAGCAAAGTGAAGATAACCTTCACCATTTTACAAACTAAAAATAAAACAAGAAATTATCAAAGATTTACAAAGTCATCTAGTTAGTAAATAAGTAAAGTGAATTTTAAGAGGTAGGTGTTGATAAGTCAAAGCTTACTGTACTCCATAATTTATTAAAACCTATAATTTTACATGCATGATTAACAAACAATATGAATTCTAATGAAGCAAAATCAGAAATGTAGGTATTAAGTTGTGGTTTTCTTCTATCTTTAGTAAATCTCTTTTATAAGGCTTTTCATTGACTTGTTTGACTGGAAAGGCCTTGATAAATGTGTAAGCACAAGCATTTTATTTTGTATACTGAGTTCAATCCAACTCTACTTTATGCTGATGCTTTCAACTATAAATAAAGTATAAATAGAACTGAAATATACCTTGAGTTTCTGCTATACAAACAAAGATTTAGGAAATAAGCTTATTACATTATAAGAAAAAATCAGACATGAATATCAGATCAGACACTACCCTTTAAAAGACTAAGGCAGAGGTTTAGTAACCAGATTTCTTCAGTTATCAAGTCTAACATAAGAATTCATGATAAGATGACACATTTGCATTAAACCTTGGTGACTTATGTCTAAAAATTTAAGCTTATTGTAATGTGGATTGTTAGTAAAACTTTTTCTAATGGGAAATCTTTGTTATTTTTTCTTATTAATAAGTTGGCTGTAAAATTTAGTAATAATGCTACGATACTTCAGGACTGTTATTAGTATTCTGATCCAGTATTCATAAATAGAAATGTCTAGAAAAGTGTAGTATGTGTTCATTCTTTTAATGAAGTGCTCTTTTATATTTAGAATTATTTCAGTTACTGTAGAGACATCAAAAGTTGACAATAGCCGGGTGCTTGTGGCTCATGCCTATAATCCTAGCTACTTGGGAGGCTGAGATCTGAGGATCACAGTTCAAAGCCAGCCTGGGCAGGAAAGTCTGTGAAACTCTTATCTCTAATAAACCTCCGAAAAACTGGAAGTGGCGCTGTAGCACAAGTGGTAGAGTGCGAGCCTTGAGCTGAAGAGTGAGGGACAGCACCCAGGCCCAGAGTTCAAGCCCCAAGACACACACACACACACATACGTTGACAATAATTTTTGTTAAAGAAATATAATTTACCAATGATATCTTTAAATTACCACCCCAAATGACATAAGGTTAACTGCTAAATATACATACTTTCTCTCCATAATATAGTGGTTTCAAACTAGAAAAATGTCTATGGAATGGCTTTAATGAGTGTGGGGATCTGTATAACTATAAACTGATATGATATTATTGACTTTCCTTAACACCTTCCTATCCACAGTACTGAATTAATAATCTAACTAGATTATGAGAGGGTATCAAATATATTTTAAAATTGTTCATAGAAGGATAGATTACTCTCTATTATTGAAAATACATACAGGTAAGGTAAAAAACAGATTAGTATCTTTCATGATAACCTTATGACTCTAAACTTGGCAAAATATTTATCTGGGCATTTGGGAATTTACCTTAGACATGTTACATCTAAAATTTACTGCCCCAACATACTACATAATAAATTACCCTCAAATGTATTTCTATCTCAATAAGAATACATTCTCATTGCTGCAAATCTGTAAACAAAGAAGTCTCAGGGCATGTATACTAGCTATTCTGGTAGAAGGTGATAGATAAAGCTCAGGAAATTTCTTTAATAGGGTTTTCATCCTCTTTTTTCAGTCCATTTTCAGGAAAATGAACTAAATTAGAATTGGGATAAAAATCCAAGGCATTAGTGTTAAGATTGGTGATGGATTTACTTTGCAAAATTCTAGTGAATTATTATTAGAATCAACCTGTCATTTATATGTTTGACTTTATTACCAGAAATTCAGTTTTACATGGACCAAGAGGATCTAATGAAGGTCAAATAAGTTAAGGATAAGAGACTGACTTTACCTATAGAAATAGGTCTCTTTAATTGAATGATATATGTATAATTAACTTTCATTCATGTTTAATTATATTTAAGAGTAATTAAAAGGGGCTGGGAAGGTGGCTCAGTGGTAGAGCGCGTGCCTTGCATGCATGAGGCCTTGGGTTCGATTCCTCAGCACCACAAAAGCAAAAAGAAAAAAGCCAGAAGTGACGTTGTGCTCAAGTGGTAGAGCACTAGCCTTGAGCTGAAGAGCTGAGGGACAGCGCCCAGGCCCAGAGTTCAGGCCCCACGACTGGACCGCTCCCCCAAAAAATAAGAGTAATTAAAAGAAATCCACTTAAAATACAAATGCATAAAGTAAGATGATAGGACAACACACATTTAAATGGGGAATACTAATTTTTTTAAATGACTAGTAATACAAGATTATTTAATGATTAATACCGACAGTAATCGAAATAAAAATAAGGGTACACATCTGAGATAAAAATGGTGAAAGATTTAGGAAGAATAGTAAACAAATGATGTATGCAGTTAAAATAAGACATGAAAAACAAATGTAAACATTTTTTAGGAAAAGACAGAGGTAGCTTCCTAAGAATTTTTAAGACAAAGTTAGGCATAAGGAAATCAAACATTCTAAAACAATTATTAAAAAAATCCAAAAGACATAAGGGTAAAAGAATCAATGGGATGGTAGGGGGAAAACAAGAGAGTAACAATGCACAATGTACTCACTACCTTACTCATGTAACTGTAACCCCTCTGTACAGTATCTTTACAATAATATGTAGTATAAAAACAATGAGTGCCAAAGTTAAAAAAAAAGTTCTGTAAGGATAGCTAAAACAATAGACAAAGAAAGTGCCAGTAGTGTGTCAAAGCCCAAACATTCCTGTGAATCAGCAGCAAGGAATTTATACCTGCTTAGTACCTTCAACACACATCTAGGCAATGGTTGGGCAAATGGTAGAATCCCTAGACATATCACTTCAGGCCAGGAGTATCAGGAGTAAACCTCTTTTACTCCTAGTAACTACCAGCATGTTAAATTATCTGTGAGGAAAAATGGAACCTAACTCTATTCTGGGCTAGCGTATTTTTTTTCCTTATTCCCTCTTTAAGCTGCATGCTCCTTTGAGAAAATATTTCTGGTTATTCATTTGAGACAGAGTCTGTAGAGCCCCAAATAGCCTCCAACTTGTCATAAGTACCATTCAGCCTCTTGAGGTTTGTGTTTACAGGTATGAACCATGACATTTCTTGATAAATGGTTTTGTGTGAACAGTACCTCAAATTTGTTGATGAGAATTTGTTGGCACTTAACTCTGCTGAATGCATACCTTATCTTACTCTGTACAGTTTGATTCTGGAAAAAGACTTATTATTTTGAGTTTCCTATACATAGTTTTCTGGCTTTGGGTAATAATATCAATATTAATTGATAATTGAATATTAATCAAGAGTCCCTGGATATCTCAGAAAATCACAGAGAAAATGAGTATAAACATCATATTGCACATTATCACCTGGAGTTATTAAGCTTCTTATCTGAATATTGCTGGCACTTAGTAAATATTAGATTTTTTATTCTCTTCTCACTTTTATTCATTGAGCTGACAGATGTCCTCTGAGTACCCAGCATATGTCAAGGAATGTTCTAGGTACTGGAAAACAGAGATAAACAGGATAAGCCAAGTGTTGTTATAATAAACTTACACCTTTAAATATAATTCAGATTGAAAAGATTTTTAAAAACAGCCAAAGTATTAAGTAGGGATAGGTAGTGATTTCAAGTGAGCAGCTGCTTTTCTAAAAGGTGTACAGCATTTGTCTTTGAGGATATGATTTGGAAACTGATCTGTGAGTTTCAAAAACATTTCAGTTCTTCATAGATAAAAGAGAAAAGGCTCTAAAAGGGAGAAGGGACTAGTAATATTCCAGGAGCTGAAAGATAGCCAAAGCAGCAAGAAAGAAGAACAACGGCAAAAGTGGTAGAAGCTGACACTGGAAAGGTCATGGACGTCAGATCACGAAGGTCTTCCTTAACTGGGTAAGTCACCTCCTTTTCTCTAGTTGCAGTAAGAAGGCAGTAAGGGATTTTTAATAGGGCTTGACATAACCAGAATCACAAGATCACAGTAACATGTAGGAAAATAGGTCCGATAGGAAGGAAACAGGAGTAGAATAATCCAGGCCAAAGGTTTTTGAGTGGTTCAGGCAGAGTTCTTTAGGGTGAGGATGGAGATGTCTATCAGGTGAAAAAGTCACAGTACTTGCTCTCACTCTTTTTAGATGCAGAAAAAGAGGTACGTATAGTACTAAATTTGTGTGTGCGTTGTATGTTGTATGTTGGAATGGGGACTTGAACTCAGGACCTGGATACTATCCCTTAGTTATTTTGCTCAAGACTAGCTCTCTTCCACTTGAGCCACAATTGCCCTTTTCGATAAGAGGTTTATGGACTTGCTTCTCCAGTCTGGCTTTGATTGCAGTCCTCAGATATCAGCCTCTTTAGTAGCTAGGATTACAGAAATGAGCCCCTAGAGCCTGGAATTATTAGTCGTTTGAAGTCCCAGGTAAATGATTGCTGAACTTAGTGAAACTGGGGAGAATTTAGGAAGAAAGAGAAGACTTGGTGGATAGGATATTGAACTATAAAAATTTTTCTTAGTCGGGTTATGTATAAAATACCTATGTCTATGTAGTAATATGGGGTTTTGTTTTGTTTTTTTGTTTTTGGGTCCAGTCGTGGGGCCTGAACTCTGGGCCTGGGCACTGTCCCTCAGCTCTTCAGCTCAAGGCTTGTGCTCTACCATTTGAGCCACAGTGCCACTTCTGGCTTTTTTTCTTTTTGCTTTATGTGGTGTGGGGAATCGAACCCAGGGCCTCAGGCATGCAAGGCAAGCGCTCTACCACTGAGCCACCTTCCCAGCCCCTAATATGGGGTTTTGGAGAGAGAGAGATTAGAGCTCAAGTCGGTCACCGGTGGCTCACTCCTGTAATCCTAGCTACTCAGGAGGCTGATATCTGAGAATTGCGGTTCAAAGCCAGCTTGGGCAGGAAACTCTGTGAGACTCTTATCTCCCCATAAACCACTCAGAAAACCAGAAGTGGTGCAGTCACTCAAGTGGGAGAGCACTAGTATTGAGCAAAATATCTAAGGGATAGAACCCAGGCCCTGAGTTCAAGCTCCATGACTGACAAAAAAATTAAAAAGAAAAAAGAAATTAGAGCTTAAATCACAGGTAAAGGAATTTGGTGATTCGCTGATGAATTAGAAACTGTAGTTTCTTGTTTATCATCATTTATTATTTCTAGTGTAATACATTCATTATTGCAATTGTGTGTGTGTGTGTGTGTGTGTGTGTGTGTGTGGTATTAGGAGTTGAATTCAGGGCCCTACACTTGCTAGGCCTTCCCTGTATCATTTAAGTCATGCCCTGCTTTTCATTTATGATTTTGAACATTTCTACGTGGATTGGCCTTGCAACACAGTTTTCCAATGTAGCTAAGATTATAGGCATAGATCCACCAGCTCCTGGCCTCTTATTGTGCTCTTCTCCATTCTGTAATGGGTTCTAGTTCTTTGAAAACATCAGTCCTAGGCAATGACTTTCCTTTCTAAAAACTGAATTCAAGAGTAAATTTCCTATGATAGCCTCTCCATTTCCAAATAGGCTTAAAGATGTTATTGGCCTCCTAGGATGCTTAAGAGAGTCTAACATTTAAGTGAGCCTTTGGTAAATGCTGATTTGTATTTTCAATATTACTATTGTTCAGAAGAGTACTTGCTGTCCATTTTATTAACATATAGAAAATAAAACAGACTTATACAATGGCATTATCATGGTTGTTATAATCTTGTATTTATATTCATCTTGATTTGAGATTGCTTTTGTAAGATCTCTTAGCAAAAGGATTATGTATCTTTCCCTGACAGCCACCTGGCAATCAAGATGAATAGAAATCAAGGAAGTTTTGCTGAGAAGAGACTCAGGAATTACCTTGAAGTTAGGATTCTCCTCTAACTGATGCAGCCGTCACTGAGCTACTTTGAATTGTTAGAGGAGTACTTACATGCCCTATTTTACTTCTATTACTTCTAAAATGTTATGGTGATCTTAATTAAGCTTCTCTGGAATAGAGATCAGGGTGTTCTGGTCATCCTATTTCTTTCCATGATATAAACAAAAAAAACATCAGGGAAGTAACTGTTACTAGAAAAAAATTATATTAAAAAGGATGAACAGATTCCAGACTGTTAAAAACTGAAGTATTAGTTACAGCTTTTTGGAGATAAATTCTTTCTTCTTCAATAAAACTTTATTTGTTATTTTTTATTTTATATGAATATTTATTTATTTGGGGTCTAGATGCTATCTCTTAGTTTTCATTCAACATTAGCATTCTACCACTTGTACTATACCTCCCATGCTAGCTATTATGGCTTTTGGATAGTTTTTTGGAGATAAAGACTTTCACACACTGTTCTACTTGGGCTGGTTTTAAATCTTGATCCTCAGATTTCAGTCTTCCTGAATGGCTAAGATGACAAATATTGACCCAACAATACTGGTTAAATTATTTTATTTATGTAAAGTATGTGTAATATATAAATCCTGGACTTTAAGTTTTTTGAAGTTTTTTTTCACGTTTTATTGTATTTTTATTTTTTAATCATCTGTATGTAGTTGTACAAAGGAGGTGCCACATAACATGCAGTTTATGAATGCAATGCATCTTGATCAGTTTCACCCCTTCAACATTCTCACCCCTCTTCGACCCATGCCTTCCCTTACATTTCTTTTTGTGGTATATGCAATGAAAACCTGACCTCATTGTCCCTCCTTGCCCCTTCATTCATCTACCCCTTTCCTTTTTTTAAATCCTGAAAGATACTGATTTGAGTCTTTGGTGTGGCATTTCCAGTAAACATTGTTGCATTTTGAATAGGTTTTAAGGAAATAATGCCATTAAAATGTCAATATCATGCTAGGGCAGTTTTGAAAAGTACAGATAAGATTATCAATATTTATATTGCCTTAATCAATATAAATGATGAAAGCTATTTAAATCATCCAGATAAGGAAAGTAAAATACATACAATTTATTCCAGATCATGCAACAGCTTTTTTTCAGAAAAGAATACATGACTAGTATGAAGCAAAGATCCTTTCAATATATATTTGCCTTAATAAATAGAAGTAACATTTAAAACACATGAGTTTTCTATTGATCGTGCTAGCTATGTCCTTTGCCATGCAGAAGCACTGTGGCTTCATGCAATCCCATTTGTCCAACCTTTCTTTGATTTGTTGTGTTTCTGGGTCTCTCATAAGACAATTTCGGCCTATGCCAAGGAGACCTAGGGTTTCTCCTATTCCGTTATGTAATGTTTTCAGTCTCTGCTTTGACTCTGAGGTCTTTGATCCATTTGAAGTTGATTCCTGTGCAGGGTGATATATAAGGATCTAGCTTTAATTTTCTACAAGTGATTAAAACCAATTTTGCCAGCACCATTTACTGAAGAGGCTGTCTTTCTTCCATTCTATTTTTTTTAGCTCCCTTATCAAAGATTAGATGGCTATAGGGAAAGACTTGGAAAAACTTAAATTAAGTGAAGTAAGCCAGGTCCAAGAAAACATAGGTCCCATGGTTTCTCTTATTTGCAATAACTAGTATATGTCTGGGATAAGTAGAAAAGATCAAAAGCTATGTACATATGACCAGATAACATGAAGTTAAGTGAAATGAACCCCAAGATAGGGACACAAGTGTTTTTTTTTTCTTCCTTGTTATTGATTCTAAGGTATTTATAAGGTACCATGTGATTTTTTTGTATGTCCCTCCCCCAAGGAATAACCTCTGTTTTCATTGTATTTGATGTTGATATAATTTGGGGAGGGGAAGGGAAAAAACAAATTGTTTATGGATACAGGTTGACCCATTGCAACAAGAAGATGTACAAGATGCTATGCTGAAAATGAACTTTACAATTTAATAGGGGAAGGGGGGAGGGGAGAGTATTTTTGTTATTATTATGAGTTTTTGTTTTGTGATAATACTGTACAGAGAGGTTACAGCTACATGAGCAAGGTAATGAGTACATTTCTTATCAAGCATTGTTGCCTCCTCCTTTGTTTTCCCCTACCATCTCTTCCCTCCCACCTCTACACTCCCCCCACCCCCCTTGCCCCCCTCCCCACGGCTAAATTGTAAAGTTTGCTTTTCAACATAGTGTTTTGTACATCTCATTGTTACAACAGGTCCACCTAAGTTTGCTTTTCAACATAGTGTTTTGTACATCTCATTGTTACAACAGGTACACCTATATCACTATTTAAACATTTTGTTTTTTCCCTTCCTCTCCCCAAATTATACTGACATCAAATACATTGAAAACAGGGGTTATACCGTGGGGGAGGGACATTCGAAGCAACAAAAAAATCACATGGCACCTTATAAATACATTAGAATCAATAGCAAGAAAGAAAAAAACCATTTGTGTCCCTATTTAGGGTTCATTTCCTTTAACATCACCTTATCTGACCTTTTCTGCTTGTCCCAGACATATACTAGTTATTGCAAATAAGGGAGACCATGGGACCTATGTTTCTTTGGGGCTGGCTTACTTCACTTATTATCACAATAAAAACTTATTTAAAAAATAAAACACATGAATTTTATAAAGAACCATATCTGCACTGTAATTTGAAAATGTGACCAAATAACAACAGTTCACTTCACTATGGCACTCTATCAGCTACTACATCTTTTAATGCTGTTCTCCATCTCCCCAGCTAAGCAATGCGCACAGAGGTACCCACTCTTACTATTCGACAAAACATTTCTGTCAGTGTCAGTTCACAGATGTTAAATTGCATTGTTCACAATGCTCTTTTTTGATATTAAAATATCTGTAACCTCATCGTGGTCTGTTGCTCAGCCCATGCCTTTCAGGTTTTAATCTCATTATATATAACCCCCCCTGACCAAGTCACTCACTTTGAAAGGACTTCCCTTTTGCCTCTGTGTAAAGACCAAAGGAAAAGAAGATAGCTCTTTTTTTAAACCTCAAAAGGCAAGGAAGTGATCTATTCTTTATTACACTTTATTATGTCCTTTTAAAAAATCTTATCATGTATTAGCAGTAATATTCATGACACTGGAGTACACTTACAATTGTCAGTTCTCATGGTTATCAAAAAGCTTCACTTTAGTATTTAATCAACTCTAAAAGCCATTCATTGCTTTGGATATTCCCAGTGCAATGAACATTATCCATAAGCATTTTTAATTTTTTTTACATAGAGAAGCAAATTGGCATAAGGAATGGAACAGAGCTCTAGTAGGGACTTATCTGACTTTTAAAAGGGCATTTTAATTTCCATAATAGCTTCTCCAAGGAGCCAGTTGAATGGCTCTTGAATTTGCTAAATTTGGGAAAACTTTAAAAGCATTGTCTTTATGCATTTAAGACTCCTTTCAGAAAATAAGCAGGTATTTTGGCATGGCCTCAATCAAGACTGAATTATGTCATATTTGAATCATGCTTCTCATGTGGTGAATGCTGAGACAGAAGATTTGTCAAATCCCAACTCTCTTCTCTATGCAGTCATGAAGACTGCTGTTGATGCCAGTGGGAATGTTCCTTAGAAGAATGAAGATATTTGCAGTTCTGAGAGAGGAGGAACCCCAGAACTCCTATGGAGCATCACTTTTGAAAGCCTGGGAACCTCTCTGTTATTAACTCCTTACCATTAGTGAGTTATCATTTGTCTGACACAAGTAGGGACTCAATTGGTATTTCTGTACAAGACAAAACCTGTTTCTGAGGCAGAAGCCTCTAAAACTGAGGAAAAGGGGATTTCTTCTCTTTGAACTAAGAATTTGAAAGTTATTTTGCATTTGCTATCAGTGAGTGAAATGATGCATTTGAGGCTTAGTTTAAATGGATATTTATCTCTTATACTTTCTGTTTTCTATTCTCTGATGATTCTTCACCACAAACTTCGATCATTTCTTTAAAAAAATAATAAAAAAATTCTAGGGGGCTGGGAAGGTGGCTCAGTGGTAGAGTGCTTGCCTTGCATGCACGAGGCCCTGGGTTCGATTCCTCAGCACCACATAAGCAAAAAGAAAAAAAAAGAAAACAAAGCTGTAAGTGGTGCTATGGCTCAAGTGGTAGAGCGCTAGCCTTGAGCTGAAGAGCTGAGGGCAGCGCCCAGGCCCAGAGTTCAGGCCCTACAACTGGACCACTCCCCCCCCCCCCCAAAAAAGATTCTATACAGAGGTGTTACAGTTACATGAGAAAGGTAATGAGCACATTTCTTGTCGAGCATTGTTACCCTCTCCTTTGGTTTTCTCCTAATATCCCTATCCCTGCCCCAAAGTTGTAAAGTTCATGTCCAACATAGTGTCTTGTAAGTATCATTGTTGCAATGGGTCATCCTGTGTCCTTGTTTCAGCATTTTGTTATTCCCCTTCTCCTGCTCAAATTAGATAAATGTGTATATAAGATTCAGGGTACCAAAATCAAATAAAATTACACTAAGCCAGACACAAAGAAATATAGGTTCCATGGTTTCCTTTATTTTCAATAATCAGTATATGTCTAGAATAATCTTATCAGATGAACAGAAAAGCTCAAAAAGTAAGTATATATGACCACATGATATTATGCTAAGCATAATGAATCCCACAATACACACACAAGTGGTTTTTCTTTGTTGTTGTTTTTTTAAGCACAGTATGTGATTTTTTTTGTTTCTTTTGTATGTTCTTCCCTCTATGGTATATCCCCTGTGGTCACTGTATTTGATCACTCCTTTTTTGCCCTTCTATTCTATGGATATATTCTAAATTTACAAATTTGAGAATAGCAAGACTGTTCAACAAGAAATGTATTCATTTCCTTACGTAACTGTAATCCCTCTGCACATCAACTTTAAAATAAAATAAATACTGAAATTAAGAAAATATTTCTTACTATGTTTCTATTATTGCTTCTATGTATGAGACCTAATGTGACATTCGGTCAATATTTGGAACTTTATGTCTGAAATTCCTGACAATAATTTTTATCAGCTTATGACACATAAATGTAAACCAATGTGCACTACTTTATCAGTATAGGTGTGATTTTTTTTCTTTTAAATTTTTGTAAAATCCTTGAGAGCAGAGATGCTGCTGCTATATCATTTATTTCCTTATAATTCCTCACTGGTATATAAAAGCACTTTATAAATACTTGTGATGAAATGCATCACAGAACATAAAATAAACTTTTGTGATGTACTTTATCCCTTCTAAGTTATTTTGTTAGACTATGACTGATGCCAGTAGCTTGTAGAAAGAGCTAACCTTAATAACGTTGAGGAAAACAAAAGGCAGTTAATGGTTAAAGCAGTAAAAATGAGCTTTATTTAGGTATAAGTATTTTAAGTATAACCAAGGAAAAACAATCTAGGTACAATATGGGCAAAGGAAGTTTGTAGCCAAGATGAAAGTCTGGGAAGTGTCAGTGGTACATCAAAATCACTAAGCCAGGTCAGTGGTGGGTACTTGTTGAAAGGAGGTCAGAGGAATCAGATATGAAGAGTGAGTAATAAGGAATTTGGTATCAAAGGATAAGCTCAGATATCAAGGCTGTAAGATTCTCTATTTCCTGACCTAGCATATTCTTCTAAAGAGAACAGTGCAGGCCAAACAAGAATGGGCATTATAGCCCATGATCAGATGATCTAAAAGAGGACTCACAGGAGCCTTAGTTAAAGAAATGTTCTTTGTCAGTAAATATATATGTACTAAATAGTTAAAATTCATTAAAATGAGCTTGATATTTGCATATTATTTTATTCGGTGCCACAATAACTCAGTCTGTAATTCTTTGTTACCTAAATTGAATCCAAATAAATAGAAACTCAGAATGATTAAATCAGTTACTCAAAGGTCTCCCCATTAATAAGCAGTGAGAAAAGTCACTCAGGTCTGCTGACCCCAGAATTTTCCTTGCTGGCAACTTGTCAGGGAGATAGCCAGTCTTCTGGAAAAAGAGCCTTGGTAGTGTGACAAGCAAGCATGTCACTGGGAAATAAATATTCATGAAACACAAACAATGTGGAGAACCAATGACAATGGAAGTGAGAGTGTCATATTGTATTGCATTCACCAAAGCTTTGGCTTTGGTTCCACTAAAGAATGGACACCTCAAAATGCTAAAGGGAAGACATTCTCCAACGTGTTAGAATTGGGATTCAGATACAATTTAATATTACGTAGAAAATACATAACATGTATCATTTTATGCCATGCATTGAAGTCTGGAACAATGAACATTTTATATTTCACTTTTATTTATATACTATAAAATGTGTTGTATGTGAGCCTTTACAATTAGTGAGAATTGTTAAAAATTAATTTTACATTTTAATTAAAATTTTCAGATTGAAAGGTATACTTTGAATCAAAGATTATGGATGTTCTACTCCTTGTTTTACTATTTTGCTTTTGTGAGACACAGGCTAGCCAGCAAAAATCAGGAGCTGTGTTCCATAAAGATGGTAGACATTCAAGTATTAACCTCCCTTATTTTTCTGAATAAATCATGATTGAATTTCCCAATAGCAAAGTTGCATCTAAAATTGACCAACTTCAGTGTCATCAACAGATGTCCCTAAAATGCTTAGCAACTAATTGGTTGTACAAAGGGCCTTAATAGCTCATTTATCTAGTCAAACCACCATCAACTCAACCTTAAAAATCATACTTTCTTGTTATTTGAAAGTTGAGTGCACTGTCCTTTAATTTTTAAGTGACACATATTTCAAATCAATTAAGACGGAAGACCAATTATCAGTTGAATTTGTGACAACCAAAGAGCTTTGAATGTTCATGATAAAAGTGAGCTAGTGTGTAGTACACTATTTACTGATGAATTAGGTAGAGAATCTGAAAAGTAAATGTATGTAATCTTAATATAAATATGTTAGCTCCCAACGGGCTATTAAGTAAGATGTGTGTGTCTTCTAACAACAGCTCCCAGTGGCTTTTAGTAAGGAAAGCTAATATTTAAAAGCTCCTGTACTTTCTGTATCTTTTTGAGAGGTTTGAAAATACTCATGCCTAAAAAGTTCTTAGTTATGTATCTGTTTGTTAAATACTTTTGTGTTTTGTTTTTCTCTTATTTTTCTCACAGCTTTGGTTAGCCTCTAAAATTTTTACTGTAATTACAACATAACTTTTCTTCATTGCATTTGTTTCTATAACACCTATCTTGATACAATGATACCAAATTATGTTCAGATAAATATGCATACCTTTCCACATTTTCAACATATTTATTGCAGTTTCACATGGGATTTTAGTGTAAGTTTAATTGTCAGAGTGTCACTAAAAAGGTAGCTGTATGTAGCAAGTTAAGAATGATTGTTTATTACTATGCTTGTGAAACACATTAACACCAACATAATAATAATTATATGTAGATACAGGTCAGATGCTCTAGCTCCAAGATTTATTCTCAATAATTTTATAGTATATTAAAAACTATCTTATTTTAGGTATAGTGACTTCATTTACCATTTTATTCAGAAAAAATAAGTTTTTTTACTTAGAAACTATTCTAATAATCATAGAACTACAAATAAACACTTGTTTTGAGCTATTTTTTGAAAGATAGTATTTTAGGTAGAGGTATGTCAAGGAATGTCTTGTTGAAGAAATATACCTTTTGTTTTACATGTGTTAGAAAGTAACATTTTGACACTAGAAAGTAACTTCTTAAGTGTACAAATATACATGTTTAGCAGAAGAAATATTCAAATTTTATGACATAACACAAGGTCTTAAAATAAAACATCTTTGTTTTGTTTCTGATCTCAGCATTAAGTCTAATGTCAGCTGTGGGCATTTTGTAAATTATGTTTATTGCTTTGGGGATATTTTCTTTTCCCAGTATACTCAGTCTTTGTCACATAAGTAGCACTTTTTCTGGTGGGGTAGTTCTTTTTTCTTTTTCTATTTTTGTTTGTGGTACTGCTGTCTGAAATCAGAGCCTTTCATTTGTTAATAAATTCTCTAGCATTTGAACCATTTCTCAAACTTTTTGTTTTAATTTTCTTATATGTTTTAATATTTATGTGGTCCCACTGATCAACTGGACCCAAATCAGCCTACTTAAATTACCAACACACCTATGATGACAGGCATGTGTCACAATACTCCACTCTTTATTGGTTGCAATGTGGTCTTGCGAATTATTTGTCCTGGTCCTGTCATAGTTAGCCTTACAGCTTACAGCTTTAAGTCACTGTCTCTGGTAAAGCTCCTCCTTTACATTGTACGTGTTGGAATTATTGAATATTCCTCCTCTGTATTTTTCACTCACATCATTTCTAACAGAAGTTTAGATGAAATGTTATCTTTGTGTTATTTATGTAATGTCATACTCTTTGGTGCCATTAAGATTTTCTTTTATCTCACTCCACTTGTTTGAATAAAACATGTTTTGTTGTGTTTCGGTTTTATTTTGTTTTATTTGCTATGCAAGAACTATAATCTCTATTTATTTTAACAACTTGTGGTATGTCATAAAATATTAGAATATTTTTTTCTTCCCCTTTCTTGCATGGATCCAACTGTCTGTATATTGGAATCTTGTTCCAAAGATGTGGCTGTGCTTTTTATTTCCTGGATTCTTAATAGTATTATTGTTGCTTTTTCTTCTTATTAATTACATTTGTGCCAGTCCTAGGGCTTGAACTGAGGGTCTCAAGTCACTTGGCTTTTCCATTCAAGGTTTATGTTCTATTACTTGAGCTAAACCTTCACTTCTGGCTTTTATTGGTTAATTTGAACCTTGTGAACCTCTATCCTTAGTTCTCAGCCTCCTGAATAGCTATCATTATAGGTATGAAACACTAACATATAGCTTTACTTACTTTTTTATGTGTTTATTATTATTACTTGTGTCTTTGAGTAGTTTGGCTGATATGTCTTCAAGTTCTTTGGTATGTATTTTCTAAGCACCAGACATTCTTCATCTCAAATTATCTTTCACCTTTATTCTTTGTTTCATTTCCTTTCTTATAGTAGACTATGTGATAATGCTTACTCTTCATAATTAAATTTACTTTAAGTTCGATATTTGAAAATTCTAACAGCTTTGTGATGTTTGTCTCTGATTCTGTTAACTGTGTTTTCTTAGAAAATGTGTATTGCTTTCCTTGCTTCATTGTATGCCATAATTTTTGGATGAAATCCAGACCACTCATGTAGTAGGATCTCAGCATCTAACAGATACTGAAGCAAACAATCTTTATGTCTGGAAATTCTCATAACCTCCTTTGTCAAAGTCATTAGCATCAGAAATTGTCTGAAGCTAGTCAGAACTGACATAGATTTTGTTCTATGTTGCGGAGACACCCTCAGGGTACCACAGGCTAAAAATGCCTCTTGGGTTACCTTGTGCTTAGATTGGGAAGCAATGTACCGGGAGTTTCCCACAACTATTAGTTTACCTCTACTATGGGTCTTTTTACTATGCCTATACTTCAGAGAAGAGCTCACGTACCTTGCCATTTTCCCCAAATTAGCCTGTTCTTTTTGCGTGTTATATGGTATTTGCTCTGGGTGATAGTGAGTGGGGAGGAAGAACTCTCAGCTGTTTTGACCTAAGGTCAGTCTCAGGCAAAGGCTCTGTGAGAACCAGTCTCTGTTCCTCAATAACCCTGCCTCTCATTCAGCTGTAGAGGAACTCCTGCGGTCTGAGTGAAGAGTATGCATATGTGGGTCTGCCTTTACCTTCCTCCCCCAAATAGAGGACATTTTTGCTAATCATCTCTCTAGTTGGAATGAGTTTTCATTTATGACCGAAAGGTAATGGTTTTGTTACTTTCCCCTCTAGAAGCCTTCGGGCTTTGCTCCATGGAGGCTACAAATGGATAAGGATTATTATGGTCATTTGCTCTTCTCCACAATGGCTATTGCTTTTTTTCTCAAGTCTCACTTAAGAGATTCTATGGATCCTTGCTATAGCAGTCTTTTCTTTCTTTCTTTCTTTCTTTTTTGTGAACACATACTGATACCTGTGAGTGTGAATTCCTCCTGAGCCTCCAGTGTCCCAGTATAATCAATCACTTCTGGGCTTTAGCCCTTTAATACAAGCTTTATCTGAGTTCTTATAAGTAGCTTATATGGTGTTTGGCAATCTGCTAGAAGTAAAGACCTTAAGCAGTCTTAATGGGGATAGCTCTTGTCACGTTTGGGGCTATTAATTGTCATGTAGCCTCAGATATTTGATGGATTTAATGAATTATCTATATTTTAATGTTAGTGCTATAAGTGGAATCAGTACGTTTTCTTTCCTAGCTTCCTATATACAAGTCAAAGACAATAATGGAAGTTTAAAAAGGTTGGTAATTACAAGTAATATCTGAGTTAGAAACACATACACACACTACACACACAAACATAATGTGTGTGTATGTACGTATTATTTTTGTGTCGGTACATAGGTTTGAACTCAGAAACTCACACTCTTTCTAAACTTTTTCACTCATGGCTAGAACTTTAACACTGGAGACACACATCCAGTCCAGTATTTTGCTGGTTAATTGGTATTATATTCTCTAGACTTTTCTACCCTGGCTGGCTTTAAAACTTAATCCCCCAGACCTCAGCCTCCTAAATAGCTAGAAGTTTAGACATGAGCCATCAGTGCCCAGCTGTTGTGTTATTTTATATGGAGCATATATATGCACATGTAGAAAGAATCTGAGTATCTTCATATAAAATGCATAAAATATATAAAATTATTGATGAGCTTATGCTGTAAGAAAATAACAATATACTGCTACCATAAAAGAGTGATAGCCTAGTGATCCCCTGTTATCTGACCTAAAAAGTTCCTGATTTACATTCTATAACAATAATTTCCTTACAAATATAATTATTAAAATACAACTATAATAGTGAACAGACTTTAAATATTTGTAAAACATCAGAATATGAACTGCTGAAAGTTTAAAATAAAAATCACTATTATAGTCCTTAATCTCAGCCAGGCTCTGGTGGCTTATGCCGGTAATCCTAGCTACTCAGGAGGCTGAAATCTGAGGAGCATAGTTTGAAGCAGGCTGGGCAGGAAAGTCTGTGAGATTTTTATCTCCAATTAATCGCTAGAAGAGTGGAAGGAGCATTATGGTTCAAAGTGGTAGAGTACTATTCTTGAATGAAATAGCTCAAGGACAGTGCCCAGGTCCTGAGTTCAATTCTCACGACCAACAATTAAAAATAATAATAATTTTCTACTATCTTTATCTGTAGTACAACATATACTGTTATATTAAGAAAGGTTCTATATCTTGAATATTGTGTTTTTTCCCACCTCTTCTTCCAAAAAGGATCTGTTTGGTTATTACAAAACGTTCAACATAAATTTCTATAGAGAAGCACACATCATATTGTCTAAGATTGTTGTTTTATTTTAAATACTCAAGAGGAAATTTTAAAGTCTCCAAAATTGGACAAATTAATGCATTCTATCATTAAAAATGAAGATTATATGTTTTGATTATGCTGAAAAAAAACCTGGTGACAGAATTGGTTTGGGACATATACATTGAGTTTGCTTTTCTGCCATGGATAGTTCTAATAAAAAGTACGTAAATCTTAAACTTCTGGTTTTTATTCCAGAAATGGAAATATCTTAAATTGAATAGCTATCCTCACTCACTCATGTTATATAATACCTGATAATATAATATGTGTAATAGAGCAGAGCTTGGATTGGAATTTTGTTTATTAATAAAATCAAAACTTAATTATTCAAGGAGGAAAATATGTAATGGCAGAATAAAGAGAGGTGATACTTAACAAAAATGAGGGACATGGTGCTGAATGAATGAAAACTCACCTTCCCTATGTTAAACAAATTTTCATTGAAATACAATAAACATGTCTAATACATCACATAGCAGACATGTGCTCATCATGACAAACAGAATTCGAAGAGAAAAAATAATCAGAGAAACATTTTGATTTCATCTGACTCCACAGACATTACTTTCCATGTTATCTATTCTTATAAAGGCTACCATTCCCCACCTTCTAGCACCATGTATGTATTTTTACAAGGTTTGTAGTTTATATTGATGAAATCCTCCTGTATATTCTTTTCTTTCTATTTGTTTGTTAGTATTTTCTACCTTTTGTTTTATAGTTATAATGTTTCTATTGGTATTCCATTGGCTGAATATCATACTTTGGAGCAATTCCCATTTGTTGGAGAGAAAAAGGGTTGTTATGATGTTCTAATTCAAATGTTTTTTTTAACAAGTAGGTGCACAGTGGATTAGAGATAAACCTAGAAGTAGAATGAGACAGTAGTAATGAGATAGTCATAATTTCAGTTTTGGTAGCTTCTGCTATGCAGGGTTAGAAATCATTTTACTAATTTGTATACTTATCATTGCTTCAGGAGTGCTGTAGGAACATCATGCCCTCGCTAGCACTTTACATCTTCTATCGTTTTACTTTAATCAATCTGCTATTTATATATTTGTTATTAGTTACTTATTTGTTGTTTTTGAGGCAGTGTCTCACCTGTGGCTTTGGACTTGCGATCCTTCTGCCCCTGCCTCCCTAACGTTATGATTACAGGTGTGTGTTACATTTCTAGTTTGAGGTGTGTTTTATGATATCTCATTGTCATTTTATATATGATATATCATGAAGAAGTTGATTTTAAATATCAATACTCATGATATCCTTTTTTTGTAAATTGAAACACTTGATATGTTCTGGACACTAGAATTTTCCCAAATATATATGGTGCATATTTTTAGTCTATGAACTATCTCATTAAAAGTGCCTTCTATAAACATTTTTTTAAGTTTACAATTCTCTAATTTATTACTTCTTTTTTTATGGAAATACTATGGACTGAACTTACAGCTATGAGCTTGTTAGACAAGTATTCTACCATTTATATCATGCTCACAGTACATTGGATTTAGTTATTTTTCAGATAATCTCTTGTGCTTTTTGCTTGGGCTGATCTTAGGCTATAATCCTCCTACCTTAATTTCCCACAAATCTGGGATTTAAGATATGAATCAGTATATCTGTTTGTTGAATTGATATCTCACTGATATTACCTGGGATGGCACCAGGTCTTGCCACATTTGTTCTTTTATCATAAACACTGCTGTGTTCCATTTGAGAAATCATTGTCTATTTGACTCACATTTTTTATTATATTTATATATCTTTTGAGTTTTGATCTGCTATTGATCCTCAAACTTTTGAAAGATAATAAGCTGAAATCCAGATATATATATTTTCCCATAGACTGTACTCAGAAGCATGTATTGATAAAGAGAATCAAGTTCTCAAAGCGCCAAGGCCACATTTATCCTAAATGAAGTGAAGGCTTCTGGGTGGATTATTTTATTCCAATGACTACCCGCCTATTTGTCTGGCCAACTTGTCCTCAATTCCTACAGCTTTTGTTAAAACTGGATATGTGGAACAAGTTTTCCAGCTGTATTTCTTTGCTTCCAGCTTTCCCTGGTAATTTTTTTTTATCACCTTTCATTTCTAAATAGATTGTATAATCTGTTTGCCCATTTCCACACAGACATTCACACACCCCAAGAAACGATCACCTCTGCTGCTATTATAATTGGAATTGTAGTAAAGTGTAGATTAATTTAGGAAGAATTGACTAAGGCTTACACATTAATCTCGTCTATATTTTTCTCATTCTCTTCTCTAGGTTTCAGTTTAGGGTTATTACACACCTTTAATTGGAATTGTTTAAACCTTTGATAGGTTTGCTGATAGTGTAAATAGCACATTTTTATTTCAGTTTTATCTGTGCTGCTAACATACATGAATGCAGTTTGTTGGTGACTTGGCTTTGTATAACCCTTTGGTAAAGTATCTATTCTTTTGAATTTTTGCCTTCAGCCAATGTTTGTTTAAAACCTATACTGTTTATTTCTTTTCTTTCTTTTGACTTATTATAATCCAACTAGTGATAGAATAAGTAAAATAGAAATGACAGTGGTATTCATATTCATTTCATTTGTAATTTCAGGTTTACAATAATTTAGTGTCATCTTTCTGCAATTTTTAATTCATATTTTAATTAATTTTGGCAGTATTGGAGTTTGGATTCTGGGTATAATAGGCAGGCGCTCAACTGCTAAGACATTCCTCCACAATCATACTTAATTCAAATAAGCTTAATTATCTGATAGGTCCATTAGATCAAAAATTTAAATGGAAAGTGACATAAAAAGGAAGCTACTAGAAATGTATTAAAATATTATGATAATGATTTGTTTTTGCCTACAGAATAAAAGTGTTTACAGAAACATAGAGGATGGATATACAGCTCACTGAAATAGTTGGTAGCAGGTATGAAATCATGAATCCAATTTCCTATGCCACCCATTACTCACACATGTATGTGCACATCCATGAGTGAATGTGCACACAGACACACAGACACACACACACACACACACACACACACACACACACACACACAGAAAGAAAGGATGATAAGCAACAAAAGAAATGAGATGAAAAGAGTCAAACATAAAAGTTCTGCCTAGACAATAAGATATTCTCAGAATTGTGGTGTTAGAGAGTTTGCATTTGGCTCTATTACTTCCTTATAATTAAGGCATTCTTTAAATTGCACCTAAAATTAAGTGAAAAAGTATGATCCATGGCAAAGACAAACCATAGTTTAAATAATCTGTTAAGCAAGATAATGCCTACATTTATTTACAGTCTTGCTTCACTGAGTCTGTCTTTCAAAGTTTAAGGTATCGATTAATAATTTGAAGTATTTATTCTTGTTATACTATAATTAGATGAAAATAAATTATATATATCTATATATATTCAAAACATTTTCTGGTTGTGGTATAATTCATGGATTATATTGCTAATTCACCTATACTTTTATTACTTTAACAGTATATATTAAAATGTTGACGAGAATAGAAATAAAAAGAAACACAGCATGTTCTCATTCACCTGGAGCTTACTCAGTAATATAGAGATCATAATATAATCTCAAGATTTTTTTCTAAGCATTGTCACAAAAGATTCAGGTGATAATATTTTAGTAAACATTTAACTGCTGGAGTGCAGGGGCAAAATCCCTAATTCACATCTTTGGCCAGTTCCTATTGTTAAAATATTCTTATGTTCACCACAGATTTCAAACTGCCAACAGTACTACAAATTTTGCACACAATTCTTAGAAAATAACCAGGTGGGTAACTCACACCTGTAATCCTTGCTACTCAGGAGGCTGAGATCTGAAGATCACAGTTCAAAGCCAGCCAGGCCAGAAAAGTTTCTGTGAGACTCTTATCTCTAATTAACCACTCAAAAAACTGGAGCCCAGGCCCTGAGTTCAAGCCCCATAACCTATTAAACAAAAATTTAGACTGTTACTCTTTCTAATCAATAAGAGCTGTATCTAAACACAGAATGAGATGTAACAAGTAGTGAAAACTACAAATATGGACTATGGACCAAGCATTAAGAACAGCACGTAGAATTTCATTTCTGGAGAGTACTGCAAATTGTTTTTTAGAAATGTCATCTGCTATACTAGCAGGTGGTATGGCAGATCTTGCATAAAGTAGTTACATTAGATCTTAAGTAATTAATACATGTTTCTACAAACATTCTTTCCTTAAAGAACAGATGATAATGAGGAAACTCTGGATATAGAGTTTTAGATATTTTTATCATGTATATCATGTAAGCTTATATAATTTAGTAATAACTCTCATCTGGAAATGAGATTACATCCTGAATAGTAAAACTATTAAATATAACCTTGCTCAAGAACGTCCCTGGAATCATGGTTAGAGCAAATATTATTTGCAGGTGTCAGAGGAAGTGTTGAAATACAACAAACCAAACCTCCATTTAATAACCACATTCTCTGAGAATTCTGTCCCTAGTGACATGTCAAAATATAATAGACAATAGACAATGGATGAGAAGAAAGGAAGAATGCAGACATAATATTCAAAGTATGTATGTGAAAATGAGACTATGAAAATTGAGGGGATGGGTTGGGAGAGAGATAGGGGGAATAATGAAATGAGTAATATAACTAAAAACCGATGATGAACGATAACCCCTTTGTACAGATATACTTATAACCTGTTTGTACTTACATAAAATATAAATATATTAAAAAACATGTTGTTTGATTTCTTCCTTATAATCTGTATCAATAATAAATATGTCAGACATGTAAATATGAATAAATAATACTTTATATAAAGATTACATAAATACTATAGTTATATCATAATATATTATTTGTTATATTGTTTGAATATATTATAAATATATTATATCTTTTTTAATGCACACTCTCAGTGGAGAAAGAGTGAGAACAATATTATAGAATGGATAGCAAATATAATCCAAAAAGATAAATAGCTCTGTAATGAAAAGATTTGAGCAGTGACATTAATTGAGGAAATGGAAAACAAGAATCCAAGAATGGACAAAAGGAGAACCAATGCAACAGTGATACTCACAAGACAATATGTTGGAAATGATCTGTACAACTTGGGGGAAGGTTGGGGGGGTGGAAAAGTGGAAGAAAAATGAGGGAGGGGGTAACAAGCTGGACAAGAAATGTACTCACTACTTTACTTATCCCTATGTACATCACCTTGACAATCAAATTAAAATTTAAGCTAAAAAAGAAAAGAACAAGGTTAGAAGAGACTGTAACTCTGATACATAACTGATATTAAATCATTTTTACCTTAACAAAAAGAATAAAGCATTCCATTGAGATCAGACAATGAAAGCAAATCCTTAAAGGAAGAAGTACGTTTGGTAATTTCTTGGAATGATAAGAGAATGGTTGGCTATAGACCAAGAATGAGGAAAGTGAGGATGCAGTAGAATATTTGAAATCAGATATTGATTGACATAAGACAGTCTGAGCATTTGTAAGGACTTTGTCTTTACACTCAGTGAAAAGAGAAGCCATTTAATAAAATACTTAAAATATAATTCTGCAGAATACTAAAGAACCATTGAGCACAAAGAAACAAGTTTTTCTTTGTTGTTGTTGTTTTTAAGGTACTATGTGATTTTTTTGTTTCTTTTATATGTTTTTCTCCCTATGGTATATCCTCTCTTGTTACTTTACTGTATTTGACTTTGGTGCCCTGGTATTGCATATATGTTTATTGGAATTAGGGAAGGGAAAGGGGAATAACAGAATGGTGAGACAAAGGATAAAGGATAAAGGGGGAATCAATGCAACAATGATATACACAAGACAATATGTTATAAATGATCTGTATAACTTGGGGAGGGTTGGAGACAGGGGAAAGTAGGAGAAAATTGAGGGCAGGGGTAACAAAGTTGACAAGAAATGTATTCATTATCTTACTTATGTACCTGAAACCTCTCTGTATATCACCTTGACAATAATATAAAAAAGATAAACCAACAGTATGTAGTATCTTTATACACAAGTTAAAACAAGCAACCAACTATATCAACTAATACTGATAGGGCAAGATGATTGAAACTGTCCTTGCATTTGACAAGTTGAGCCATTAATGACCTTATGAAAGAAGCCTTCAATATCAAAGTCAGTCTCAAGTGAAAGTAAAGGAAAATTGTAGCAGAGTTTTTGAAATAGTATCAAAACCTTGCTGAGTTTTCTATCTAAAGGATAAAAAATGTATGTCAATAATTACAAAAGTGACAGAAGTGAATTATAAAATTTATGATGGTAAAGTTGACACCATAAATAAGTTGATATCAATAATACAATAAGAAGAAATATTGATGGTGTGGGGGAAACTATTGAGACAAGTTGGAGACATTTTTTCTGAGCATAGAAACATTTAAACTAGATACGAAAGCACAGAAGTAGAAATTGTAGAAAAACAAAAAAAATAATCTAGAGGAAACAGAAATACAACTTGTAGGCTCACACTCTTTTAAATGTAAGTAGGATACATCAAGGATAATCTTAACAGATGAACAGAAAAGCTCAATAGCTACATCCATATGACTATATTAAGATGATGGTCAGCAAAATAAGCTTCAAGACATAGACACAAGAGGTTTTTCTCTATTGTTGTTTTTAATTTAGTGCATGAATTTTCTTTTGTGTGTTCTTTGCCCTATGGTTTATCCCCTGTTGCCGCTGTATTTGATTTTGGTACCCTGGGGATTGCATAGATGCTTATCTGAATTAGGGAAAGGGAGTTGAACAACAAAACGGTGCGACAAAGGACAAGGGAGGAAAGAATGCAACAGCGATACTCCTAAGATAATATGTTGGAAGTGATCTGTGCAACTTGGAGGGGAGGATGGATGGTCAGGGAGGAGGTAATAAGTTTGACAAGAAATGTGCTTTTTAACCTTACTTATGTAACTGCAACCCCTCTGTCCATCACCTTGACAATAAAAATAAATAAAATAGTCAAAACTGCAAATATTATTTTACAAAAGCTTTGACTTTGTTAGGAAAATGAAGATACATGTAAGAAAATCTGTGGAACACAGGCAGAGAGAAAGACTCACAAGATATACATCACAGTGGAAAGGTATTGACAATGTTCATCATTTACATGGTTCCTACCAAAGGAAGGCACCAGTAGATCAGAGGGAAGGCAAATAATTCAGATCAGTTAGTGCTTCTGCTTTTTTTTTCTTTCTTTTTTTTTTTTTTTTTGCTGTGTACAGGTTGTCGGAAATTTATTTCTAGTGAGTAGCTATTTTCTACAGCTATAGTGCTTTCTGAAGTCTAGTAATTATTCCTTTTTCTTGCCAATTCAAGTTTAAAGACTGTAACCCCTCACCACTGCTTTATACCCTGGGGAACTTCCTGGTCCCTTGTTGGTTTACTTAAACCAAAAATGTTGTCCAATTTAAGATTTGCTAAATTACCTCCATTAGGCGTGCCATCTGTTTCCTGACTAAATGTAATTGGTACCAGGAGTAGCCCCAAGGAAGAAATCTTAAAATTAAGATTATATAATTCTTTGCTTTTTGTGTGTTTTAAAGAAATACGTATAACCTTATTGGCAGGATAAGAATGAAATGATCAAGTTTTGGTATCTTGGTTCTAGAAACCAATTAACTGCAAAGATGTGCAATAAGTACTGATGGAAGACAAGGATTTGTGACCAAGTGTCTATGAAATTTAGTCACCATGGTAACAGTAGGTGTTACAAAATTTTGGATAGTTTCTTTGACAATCTTGGAGAGCAGAGAAAGACAAAATGAAATGCTGATTGTCTTAGATGCCAATTGCAGTGTTCAGATGGAAATTTTAAAAATGCAATTTTAATGTTGTTTCTTATCTCCTTGAGACCCAGGATTGAGCCCAGTTTCTGATTATAACCACAGTACAACCCTAGAACTAATTAAATGTGAAATTTTATCAGAGCTTCAATCTCAGAACAAGCCTTAGTTGGGAAAGAGCTAGAGACAGAGGCATGTAATGGGCACAGAAGAGAAGAACTGATAAAGCTGATAAATTTTCAAACAAAACTTTGATAGTGGAAGTATCTCCTTTCTACATAATCTCTAGTAGTTACCTCTCAGTGGAATTCTAATTATCAACAGGACTCACCCCCACACTTGTGTTCAAGAGTCCTATAGAAAGAGAATCTGCCAGACTAGTCAAAATAGAAAGTACAGATATTAATTTAGAAGGAAATAGACTATCTGTTTACAGAGTTGTAGGATCTTGTCAAATACTATCAAAAGAATTTGCGAGAATGACTGAGAGGAATTCTAATGTGATTAGGCCAATAGCATCGTTTTTAGTATTATATCCAATTTATTAAAGGAGTGAACTCAATCAGCATTCAAGATTGGTGTTGGTTTAAACACTGGAAGTGACATTAATACTATACTTCTAAGCCAAATTTAAGGCAGACCCATAGGAAGTAAACTTTAAATAATGGCATTTATGGGCAAATTGATCATGAACGGTGCCTGAACGTTAACCATTCCCTGGCTTTCAGCTTTAGAGAAATGTTTAGATGTTTCTCTATATTTCACATTTCTCTAGATATTCTCAGAAATGCCAGTCATTGTTATTTGTATGTCAGAGGTGATGAGCAGAGATGTTATCATGGATTGACTTCCCAAGATTCCATGGGAGCTAGAATCCTGAAATCCTAGAATAGGAAAGATACTTAGCTGTTACCTTAAAGTTAGACAAAATTGATGTAATGCTTCAAAGATAGGTCTCAATGAAAAACATTTTTTATAGTAAACAGATTTGCCTTTTGTATTTTAGAAATCTCTACACACATGCCAGTAGAGTTAAAATAGGTCAACTAATCCTAACATTTTATCACTTATCGTTTAACTCCAAATTGGTGATATCAAAATTCTATTATTATTTTCAATGAAAAATATTTTTTGTTCAGGTGATTGATAATGGTGTGTCTAGGAATGAAGTAGCTGAGGTCGTAGCTTCTATGCTGTTTGGAATACATAAATAAAAAAGATATGGGAGCGGGCAAAATACTCAATTCAAAATATTAGAAGAGACTTAGGGCCTTTTACTCAAGTTCCAGGTATAATCTGTTAGAGTTCATAGTTATAACCTACTATTTTGAGGAAATATTTCTTCACTATAGCCATCACTGAAGTCTTCCTTCATATTTTCCTCAGAGAAACCTGCAGAAAGTTACAGGATATTTGTGTACAGGAGAAAGGGAAAATGCAACTTTTGCATTTTGCAGATACTGTCTCTAGGCATATAGTAATACCCAGAGACTTGAACTGGAAGATTGGAGCATCTTAAAATCAGAAGACAAAGGATTCTTGCCCTAATTCAAACTCAACGTGATCATTTCCCCTCTCCCAGAATGAACAGTGGAAATAGCCACACTTCATAAATAACAAAATAATCACACGCTTTATCTGGCAGGTAGAATATGTATTATTATGTTAGAAATATTGTGATAGCTTGTAAGAATCAACTGGAAAAGTCCATCTCCTCATAGTTTATGAAATGTGTCCTATAATTCCTAGGGAAATTTCAGGAATTATCGCCATTCATTAGAGAGTTGAAGAAAGCAAGAGTCATAATTCTCATTGAACCTGCATTTACCTGTCATGGTTGACAGGATAGATTTTTCTTGTAACATGACTAGATTTTTTTTTTGAGGAGTAATGCCCAAAATAGCTACATTACATTTAAGGTATCTGATTGAAACAAATGTCTTTGGCTACGGGCCCTAATATAAACTTTCAATAGATTTTTTTTCTCCTTTAAGTTCTATCAACAAATACAATCAGAAGCCATTTTTTATACATAGCAAGTAGAACAGTATACTTCCATTATATTACCCAGGAACATTATTTTCCAAAGTTCTTGCTTTATATCTTAAAGAAAACAGCAAAACCTTACTTAATTTTTACCATCATAAAGTTCACCAGTTTTCTGATGCATTGATGGTATTATACTCAACAAACATAGTTGGAAGAATGTAGAACAAGAAGCTTAATTGTCTTAATAAGATACAAAGGTTTTTCAGACCAGGAGAACTCAAAAAATCAAAAAACTTGCGAAAGTAGTGACTTTTCTTGGAAGTTAGTTCTCTAAGGCATGATAAAAATGTGCATGAAAAATGTTTAATGAACTGAGAGGTAGTAGCCACAGAGAAAGTGACATAGGCTTGAGGTAGCTCTGGATGCTGGGGGTAGCACACATCATTCTTAGGTTGGAAATTACAAACCTTTTTCTATATAACCCTTTTATATAACCTAAAAAAGAGAGTTTAAATTGCACACACACACACACACACACACACAAACGTTCTCTGTCATTTCAATACTGTAGGACAAGGAGACCCGCATTTGGGCCTCATACTCAGCAAATCAGTAATATGAAAAATGATTAGAAGATATGGAAATATTAAGAGGATCTTTTAGAAAACTCTGACTGTGGATCCTATTATAGCAGGAACATTTTCCATAGGAAAAATAGACCGCATTTCTATTAAGCCCTAATAGCCAAATACTTGACAATGGCATCATAATATTTTTGACTTAAACCTCCCATTAAAGTATATGCTATCTAATTCATAGAATTCAAGGAGTGGATTATAGTATCGTACAGCATGCTTTTCAAGTAGGTCTGACAAATATAACCTCATAGCCAGCTAGCTTACCCTTTCATTAAGAATAAAGAATAATTTTCCCTGCAGAGAAGGGGCAGAATATTGGAATGTCCAAACCAAATCGAAGAAGATAACATTGATGAGGGTATGCTGAGTCATATGAAGTTAGCGCTAAAAGTTCATTTCTGTGTCTACTTGCTTTATGACCATCATGTTTGAATGTGTCCCCTTTTGTAAATACGGTTTTTATTGTGGAAAATACTATACAAGCCAGGAACCGGTGGCTCACGCCTGTAATCCTAGCTACTCAGGGGGCTGAGATCTGAGACTCGTGGTTCAAAGCCAGCCCCGGCAGGCAAGTCCGTCAGACTCTTATCTCCAATAAACTACTAGAAAACCGGAAGTGGCACGCGTGGCTCAAGCGTTAGAGTGCTCACCTTGAGCTGAAGAGCGCAGGGACAAGCCCCACAACCAACCAAAAAAATAAAAAACAAACAAAAACAAAAACAAAAAAAAATACTGTACAGAGGGGTTACAGTTACATGAGCAAGATAATGAGTACATTTCCTATCAAACATTGTTATCTCCTTTGTTTTTCTCCTACCTTCCCTTCCCTCCCACATCCACACAACTACACTCCCTGCACCCGCTCCCCACCGAAATTGTAAAATGCATTTTTGAACATAGTGTCTTGTACTTCTCAATGTTACAATAGGTCGACCTGTATCCCGACTTAAGCATTTTGTTTTTTCCCTTCCCCTTCCCTTTTAAATTCTCAAGTATTGCCAATATTATGCTATTAAGAGATGGTGGTAATGAAAAGATGATTTAGGTTTGAGGGGTCCTGCATCATTACTGGGATTAAAACCCTAATACAAGAGGGTTTATGTTGTGCTTGGATAACTTGCCTCCTTGGTCTTCCAATGAGAAAACAAGAAAGTACTCACCTAATATCAGATGCCATCTCCTTGATCTGGGTCATCTTACCTTGCAGAACTGTGGGGGAATAATTTTTATTCCTTATAAATTACTCAAGTGTAGGTATTTTGTTATAGCACTAGAAAGAGGATGATTCAGTCATATATGTGAAATCCTCTATACTTATAAAAAAAAAGTCACAGAGAACCACCTCATGTCTTCCACTTTGTGAAAATTTAGGGGAAAATAATATTTCTCAACCACATATCAAGTCCTTAATAGGTATCAAATCTGCTGATACCTTGATCCTGGACTTCTCCAGTTTAAGAATATATGAATATATTTTCCGTCTACAAAAATGAAGTAATATGAAGAATGCAATTTGACTACAAAATAAAAGTCTGGAAGAATAATGACAATTAAGTATGGAAGTCAGAAGTGTGAATGGACTCTCTTGAATGAGAAAAACGTTAATATTTCTCCATGAAAATGTCCTCAACAAATAGCAACTGCAAGAAATTATTAAATGAATCTATTTGACTTCTAGAAGTACCATTGCCATGGTATGCCCATATCATTTCCCTATATAAATTCACTTGAATAGTTAAGTTAGGATTGCCTCATGTACACACTATTTATGGATTCTACACCATGCCCAGTCAAGAGCATTTAGATGCTAAGTTAACATGCCAGTTAAAAGGCAACACTCCAAATTTCATCTTGTCCTGCTACATCATGTATTATAAACGTAAGGACAAAATACAGTATCTTTTTCTTTATAGTTTAGAAATCAATGGATAGAGGTAGAATGGAATCTCTACCCAACAACTAACTCTATTAAGAGGAACAAACAATTGAATTTTACCCTCCTGAAATTTATATATTGAAACTTTAACCTCTAAAGACAATATGTAAGCTTTATAGGTAATAAGGGTTATGTGAATCTGAAAAGGTGTGCTTTAATAAAATTGATAGCTTTATATAAAGAAAGATCAAAAGAAAAGAGATTGTACCTTCCCTTTCTTCCATTTTATCGAATGTGCACAAACTAAGAAAAACCTTGCTAGCACATACCAATAAGACAGGTCTTTGCAAGCTAGGAAGAAATAATCTTGCATGAACCTGTTTATGATGACACACCCTTCTTGGTCTTGGCTTTCGAGTCTACGTAAGTGTGAGAAGATAAATTTTTGGCTGGTTGAACCACTCAGACTCTAGTAATATGGGAAAGTTAAGAAAGTAAGTTTGCCTCTACATTATCTCATGCTACTACATATAACTAGAAGTCTTATAGCAACTGATTTCATTGGGAACTGAGAGAGCCCCATCAGTATTTTGGATGCAGCAGGCTGTTCTGAAGCAACAGGCACAGGCAGATTCCTTCTATTTTTAGAGTAGCTGAATCCAATTACATAATGAATTTTGTTGAAATGAATTTGCCCATTTTGTTGCTCATTTTATAGGCAATGAACAACAGAATGGACTCAATGGCATGCTTCTTCGTACTTTATTGTCAAGTCATAACATTCAAAGAAAAAGAGGAAAAAACAAAGGCAGGATTGTAAAAAATGAATGTAATTCTGTGATAATTAAGAATTAGGTCCCAAATAACAAAGAACCCTGTGTCTCTGGAAGGCTGGTCATGTTACATCTTGTAAAATGTTCTTCTTTTTTAGACTTGGATAATATTTGTCATTAAGAATAGGTTCAAGTGACTCATTTTCTAGGAATTCCTTCTGACCTCTAAGTTACTCTTGTCACTCTTAAAACATTTTTAATTTTATTATTATGTTTTGTATATATCTATGTTATTGCCCTACATCTATTACATGGGGACTACTAGGCTTTGCAGATCCTTTTTCCTTAAAGCTGTTGAGCCATTTTTTTCCTATTTGTATTCTAAGTTATGAACATATTTGCCATTTAGTGAATTCTCAGCAATATTTGTTAAATAATATTGTCAATGAGAGAACAGAAGAGAAATGGAAACAATTCAGTTGAAAGTAAGAGATATTCGAAGCCATGCTTGTGACAGTCTGGTATATGAAGGAATCTATGATATTTGGGATGATGCTGTTAGAGTCATAGGCAGCTGTACAATATAAAATGTTGAAAGTAAATCTCTGAGTTCTGTGTTTTATCTCTGAAGTTCTAACGCAAAGACTCTGATGCAAGTCAGTCTTTGCTTATATTGATCTGTGAAAGGTAAGCCAGAGAGAAGGAATGAGACAGGTTCCCTAAGAAAGAGTAATCTACACATTTCAATGTATATTCAAAATATGTTTCTCAGTTGTGTCTATTTGTAGGTACTTGAGCCTTCAACAATACTGTGTTGCAAGGTCTACTCCTTGCACTAAAATTCTGAGGGCAGTTTAAAATTGAGCAATTTAGAACTTAAGAGGAATCTTTATAATCATTTTAGAGACACTTACTGGCTAAGCTATCCCCATTTCCGTTAGTCATGATCTGATTTGTTTTCATTTGAAGATAAGAATGTAGCTTTAGCAATCTACTTCATACATACTAGAAAGCAGGTGCAATGGATTCCCTTAATTTGTATTCAATTTACTTCTGAAAAGTTAAGAGTAAAAAAGAACAGTTGAGGAAAATTATTTTTCAGGTTAACAAATGGTTTCATAAGAAAATATCATCAAATAATAGAATTTAGCAGCAACTAAAAATCCAATATAAAGCATACCTTCTAACAGTATGTCTTAAAAACTAGCATGCAGAAGGTATTTAGTAACAGTTATAAATGTAGACATCCTAAATTGAACATACTGGAAGGGAAAATTATGGGAACTATTGCTATAAACAGAAATTAGATGATTACCTTTCACTTGACTTTTCGTTATCAGCCCTAAAACTGGCAATGTGTTGTCCATGAAAAAAGTAAATGTCCTTCTGTATCACTGCATAATCATCTATGAACTCATGGATTATATGCATATGCCTTAAGTATTTTTAAGTACTTCCTTCCTGGGCTCAGTTGTCCTGGCATCTCTTTAAACTAATCTAGTAAATTGACTTTGATCTTACACTGTCATACTTTGAAGAAATGCTCATACAATCTGCTCAGACGTATATACACTCTTTTGAGAAATGTGTTGAAACATATTTTTGGGAAAAAATCAGTTTTCCATTTATTTTATTAAATTTCAGTGGATAATGAGTCATTCATTGTCTTTAATTTTGACAACTATCTACAAACAAAATTGTAAGCAAAATAGTACCTGCAGACATAACACATGCAAATATAAAGTGTTTTTAAAAATTAACATCCAACAATATAATTTCTGCAGTTTAAGTATCTTCTTACACTGAAAATTTCACCATATGTAGGCATGCTCAAGCCTTACAGCTTGAGGGGAGGAGGGTCAGTATATAATTAAGAAAACAATAAAAAGAAGCATAACATGTATATGATTGACACTAGCTCATTTGATTCCTTTTGGGTTTTGATGTTGGTTGTTGATCTTCAGCTTCCTTTTCTCATCCCTTCTGTCTCTTTCTTTCTCCCTTCTCTTCCCTCCCTTTCTTTTCCCTATCTTTTGTCCTAAGAATTCCTATTGCTACTTGTGTAGTGGATCTGCCCTTTTATCTGGACTGGTTGGCTCAGGTTTCACAGTCTTTTGGTATTGACTAAGACCAAGCATTTGAACCAAAGCAAGATGTTTTGTTGGTGAGCTCTTAATGGAGACTGGACCAAGGATTCAACAGGAAATGTTGAGAAAATACTGTTGGGCAAGTCTTGTAGGCTTTATATGCAATGTTAGGAATGAAAGGGAACAGCTATTTTGTTCCATGTGTTTGCTTGCCTAATTTGGCTTATGGCACACCCTTCTGCCAGTAAACTTGCCAAATTTAAAACAAGAAAACAAAAGAGGATAATAGATATTTCCACTGTAAGAAAAATATTTTGCATCAAATTAGATGAAACTTTGAGAAATGAGATAAGTAATTTGGATATGAGTTACCAAAAGAAGATGAACACATTTCTTTTACTAATTTCTATACATCTCCACTGAATTTTTGGAAATCATAATACTGGAAAACTATGCTTTATTTCTGTGCAAGGAAAGCTGTTATTACTTTTTTATACCTTTTATTCTTCTTCATCAAATATATCATTTAAAATTTATCATTCCATGGATAGTCTTATGGAAAGAAAAAAATAACTTGATAAGTAGAAATTTAAACATGTCCTAAATCCCTCTCATTAGACCTTTTCTCTTTGTAATATAGTACACTATTCTAGAGTGTACAACTTCAAAGCAATTTCTGATTTTCAAAATTTTATTATCTTGAAGATATTTAGACTTATGTGAACACAATTGTATATAATGCATCCACTGTGTGTATAAATAAATCAAATAAGTTACTTATAATAGGCCTACAATTTCTTCCTTTTCAAAATCTACACAATTGAATCAGCTTGACTGTTACAAACTTTTTTCCCACATAACATTATTCTTTATTTCTTTAAAGATTACTCTAAGGCTGTCAATATAGCTCAGTGATATTGGGCTTGCTTAGGATGCACAAAATCCTAGGTTCAAGGCTTAGAACCACAAAATAAAGAAAGAGAGATAAAAGAAAGAGAAAGCAAAAGATGCTCAGACACTGTCACGTGAACTCCTTCAGTGCTCTGTAGATTCTGATGCCTGTACACAAACAATGAGAGGGACAGCATGGCGTTCACTTTCTTGATGGTACTTGTATTGTACAGATATATTCAAATAATTAGATATATTCAATTAGATATATTCAAATAATTTTTAATGTCACACTGAACCAAGTGGATTATACTAACAACACAAGAACATTTGATATTTTTTTTGAAAAAACCTCCGTATTCCAATTATTCTATAATTTCATTCTGTCCTGGAAAACTGAGAGCTAAAGACAATTCAAAGCAGAAAGTGAAAGGTTGTGTTATGGAAGGTAAATGATTTCTAATGGTAGAAGATTGGAAAAATAAAAGGAAATCCTCAGCTCTTCTTTTCAAAGCTCTGGGTTAAATTCCAAAAATACCAAACAATCTGCTCTATGATACTTGTGCCATTGAATCTATAATTCTGTGGGTGTCATTCCAAAGTACTCTGCTTTTCTTTATTAAAATGCTAAATTGATCATGCCACAGCTAGTTCATCAAAACTACTTAATTAAATCACAATTCATCAACAAAAACATTTAAAAGAACAATTTTATTACAGATTGTCATTGAAAATTCTTTATATTAAATCATGTTAAGAATCTTATAACTTTTACTTTTTAGTTCTAAAACCTGGATACATTATTTCTAAGAACACTAAGCAAATTTAGCTGGATTTGCTTAGTGTTACATCAAGACTATCATATAATGTTATAAAGATAAATCATGACAAAACCATTTATCTTAATAAGTGGTTTATGAAGATCTGGGAAAACATTTCTTCACAAATAGTGTCTGGGATCATCAGACTTAATGTTTAATACTTCTATCTAAATTATGGGCAAAAATTCACTTTGTCAAATTTTTAAAGTCAAATGTAATTGCATTAGAAGACATCCATCACACTGTGACATTATATTATGTCTTCATTTGTGTTATTTCCAAAATGTTTGTTTAAAAATACATTGTATATCAGTTCAAATTAAGTTATGAAAGCCATGGCATCATTTTTCATTTTGCATAGAAATACAAATGTAAAACACTATTCTGTGCTACAGTTACGGTTATATAAAATGTGATTATGCTTCAGCCTTTATTCAGGAAATAGTTCTCAAACGCTGAAAAACAAAGAAACAAGCAACTGAATGAGGAAAAAAGAGGGTCTGAAACATTGTATAAAACTCATATGAACAAGCAAAAATGGTGGATCGGTTATGATTGATATTCTAGAGACTCAATATCCCAAGATTAGGAATTGTTTTTAAAATGCAAAATGACTGTTAACAGTCATTTTGGGAACCAAGCATACCTTTGTCGACAATTTTCTTTATCAAATAAGTTGTGTCAGACTGGAAGTTGAGTATAGAATGTCTGAAATTAGATAGTCTGTCCATATTCATAGTTCTCAAATTAAATAAAAACTATGAAAAATATTATTTGGGAACACAAGGATTTCTTTCTTGGATTGTATTTTCTTTTCAGAGTAGAATTAATAAGAGGACACTATTTGTATGAAACCCACAGCATACCTTTTCTTGTTTTCTTTGTGGATAAAACTTTGTTACTAGAATAAGAGACATAGGCTGCAATATTGTGTTTATAAATACCCAACAACTGATTAATATCACAATAATAGACTTTCAAGATTGAAAATTATGTTGAATTATATTTAGACATTACAATATGTATAGGGTTTAAAATAACATTTTGGAAAGGTGGAAAGTACCATTCTGCCAGCTACTTGCAATTATTCAGAAAAAGGGATAGCATTTACTTTTCAGCGATTCTTCCAAATTAAGAGTCTCTGGAGAATTATACTATTTGCATTCTCCACAGATTCTATTTCAGTTAATTCATTTATAACCTCTGGAGTGCCACTCAGTGTGCTTACTTCTAGATTTATAGGCACTTTCTAAATCATAATAATGAGGAAAATCATGCAATCTGTTCTTCTCTGGATCTGGTTTAATTCACTTACATAATCTTCTCCAAGTCTTTCCATTTTCTTTTTTATTTTATTTTATTTTTTATTTTTTAGTCTAGTCGTGGGGCCTGAACTCTGAGTCTGGGCGCTGTCCCTCAGCTCTTCAGCTCAAGGCTAGCATTCTACTACTTGAGCCACAGTGCCACTTCTGGTTTTTTCCTTTTTGCTTATGTTGTGCTGAGGAATCTAACCTAGGGCCTCAGGCATGCAAAGCAAGAGCTCTACCACTGAGCCACCTTCCCAGCCCCAGTCTTTCCATTTTCTTACCAATGGTTTGATGTCATTCTTTCTGATGGATGAGTAGAATTTCAGTGTGTGTGTGTGTGTGTGTGTGTGTGTGTGTGTGTGTACATGTGTGTGTGTGTGTGTGTGTGACATTTTCTTCATCCATTCATCCATCCAGGAGCACGTGGGCTGATTCCATATCTTGGCTATGGTAAATAATGATAGTATATCCTTGTTTGTACTCTATTGGATAATTGTCCAGAAGTGGAATTGCTGGGTCATTGGGTAGTTTAGTTTTTTTGAAGACACTCCCTACTGCTTTCCAGAGTGGTTGAACAAGCTTACATCCCCACTAACAGTGTAATATAGTTTAATTCTTTAGAAAGACTAACTCAAAGTCTTACAGGATAAGTACTAAGAAATGAGTCCTTGTAAGATGGAGGGAGGCAGGTGCTTCAAGAGCAGAGGGGTAGAAGAATGAAGGGGGAAGTGAGTAGAACTGAGAAAAATAAGGGAAGGATTGGTAGAAGCAGAGTGAAGATGTTGAAGAGTTGACACAGATTGAGATACTTTGTATACATAAATTGCTTTGTTACATGGCAAAAAATTCACTACATAATCTAAAGATTAAGAAAAGTGAGGGGAAGAGTAGAGTAGGAGGGGTGGGTGAGAATGTAAAAAATAAATGGATTGCATTGATCAAGAGATACTATATTCATAAAATGCTCTGTGTAATTACAACTCCTTTGTACAACTTCTTAATATATATATATATATATATATATATATATATATATATATATACTCACTTTGTCACATGAATGAAGTGAGTCAATTGTGAACTTGTACACAAGTTATTGTGGTACATTTTTTGGTCAATTGCTCCAAGATATAGCCATTATTATTATGTTGAAGAAATTTCAGAGTTTATTTTTCCTACATTTTGTGGATCCTCTGTCACATCATGTAACTGTATATTACTTTTACTTTAGCTATTCAACCTACCTCTCATTTGTTGGCCATAAATATGACAATATAAAGAAGAAGAAATCTCCTAGGTTTCTTAATTTCTTTTCTATTTTCATATATTCTTTGGAGTTACTATGTTGTGTTCAAGTAGTGTCCAACTATTTCTATATTTTCTATTTCTCTTATCCTTCTCTTTTCTGTACTGTATGTCTAAGTTTTATTCAACTATTGGGATAATTGTAACATAATTTAAGCTAAACTGCTTTATTTTTTATAGTAAATCTTAATTTGGTTGTTTAAACAGTTTAGATCTTTCTGTTTGAGCTAAGTAAATAAATATTCAAAATCATCAAATTTCCGATAGTGTACTTCTTCCATGAGACATTGAAACACAATTTTAAGGTTGAACTGTCACCTTTTTACAAACCCTTTTATTTTCCACCCATTTTCTATTTAACATTGAGTCTTACTATCCAGGGATAGCTTCACATTGAAACTGTCTCACATTGAAATTAAGTACCTGAAATTTCCAAAATGTAAAGTCAATTATACATAAGATTTCACTAAGAAAATTTTACATAGCCACTTGTTTTGTTTTTCTTCTCTTTAGATCAGCTCATCACTGTAAACCTAAATCAGAGGAAACTCCTCCATCTACTGTCTTAGCCAGAAGCCTAGAGTCCATTCTTACCAAAACAATATACATGCTTTTTAGTTTGCTGGCTATGTCTCTTGCCACGCAGTAACTTTTTAGTTTGATGCAATCTTATTTATCAAATATTTCCTTGATATCCTGTAATTCTAGATCTTTACTCAGAAAGGTCTTATATGTACCATACATGACCAGTGCCTAATATCCAGGATATACAGACAGCTTAAAAAATTAGACCTTCTAAGAACCAACAACCCAATTAGTAAATGAGAGACTTCTTGGAAAAAGAAGTAAAAGTGGCCAATTGTCACATAAACATATTTGCTTATATAGGAAATGCAAATCAAAACAACACTGAGATTCCACTTCACCCTAGTGTGAATGGCCATAATCAAGAAAACAAACAAGAGTAGATACTGGAAAGGATTTGGCCCAAAAGGAACTCCAACACACTGTTGGTGGAAATGTAAACTTGTTTCACCAATATGGAAAGCAGTGTGGAGGTTCTTCAAAAATCTACACATAAAACTGCCCTATGATCCAACAATTCTACTCCTGAGCATTTATCCAAAAGATTACAAACCCAGATACATTTAAGCTATCAGCACAAATGTGTTCATTGTATATATTACATATGTTGCTTATATACATATATATACACACATACACACAATGAAATTTTACTCATCCATTAGAAAGAATTATATTGTACTATTTATAAAGAAAAGGGAAGACTTGGAAAAATATATATATATTAAGTGAAGTAAGTAAGCCCAGAGACACAATATGCGGAAGCTAGAATTTGCTTGTAAACTTATAGGTAAAAATATCAGGTGGTATACAAGCATACACAAAGTATTAACTGAAATTTAGTAGATTCAGGAGAGAACTCAAATTATGTAATTCCTTAGAAAGGCTAACAACTCACAGTCCAACAAAATAAACACCAAGAAATGGGCACTTGAATAGGGTAGGGTAAGATCAAGGGGAAAAATAAAAAGGAGAAAATGGGGAGAATTGCATATCCTACAAAATTTTAAAAAGTGAGGGAAGAAGTGATATGGATGGGGGAAATGTTGAAAGGGGTGATGTTAAGATGAATTGTACTCATAAACTACTTTGTTAAACGGCAACTCTTTTATACAACTGCTTAAAGGTAAAGTTTTACTTTTTTGTTTTTTGGGGTTTTGTTTTTTAAGAGCAGACATGTATCAGATCTCCATCTGAGAGCAACAGTATTGCAGAGTCTACATAATCCAATTAATTTATATTCTCCCCAGTCTACCATTTATAATCCCTCTGCTTCATGGAGAAGATCCAAAAACTCTAGAGATTGAATGGATGAAGTCGTAGATATGAATAACAAATAATATTATCAATATGAACTTTTCAATTTGAATGTAGATTTTAAATTTCCCTGGGTGTTTGAAAAACTTCAACATTAGGTCCTATGGTTTCCCTTATTTGCAATAACTAGTATATGTCTGAGACAAGCAGAAAAGGTCAGATAAGTTGATGTTAAGTGAAATGAACCCCAAGATAAGGATTCAAATGTTTTTTTTCTTTCATGCAATTGTCTCTAATATATTTATAAGATGATTTCTTTGTTGCTTTGTATGTCCCTCCCCCATGGTATAACCCCTGCTTTCACTGTATTTGATGTTGGTATAATTTGTGAAGGGGAAGGGAAAAAACAAATCGTTCAAATAAGGATACAGTTGGACTCATTGCAACAATGAGATGTACAAGATGTTATGTTGAAAAACGAACTTAACAACTTCAGCACAGGGAGGCGAAGGTGGGGGGGAAGACAAGGGAAGGGGGGAGGTATGAAGGGATGGAAAGGGGAAACAAAGGAGGAGGCAACAATGATTGATAAGAAATTTACTCATTATCTTGCCCATGTAATTGTAACCCCTCTGTACAGTATTTTCACAATAAAAAAAAGAAATAAAATTCCACATACTACCAATAATTTAATGCCTCACACTAGAAGTCTAGGACATTTTTCTAAATTTTGCATTTATTTAAACCCAAAAGAACAAAATTGTTTACTTAAAAGTATGCTGTCATGAAGAATAAGGAAACACTAACATATATCATCACACCATACCATTGTATTCTTTTCCATTACAGACTTTTTTTTTATTAAATTGAATTTCATATTTTCACAGTACCACTAATTGAATTCAAGGGATTGAATTGTACTTTCTAGCCAACGGTATTCCTCTTAAGTCACACAGTTTGTTTTTTCATATATATATATTTTTTTTTCAGTTAGGGTCTCACAGTAACTTTTCGTGGAATGGCCTTGATTCTTACAAGTCTGTTTCCCATTGGCTGAGAATATAGGCAGGTGACATTATTTGTGGATTTAATTTATTCATTGATTCAACATGACTATCTGGTAGGAAAATGGTGATATTAAGATTGTGATAAATAAATCATATGTTCTTTCAAATTGCTTTGGGAAGATTTGGAGAAAATGAAAATTGTTAACTCTGTAAAGGTAAAATTTAAGCAGGATAAAATAGCTGAAGTCAAAATTTGAATGCTTTACACTACAGTCGTGATGACTTGGAAAAAAGTGGTGGTAATGGACATTGATAAGATTCAGATCCTATTGAGGAAGAAGTAAAATGGCTATATAGGAAAATCCTAAAATTTGTATACATGTAGGCATGTATACAATACACATGTATAAACATGTGAAATTTACTTGTAAATATAGTATATATATATATATACATATATATATATATGCATATGTACATATATGCCTGGATTTTGTCTTTAGCTGTTTTGCCTTATTTTGTTCAAGGCTGGCACTCTATCCTTTGAGCCATTATTCCACTCCCAGTGTTTTGGTGGATAATTGGAGATAACCTAGTTTCATATACTTTCCTATCCAGATTGGTTTCAATCCACAGTCCTCAGATCTCAGCATCCTGAGTAGTTAAGATTACAGACTTTGCATCCTGCGTATCCAATGCCAATTATACATCATCTGTTCATTGTATTGCTGAACATTACTGAATAGAAACACCATACTGTATAGGAATAAAAACCTCTTGTTGGATCTTAAGTTGTTTACACATTTCTGAAATCTAAAAAAATGTTATAAATTATTTTTGTATGTGCATATATTTTTGTTTCCCTTGGAAACTTACCTAAAGATGGAAAAATTAGATTATGCATGTATATTTACCTGTTTTAAGAAACTGCTGAACAGTTTTGCAAAACAATTGTACTCATTTACATTTTCAAAGCTTTGTACAAGTTACAGCTCTACCTCATGTTCACAAACACTTATGACCAGTCTTTAGTTTTAGCTGCGATAATTATTGTTGTGCATTTGAATTTTGTTTTTCATTTGGTTAGACCTAAAATGGATGAAGTTAAGTATCTTCTCGTGAGGTAATAAATTCTTTCATCTGTTTTTTAAATAAGTTTTTTATTGTGAAAATACTGTACAGAGGGGTTCCAGTTACATGATCAAGGTAATGAGTACATTTCTTATCAAGCATTGTTGCCTCCTCCTTTGTTTTCCCCCAACATTCCTTCCCTTCTGCTTTCATAATTACTCTTTCAGTTTTTACATGTCAAAAACTCATTATTTCACTGTATTTTTGAAGATAGTTTTGCTTAATATGAAAATCACTGTTGCCATCTTTTCAATTTTAAAGGTATTTCTCTTATAGTTTGTCATTTATCTCAACAAGAATTTTATTATCCTTATCTTTATTCTCTGGCTAATACATCTTTTCCTCATCTCTTCCATATATTTTTCCCTGTATCATAGAGTTTAACCAATTAGATTATGATACATCCTAATGTTATTTTCTGGAAGAGTTGTATAATGTGTATATGTTGAAATTCATTAACTTTTTGGATCAGTAGGAATACGTTTTTACAAATGTTTTTTCAACACTTCCTTTTGAAAACTTTGATTATTTGAAATTATCCACAACTCATCTTACTTTCTTTTCTTTTTTTTTTTTTTAACTTGTTTTGTTTTTGGTTTCTGAGTATCATTTTGGATTACATATCCAATTAGTCTCTTAACTTCTGATGTTTATCTATTATTTTTTCACATTATTTTCCCCCGAACATTATATTTATCCATAAATGTTTGAATCTTTTAAAGTTATTTTTATTCTTAATTTTTTAACATGTATTTTGGAACAAAACATGTAATTCTGTTAATTTCTTTGTTTCTTGACTTTAACTACTGTGCCTTTTCTGAGTCAGATCTGATTATATTGTCCTTATCAGAAGAATATTAGTATATGACTGAGACAAGCAGAAACGGTCAGATAAGTTGATGTTAGGCAAATGAATTCCAAGATAAGGATTCAAATGTTTTTTTTTTTTTTCTTTCTTGGCGATTGTTTCTCACATACTTATGAGTTGATTTCTTTGTTGCTTTGTAAGTCCCTCCTCCACGGTATAAAACCCCTGTTTTACTGTATTTGATGTTGGTGTAATTTGTGGAGGGGAAGGGAAAAAGTAAATTGTTTAAATAGGGATACAGGTGGACTCACTGCAACAATGAGATGTACAAGATGTAAACTTTACAACTTTGGCAGGGAGGGGAGGAACGGAGTGGGGAGAAGCAGGGAGGGGGCAGGGGAAGATGGGAAGGGATGGGAAGGGGAAACAAAGAAGGAGGCAACAACGCTTGATAGGAAATGCACTCATTACCTTGCCCATGTAATTGTTATCCCTCTGTACGGTATTTTCACAACAAAAAAAAAGAATATTATTTCTCTACTTTTCATGCTTGTAAATGCTCATCAGTTCCTAGACATACTGATTTGCACCATTTGGGGTACTAAATATTTTGAATTCCTGTAGGTACTTGTGGATTCTGTTAAATTAATAGAAACTGTTCAATCGCTTGTGGTGCTGAACTTAGGTTTGCTCTATTTGACCTGAAATAACAAGGACTACATCTATGACTGAAAATCCCGTGTACATACTTCTCATGGTTCTATGCAGTGTCCTTGATTTATGAGATTCAACAATAGTTTTACTTGGTGGAAATAGAAACTAGTTTTTATCTTACTGTGAATAATAGAAACATTTTTTAGTAGTTTTTGTTTAGTCATTTTAGATTTAGTCATTTTAGGTTGTCTCCAACTTTCAATCATTTCTTCATTCTTGTGAGATGATCAATCATTTTTTTTGAGTGTATAAGGAGACTTTCTGCCATTCCCAACCATTCTTCATCTCTGAAACTCCTTAAGCTTTAGTACTCTGTCTTATGATCTCTATCATTCTTGTCATTTTTAGATTCTCTGCTCCATCTGCAGAACCCAAAGTTCTGAGTTAATCATCCATCCATCATGGGAAGTCCATTGAAGAAGTAAGCTGGGAATTTAAATAAGTCTTTGATTTCTCCCTCCCCCCAATTTCTCAAGGATCGCTGCTGTGTTGGTTGACAAATCATAGGCATAGAAAAATAAGAAGATGGATAGATAGATATGGATATATATGTACATATATATATATATATTCTTCATTTATGGTAAGAATCTTTATTTTACACTCTTGGCTAGAGATATAAATTTGCCTTCACTCTATCAATGTCACAATAGGTTATTTAGTTTTGAGCCCCATAGAATTTACCAGTGTCCTCCTCATAAAGGAGACCATTTTCATAGCTTTCCCCTTCATATTAGCTCATCACTAAGATGGATTCATTAAGGACCTATGACATACTCCCTGATTTTTTGTCCCTAGAACCTAATAAAATGCTAACATTAGAATTTAATTGATTCGCTCTGTGAATAAAAGTCCAAATGAAAATAAGCAAATAAGAAAATTAAAAGGAAAATTTGGTCTTGCACTTCTCTCTGTGGTGGTCTATATATTCCCTCTGAATCTGCATGTAGAAGCCTGACCTCCTCTAAGTGTGCCTATGTTTGAGGATGAAGTTTCTAAAGTCATAATTAAGTTTAAATGAGGTGGAAAGTTTAGGTTCTTGACTAGAAAAGCCTAGTGTCTTGTTTCCATGAAAAGAGTTTTCAAAGAGCTGCCTTTCTCTGCCATCATCTGTATACATATAAAAAGCCTCTAGAGTGTACAATCAAAGTCAGCTGTCTGCCCCACCAGAAGCTACCAAACTCTCAATTGATCCATAATGTGTGGATTTTTAACTTCAAAATCACAGTTAAGAGCCAAGTAATTCTAACTATTCAGGAGGTTCTAGTTCAAAGCCAGTCAGGGCAGAAACTCCTTGAGACTTATCTCTAATTAAGCACAAAAAGCTGCATTTGGAGCGGTGGTTCAAGTGATAGGGCACTAGCCTTGAGCAAAAAAGAACAGGGACAACACCTAGGACCTCAGTTCAAGCCCTAGGATTGGCAAAAAAAAATTTAAATTAAAAATTAAACAACCACCACAAAAACCACAGTTAACTTACCCAGTCTACAACAATATGCCATCTAAATAAGCAAGATATATTGTTAACAAAAAAAGCTATACCTTTAACTTATTGAAGATATAGGTTTTAAAGACCTCAACTTATAAAAATAAAGGTGTGTAAATAGAAAGTATTTCCATGTCTTCTTTAAGTCCCTTTAACTTAATTCAGTTAAATCAGATTGAAAAGAATAAAAAGACATTTTCTTTAAACAAAACAAATTTCCTATGGAACATAAACAGTCAGAGAATAGCCATTTTTTAGTAGAGCTCACTTTGAGTTGACATCTAAATTTCTGAACTCTATATCAGATATGATAGAAAAGAGAATAATCACAGACGATAACCAACAGATGGAAATATTTGCAGTTTTTCCTTTCAATGATGATAGTTTGCTATCATCTTATTTCTCAGTTCAATTTAGATTAGAATCTTTCACATTTTTATTTCAATATTTAAAAAGTGTACACATCTTAAGAAAATAAATGCCAGTTTTAAGTTGATAATATTGGAACCTGTCTATTGTTTTTATCTATTTTATCTATTTCAAGAAAATCTAAGATCTGTTTTCTTTTTAACAGACCTTATAAAATATGTAGACCTTCTGTTATAGCTGTAATAGAGCTTGGGGGCTGAAATAAACTTTACAAAGTTCTGGAATGTTCTACTATGACTTTTATAAAACTTACTTCTTGAAGATGGATATTATTCTAGTCAACTCTTGGTGTAAACATTTTGAGTTACCAAAGAATTAAGAATTCACAAAGCATTAGTGATACCTTCATTTCCATTCTCAAATATCTACGGAATGGATTAGCCTCATTTTAAAATGGGATAATTGAAACTTATGTAAGATAAAGGAAGTATCTATTCCTATCCAATTAAAAATTTCAAGGTAAGGTTAGAAGGTAATCATGCCAAGCTTTAGTTTCAGATCATGGCCTTCCTAATTACCAGTGATGATTTTTTGTTTTGAGAAGCCAGTTGGTAGTTCTATAATTACAATTCCAGGATTATGATTTTATTACCAAGAAATCTATTACTCTCCATCTGATGCAAGCTATATCACCTTAGTAAATTACTAATGTGTGATATATACTCAGATAGAAAATGTATAATTTCCTTCTCAGCATATTAGAACTATGGTCTCACATGGATAGAAATTTGCCATGAATAAGTCTTCTTTTCTCATGTGATAAAATGTCAACGCTTTAAAATAACTTCATTGGCAACAATAGTGTAATATTTGGGAAAACTATAGTTTAAGAAATTTTATGAAGAAAATCCCATTAGGAAGGGACAAATATATGATTTGCCAAATAAACCGGAGAAGATGGAAGAAATAGAGACACCAGAGTGGATTCATCTCTTATGCATTAGTTCAAGAAGAATGTATTTGTGACTTTAGTGAAGTATAACTATGCCAAAGAATTGTGAAACTTATGTAGTCATCTAATCTCAATAAAGAAATATTTGGAGAAAAAATATAGATGTCAAACTTAGTAACTTAGTTCTGGGCAAGAAGGAAAGGAGTTAAATCCTATTTAATCTTCATGATACCATTGTGGCACTAGGTACTCTGTCTAATACAACAAGCTTGATAGGAGCTTTGAAGTCTGTGGAAGAATTATCAGATAGAAATCTGTTTTAAATTTTTTTCTTTTTATTTCCTTTATCATTTTCTCCCTTTGTGCCTTCTGAGTAACACTAAGGAAAAATTACTTAATAGTTATTGATATATAACATAAGTTATAATTTTAGAGCACTATTACAAACCAGGACCACATTTAACATGGAATGAGCCAAATACAATGCAGCATTTTATGCTCAATGGAAATATTTTATTCACCCTTGATCCAATTATTGCTATTCTTCATACTTTTTTATTTGTTTATCATCATACATGCTTTCTTTATGCTTCTTTTTCTTGATTGTGTGAAAATTTTAATTTCATGTACTCTGGAAAATATTCTTCTTAAAACTAGACAAAGACACATGTTCATGATAAAAATATCATCATTCTTCTAGCAACTAACTAGAAATATTTGGAACATAGTTTGCCTGTAAAGCACAGGGAGAAATATGATAAAAGACTCATCAAAGTACAAATAAGTTATGAAATCTTAGATTGCCAATGTTAGTTCCCTAAACATTTTAGAAATTTTCTTATTCTAATATATTTGATATTTGGTGCAGTCCTTCATCTTACATTACAAAATATATGAAATTATAATGATCAATCCCAAATATCATATGGTTTAAAACAATTTGCTTAAAGTTAGTTGGTTTTAATACATGTGCAATACATACAAGAAATTTTTATTAGTTTCTTAGTACTCTATTTTTTCATTTTCCATATTAGCCTGACAAAGTATAAAAGCATTTCTATGCTCAAATTAATAATGTTGTTAGTTTGCTCAAAAAAACACATAAGAAATCTACTTCTTTTTCTTTTTCTTTCTTTCTTTTTTTTCTTTGTGCTGGCACTGAGGCTTGAACTCATGCACTGGGCTCTGTTCCTTAGCTTGTTTGCTCAAGATTAGCACTCTATTACTTGGGACAAAGCTTTACTTCTGGATTTTGGGCACGGAATGTGATTAAGAGTCTCATGAACTCTTCTGCCCAGGCAACTTCAAAGCAGGATCCTCAGACCTCAGTCTCGTGAGGTAGCGTAAGTATCATTACTTACCAGCATGAGCCTTTGGCACCTAGTCAAAAAAAATCTTTACAGGATAACTTTTTACAAGATTGGTTACAGTGGCACTTACATGTGCTGATGTTCTCAAATACAACCTTTGAAAGAATGTTTACTGTGGAATTTAGTCCCCAAAGCACATTAATGATATCTCCCAAAGACACAGCAGTTAAGGATTTACTGTTGAACCATATTTCGGTACATGCATGTTATAATATTTTAATCAATACTAATAGAGAATCAACTCAGAAGAAAATGCATGACATCATCTCTTAATTATTTGATTGCACTTACTAGATCTAAAAGGATATAAGAAATTACTTTTGAAAAATAATACTTTTCTTGAATTTTAAATATTCAAAGGAAGGTCATGTAATTGGAGGTGAATATTTACCATGAATCAATGTATTTGACTTATAAAATATGCACTATTTAAAAAAAATAAACAGATGTGCTTTAAGTTTTCAAATGTTTCATTTTGGAAGAGAATCTGCATTGAGGCTGAGTTGCGAAATAAATGAATGAAAACAGTGGCACAGGTAACATTTGTTGTGTTTCTTGCTTACTTGTGAAAGATGATAGCATGAGAAAAAAGAATTCATTTAATATATTATCCTTAAAACAGAAAACAGAATAAAATATCATGAAATAAAAGAGGTTGTTGTAGCTTAAAAGAGAACATGTATCAAAATGTGCTAGGCTCATTACACACAACGAAATACAATCCTAGTGATACAGTTTCCATTGCAAAGATTAGAATTAAGGTACTGAAAGCCAGGTGCTAGTGGCCCATTCCTGTCATTCTAGCTACTTAGGAGGTTGAGACCTGGAGGATTGAAGTTCAAAGCAGGGAAAAATCCATTAAACTCTATCTTGAATTAACCAGTAAAAGGTCAAATTGGAGGTGTGGCTCTTCAAGGGAGAGCACAAGGCTCAGACCTCAAGCTTTGGTACTGCCCCACTTTCCCCCCCAAAAAAGAATTAACAAATTATAAGCCTCTAAGTTTATCCATTATTTATATGCCTCATTTTATTGCACAAAATCTTAAATATTCCAAAATGCATATTAAATGAATAAATTAATGCTTTGGAAAATTGCCTTATAGTGAATCCAAAAACTTACCTAATTCTAGATTCATCTTCAAGGAATGCTCCACTAATTGATGACATCATACTAATAAATAACCTAGATTTACCTTTGAGCCAAATAATACATAGGTATATCACCATAATGTTAATTTAACTTTTATAGCCATTGATATTAACATTATTTTTGACGGTGCTCAGATTTTCAAAACTATTGTAATTAGAGAAAATAATTAATTGAAAAATTCCATTACATTTGTTGGTAGACTCTTACAGATAGCATTATTGAATTGCTGCAAATACACTAAATGTTATTTTAAACAAAATGATGGAATTCTTTCATGGAAAGCCATTGTGTGTTTGCAGAACTAATTGGAAATAAAGTTCATTAATAAAGTGTAACATCAAGAGATGTAAGTTTTCTCTAGTCAATATAAAGCTTATTTTTTTGTTTGTTTTTACAAAAGTTTGATGTTACAGTGTGCTCTGATGCTAGGAAAGATTCCCATTCCAGGTGATACTGTGTAAGAAACAAACATCAGAATCTCAGAAGAACTACTTTAAAGAAGAAAAGGAATATAGGAAATTTACATTTCATTTTGCCAAGGTTGCAAAATCTTAGGATTTGAATCATGAATCATCTGCCTAGAATGTAATTTAAGTCTTGATGGAACGCATCTGAGTGGTGACTATTTGGAAGACATAACTTCAAACCCAAAGGAGACATCTGAAAACACTCAAGTGCACACCAGAAATGGTGGTATATGTAAATTGGGTTGGAGTCTTTGCAAGATCATGATTAAATGCTCAAACAGCACAGTAGCAAATGTTTTCCACTCTTGTCCATGTTGAAACCCTCATATTCATTAACATTATGGAACAAATGTCACATTTGGAGTTACGTGAAATTTTCTGAAGGATATATAAGATAGATTCTGTGTTCGACTGAAAATAGTTGAAGAGAAGCCCGTTGACGGGAACAACCCTGTATACCAAAGTAAATCTTCCTTTAGGCAACTTTATTAATTTTATTTTTATCTAGGCTCATGTATAGCACATGGAGTTTTTGTGAGCTACAGACCTAATGATGTAGAGTTTTTCAACACATACAAATGAATAGTAAATTTGGGAAGCCTGGGAGTTTTAAGAAAAAAATAATTTTGGGAAGCCTGGGAGTTTTAAGAAAAAAATAATTTAAGAAAAAAATAATTCTCACAAAGGGAGCCAATAGATATACTGCCCTTATATTCCTAATTTGTTCTGAGTCCCTTCAATTACAGAAAGTATTCAGTAATTCTGATTTTAACTACTGCTTTTCTTTTTTTGGCAGAAATATCAACTCATAAGAGCTTAGGTAAAGTATTGGCAAAAATCCAAGACCATTAGAATAAATGAGATTTATTAGATCCATAAGCAAATATTATTGCACATTCAATAAAGCACTCTGTATTAAGAATTGTATGAGATTGCAAGAAGTATAATAGAAAGTCTTTAACCAAAGCACATTTGCAATTTTGTTGAGTATGTAAGATAAAAGAAGCCCTGCATCAGACAAGAGTAATCAACAATCTTTTGTATACATTTCTGTTCAAACATTCTATCTGTAAGTCCTTGGCATCATCTCCAAAATCAATTTCAAATCTATCCTCCTCATTGCCAACCCTCCACTGTCATTTTCTGTCATTCATCTTAGAGGTATGCAGCCATCCCTTTTTATTCCCTTCCATATGTAATCTATCTTCTAAAGCAGCAAGGACAACATTTTAAAGAGTATCCTCCTGTTAAAAATTCATCATTGTCACTGTATTTGATTTTGGTACCTTGCATCTTGTATATATATTTATCTAATTTGGGGAGGGGACAGGGAATGACAAAATGCTGAAACAAGGTCACAGGATAACCCACTGCAACAATGAGATTCACAAGACACTATGTTGGAATGAACCTTACAACTTTGGGGGGTGGTAGTTGGTGTGGTATGGGAGGGAAGGGATAGTGGAAGAAAAACAAAGGAAGTAGTAACAATCCCTGACGAGAAATGTACTCATTACCTTACTAATGTAACTGTAACCCTCTGTACAGCATTTTTACAAGAAAATAAAATTAAAAACATTCATCATTGGTATTCCACCAAATTTGGAAGAGCTTCAAATTAAGTTAAGGCATTTCCAGGTTTAAATAAATTGGCCTTTTCCTTATGTATCTTTTAACTTCCCTTCACACTACTTTTACATGTGCAAATCACAAAGGCCTTCTTTGTTGATCCACATACAATGCCTTGAAAGATCCATTAGCTGTAAGCTCTATCTAGAATGGAGTTTTTTGATGCATTCCTGGCCAGCTCCATATATATGTTCTTAGGTAATTTGTATTATTTATGCATTATGGTGTAACAAAATAATTCCATAATATAGTGACAGATTGGGTACCTCTGGCTCAAAATCTTTCACAAGTTTACAATCATCTCAAAGCTCAATTGGAAAAGGATCCACATCAAAATTCAATCATGAACTTATTGACTATTAGTCTAGTCCCCAAACAATAGTTCTTGTCAGATGAGCATTTTTTTTAATTGTGAAAATACCATACACAGGGGTTACAATTACATGGGCAAGGTAATGAGTACATTTCTTATCAAGCATTGTCGCCTCCTCCTTTGTTTCCACATGAGCATTTTCTTAGGATTGTTAAATAATGTGGCTACTGGTTTTCATTAGGTTAAATGAGTAAGAGATCTAAAAAGGGGTAAGATAGAAGCCACAGTCTTTTGATAACCTAGCTTCAGAAGTGATAGCTCATCACTTCTGCTGCTTGTATTCCTAAGAAACAGGTCAGTGAATTGGATCCACTCTCGGGACATGGGACTATGCAAGGATGTGAATACCAGAACATGGGATCAAACATAGTAGAGGCACCAGGTATCATTCCAGTGATGCTAGTTTTCACACAGGAAAATTTTACACAACCTGGAGCTTCTAGAAAAATATTAGCATTGTAAAAAGACGTCAAGCCAGCATTTTATTATTTACATCATACCTACATGTGGAATGATGATCCTTAAGCATAGCTAGAGATTCCAATATGATTATCCTATGAAACTGGTTGAACGTTGGTGGCTCATGCCTGTAATCCTAGCTACTCAGGAGGCTGAGATCTGAGGATCGCTCAAAGTCGGTGAGACACTTATCTCCAATTAACCACCAGAAAACCGGAAGTTGCACTGTGGCTTAAGTGGCAGTGTGCTAGCCTTGAGCTTAAGAGTTCAGAGACAGTGCCCAGGCCCAGAGTTCAATCCCCACGACTGACAAAATAAAAAAAATAAAAATAAATAAATAAGCAAGCAAGCAAGGAAGGAAGGAAAAGAAAAAGAAAAGAAAAAGAAATATGAAACTGAAGAAACAGTATCTGTGACTGTCACTATCCTCATAAATACACTTAAAACACGGAGTTGGGACAGGCATAATGAGGCAGAAAAAAGTTCATGCACTCATTACTTTGCTTATGTAACTGTAACCCCTTTGTACAATATTTTCACAACAAAAAAATAAATAATAAAGTTACTGGTCCATTGCAATAATCAAATGGTGGATGTTCTGTGATTAACTTTTCAAGACCTAAGAATAATTCTTTTTCTCTGAGTTCCTGTTTACTCTCCCTGATATTGCTTATTTTATGTGAAAGCTAGTATATCAGCTGAGTAGCTTTCTCTACCCAATTTCTGCAAGTAGAATTGTAGGACTCAAATTATTTCTTGATTTATGTATGTATTTATGTATGTATTTACTGTGGTGTGTGTGTGTGTGTTTGTGTGTTCCTTTCCCAGTCCTTGAATTCAGGGCCTTGTCACTGACAATGAGCTATTTTTTTCCTCAAGGCCTGAGGTCTACTATTTGAGTCACTGCTTAATTTCAAGCTCCCTGTCCTATAGTTAATTGGATATAAAGGTGTCATGGATTCTCCTGGCCCAGGCTGGCTTCAAACTGCAATCCCCAGGTCTCAGCTTCCTGATTAGCTAAGTTTACAGGTATGAGTCACTAGTATCTAAGTCTCAATTTTTGTATTTTTGTACTGACCTTGACTTTTTTCACTCCATGCTTGTAAACTGGTATAATTCTCTGAAAAAAGAACTTGGACAGTTAGCCTATTCTATTAAGATTTATGCAAAAGCTATACCTGTGAATCTCTTTAATAGAGCCCTTCTCTGCCTTGACTGAGGGTCAATGCCTTTAAGCTTCTTAATGACAGTGTTGCTTAATTCAGAGAATAGGAGAGACACAGTTTTCATCGCTCTAAGCCCCTTTCATGGGATGGAATTTCCAGACAAAGCCTTTGATCTTTCTGAGGTCTTAATAAAAGTTCCATAGTTACACTATCAGCTTCATCTTTAGACCACAAATTTCTGGCAAGAATCCTTTATTTAATATCCACTCAGAAGCTGTTATCTTAGCATTATTTGCTATGTAGAGAGGCTAAGAATCTCTAAAGCCATCAAGCTCTGATTCCTTTCCCCTCTATTTTAAACTACTAGAAGAAACTACACATGATTTGAAATATTGTTAGCTCTTTAGACATATTTTGTATGTTATACAATTTCCTGCAAAAATGTACTAAATGTTCTACCGATATGTGCAAAATATCTCTCTTCCCTGATCTTCACTAAGATTTGCTTCACTCATTTACAGTATCTTCAAAGTCCATAGTTCTATGAACAGTGAGTCTAAGTCATTTTAAGTTTGCATGTGTATGTAATGTATATTAATTGTTCAGAGTAGTTACACCTTTGGCTTCTTCCTATAAATATACCAAACAATGCATGTTTAATCTCATATGTGGAAGTAAGATAAAAAATACAAACATGCATCATAACATACAGGTATATACACAAACAAACTGACCAAAGGATGGTATAAGGGGAGAAAGAAATATGACTGAAGTCTGGGGGAGAAAATATCTACTTTAGGAATATAAAGAATTTGAGATAATGGGAGGGGGAGAGGATACTTTAGTACAACATTAATACATTGTTTCTTAATTTAATTATCAGTTAGGGCAGATATTTAGGAAAACTGCTGATTAGACTATCTGTTCTCTTTAAAGCTGACCTACAAATGGTATGTAAATATGGAACACAAAGCACCAGTTGATATTTATTCAATATGTCTGTCTTGATTAAATATAACATAAAGAGTGCTGGGGCATTAAGAATTTTAATATGACATGAGACAGAACTTCGTTATTCTAAAACAGAAGTGTACGGAAAATATTGGAAAATACAGGAATAAAATCACCTTGGAAGTTAGAGGAAGGAATAAACATTTTACTCTGCCTGACCCAAGTGGAATCTAAACTGTGCATTTGTTCTCAAGAGCTCAAAAATTTTGTTAATTTCTCTATCAGAAAATCTTAGCACATATTTTGGTTGAGTTGTGCTTCAAATGCTGCAGTGGACCTTTCAATGTGGTAAAAACAATTCTGCTGGGAAATTAGGATTTGGTTCACCTGTGATGTGACATGAACATTGACTTCATTGTTCATATTGTATTGCAAAAGCAGTCTTCGCTGCTCAACATATGGAGTGTAGGTTACTAAAATATTACTGCATAAGACGCTGCTGAATCAAACTACCAGGATTAGTAATAGTTCTTAAGCATTTCTTCTAGCTGCCATCACTAATGATATAGCAGTTCTTCATGAGCAAGAGAGATTATAAATTTGTCTTATAATACTGATATCCTACATTGATTCATATTCAATTAATAAAAATTTTGTCTAATCTGCCCCTCAGTAGATGAATGGATCAAGAAAATGTGGTATATATACACAATAGGATTCTATGCCTCCATCAGAAAGAATGACACTGCCCCATTTGTTAGGAAATGGAAAAACTTGGAAAAAATTATATTAAGTGAAGTAAGCCAGGCCCAAAGAAACATAGGTCCCATGATTTCCCTCATTTGCAATATCTAGTATATGTATGAGTCAAGCGGAAAAAGTCAGATAATGTGATGTCAGGAAAATGAACCCTTAGATGTGTATTTTAATGTTTTTTTCTTTCATGCATGTGTTTCTAACACATTTATAAGATTATCTCTTTGTTGCTTTGTATGTCCCTCCCCCACAGTATAACCCCTGCTTTCACTATATTTGATGTCAGTATAACTTGTGGAGGAGATGAGGAAAAACAAGTTGTTTAAGGATACAGGTGGACCTGTTGCAACAATGAGAAGTACAAGTTGTCATGTCGAAAATGAACTTTACAATGTTGGTGTGGGGGCGGGGGGGGAAGAGGGGAGGATTGGGGGGGGTAGGGGGGATGTAGGGAAGGGATGTGAAGGGTAAACAAAGGAGGAGACTGCAATGCTTGATAAGAAATGTACGCATTATCCTGCCCATGTAATTGTAAGCCCTCTGTACAGTATGTTCACAAAAAAATAAAATAAAATTTTAAAAAAAACAAAAACAAAAAAACCAAAAAAATTTGTCTAATCTATGGAGTAGAAAATATTTAAAACAGATTGTTCTGACATTATTTGTTATCCCATGTTAACCTCATATTTTTTTTCTTTTTTTCCAGTATGGTGAAAATTTTAAAGATCATTTAATCATCTGTATAGAATTAAAGCAAGTCATATTACATGAAATAAGACAGCTGTAGAAAGGCAAAGTATGTATCTTCTTGCTAATATGAATCTTTAAATGTTGGATGAACTTATTGTTAGTAATTACTAGAGGCTGTGAAGTGTCAGGATGTGAATAGTGGTAGTTGGAATTTGGCTTATGTTGACCCACACACTGAAGTAAAAGCAACACATTTTGTTGTTCAACAGAATAGTGTGTGTGGGAGGGGTGTAGGAGTTTACAATTACTTGTTATATATTTTATAAATGACTAGAAGAAAGGAGTGCCAAGGTTCTAAACACAAATTAATGATAAAGAAATAGAAATGTTATTTATACTATTTTATACCTGTAAATATGCATAATTATTCATTATTAATACACATATTTTAATATTCAAGGACACAGTATGTTAATCACCTGGTTTGATCATTACATGCTATATACATGTGCTATAACCTACAGAGTTGTACAATTTAAGTAAACTATATTAAAAGTTGATTGAATGATACATGTTGGGTGAATAATACATGTAATAAATTAATGAAATTTCATCATAGTCATAACATTTTTGTTGAGAAAATAAAATTAATATTCCATTTGGGTCTAAATATGTCAGTATTATATATGCACAAATAAATATATAAATATTAAGAAAGAATACTGTTATCTCCAAGTTTACTATATTTTGGCGTTTAATGTTTCTTATGAGTTATATTGTAAAAATACATTATTTAAGCAAGCTAAAACAAGTTCTAGTGAATGATTCAGGATCAAGAATTTATGGCAAGTACAGTTGATTCAGTATAGTTAACTAAGTAGGATTGATTAAGAAAAAAAATAAAAACAATATATTTTAAGGTTTGTAATTTAAAAGTATGAAGAATTGGGCTGGGGAGGTGGCTCAGTGGTAGAGCGCTTGCCTTGCATGCCTGAGGTCCTGGGTTTGATTCCTCAGTACCAAATAAGCAAAAAGAAAAAGAGACCGGAAGTGGTACTGTGGCTCAAGTGGTAGAGTGCTAGCCTTCAGCTGAAGAGCTGAGGGGCAGTGCCCCAGGCCCAGAGTTCAGGCCCCACGACCAGACCCCCCAAAAAATTTAAAAAAATATGAAGGATAAACAAAAGGTTATAGCAAATAATTGCTTTTTAGACTTAGATGTCTATAGAGGTAAGATATATTTATGTAAATTCAAACTGTAAAACCAAACTGTCCAAAGATTATGATGAAAATCAGCTAAGTATATATTACTTCAAAATAGATATCAGTAATTGTAAGAAAAGCCAAATTTGAACATCAGTCAAATTCATCTTTTCAGATATTGTTATAAGGTATCTACATTGGTATATTTCTGTTATCCAGGGTTGTCAAAATAGACACTTATTACTGTATCTTTTCCAGAAGTTTTTTTAAACAAAGGACAATATGTCTGATCAAAAACATGTCATATCAATTCAGATGCTTACTTTTCCTGCACTTTATTCAGAATTGTGCTACCATCATTGCTTACAGAAAAACAATCTTATTATATATAGGTTTGTAAACTCAGAGTTATAATGAATCTAAAGAAATAATATCAACCCAAACCAGTTTGTACTGCATTTTTGGGTAATTCATCTTTTGAGTTTCAAATAAAACTCTCTAACATTGTAAATATCACTCCTAAGATTTGAACAAAGACCCCAGTGGGTCCTATTTCCTCATAACTAAAGAAATCATAAGTGATCTTTGCTGACACTTTATTACTCTGGCCTTCTTCCTTCCTAACCACCTGTAAATCTCACTCCATTCAAAGCACCCCCTTCTGAATCTTTAGCTGGGGCTCTATCTATTACTATATTGAATTTATAAAGGATGTGTTGACATGATCTTAACAAAAACTCTGTTGTAGCAAGGGAGAAACTAGGGAGAAAATGAGTTTCTTTGTTCAAACCACAGCAAACCAGATGGTTTTATAAGCTACAGTAGCTAAATAATATATCATTGATTCCAACGTGAATAATAAAGGTGTTTAGGGACAGCTTTCCTCATATAGGAGGTTTTAGTTTCCAATATCTAGCAATCTGGATACTTGCCATGGTAATAATTACTTTATGTGAGTCACAAAGCACTTCAAAGTAAAGAAACAATACAGTGGAAAGTACTTTGAAGAGCAGTTCATGAAACAGAATAAATGGAACATAAATTCCTATCTTATTTTATAACATCAAAGATCATGTTTGTTCTTAACTATACAATTACAGTAGACTGAACACTGCTCTTTTAAACATGTCTGCCCAAATTTATAGCAACCAGAACTATTTTGCATTAGCTTCTATCATAATCATTTGTTGGACTATTGCTTGAGTCATGTGAAAGGTTCAAAACCTACATATGAAACACATTTTGATAGTTTATAAAAAGGCAAATTCTGTTGTTTATTATAGAAAACTTAAAGTGAAAACTTTAAAGCATTAATTTAATAATTTTCCTTCTGGAAATAATTTCTCAGTTTAGAGTATATATTTATTTGAGAGAAAACAATGCAGTAATTTTCTTTAAAGAGCCCTATATCTTCCATATAACTGGGATTATAGATATACACCACCATATCAACCTTATTTATCGAGAAGCATATTGCTAACTTTTTGCCTTGACTGGCTTTGAAGCATGATCTTTCTAATCTCTGCCTCTTAAGTATCTATAAATACAGGCATTAGCCACCATATCCAGACCCAAAGTTCCTTTATCAGTACTTTATTGGATTTCTAGAATATTGTAATAGGTTTATTATAATTATTGTTAATCTTCAGTTGGGAGTGGAAATATGAGTTGTGTTCATTTGTTGATTGAATATTTTTGCAAAAGATATATGATATTACAGATACTATGTTAGGACTGAGTTATAAATGCAACATTCATATAATTCTGGCCTTAATAGGATGACAGACACATATTCTCTGAAGTAGACCAGCAGGTCTCTCTTATTTTTTTTTTTTTCATTTTTCTTTTTTGGTCAGTCGTGGGGCTTGAACTCTGGGCTTGGGCACTGTCCCTGTGCTCTTCAGCTCAAGGCAAGTGCTCTACTGCTTGAGCCACAACACCACTTCTGGTTTTCTAGTGGCTTTTATTGGCGATAAGAGTCTCACAGATTTTCCTGCCTGGGCTGGCTTTAAACCGTGATCCTCAGATCTCAGCCTTCTGAATAGCTAGGATTACAGGTGTGAGCCACCAGCGCCCAGCCTCTCTTATTCTTTCAAAATTTTCAAGTCCAAGTAAGGTTTTTTCTTGTTTTCAAACTGTTTTAAGGTTCCTATCTGTTGTATTTTGGAATATTAGAATATGGAATTAATCTGACAGTTCTGAAGATTTGTGCCAACTGCTGGCATAAATAGAAGATAGAGACCATTCTTTCTAGCTTTAGACAATTTTTCTCAGTATTCATATCTCTGGAGAATGCCTATATCTTGGACATAAATAGTCATATTGTCAATACTGTCCATATGTTGTCTAGATTCACAAGTCCAAATGTTATGTGAAACAAATCTCTACTAAAAGTATAATTGGATGAAAATAAAATCAATCTGCAAGAAAAGTTAAGTCTATAATCCTATAGACTGCCATGGGCTGGAAAGGTAGTTTAGTGATAGAGTTCTTGCCTTACATGTATGAGGCCCTGGGTTCAATTCCTCAGCACCACATAAGCAGAAGAGAAGTGGCGCTGTGGCTCAGGTGGTAGAGCGCTTACCTTGAGCTGAAGAGCTGAGGGACAGCGCCCAGACCCAGAGTTCAGGCCCCACGACTGACAAAAAAAGATAAAGTGAAGATAAGCAATTAGAAAACATTGTTACATTTTTGGTAGCAGATATTACAATGATATGGTCATACTTTTGAGATGAGTCTTTTTTTAAATTTTATTTTCTTGTAAAGGTACTGTACAGAGAGGGTACAGTTACATCAGTAAGGTAATGAGTACATTTCTTGTAGAGCATTGTTTTCCCCTCCTTGGTTTCCCTCCTACTATCCCTTCCCAACCCCACCTCCTCCACTCCTCTCCCCCACCACAGTTATAAAGTTCATTTCCAACCGAGTGTCTTGTGAGTCTCATTGTTGCAAGGGGTCATCCTGTATTCTTGTTTTAGCATTTTGTTATTCCCCTTCCCCTCCCCAAATTAGATAAATGTATATCCAAGTTGCAAGGTGCCAAAATCAAATACAGTGAAAACAGGGGAACAATATACAAAAGAAACAATAAAAATCTCATAGTACATTAAAAAAACAACAGAGAAAAACCTCTTGTGTCCATATCTTGGTGTTCATTTCGCTTAGCATCATCTACTATGGTCATATGTGCATAACTGTTAAGCTTTTCTGCTCATCTGATAAGATTATTCTAGATATATACTAATTATTGCAAAGGAGTGGGAATGCCTGTCAGAAAAGGCAATGTTTTGTAATTTCCTAAAATAACAAGGTATTACCTGACACATTTGATAGAAATGAAGTTATTATCAACTTAAAGTTTCTTATGAAGTTGAGATTCTCATTCATATTACTGTAGGCTATCCTATATTTCTTGGTATAGGATATATACTCAGATTCAATTTATCTCTATCTGTAATAGATTTGTATTTGGTTTTTTTCATTCATCTTCACTCCTTCTTTTAATTATCCACATGGAAAACATCTCATCTGGAATACTGTAATGGCCTTCATGTTAAGAAGATTACATAATAGCCTTACATTGCAACATTTGGGATTGGACTCTAGACTCTCTATCTTCATTCTCTTATAGTTCATCTCTGTAATGCTAAACAAATCAATTAGTCTTCAAATAAAAGTTGTCAAGTATGGTACATACTTCTTATGGTCATCCATATAAAATTCCATAACACAAATAGAGTGATTTGTGATTGGCATGTAATAACTCATATTAACTCACTAATATTACTTTATCTGTAGAAATTAAAATGTAGTAGTTATATTTGCATACAGCAGTGACATAATCCAAATTATGTCTTGTACTAACCTATCATAATCTCCTAATTAGTGAAAAGGCCTAGTATGATTTCATTGTTTAAGTTGATGTGCATATGCTAGACTACCCTAGTGTGGGTAGTTTAAACAGTATTCACTTAGAGTTGATGTTAAGTCCAAGCTAGACCATAAGCCTGGTTGGTTCTAGGTAAGGTCATTCTTCTAGTCCTATTGGCTGAAATTGGGACAAGATTTCAACATGAAAATTTTTGAGTGAGACAATTCAATCCATAGCATTAATGAAAGCTTAGTGTCAGTGGAAAATGAGATGAGAAGATAAAAATAAGATGTGACTCAATTCTGTTAAAGATTCATGGCATTTAAGATCTACTTTGCAGAAAAATGAAGAAAGCCTTCTAATCAAAGATGACTTTAAATTGTTTAGCAGAGATGGTGAGATGAGTGACACCTGTCATACATTTACAAAGAAAGCCCAGCACTGGTGGCTCACGCTATAATCCTAACTACTCAGGAGGCTGAGATCTGAGGATTGTTGTTCAAAGCAAGAAAGTCAGTGAGACTCTTATCTCTAATTAACCACCAGTAAAAACAAAAACAAAAAACAAAAACAGAAGTGACAGCTCAGGGACAGTGTGCAGGCCCAGAGTTCAAGCCCCACGACTGATATAAAAACAAAACAAAACAAAAACCTAAGAAAAGAAACAAATTAAAGGGATGATAGGAGCATATGATGTCTTTGTGACTTACAGACGTTAGTCCAATCTTCACTCACTGACACATGGAAGCACTGATTCCTAACCAATGAAAATTCTATTGGGTCTTTAAAATGAAATAGTGAATAAGAGATGGTGCTATCTCCAAGGATATTCAGGCCCAATAAATGTTGGACTAGAATAGGGAGGGAGTTTAGGGAATGACTCTCAGGAGATAGTAGTGGAAATGATGCATACTTAGACCCAGAATGAAATTCAGGAGATGGGCCTGCTCTACTGCTCCAAATAATATGGATCCATAGTAGTTTCCACTACAAGAAAAATGTATGAGCATTTGTGAAATGTTTAGAAATTAAAAGATTTAAGTCTAACAGATGATTAAAATCAGATTTACAGATCAATGTAGATATTTTATCCCTAGTGAACTGATCAAAGAACCTCAGTCCTAGTTAATACTAATTTATAATGGAAGATAATGACAATCACATGGTTCCGCTGCATTATGTGACTATTCATTATCTGGTAAAACACAAAGCCAATAAATTTTCTACCATATAGTCTGTGCACATAGCTAACATGTGCTACATTTTTAAACTTTAATGTGCAATTCACCAAATAAATTCTTGCCACAGACAGATACAAAACACAATAAAGACCTCCAGAGTGAACTCAGAATGTCTTGATTAGTACTTTGGGCAAAGCAGCATTCTAACTAGTTCATGGACACTTTCAGCTTTACTTAAATTCCCAATAAAAATTCTTTGTGACCCTGGGTGAAAATGGGAGGTAAGTTGGGATTTTATAGCAAAGGGCAAAGTGAGCTCAGGGGGAACAGGTCATAACTTTTGTTTAAAATGAACTTGCCAATTGGAAGAGGGTGGGAGCCAGTTTGTACAGCTGCAATAGAGTGTGAGAATGTTTCCAGCAACTTAATACATGTACTGTCTTTAGGCACCATGCAGTGGAAATTAGAAAATGGTGAAAAACAATTGCATCTGTCTCTCGTTTCTTCTTCAAAGGAATGAATTAGTGCAAGAAAATAAGATACATTACTATTCATGTATCTGTGAGAATTTTTCTGTTTTTTGTCATAGAGGAAAATTATAGACTTCACACACACAATAAAAAGGAAGATATTAGGCATATGTTGTTTTTTTCAATGTTTTACAGCTTAGGAGTTTTGACATTTTCATGATTTTATTAATGACTATATTTTGTATTAAGTTAAAATTTATGATTTTCATTTCTATAGGTTTTTGTGGATACCAAGGAATATTGTTGTTAACAGAATATTCAAGCAAAACCTTTGGGGAAAATAAAAATTTTCCAAGTATCTTGCCCATAATCAGCAGACCAGTTACAGAGAATTTGCACTTCATTGTGTGTGTGTGTGTGTGTGTGTGTGTGTGTGTGTGTGTGTGTGCTTTAAATAAATTAAAGGGTTTACCCCCATATATATATGTATTTATATATATATATATATATACACACACACACAGAGTATTCTATAAACTGCAGGTCTGTATTGCTCAAAATCCACTAGTCATATCTGGCTATGTAAGTAAAAATACATTTTGAAATTAATATCTTTCCAAATGCCTATGATTTATACCTATAATCTAGCTACTCAGGATGCTGAGATGTGAGTATCACAGTTTGAAGTCAGACTGAGCAGGAAAGCCCATAAGACTCTGATCTCCCATTAACCATCAAGAAGTTAGAAGGAGAGCTGTGGCTCAAGTGGTAAAGCATCAACCTTGTTTGAAAAAGATAAGAAACAGTACTGAGATGATAAGTCCAAGCAGAAGTACTGGCATGCAACACACACACACACACACACACACACACACACACACACACAGAAACCCAAACAGTCTTCATGTCCTCAGTTATATCAGCTCCATCCATGTTCTCACTAGCTGTGATATCCTCGAGTACCGTGTAACCCAACACACTCTGTAAAACATTTCCCCATCACAGTCATATCGAAGAGTACTGTCAATGTCTAACTTTGAGAGAATCATTATTGTCAATGAACTGATCGTTAAACAATACAGAAGAAATTAACTACTTAGTTAAAATGCTTATTACAAATTTCTTCAAATAGCTAAGATGATAGGAATGTAATAGTAAGAAACATTACTTCACAATTACTTCACATCAATGAGTTTGCAATTCTCAAAACTGCATCAGACCCTTTTGGGTTGTTTCTTCTTTAGAATGCAGTACTACACATTTGTTTAATTTTGAGTTTGTACATCAGATTCTATATAGCCATATCAGTCCACTGATGATGTCTCGCTAAGCATAGGAAAAGAACAAACATGCAAGTAATGATCAAGCAATAATACTTGAAATGGGTATTGTTCTCTGCTCCTACATTGCAATGTCAAATTTACTTATAACTTAATATAAAACCAAGAGGAAATGATGCCCATGTTGTGATCAATTGGGCACTCTGTACTCTGCAAACTGTTTATCATGCCACTGAGTATTCCAAGACTGAGGAACTTCAAGTAATTGAAGATAGAAAAGTTGCTGTGATGTAATCTACAACTGAATGGACAGAGAAATGCTTGCATGCTGCACTATTACTATATATACATCCCAAATTGACAGCAGCGGATAGATTGACCTTGTATAGAAAAACAAAACATGAAGATAGCTTTGTTTGAGGTAAGGTTCCATGTAGCCAGAGAGATAAAAAGAACAGAATGTGATGATTTCTTAAATATGAATATCTTCCCAAGTTTCTATTTTTTTGGCAAAAAGATTACCTGTTACACTTAGTAGTTACCTGTAATATATATGCATCATGATATTGTCAGTTGATATTTAAGGATAATTTTTGTCCATGAGGATTGCATACTTAACCTTACACTTATAAAGGATAATTTCCCTTGTTCTTAAATATTCTTTAAAGATTGTGGGAATAAAATGTGATACATTAGGAAGAGTCACTGTCATCCTTAAATTCTATTCATTTGCTTCCTTTCATTTGCTTCAGAGTCCATGTGTCCATATTGCAAATAAATTTGCACAATTATCTCAATCTGTAAAAGATTCCAGTAATTCTACTAGATAGCTCTTAGCCATAGAGAGCTATTAGCCATCTCTGAAAACCTTGTTCTAACTTTGTCTCTCTGCTCTTCCTTACTGTTAATTTCTAGGATGTTGTTCATTTAGACAATACATTTTATTCATCTACTATGATCCAAGTAAGATTCCATCTCTTCTTTCATGAACACACTTTTATTGGGTGTAAAAATATCCTTGGCTCAAGGAAAAAGCAGTGAAAATCAGAAACAAGGTCACCCTCCTGAGGCTTAATGTATTCATAAGAAGTAATAATAATAAAATATTAAATATCTAAGATTAAAGACAAGGCTATATTAATCAAATAAACTATGTAGGCTAGAAAATGTAAGTGGTTTGTCTCTAGTAGATTGTCAGAATTACATCTTTGAGGAAAGACAAATCAGAATATTTCCAAACAGAGTGCTGGGGGAATCCATAGAGCATTGGTAAGGAGAGAGACACACACACAGAAACAGAGAGAGAGACAGAGAGAGAGACAGACAGACAAACCGACAGACAGACAGACAGACAGACACAGAGAGACACAGAGAGATAAACAAGTAGAGAGAGAAACAGATAGACAGATAAGGACAGAGAGGGATAGAGACACAGAGACACAGAGACACAGACAGAGTGAAGGCCAGACAAATAAGAATGCTGTGAGGCTATGGAACTTTGTTTAAATATGTGACTGAAAGTCAGTGCAAATTATGAGAAAAGAATTGCGTGGTCTGTTGTAAGATTTTGAGAGATCCCACCTGGCTTCTACATGAGCAATATTGGAAGATCAATAACAGAATCCAGAAGAGCCTTTGGCAATTCACTGAAGTAGGTAAGTAAAGAAAACGACAGAGACTTGAACTACAGTGAGTATAGTGAACAGGATGTAAATTAATCAAGCTCAAGATAAGTTGGAAAATTAGATGAAATAATATTTGTTGATATGTTGAATATAACAAGTGAGGAAGAGATTATTACGAAAGAAAACTTAAATTCTTGTTTAAAGCAACTAAGTAAAACTCAAGCAGGTACAGTGTATGTGTGCATGCTGTGTATGTGTGTGCATGTGTTTGTGTGCATGTATTTGCTTGGGTTGTTATAGAAAATTCATGCTTATTGGTGGCTCACACATGTAATTCCAGCTTACTCAAGAATCTGAACTCTGAGGATCACAGTTCAAAGCTATCCCAGGCAGGAAAACCTGTGAAACTTTTATCTCCAATTAACCACTAGAAATCTGGAAGTTGAGCTGAGATTCAAAGTGGTAGAACACTACCCTTGAGCACAAACAGCTTAGGGACTGTATGTAGGCCCTAAGTTGAAGCTGCAAGGGTGACAAAAAAAAAAGGCATGCTTTACATATGAAAACTTTGAATTGACTTTAGCCATAGCAGCAGATATAACCAGTTGAAAGTTGAAAATTGTGTAAACACTTTGGAGACTGAGAGTCATCAATGTGCTGATGACCTTAAGACACCAAAGAACTGATTGACATGATCTGTAGAGAAAGAACAGGGAGCAGAGGCTAAAGGAGTCAATCCTTGAACCCTGAATTATACTGAAAAAAGCAAAGAAAGGAACTGGCATATGGGAGTTGGTTCTTCCATTAAGCTACCAAAAAAAAATAATAGAGGTCTCAGCCAAATTATTCAGCGCTATTTTTGTTCCTCATATCTCCCTAGTATATTCTTTCTTACTTAATTAATCAGTGAGAAATAATCTTATCATGAATAAACTCTCATGATATAATTGTGGAATAAACATACATACTTGAATAATTTTGTGATCTGGTAAAATTTTTTTGACATATTATGTGAAAAACAAATGATGAAAAGTGACACTTCAATCTAGTAAAACATGGAAGACAATCATGATGTAGTCCTGTCAATCAAATATTTTATTTCTTTTCTCTAAATTCTCAACATTTAAATAGGCAGTTCAACTGTCTTAAATTTGTTTTCACCTCTTCGATTACATAATTAAAATCTTTTCATATTCTGTGTCATATTACTTTGTTTAGAGAATAAGGTCCCTTTCTATCACTACACTTATATCTATTACTAACCATAGTGGAAAGCCATCTATGCTGAATGCATACAAGTTTCCATAAGAGCTCAGTCATAATCCATTGGTTCAGTGAGTCAAATTTTAAGTTCAACACATGTAAGACTAAACTCTGTGGATATAGTCTACAGGCTCTCTGGTAGCACACCTATGCCTGCAGGCAGGTATCTGCAGATGATTGGCTTCAGGTGTTTGCCTGCAGGAGCTCATTGAAAGTCAATGCAAATGAGGCCATTTTCCATAGCAGAAGATATTAACCTGCAGGAACCTCGTAGGCACAGGTGTATTTTGGGACTATAACAACATAGTTTTTAAACATATGTATAACATTATACATTAATCATGAATACTAGGTCAGGTAAGTAAGAAGTATCGAATAAAATGGAGGAAAAGGAGGTGGGATAATAATAGGATGGTTCATTTGGAGATAATATTTTAAATACTTTTCTCCATCTCGTGCTTGATGCCTGCTACGAAGTTACTACTCAAATTTCCATGGTTGTTAGAAACAATAATTCTTAAAATTATTAAGGTAACATAATGATTAATGAGAGCCGAATTAAATTTATTTGAAATTTGAATATGCTTTAATATTTGAATAATATATTTTAATCACAAGAACCAAAAACCAAATTATCTAGTAAATACTTGAAAAAAAATCCTTTGAATGTACTAAAGAGTTAAATGCAATGTTCTTTTGTATTTTTTTTTTTTTTTTGAAATTTAAGAAACTGTTGGTGGGGATTTGAAAGAAGCCACAATGTCTTGTGCATATCATGTAGCCTTCAAATTTAAAATGTACATTTGACATTTGCAAGGGATTTAGTTAGCTCCACTAAAATTTCTTATGCAGGTGGGTGCTTAATAAATAATTTTTGATGATGAGCAGGAATGTGCTGTATATAGGATTGAAGCATATGCTCTATGATATTAAGAAGAAAACATATGTTTAACAACATTTCAATCCAAGTCTGGGACATATTGCCTCCATCCTTTATAGAACAACTTCTCCAAAAAGGCCTCCTTCTCTTGAAATAAAAATGTTTTAAAATCTAGGAATGTTCTCCTGATTGAGTTCTTCTTCCTCCATGCCAATAGTATAACCTTCAAAAATATAAGGCTGATGATGTCTGCCTTTCTTAAGAACTTTCAGGGTCTATATGGAGCACCAGGGACCCTGTCCATACATATGATCTGAATCCAGACTGTTTTGGCTTTCACTCTGCTCCCAACTACTTCATTCAGCAGCAGCTGCATTGTTCAATGTTCTCTGCACACCACATGAAGTTTCACACCTCCATGCTCTTTTTAGTACTATTTAATCAGCCTGGAATGTGTTTTCTAAGCTTCTCTGTATGTTAAGCTTGACTCAGAATTTAATTCCTCTTTTATAAGTTCTTTTCTCAGCATTCTTCCCAGATTTTCTGTTCTTCCTCTGTTCTGTCCCATTTGATTTCTCAGCTAACTTTCAAGTTGGACTCTTATTTGTAACCTCACACTTTCTCTTAGCTTGTATTTATTAAGTGTGGGATAGAGCAGAGGCAGCTACAGGGATAACTATGCTAAAGTAATATTCTTCAAGAGATTATTCACATATATTAAGGTCATTCCAAGTGTTCCATTTATTACTTTTGGTAAATAGCTTTTAAATTTCAAAAGTCATATAGTTTTAGAAGACAAACTTAAATATTAAAGCCATATATAATATACAGAGAAAATATGTAAAGTAGAAAATAGTTAAATTACTTCAGTTCCCTAATTCAAAAATTAACACTTATACAGATTGATGTATATACTCTTTCAGAGCTGGGCTTTCTATCTGTAATTACACAACATTTTTGTACATATTTATTGAGTACAATATGATAATTCAGTACAAACATGCAATTGGTAATGCTCATATTAAGATAATTAGCATTTCTTCTCAACATTTTTATATGCAGGAAATTTTAGATTATTTTCAAGTTTAAAATACATAAAACTGGGGCTGGGAAGGTAGCTCAGCAGTAGAGTGCTTGCTTCACATGTATGAGGCCTTGGGTTCAATTCCTTAGCACCACATAAGTAGAAAAAGCCGGAAGTGGCACTGTGGCTCAAGTGGTAGAGCGCTAGCCTTGAGCTGAAGAGCTGAGGGACAGCACCCAGGCCCAGAATTTAAGCCCCACAACCGACAAAAACATATACATTTGTGTGTGTGTGTGTGTGTGTGTGTATATATATATATATATATATATATATACATATATATAAAACTTTTTAAACTCTTGTATTATATTTATATAATTGTATAGCATGGTTTCAATTCAACACAGCAATTTATATAATGTATCATGATTAATATCATACCTTCCGTTATTATCACTGATTTCATTTATTCACACCTCACTCACCCCCTAATGTTAATTACTTCTATTTTCCTATATGTATGTTGAATGTTTCTTTTTATATGTGTCTTGATTTTTTTTTTTGGTCAGTCATGGGGCTTGAAATCTGGGCCTGGGCAATGTGCTTCAGCTCTTCAATTTAAGGCGAACACTCTACTACTTAAGCCACAGCACCACTTCTGGGTTTCTGGTGATTAATTGGAGATAAGAGTTTCCTGGACATTCCTGCCTGGGCTGGCTTTGAATTGGGAGTCTCAGATCTCAGCCTCCTGAGTACCTAGGATTACAGGCCACTGGCAGCTGGTTGTGTCTTGATTTTTATCAACTTGTGGTAGACTCACTATTTTTGCAGTGCAATCCAAGGGCTTGAATTCAGGGCATGGGTGCTGTCCCTGAGCAGTTTGTACAAGGTAATGCTCTATGACTTGCACCACAGCTTCATTTCTGGCATTTTTATTTTTTAGGTAGTTTATTAGAAATAAAGTGTTTCACAGAATTTCCTGCACTGGCTGGCTTCAAACCATGGATCCTCAGATCTCAGCTTTCTAACCTCCTTAGTAGCTAAAATTTATTCTTTCTAAATACCAGTTTTTATTTTGGACATGTCAACATTATATTGCATATATTTGTACATATTTACTTCTCTAGCAATCTGTAAGACTCTTAGCTCTCCAAAAAACTGGTTGTGGAACTGTAGCTCAAGTGGTTGAGCATTAACCTTTAGCAAAAATGGACAATGCTCAGGCCCTGAGCTCCATCCCCAAGACAGGCAGAATGAAGAATGAATGAATAAATACATACATTAATGCATGCATTCATTCATACATACATACATCCACAAATAGAGAAATGTAAGAAAATATATAGAAAAATTAATACTTGCAATAAAGGATGCTTACTTTGTAAAATAAGAGTATGTTTCAACTTGATTAATAATTTTCCCTCATCATAATTACAGCATATTCTTTTTTTTTTTTTTTGTCGGTTGTGGGCCTGAACTCTGGGCCTGGGCACTGTCCCTCAGCTCTTCAGCTCAAGGTTAGCCCTCTACCACTTGAGCCACAGCACCACTTCCGGCTTTTTCTGCTTATGTGGTGCTGAAGAATCGAACCCAGGGCCTCATGCATGCAAGGCAAGCACTCTACTGCTGAGCCACCTTCCCAGTCCAATTACAGCATATTCTTTAGAGTTATATGCTTCATATTTATCTTAGAAGACAAACTGGAAAGCAGCAGGGAGGGGACATTTTTATCACAGCCAAATATTGCTCTGTGTTCTCTGGAAATATGTTCAATATCTGATGATACAGTGGACACAGTGGAGGATGAAACCATGAGAGCTATCGAGACCTTTCCATTTGTGCTAGTTTCCTCAGCCATGCCTCCGCAAATAATTATTTTTCTCTGTAGACACAATTTTGACCACATGGCATTGAACCTAACAGCTTTCTTTAATTAATTAATTAATTAAAAACAACAACAACATACACCTGATGACTTAACTGTCCACACTGAGTTGACTCCTAGCCTCTCTTGAATGAGTGGGAAGCCAGCAATACAGTCAGTCTCTTCTGTAAATGTGTGGGGAATTTGCTTTCTAGATTTACTTCTGATTACCAATAATAGTTTGTACAATCAAAGATTCCAGTGCAATGGATGCATTCCAACAAAAAAATTTATAGAAGTTGAAAATAAAAATCTTATACATATTTACTCACCCTGCCAGGATCATCTTTTAACATTTTGGGTAATTTAGCATTTCCTGATAAATTGGTGACTATTTCTCTGGTGTTGTATGATCACTAATTAAAAAAAAAGACTCATAATTTTCTTTTGTAGTGTGTTTTCTTAATCTCATTTTTCAAATTCATGAATTATAAAACTGGAGCCATAGGGCTTCATATTATTTCAATTGAAATGTTAAATTTGAATATTTGGTTATGGTTCATTTGTCTAGAAGACTACTAATACATTTTTATATATTTTGAATTCTTTCTCAATCACACTAATTATTAGAAAGCTGTAGTCAGAATTTCCCATGATCAAATTCACAGTCCTGCATGCTTGGGATTTGGTCTTAGTGTGTGCATTTAAATGTTTCGGCATGTCCCCTCTGTCCTTGACACTGGAACAGGAACAAATCTATTTACTACATGATACTAGGATTAAAAATATCATAACATATTGGGGTAATATCAATGTAATTTATCCATTAGCAAACTTTTTTTCAGCAAGCAGATATCTACGAATAGAAGATTACAAAACCTCATAACAACATTAGTTCTAGCTGAAAGAATTTGCCTGGAAGTCCTGAAACCCCATAGAATTGTATCAAACTGCTACTTGACATCCAATTGTCAATTTTACTTGACATATTAATCCATCTCTCCCTTGGCTATGCTTTGGTGAGTCAACTGCACTGAATTAATCTGAAAGCTAGTGGATGGAATTGGATAATAATTTTGTGAAAGCAGAAAACCATGGGAAAAAATGCACAAACTCACTTCTGGGTAAGCATTGTTGTAATAGCATTTAAGTAAAGCTGTATATTAGCTGTCAATTCATATGCACTATGAATCAGAAAACAGTTATTTCCAAAGATCCTACCTCGATGAATTAAGTGGATATTATATTCAAAGAATCTGGAGATGTAGTATGAGTTTATATTTTCATTAACTGACATACTATCCTAATGTACAATCTCAAGCATGATACTGAAAGCATACAGAGAATCTTCTGCACCTTAATCCATTAGGGCAACTATAGTTCTGAAGTTGTTTAATAGTTCTTAGCCACTGGTTGTTTACCAGTGGTATTATTTGAAGATATTCTAGACAGTTATTTTCTGGTGAGTTTTAATAAAGTTGATATTTTTCAAGTTATTATCAATACAACATAAGTTAATTGTCAGGAATGATGTGACAGGCCTTCTTTCAACTCACCTCTGAATTTCCCCCATAAAATATACTTTATGAAATAACCAGATTTTACCATTTGATAATAGCCATTTTGTGACTAACTTAATTTGAAATGAAAGAATATTCAAAATACAAATTTAATGTAAGAAAATTGCCAAAGTGATTCTTATTTCTCAGTGCATCTGATATTTTTAAATTGCATTTTTATTGTAAAGATACTGTACAATGGAGTTACATTTACATGAGTAAGGTAATGAGTACATTTCCTATTGAGCATTGTTACCTCCTCCTTTGTTTTCCTCTACCATCCCTTCCCTCCCAACCTCCCCAACTTCCCATGCCCCCAAGCTGTAAAGTTTGTTTTTAATATAGTTTCTTGTACATTTCATTGTTACAATGGGTCGACCTGTTTCCTTATTTCAGCATTTTGTTATTTTCCTTCCCTTCCCTAAATTAGAAAAATACTGGAGTCAAATACAGTGAAAACCGTGGTGGTACCATGGAGGAAGAACATACAAAAGAAACAAAAAAAATTATAAGTACATTAAAGTACATTATAAGTACATTTAAAACAACAGTAACAATAAAACCTCTTTGTGTCCCTATCTTGGGGTTCATTTCATTTAGCCATGACCCAGCAATCCCCTTTTGGGCATTTATCCAAACCATCACAAACAAGGCCATAAGAAAGCTACTAGCAAAACTATGTTTATTGCAGCATTATTCACCATAGCTAAGATATGGAACCAACCCAGATGCCCCTCAGTAGATGAATGGATCAAGAAAATGTGGTATATATACAATGGAATAATATGCCTCCATCATAAAGAATAACACTGCCCCATTGTTAGGAAATGGAAAGACTTGGAATATATTATGTGAAGTAAGCCAAAGAAACCTAGGTCCCATGGTTTCCCTTATTTTCAATAACTAGTATATGTCTAAGACAAGCAGGAAAGTCAAAAGCTATGTACATATGACCATATAAAATGATGCTAAGCATCTGATATTTCCAGGAAAATAATTAAATTTTTTTCTTTTCCTTCCTCCTAGGAAACTTTAAAATGTTTGTCCAACTTAAAATGTTAAATAAAAATTAAACAAACATTTTGAAAATTCTTGTGATTAACTTATGTTCAGGAAAAACTCTGGAATAAAAAGAAGTAGCAAGAATAGAAGACTATGACTTAGTTGTTTGGAATTTGCCCTTATAAATTTCCTACTATACATATATTAAAATTGTATATAAGGCTTGAATTCTATAACAAATATTTTTATTAAGCTGTCAAAAATTAATTTAGCACAGTAATACATAAGAAGAACACATGTCACCTTTTCAATTTTATGAATGGATTCTAGAGGATCAAAATACATTATTTAATGTATAAGGCCCTATACGTCAAGAAAGTTTTTCAAAAGAAAAAAAAATTAGTTAAGTGCAAATTGTAGTTGTACTTGTTGTCATGTTAGGATGTTTTCTCATCCCGTGTTTAAACTCAAATTTTTTTTTAATCTCAAAGTTTTTAAAATATATTTTGTTACCTTTAAGTAGTATATAAAGGAGTTGCCATTTAAAAAGCAGCTCATGAATACAATGCATTGCCACTCCTTTCATCTTCCTCCCCATTTCACCCAACCCTAGACCTTTTCTCAATTTTCTAATTTTGTAGGATATACATTCAGTTCTATGACTGCATTTTCCTTCCCTTCCTCTTCTCATTCAGCTACACTTCCCTTTTGAGTACCTGTATTCTGGTGTTTATTTGGTTGAACTGTGAGTTAGCCTTTCTAAAGAATTACAACTTTTGAATTCTCCTCAAACTCTACCATGTATTGGTTACTCTATTTGTGTACACTTGCATATCACCCTAGAATATTAGATATTATTCTACATAATATATATCATACAATATGTATAATTATATATCATATATTATTACTTAAATATTTACAAATTAATTGTAGATTCGACAGATGAGAGAAAACATGCATTGTTTATCTCTCTGAGCCTGACTTACTTCACTTAACATATTTCCATGTCTTTCCATTTCTTTCTTTCTAATGGATGAGTAAATTTTCATTGTGTATTTAAGCCACATTTTTTTATTCCATTTATCCATTGAGGGGCATGTGGGATGATTCCAAACCTTGGTTATGATGCATAACACTGAAATGAACCTGTTTGAGCAGGTGGTTATATTTTATTCTAGTTTATAATCTTTGGGATAAATGCCTAAAAATGGAATTGCTGAATCACAGGGGAGTTCTATGTTTAGAGTTTGAGGAACCTCCATACTGCTTTGTAAAGTGGTCGACCTGTTTACATTCCCACCAACACTGTACTAGGATTCCTTTTCACCCCCATATCTGCAGCAGCATCTGTTATGGTTTTTATTCTTGATTGTAGCCATTCCAACTGAGCTGAGGTGGAATCTCATTAACAGCTTTTTCTTTTTTTTGGCTGTTGTGGGGCTTGAACTCTGGGCCTGGGCGCTGTCCTTCAGCTCTTCAGCTCAAGGCCAGCGGTCTACCACTGGAGCCACAGCACCACTTCCGGTTAGTGGTTTATTGGAGGTAAGAGTCCCCTCGACTTTTCTGCCTGGCCGGCTTTGAACCGTGATCTTCAGATCTCAGCCTCCTGAGTAGCTAGGATTATAGGCGCGAGCCACCAGCGCCCGGCTTACCTTCTTAACTCTGTCCTTTGTCATGTAGACACTTTTTAGTTTGATGAAATCCCATGTATCAATTTTTTCTTTGATTTGTTGTGCCTGCAAATTTTATTCAGAAAGTTTCTGGCCTGTCAAAGTTTCATGGTTTCAGGTTCAGGTCTTACACTGATGTCTTTGATATATTGCTGGTTAAGAACTTTGGCAAAGTAGGAGGATCAAACCACAGGGGAAGGGCGGAGGGGGAAAGGGAACAACAGTGGAATTTGATATGCCAACAATGAGAAGATTGAGACTGAAATCAGGAAAATCACTCTATTTGCAATAGTCTCAAGAAAACCAAATACCTAAGAATCATGCTAAACAAGGAATTGAAAGATTTCTACAATAACATATATATATATATATATATATATATATATATATAATTTTGAAGAAGGAATGGAAGAGGCACAGGAAGTAGAAAGACATTCTGTGCTCTTGTATTTGCAGAATTAATATTGTGAAAATTGTTAATACTGCCCAAAGCATTCAAGAGTTTCAATGCAATACTCATTGAAATTAGAACATCATTAATCACTGAGCAAGAGAAAAACATCCAAAAAAATTATATAAAACAACAAATAGCCCTAAATTGCAAAAGCAATCCTTAGCAGAAAGATATAGGGCTGGAGGTATAATAATACTAACCTCAAATTTTACTGAAGAGTTATATAATGAAAAGAGCTGGTACTAGCACAAAAACAGCCTGAGGACCAATGGAACAGAATAGAAGACCCAGAAATAAACCTACAGGTCTATAGCTACTTGATAAGGGAGCCAAAAAGATAGGTTGGAAGAAAGACAATAGAAGACCCAGAAATAAACCTACAGGTCTATAGCTACTTGATAAGGGAGCCAAAAAGATAGGTTGGAAGAAAGACAACTTCAACAAATGGTGCTTGAAAATCTGGCTATCCCTATGCAGAACACTGAAACTAGATTCCTATTTATCACCTTGCAGTCATATCAATTCAAAATGATAATTTTTTTAAACTTGTTAATTTCATAGAATGAGAAATAGTAAGTAAAGCAAGTGCAATGGTGCTTCAAACCATGTCCACTAAAATGGGCATGCACTCCTAAGTTTCTGTGAATGCTGACTTGAATTGAATTCTATGGTTCCAATAAGATTATTAAGAAATTTGATGACAAAGCTTTAAAAAAAATAGTATCGTTATCCTTAAAATATCAGAAAATTTTCTGTGTGCAAATCAAGTGTGTTCATTTCAGTTTAACATTGGGAAAAACTTTCAAAAGCAATCTGATGTTAGGTGGAAGTAATCTATGTCCTTTGCAAACAAATTTTCAAGACTAAAGGACTGGTGTGGTAAGTAGAATAGGTTTTAAAGTCATAGCTGTGAACTTATAACGTTGTTATCAACGTAGTTACCAAAGCCTCTTCTGTTATTATTCAAATAAGACTTTAGGATTTATCATCTTTCAAATAAACGTGTATCTTTGAAAGTGTTAATATTTTACAGTGAGCAAACAATCTTCAATTTAGATATATAAATGGAGACAGATAATGTTCCTTATAGTTGAGGGAATAAAAACATTTTTAATTGCATATTTTGTGTTGATGTTCAGGTCTGTAAATATTCCCTTGATTGGAGAAAGCATTAATATCCACTCAAAATACTAAAGACAGTTCAATTCTCTTTTGTTGTTGTTTGTTTTTGTGTTGGTCGGTAGTGGGCCTGAACTCTGAGCCAGGGTGCACCACTTTCTGCTTTTTCTGCTTACATGGTGCTGAGAAATCAACCGAGGGCCTCAGGCATGTAAGGCAAGCACTCTACAATTGAGTCACCTTCCCAGCCCAGGACAGTCTAATTCTAAAGAGGTACTTTGAGTAATTATAGATTATCCTAAAGATAAACACATGTATAGTACCATGCTTGAAATATCTGGAGGGATTACCCTGAATGATTTTGCTATAATTGGGGTTTTACATGTTGTACAAGGCCCATATGTTAAAGGAGCTACCTTCAACTTCCCACTATTAGGAAGTTAGGGATTCTGGAACTTCAATTTCTTTTCCCTTTTTCTCTGCTTTCTGGCTGCCAGGAGTGGAGCTGTCTCCTTTTGCCACTTTTTGCTACCATGTCCTTCCTCACCAAAGGCCCAGACTCAATGCGGCTACAACCTGAAACCTCCAGAAACAATGATCCAAAGTAGCTCATCCTTTTTTTTAGTTGGTTTATCCAACACCAGAAAAGCTAATGCATTTATATCACAGCTGTACCCCAGCTTCTCAAAACAATGTTTTACAGTACATTAAATTTGAAAATTCAACTCAGCTCTGTTGTTACTTCCACCATATTAACTTATAGTTTTTCTTTAGAAATGATTGGCAGCATGATTTCTAATTTCACCTATTGCAGGGGGAAATCAATTCTTGTTTCTTATGGAATCATGCATTTTACATGAATTTGTATGCATTTAAATTGTTAGACCCTTTTCTTGTTCAGAGACACATTCTCAGCAGGATTTTGGTTTTATTTGTTTGGGTGTTGTGAAAATTGGTTTAATGTTATTATTTTGATTGTCTCCAAGGATCCATACCTCATGATAGGAAAACGATCATAATTAGAAGAATATGTGAAGTTTTTTGGACCCTCAAAAATGCTGCTTTTTGTTTGTTTGTATGGTTTTTTTTTTTTTTTTGCCAATCTTTGGGCTTAAACTTGGGGCTTGGGTGCTGTTCCTGAGTCTTTTTATGCTCAAGACTAGCGCTCTACCACTTGAGCCACAGCACTACTTCCGGCTTTTTCTGAGTTGTTTATTGGAGATAAGAGTCTCATGGACTTTCCTCCCTGGGCTGGCTTGGAACCATGATTCGCAGATCTCAGTCACCTGAGTAACTAGGATTATGAGCCATTGGCGCCCTGGGCGGAGGGAGGGGGGTGGGGGAGCTAGAGGGAATTCAGACTAAATTGCGATTATGGGAATGTGGGGAGAAAGGGAGGATATCCAAGCATCACACAAAATCACATAATGCTGAGAACTATTGCGTAACATTTAAGATGTTGGCTTAGCAAATGTCCAAACTTTGGTTTTAGGAGAAAAACAAGAGTAGATATCATGTGGATATAAAAGCAAATCATACAACTCTAAGAATAAATCAGTTGTCATGTGTGCATGAGGTGACTACCTCTGCGTTTATCCTATTTACAAAATACCAATTTAGTCAAAATAAGTGACCAAGCACCTTATGTGTCTTATCTCAGAGGACTTAAAAGTTTCATTTGTCCTTTTGCTTTTGTATGTTTTGCCCTTGCTACTTTAGTAATACAGATTTTCTAAACTCCATTCAGTGACAAACCTAATCTGTGAGGTAAATTCATAATGATGTGATTGGTGATGAATTCAGATTTTTAATCTGCAAGTTTATTCTAAACCAGATAGTGCAAAGTTAAAAAACCTGAGTTAAAATTAAATTCTGATTAGTTCACAAAGTGTTCTATGGATTATATTTCTTCAGCATCATAATTAGGTAGCAGCAAAAAAAAAAAATAAATAAAAGTAAGGAGCATTTTCATAAAGCCATTGATCAAACTTTAAAAAAATAGCTCTCACTTTACTATTAAAATCAAATTCTATTCCTGCTAATTTTCTTTGTTATTATTTATTCAATGGCTGTAGGGTCAAACCCAGCTCTCCTTATTATTCAATTAATTATTTATAAATGACTAATGTTACAGTAACCTTTTTGCAACTCCCAACTAAAATGTCTAAGAAAAGATGTATTCTTGGGCTAAATTGATAGAGAGATAAAAAGGTATTGCTGAGTCAGCTGAACATACCATTTTGCTTAGGGTAAGCATTTCAGTTTCACACACAGAAATCTAGTTTTCTCTTTTTTCAAGTTTGTCAATTGTTTAATGGCATGATAAGACTGTTACTTCTCCCGTTATATAAGAATGATTATGCAATTGCCAATTAAAATCTTATAGCACGTGTGTCTATTAAAATAACTATGTTGTTCATCATTTAAAAATATATTCTAATATTAGCATATACAAAATTAATTATGCAGACTGCAATATTCCAAGATATGAGAAGTTTAATATTTGTATCTAACAGATAATCATTGTCATAAATGAGTTTCAAATTATTTATACTTTAAGAAAGCAAATTAACAGTGATAATAAAATTGGACTTTGATTTGTGGACTTTGTTGGGGCAAAGTAGCGTTTTGTACGATTGAGTTTCATTGTACTACCAAGTCACATTCTATTTCTTGCTGATTCCTACTGACTTCCATTCCACTGCTTCTTTTTGTAGTCTTTTTCTTTTTCTATGTGCTAATTCTTAGGGAAAATTTAAGCACTCTCCTTTGTTTACTTAGTTCTATGTCTGCTTGTTTCCACATGTTCATTTCATGAATTGCCATTTAAATTCCCTGCATTAAGACATTTATCAGACTGCATACAAATTTAAGGAAGCTCCCAAGCTCTTCATAGCTTCTGCCCCTACAGACTGTCAAATTTAATGATAAAAAGTAAACTTGTCAAGGTTTTTATCAGTAGTTTTTTTTCTCATTTAACCTTTAATATTTCCTTGAAATATTCTGACACCAGTTCAATGTATTTCAAGAAAATTCATAATGATTTCTCTTTTTTTGAACAGATTTGACTAGGAGGTAATTTACAGATCATGTAGCATTATAACAATATAAAATTATATAAATCATAACTTTTTGAGTTGCATCAATTCTGCAGTACACAGAAATAGGTGAACAGTTATTTTTTCTTACATAACTTCACAAGTTACTATGACATTAGATTTAAATAGCTTTTCTATAATATTAAAATCAATTTCTTGAGATATTTTTAAACCTAGAAAAAAACTAGAAATGACATATGATAACAGAAAAACGATCACTCATAATAAACTAGCACCTATTTGTACAATTATTTCTATTCTTTCTTTCATGTAATTTTTTTTAATAACAAATGAGCACTAAATAACAAAATTTGTTCCTGTCTTTAAAATAAAGCTGTTCCTCCAGATTCAGATTACAAACATTTCTTCAGATTTTACAGATATATTTTGTAGATCAATTACACCTGCAGTTTGCAGCCTGTCCTTAAGCTTTATTTCTGTCTTTGCTTTTGCTGGCTGTTTCATATTGTTTGAATTGCCTGTTGCTTGTTTGCATAAGCTTTGTAGCAAGCCCTTTCAACCTTAATTCTATCATCTACCACACAGATATAATTGTAGTTATATGACAAGTAACATCATGTGTCAATGTGAAGGGTGATTTTTTTTTCATGGTATGAATATTTAATTCAAAAGAAATTTAGTAAACAGATGTGGGTAGGTATCATCCTAAAAGTTGAGACTGTACTAGAACAAAAATTCATGCCTCCACAAGTAAGGGTAATTTCTCCATCATATTGCCTTTGGACTCTTAAATAAAGCTGTGCATGTGTGTGGGGGTATATTTGTATTGATATTCTTAGGATATTTTTAGGATATTGGTCCTAGCTAGATATTTGCCCTCAAAGGCAAATATGGGCTTCCATTTATTTTTTGCTAAAAATGTGTGATAATGTCAGACATGGTGGTTCATCCCTGTAATCCCAGAACTCAGAAAGAAGAGAGAGAAGGATGATGAGCTTGAGCATAGACTGGGTGACATAGAAAGTTTCAGGTCAGCTTAGGATATTGGGCTGTACAATACTGAGTTTCAAAAGAAAATTTTAAGATGATAATAAAAATGTAAAATATTGGTTTTAGAATTGTGTTCTGAGGGGCCTCATACCTGCAATTTAGCTATTCAAGAAGATCATGGCTCAAAGCCAGCCTAAGCTATAAAGCAACTAGCAAAATGCTAGGCTGTAGCCATGACTCAGTGGTAAAGCACCAGGTAGGCAAGTGAACACAATACTTTGCTTCAAACTCTAGTACTGGCAAATATATATTGCAAGATCTGACCTGGGAAGGCAGAGCAGACCCCTCCCTCCTCTTGACTAAGTCTCTGCCCAGTACCTGCATCACCTAGGTAACTAGTGCACCTGGAGAGAGTCACCTCCCGCTCCCTAAGATCACCACACCTTCTTCCCCACCCTGGCCTTGATAAAGATGTGGTTCAACCTTTTTCCTAGCTGCATGGGCTTCCAAGTTTACCAGAGGCAGCCTGCAGATCCAAAATAAACCTTTCCCCTGTCTGAATACCACTTGCTGTGCTCTCTTTCCTTCCTTGGCTGCCTATTTAATTTTCCTAACATATATGTCCTGTTTTTGTTTTTGTTTGTGTGTGTGTGTGTGTGTGTGTGTGTGTGTAACACTATTCTATTTTCAGCATGGACTGAAAAGCATTGATAATAAGATGGTGATTCTAGAATGTTTGGTAGGCATTTGGAACAAAGACAAGATTAAGGCCTTTAAAATAATGTCCTGTTCTCATATAAGAAGCAAGAGGTATTTTCCAATTAATTTACATGTAGTATTTCATCTCTCAAGGTTTTAGGGACTTCATGAGCTTTAAAATAAACTAAAGCAAAACAAAATTAATATATCAGAAAAGATAGATTTGAGAATCCAAAGACCATCTTGGAAGTAATTCCCTTTGGCTTGTAAAGCATGAGTACAAAGGCATGTGTGGGTATGTTTGTGTCTGTGTCCATATGGATAAGGTGCAAAACCAGATAGACATGCTTGTTTTTGGTTTTGTTTTTGTTTTTATTGTGAAAATACCATACAGAGGGGTTACAATTACATGGACAAGGTAATGAGTACATTTCTTATCAAGCATTGTTGCCTCCTCCTTTGTTTCCCCTTCCCATCTCTTCCCATCTCCATCCCCATCCCCAGCTTCCCCTGCCTCTTGTACATCTCATTGTTGCAATGGGTTCACCTGTATCCCAATTTAAACAATTTGATTTTCCTCTTCCCCTCCACAAATTATACTAACATAAAATACAGTGAAAACAGGGATTATACTGTGTGGGTGGGACATACAAAGCAACAAAGAAATACCTTATAGACATGCTTGTTTTATAACAACCTGTTATTGTGACTGAGCTAGTCCTGACAGAGCTACATTAATCCCACTTAATGGTCAATACCCCTTTTAATCATTGTTCCAGCTACAATGCAGGGGACAAATTTTCACCTGCACTTTTAGGGGCACAATTCACATTCTGGTTTTCTACTAGGAGAAAACAACTTATACATATGAGTCCAATGGTCCCTTTGCCAAAATACTGAATTCTAACATCTCAGCTTGAAATATAGAGAAAACCTTCCTCCACTAACCTATATCTCTCTTTTTTTTTAAATTGTGGGGCTTGAACTCAGGTCCTGAACACTATTCTAGAGCTTTTCTCCTTGAAGATAGTGCTCTAATACTTTGAGCCACAGCTTCATTTCCAGGTTTTTGGAGATTAGTTATAGATTAGAGCCTCAGACTTTCCGGTTCCAGACGTCTTCCAATAGTGATCATCAGATCTTAGCCTCTTGGGAAGATAGGATTATAGGTGTGAGCCACTAGTGCACAGCTGAACCTAATTCTTTTATTGAACTTCCACTCAGTTTATTTTGGATCTAAGTTTATGAAACCTTATCCAGTAACAAATAAAATTAGGTTTTTATTTGCATCATTCCTATGGCCTATAAAGTTTAATTCAAATATATCATGGCCTGACTTACATCATAGTACTTTTTCTCATGTAAATCAGTTCCTTGGACATAGGGATCATTTACTCTTCACTTTTGTATTAAGGTGTAAATGTTCAAAAGGCAGTTGCAGATTAGTAGTTGTTACAGTAAAGTTAATTAACATAGATTGATAAAATAGAGCTATTATAAATATTGAGCAATTTGGTCAGACTCAAAACAGGAACAATTTCCACAGGAAATCTATTCATGTTATTGTAAGATACCATGGAATCTGGAAGCTTCAGAATATAAGGCCGCCCTCTCTTTGCCTTAGTAGGGAAATAAGTCATCTAATTAGGATCCTTGATACTGCTGCTATGAAAGTTATCATCAGAAAGGTTGTATCATGTTGTGTCTCTTGCCATATAATTCACTTCCAAGTCTAAAACTCACAAAATGCATTTAGCAGAAACTAAATTACAAGAGAGCTCTCGATGTAAGGAGTTTTCATTTTCCAGCTTCTGTTGCACATGATAATACACTACAGAGTATTTGGAATGGAAGTTATATGAGCCAGTACCCAGTATCTACAAATCTCCTGGAAATAGTGCCCATTCACAAACATCCTTCATCCAAAAATCTAAACATACAAATAGAAACACTTTGCAGCAATGAGATGTATAAGATGTTATGTCGAAAAGTGGACTTTACAACTTTGGTGTTGTGGGGGAGCAGGGAGTGGGAGTGGAAGATGGGAAGGGATGGTAAGGGGAAACAAGGAGGAGGCAACATGCTTGATAAGAAATGTACTCATTACCTTGTGCATGTAATTTTAACCCCTCTCCACAGAATTTTAACACACACACACACACACACACACACACACACACACACACACACAAACACTTGTGGTCACATTACCAAACCTAATAACATGATACACTCTATTTATGAAGATAAATGAAAGTGAGCTCCATCAAACATATTTTCTATCTCAGTGTGACTATTTCTTTTGTAACTCAATTACAATCTTTTCTTTATAGCAAATAAACCAATGATAAACTATAAAGTTATCTACCCCCCACATAGAATATAAAATTATGTGAGGAAGAACAGAAGAAAAATACTAATATATATTCATAATGCAACAAAGAATGATACATGGCTAGTAATGAAGATGTCTTTTATACAGTGATGATAATTCTTTAATTGGTATCCAGGACAGCACAGGATTCTTTACTTGTAGAAGTAACTTGTATAAGTTTATATCTGATGAATATGAGCTCCCAGGGGTCTTCTTTATATTGAATTATAAAGAATTTCTATTCTTTCTCACAGCCTACATCAAAGGATGCATTGTGTTCCAAATCATTCCTATGTCCTTAATGTGTAAGAGTTATCCTATTTCCCTTTTAAATGAGGATCAATCATGCTTGCTCACACAGTAATACCCATTGATGCATATTGATTAAATATAGCAAGATATATAAAATGGTCAGGTGGCAGGCCATTAGAAACATCATTACGTCATTTGGTCGGAGAATCACTTTCTTGTGTACTAAGATCCCTAGCTTGGGTTTTCCAATCATAAATAGGATAGTAAAAGAAGTTTCTTCTACTCTGTCTTATATCCAGATATCTAAGTTTCAACTGTGGTGACAGAGCACCATTATATTGTTTGTTAGTTAATAAGAATCAATTAGCATGTATCACCAAATGTGACAATGCCATTCTTTAGTTGGTACAATATTTCTGAGTAACTAATCTATAAAAAGGTCCATTGACTTTGTGTGTGTGTGTGTGTGTGTGTGTGTGTGTGTGTGTGTATGTGTGAGTGTGTGGTTGAGTCGTGGGTCTTGAACTTTGGGCCTAAGCACTCTCCTGAGCTTTTCAACTCAAGGCAAGCTCTCTACCACTTGAGCCACAGCACCACTTCTGGGTTTCTGGTGGTTAATTGGTGATAAGTTACATGGACTTGCCTGCCTGGGCTGGCTTTAAACTGTAATCCTCAGATCTCAGCCTCCTGAGTAGCTAGGATTACCAGGTGTGGGCCACTGGCACTCGGCCTCCATGACTTTTCATGGTGATGGACATGATTGATTACTGAATGCTGTGGCAATTATTTCCTTAGGCCACATTTTTTGATAAAGCAAAATTCTTGATCAGAAATAATGTGTAAACTAATTAGAGTGAAGTCAGCATTCAATAAGCTTATGGATGCTTTTACAAAGAAGACAAATCTTCATAGAAAAAAATGGATATTTCAAAGAGAACAAAATTTAACTTATTCTGTTCTCACAAGGGTACAAGGTAAGCAACATTCTACTAGGTTGTAAGTGGTTTATTGTTTAGAGTTATATTGATCAAGATACATGTACTCATAAATTGACATGACGAAGTGAAACCCTTAAAAGAAGAAAAAAGGAACTAGAATAATAAATATTATAATTTAACAACAATTTTATATCATTTCTATTTATGAAATGTTTAAATATCCTCATATATTTTAGGAGCTTTTCAGTGAGTAAGAAAACCTACACGCATCCTATTGCATTCTAAGTGACAGAACACTGAAGTACACCACAGATCAGACAAATATTTCATTTTAAATAAGCCAGTGCAACAGCACTCAGAAGATTAAAGTGCTTAGTTTCTATGGAATGTATTTGACAGTAAGATTTTTTTAAAGATCTGAGAGACTGACCTTTCTCCCTTTCTCCCTCCCCAAACTAAGTAGACTTTTTAAAATGAGCACATCTGGTTTATATTTCTAAACTTCTGGCCTTTAAAAGCTTTGCTCCAAATTCACACAAAATACCATTCCGGGTTGTGTGACATAATGACCCTTCCCTGTAGGTGGTTAGAAGAATAAAGTGATTAAATAGATTCAAGAACTTAACATATATGTGGCAAGTTAACATTTGCATCCTGAAATGATTAGTAAACAATACTGTTCTTGGACATATTTTAAGCAATTTTACTTTTGAAGCTATAATTATGAAATATACTTTTTTTTCAAGAAGTAGATTAGTATTTCTTATGAATAATTTTTCTTGTGCTATTATCTATTAATTTAGAACAAGGGACATCTTTTGAAAGCTGCAGATCTTTTTTGTTTTACTTCAAAGCCTCATTTGCTTTTACTAGAAAAATAAATAAATAAAGCCACCAAAAGGTGGTCAGATTGGATACGTAAATCAGATGGCCATTCAACATTTAACAAACTCTTTGGTACTCAATTGAGTTAAACATTAAATGGTGCATTGGCAAGGAAGATTTCATTTCTGTGAAACCTACTAATAAAATACTCTGAGTTATTTGTGTAGAATGTAATTCATTCTGACTTTGCCTTCCATTTGCCTTGAGGACATACCAGTTTAAAAGTGTTCAGCACACTATGCCATGCATAACAGGTAATCTGCCTAATTAAATCCCGTAAGGATATTCTAAGTACGATGCTGAAGAGCTGCCTTAACCTCTGTTTCACCCTCCCTGAGCACCAGGGCTTCTGAGATTGAGAAACCTCAGCCATTAACTCAAGTGTTTACACTTGAAGCTCCAATTCTACTTTGCTAGAATGGCTCATTTCACATTTTACAAATCTGTTTTCTCATATATAGGCAGAAAGTAATTCATCAATGTTTTTTTTTAATATTATAGTTTGCAACATGTTCTGAGAGCGAAAGATCTAATATGTAACTGCAATTCATATTGCAAAAATAGCGCTGTGACTAGTACTGAGAGCTGTAATAAGATTTACATCTGTATGTTGAGTGCACTCATTTGGTATATTTCAATGAATTATTAATTAGGACCAACAATAAAATATTATTTTGCTCAGATGCACTGCGATAAGAAAGATGCCCAAGAGTAATTTTTCTGACAACTCAAATCAAAATGGTCAAAATTCACTCTTAGGTTACTCGTGCAACACAGCATGGTGCATATTGGCCCATCAACCACACTCAGTGTGTGTTTTTCTCAGCTTGTCAACCTTTTATCAGGAGAATAACAGCTCAACTTTACCATTTAGGTAAAGAAAGTTCAGTGATTAATAAAAATATGATAGATGAATTTCAATCTTGGCAGAAAAAGTCCTCGATTATACCAGAAATTGATAACAATAATTTTTCATTCATCTGGCATATCTATGACCAGGATTATTACTGTGTATAAACAAACTGTACAAACAAACTGCATATTATAAATGATTTGATCTATTTCTAGTGACACAAAATACTATCTCTTATTATACTCCCTTATAATCATCCTTTCCATTCAACTCTGTAAATCCAAACAGGAACCTCATGTTAATCAATGGCCCATCTTTTTCTTTTATTGTACACATTAAGACTGATTGCTGAATCAATCCCCACTTATTCATTCAACATACATCTTTCAGATGTGTTCTATTCAAAATTCTAAGATAGATGGCTTTAGACTAGGCTTTTGGCAATTTTTTTTTCTCACCTATGCAAATGGCTAGGTGATAAACCCTGAAGACTGTTGTCTGTTGGCTGCCTTAATGATACCAGAAATTTCAATTAGGATTTTGGTTAGTTACTTGTAGTACTCTTTAGACTACTTCAGTGCCTTGTAACTAGGCTGAAATTTTACCAATCTTGGGCAAAATTTAATCATATTCACATACATAGAGATAAAGAGACACGTGAAGAGCTAAGGTTAATCTGCTAAACACTTGCATACTTGATTTTAGAATCAAATGATTAGAGGTGAATGATATTACTAGAAACCTCAACTTTTGCAGATCCTTCTTCTGCAATATGAATATGATGTACAAAGGTACATTCAGAAGATTAAAATATGCTTATACATGTTTTGCTATGTCCAAGCATTGACAAGGTTAAGAAACAGGAGCTATTAAAATCTGATCCACTATAAGAATTCTAAAATCAACCTTCAAAAATAGATCTCAATTAATACAACAGCATAAACTATACCTGTTATTCCATATTTAGATTTGTAAAAAAATCCCTCATTCTCTTCAAGCCTGTACCTCAGTACACACATGTTGAATTGTCCACCATTCGTAACGATTGCATTGGATTTTATATGTTCCTTTTATCCCAATAACTTTTTTAAAGCTTTGGAACAGAAGTTAGAGATTGCTAGCATTAAAAGTGTTCAAACCTTAAACTGGTTTTTGTATTACTTCCTTTAAAAATGCAAGTTTCTAGATAATGCTTTTATCTCATGAAAAATCCAAAGTTTCGTAATATTGTCTCAAATGAGCTCACAGCAGTTTCTCCATCTTGCTCAACTTACATTTCACATGTCTTGAACAACGTACTCCTTAGAGACATTTGCCCCTAGGCTCACTGTCTTAGAACCTTATCCTAAGCTAAATTATGAATCAAAATGTCTTAGATGGGGTATTGTTTTCTATTCCCCATTTATGTTGGAAGCTGGCACAGTATTGTTTAATTTCGTTCAGTTTAAGCCTGAAACTGTTACATTCTTCTCTCTTAATCTCCTATTAAGTACTTTTTTAAAATGTATCTCTAATATATATATATATATATATTATTGTTTGGCTAATATTATATATTATATGATAATATATAAGAATACATATATAATAGATGTAGATATATTTTAAGAATAAGAATATTTTTAGAATATATGTATTTTTAGCTAATAATATTTAATTCAATTCAATGAACTTATTAAGCACTAGATTAATGAAAAATGATGGCATTTATAGAAAAATGAATAAAATTTAGGCCCCAGCCTTCTAGGGAAAAGAAAAGTTTGAAATGAAATTCTAGTGAAAGATTGAACACACTGTGAAAGACTAAGAATGGATGCAAGGACACTGGAAGCACAGAGGGAAAATTTCATGAAGGCACCTGGGACGGCACCTGGAGATAGTGTTACTTGAGATGTTATGTGAAAAATTGATTTAAGATGGAGCGGGAATAATAAAGAGGAATGGCAAAAGAAGTAAAAAAATATGGAAATGCCTATGCAAAAGATAAGCTTGATATTTGAGAGGTTGCAATACTATGAAAAGTAGGAAGAGAATAGTGGAAGATAACTATAACTATCCCCAGAAGACAGTAGGTAAAACAAGGAAGAAAGTATTTGATAAAAGTACCCAAACTTCATCACATTTGTTTTTGTAGTTTATCATAATATGCTTGTAGAAGATACCAATTAACAAGTAGATACCTGGACCTGGTACAAATATAATTGATTTAGGGATAAATACCAGCTTTGACAAGTTAAGCATCATGTTTCTAGAATGAAAAGCAACAAAAGAAAAGCATTAAATGTCATGAATTGCTATAACCACTTAATGTTGATTTCTGATTTCCTTCTATAAAATTTTAAGACATAATGATAATATTTTTTGCTAAGTGTTCATTAATTAATTCAAGTGTTTTAACATCTTTACAAGATTTTTTTTTTGGGGGGGGGGTCCGGTGGTGGGGCCTGAACTCTGGACCTGGGCCCTGTCCCTCAGCTCTTCAGCTCAATGCTAGCGCTCTACCACTTGAGCCACAGTGCCACTTCCGGCTTTTTTCTTTTTGCTTATGTGGTGCTGAGGAATCAAACCCAGGGCCTCAGGCATGCAAGGCAAGCGCTCTACCACTGAGCCACCTTCCCAGCCCATCTTTACCAGATTTATGCCAACATTTCTGTGCTTCCCCAAAATGAAGCATGGTTCTTCAATAATCTCTTTCCAAACCTACTGATTTCTCTTTCATTGTACATCTATCTAATTATTCAAATTTTAATTCATTCTGTTCCTAAATCTTTCAAAATTGGATAATAATGTACATCCCTGTTATTTATGTTAAAATAATCTCCACTTTCAAGATCACAGAAATTAATATAATTCATAATTTTATCTGCTTAATATTGACATTTGCTGGATCAACATTACCAATGAACATTCTGCCAAAAATAAACAGACTTCCTTACCTTCAAAGATATTATAAGAGGTATTTTTCCAACTATCTATGCATACATAATACTTGTAAAAGTGGGGATCTTTTACTGTTTCATTAAAAACAGTAAAAGATTAAAGAGAAAAGTAGTGATCGATATTGTGTTAAAATTATATTTTGTTTGTTGTATGTGCTGCACATATTTTAGTGTTAAGGTAAGTTCATAAAAAAGTCATGCAATATATAGATTGTTAGGGATTTGATTTCTCATCTACAACAATTTAGAACTTGGTTTCCCCTAGGTTCAGACACTGTAATGGAGTCTACTGTGTTCTGCCTCCCAGAGATATCAAAGATTGGCCTGGGGAAGATTGTCTCATTCAAATCCTCTAGCATTGGTACAATTGTAATCAACTCTTCATATACTCACCATGCCAAGTCAACCTGTCCCCCAGCTATAGCTGTATGGACCCAGAATAGAGACTAATTAATTAAAATAGGAAATTTGATGGTTGATGACTTCTAAACCTGCAGGGGATAAGGAATAATTGCTTGAGAAAAATTCCAACCTATATAGTAACAAAATTGTCAATATATTTTGCTTCTATTGAATTTCAGGAATCATTGCTATGCCTTGAAAACATAATTCACTACTTGACTTTATCAGAGCAATCACAAATCATGAGTCTCTTTTTAAAGCTTCTCTCATGCAACTATCCATGAGTAAGCAACTGGAATTTTTATAAAACAAAATATGAACATATTGAGCAGTTCAGAGAAACCATTGGTGAAAGACTTTTGACACTTCAACAACTGTCAGCTGTATATGTTTGTATCTAGAAATTTACATAAAATAAAAACAGTGCTATATTTTCCATTTTATCTATGCCTTTCTTTCCTATTATTATCTCCTTAGAAAAGATCAGTACTCTATTTGAGTAGCAGAATTTGCTGATTACTCCCATACCCAAATTAGATTTATTCATAATAAGTGAATTATATCAGAACATAGATGTGTTGGTGGGAAAGGAGTGAAATGGTATCCTGGGTAATCCTGCTAAGCACACATCCATAAAGCATTTTCTTAAGACTAACCTTAAATTTATTTCAATTTATTCGCACGCATTTGCAAATTGTATCATACTTCTACACCAAAAAGGAGGTTTTTGTTATCTGTTATAGTTTTTAAAATGCAAATGACATTAAATGATTTAACTTTTCCTTTTATTGTCTTTGTGTTGTTGGTTTTATTTCAGTTTTACAGCTGGTTTTCTTCAAAATGTCATGAAGTTGCTTTGTTAAGCTATTCCAATGTCAACAGACTGTTTTATTACCAATTTTATTTATTTCTTATTGAGTTTATTCTTTTATTTATTTTTTTTGTTTTGTTCTGTTTCTCGTCATTCAAGGGGCTTGAACTTGGGGCCTGGTACTGTCTCTGAACTCTTTTGTTCAAGACTAGTGCTGAACAGTTTAAGTCAGGGATCCAGTTCCAATAATTTTATTCTTATTCTTAAAATTTTATTCTTAAATTAAAAATAAATTATTTTATTCTTAAGGACTATGAAATGTAAGTAAAACAATATGAATGTTAAAGAAGACAAATGTACGATCACATGTTTAGCTTTCTCTTTAAAACATATACCCCATTATAAACTGCCATGGTATAAAAATTCAAGAATTTTTTGCAATAAAACTTAATTTCTTGTGGTTATCTAAATAAAGCTTTTGTTTCCTGCACCCAAAAGTGATTCATTCAATCATTTCTAAATGTCCTAAAGTTTCATATATCCTCTCAGGCAAGGATTTTAGTGCTCTTTGTCTTTTGATAACTCGTTGATTTCTCATGGAAGACTACAGTTGTAAAATATTTCTTAAATCATTAATAATAACTACATTTTAAATGTATAAGATTAATATTTGCCTTTAAATTTCCAGGTACATAGCTGATACTAGAAATAACATCTTTTCTAACTGAATTATATTTTCAAAAATAATCATTAAAACATTGTATATAAGCTGGGTTCAAAAATTGTCCATATTTTGATTCTCTAAGTATGAGTGGATAATATTTGGGAGAATTATTCTTGCTTAACACTTCTGCCTGTAGTTTGTCCCTTGCTTCTCTGTCTTACCGTAAGAGGTCGTTCTGTGTTTCATTGTCTCAGAACAGGTCTGAGGTGATTTAAATGCAGTAGTAACCTGTGAAGTGTTTTGCAATTTGTTGTCTTAGAATCTTAGTAAGTGAAAAAATAAAAAATCTAAGAAAAAGAGAAATATTTAAAGAAAAAAAGGAGAAAAGGATTCTATAAATATTAAGATAAGCTCCTTTGGTTATGCAGAGCAGAGGGCTACAGACTTGGTGATAGGAACTCAAGCCCTATTTTCCAACAAAGCTCTAGTGGAACAGTGAAATCCAGAAAGCATACTCCAAAATAAATGAGGTTACAGTCACAGATGCTCCTACAACTCTGCTTCATGAATGACCAACTATTACAAAGAATACTACCTAAATGAAGTCAACATATCTCAGAGACTTAAATGAACAAACACATCTAAGTACAGGGAAGAGCTCCAGAGCCAAGTTTCTAGGTTGATGGCTGCATCAGGAAGAGCATCCATCAATTGCTCTTCCACTGTTAAATCCAGGAATCTTGAATATGTTACAAAGTTGATTAGATAGATGTTTAAACAATAAAAATAACAATGATCAAGATTAATTTTGTTCAAGTTTATTGGAGGTGGTCTAGATAGCAGAAGTCAATTAGAAAATGAGGAAAAAGAATTTCTACTTATATTAGTTTGAGAACTAGGTTTATTTTTCATGCTAATGATGGAAATTTAGTTATATACAAACTACAAAATGTGACTATATTTGAAGAAGATTCTTATTTTTGTTTTCCAAGTATTATTTCATCATTTTTGAGAGGAATATTGTGAAATATTTGAATTATCAATCACAATTTTATTTTCTAGTCAGTTTTATAATAATATTGACATTTTAAAACAAAAACAAAAACAAAATACAATAAACAAAATGTAGGCCTAGAATTAAAGTCAAAAGCCATGAATGACTTTCATAACAAATAAAATCTGAAGAAGTTGAAACACAAGAATGCACACAGATTTTTAAGAACATCTTAGATTCTATATCTTTTGTTGATTTCACACACTCAACTATTCAGTATCCTGTGTTTCCGTCCTCTCATGAGACTGAATGCTTCAGAGAAATGACCTTCTACTGGGGTAAATTGAGATAAAACTACTAATTACTAATTGTTATTGAAAGTCTTGACCTGGTTTCTAGAGCTAGAAATCAAATCCGTCTCTGGAGTGTAACCAAATCCAACTGGAGGCCTCCAAGTTGACACAGGGAGAGACTATTAGCAATTGAGTGACTTTAAAAGTGTTACCTTTATGAACACCATTGGATATAATGTGTTTTGAAGCTCAAACTAGGAGAATGTACTTTCCTTTTCACTGAAAGTAGTTAAGTATGAAATTTCCCTATTCCTTTATATAGAGCAAAGAAGTATATTAGTAAAAAAAGAAAAAGAGAAAAAGAATAAGAAAGTTTCCCATTGGTACATTTTTAATAGCTTCAAGCTGTTAACAGTTACATTGTTCCTAGGAATGAGGTGGCACATGTTGTGGTTACCTGATTAGTACTGAGCCTCTTGACATACAGACGTTTTTTTCTGTTACTGGTATTAGCCATGAAAATGTATTTCCAAGCAATTAGACCTTAACTCCTGCTGGTTTGGAAGCTATGAACCTTCAAATTCCCATTCAAATTATTCAACACCTACCACTGGTAGGAAAAAAAATACTTCATTAGTTAAAGCCACAAAGAAATCTATTGATAAGTTTTTAAAGTTTCTTTAGCATGGGAGAAATGCAAGTGTTCAGATTGTAAATTAGCCACTCAACTCTGAAATGACCTCTCTTTCCTTATTCATAACTCTAAGGATTTGGTTTATAAGGTCTTAGGTTTAACAGCATGTTTCGTGAAGAATATGAACAGCAAATAAATACATGAGAGGTTATAAACAGAGGAACAGAAAGACAAAGCAAAGGAATAGAATAATTAATAAACAGTGTAAACTCATTTTCAATTGGTCATAGATTATTTAGATAGCAAGTTGGAAATTCTAAAACCAAACTGGGATATTGACAAAGTAGATTAAGTAGTTATCAATGGGTTTCTACTACGTTTATGGATAGTTTCTCTTCTTTCCCCTCTGCTTATGCTCACAGCAACTTCTAAAGCTCTATCAAAACAATTATAAAGGATTCTGTTATCTTAAAGGAATAGACAAAGAAGGTAATATGAAATAGGTTTGAAGAGATTTTTCCTCATAGCAGTTTTCATATTATTGGATAAGATCTTATATGTTTGCTTTCTTATTCAGGATTATATTCTTTCTAGTACCTAAAAATCAACCTACTTCTGTAATAGTTGCATTGTACTTTCAAAACATCTACGATATTAGTAAGTCTTCATGATATATCAATTCATGGAAACTAGGATATATACCCTCACCAAACTATTGATAGAGGAAAGCTATAATTTACATATGCTTCGTGTTCATATTATACTTCCAGATAGAAGTTTGCTGTTTACATGCCATTAAAGTCAAAAAGGTCTTCATTTACTTTGTTTCTGTGTGAGTGTGTTGGTGCTGAGGTTTGAGCTCAGGGTCTGGGTGTTGTTCTTTAGCTTTTTTGTTCAAGACTGGCACTCTACCACAATGTCACTTCAGGCATTTTGGTAGTTCATTATAGATAAAAGTCTCATGAACTTTTCTTCCTGGGTTAGCTTCAAACCATGATCTTCAGATCTGTATTCTGAATAAATAGGATTAAAAACCTCTTATTTTTAAAGGAAATCAAATGCATCATTATAATGCTCTACCTTGGTAGCTGAATTCCTTTTAAGAAGACTTCCACTGATCTGCAGTAGACTTACAGGTGATCAAGTCAACATGATGTGTCGAATATTCTCTCATTTGGTTTTAACTTTGAACTATCAGTTATTACCTTTTATTCTCAAAAGAAAGATATTTTGTTGCATCTTTATCTTTTTAGATGTAAATCTTAACATACACACTATGTCAATCTGTCTTAGGAACTTAGTTTAATGGGTAGATCTCCCTATGGTAAGAAAATAATTTCCCAAGTGGAAGATCTATGACTAATCTATAACATTGCAACTTATCAGTTCTTGGCTGACAACAAGGAATTGTATTTATGACATGACCCCGGTTGCACTTCTCACTTGTGGGCTCATAATAGTGGATTTAAAAAGTAGCTGAATTTTGCCTGGCGCTGGCTGACATTTGAAGATCGGGGCTCAAAGCCAGCCCTGGTAGGAAAGATTCTTAACTGCAATTAACCACCAGAAAACTGGAAGTGGCACTGTGGCTCAAGTAGTAGAGATCACCCAGGCCCAGAGTTCAGATTTCAAGCTCCCATGAACGACAAAAAAAGCTGAAATTTAACTTTTGTTGCTGCTTTTTTTCCATTGTTATTTTTACATTTACTTTTCAAAACTACCTAAAGTGCTCTGTAAAAGTTAAATACACAAAGGAGAGGGTATTGCTTTCCAGGAGTTTATAATATATTCTATGAAGTTAAAAAACCTTAATAAATTTGAAGTAACATCTCATTAAAGATTAAATGCAAATACTCATGAGTAAACTAAGAAGAATTAAGACATAGTAAACTGGACACTGATTGCTTATGCTTATAATCCTAGCTACTCAGAAGGCTAAGATTTGAGTATCACAGTTGGAAGCCAGCCCAGGTAGACAAATATGAAATATTCTTGTCTCTAATTACTCAGCAAAATGCCAAAAGTAAAGTTCAAGTGGTGCAGGCTATACTCATAAAATCAAAGCAAGAGTTTGGAGTCTAGAATTCAAGCCTCAGTACAAGCATGCACACACATACACACCTGTTTTCACTGTATTTGATGTTGGTATAATTTGGGGAGGAGAAGGGGGAAAAACAGATTGTTTAAATAGGGATACAGGTGGACCCATTGCAACAATGAGATGTACAAGACGTTATGTCGAAAAACAAACTTTACAACTTTGGCGTGGGGTCGGGGGAAGGGGGGCAGAAATGGGAAGGGATGGTAAGGGAAAACAAAGGAGGATGCAACAATGCTTGATAAGAAATGTACTCATTACCTTGCTCATGTAATTGTAACCCCTCTGTACGGTATTTTCACAATAAAAAAAAGAAGTAGAATTCCACATACAGTTATTGGAATAATGTTGTGTTGGACCCTCTCTTAAGGGTGACTAAAAACAAGTGTTTATGGAAAACATGTAAGAATCATAGCAAGTACTTTAAATGTTTTAAATATACTAATAAAAGAGGAGCTTATTGAATTCTAATTATTGAATATGAATTTAAAATATTTGATTTCCTTTCTTAACTGATGGAAAATATGTAATTGCTTTGGGTACTGTCAATGACAAGATGATTATAATACCCTGTAAAATTAATATTACAGAGGATGGTGTTACAAAGAAGGCAATCAAGTAGGAAAGAAGATGAATGTGTTCTAGATGTGAGGAGATACAACTCTGTTTTAGAACAATGGCCCAGAGAATGGAAATGAGGACGTAATTGGAACAGGCCTGATGCAAAGGCCTAGGAGACTTGATTATTGATCTTATAAACAGATTAGAGACAAACAGATGTGATTTGAAATTACGATTCTTCATATTTGGGAATAATTTAGCATGGTAAACACATTGTATTCAAGAGATTGTATGTTAAAATTGTGCTTTTACATAAATAAAAAAGCAAATAGATGATCCATACATCATCAGTAAACCTATATGTTAAAGATAACAGGTACAGTAGAACTTACTTTGTGACTATACTTACAAGAAGTTCAGAAACAAGCAAAATTAATATATGCCGATAGAAGTCAACGTTTGTGCTAATTGACCATAGTGAGTAGACAGGAGGAAAACTCTGAGGTGGTAGAAATATATATGCCAGGCAGTAGTTATGCAAGTTAATATTTAGTTAATAATTTATTAATATGAAACTCTAAGTATTGTACATTCTCCTTATGTGTTTATTCAGCCAGAAGCATATAGAAACTGTATTATAAAGAATAAAAGAAAATTCAGTAATAAAATAAGTTAACACTTTCTGAATTTCATGGTAATTCAAGTATTTTCTCCATTTGATATTTTTCCAATTTTATAATTTGTACTTTCTACATCCCTAATGAATGTTCACTCTAGGATCTAATTTTATATATATGTAACATAGTATACATATAATTATATAGATATATACATATTTACTTATATATACCCACAAAATTATTTTTATATAAGTTTACAAATGAAGAAGAAGAGCACCAAACTATAAAATCTATATTTGCAGATGTTCAAAGAAAGCAAATGTGAATATTCAAAGAAAACCGCTGGCTCATGGCACTTCTAGCTATAGCAAAAAAAGGAATTAAATATACATATATATGCATATACACGCATATTTTCCTTTGTATGCAAATAGGTATAATTTAAAATATCTAGACATAAAATACATTTAGAATTTAAGCTTCAGTACTGGAAATAACAAAAATTACTAAGTAACAGCAAGTTAGGCTTGAGAAGTAGAATAAAAGGCATACTGAGTTTAACATGAAAAATATTTCAGGCAAATAATAACAGCTCTTGAAGGGTAAAATCTATTCTGTAAAATAACTGCTCATTGGTAATGATATTGATTTTCTCTTATTTGAAATAAAATCTTATATTAATCAGTATAATTCCTTTTCAGTCATTTTTTTCACTGAAGTAGGTAATTTAACTAGGAATACAGATTGATTAGATTCATATATAACTATATATTGTATACAAAATGTAGGTATGTATATATTGCTTTTCCATCTTTTGGATATGATCAGGTGTAGTACATTTATGTCTATATTAATAGTAAAACACATATGGTGTAACTAGATGTTCATATGAATATATGCAGTGTGTGTATGTGTATATGTGTATGGCTTTACTTTGGAATACTTAGTTGTAAAGACAACAACACAGCAAAATTATCTTTTTTTTTTTTTTGGTCAGTCATGGGGCCTGAACTCTGAGCCTGGGTGCTGTCCCTCAGCTCTTCAGCTCAAGGATAATGCTCTACACTTGAGCCACATCACCACTTCTGGCTTTTACTGCTTATGTGGTGCTGAGGAATCGAACCAGGGCCTCATGCATGCAAGGCAAGCACTCTACCACTGAGCACCTTCCCAGCCCCAACATTTAATAAAATAATTAGTGTGTGAACATGGATTTTACTGAAGATGAGGGTTGGTTCTATGGTTTGAGCAAGTTCCCATAAAATTCATAGGTTAAAATCACAATTTTCAGATTTGGGTACTAAGAAGAGTAGGATTAGGTAAGGATTATCACCAGTAATAGGTATTTATGAATGTAATTAATGTTCTTGTAGAAAAGACTTGAAAGAGACCTCTCATCCCCTTCTACCATGTCTGAATGTAGCCAACAGATATCCCATAAACCAGAAAATGGACACTGACTCTTCTGGCTGTGATCTTGGATTTCCCAGCTCACACAACTGAGACATATAAATTTTTGTTAATGGTAAGCTCCTCACTTTTTTTTTTATTTTTATTTTTTGTGAACACACTGTACAGAGGGGTTACAATTACATGGGCAGGTTAATGCGTACATTTCTTATCAAGCACTGCAGCCTCCTCCTTTGTTTACACTTCACATCCCTTTCCAGCTTCCCCCCCCCACCAATCCTCCCCGCCCCCCCCCACCCACATTGTAAAGCTCGTTTTCGACATGACAACTTGTACTTCTCATTGTTGCAACAGGTCCACCTGTATCCTTAAACGACTTGTTTTTCCCAACACTGCTGGAGGAATATCAATACCAAATTTCAAACTCTACCATAAAGCCATAGTAATCAAAACAGCTTGGTATTGGCATAAGGACAGACCTCAGGACCAATGGAATAGAATTGAAAACCCAGAAATGAACCTACAGACCTACAGCCCTCTAATCTTCGATAAGGGAGCTAAAACAATAGAATGGAAGAAAGACAGCCTCTTCAGTAAATGGTGCTGGCAAAATTGGTTAACTACTTGTAGAAAACTAAAGCTAGATCCTTATACATCACCCTGCACCAGAATCAACTCCAAATGGATCAAACACCTCGAAGTCAAAGCAGACACTCTGAAAACATTACAGGATGGAATCGGAGAAACCCTAGGTCACCTTGGCGCAGGCCGAAATTTTCTGAATAGAGACCCGGAAACACAACAAATCAAAGAAAGGTTGGACAAATGGGATTGCATGAAGTTGCAGAGCCTCACTTTTTTTTATATGACTTGCACTAAGATATTTGTGCAAATATTAGTGAAAATAACACAAAAATGATCCTCATTGTTAGTCAGTCATTCAGTAAACACAATTTACAACTTAGAATACATTATCATTAGATAACTTTATGAAATATGAAAACAATTGAACCACAAATGATACCAAGAAATTGCAGCTGGTAAGATAAACACTGAAAAAAAAACATGGAGAAACTACACCATTGCCATCAGCTCTATATGTTATCTCTAGTTTAAGTAAGATATTAAGGTAAGAAGTCAGTAAGACACAGGAATTATTTTGGATCACTGCTCAGTAATTTTTCAACACAAATCAACTTTGTCACATTTTAACTACACAGTGTTTTATGTAGAATCTGTAGAAATACAAGCCATGGAAAGGTGAAAAATTGTGATGCTCTACTATCATTGAAGATGCAACTTAAAAATGGACTCCCTAATATGGAATATTCTCCTGTTTCCTTCAAGTATATTCTTACCAGATCTTCTTTGAAGATAATGAGATGACATTACTAAACCTGGAGTTGGGAAAAGATATGCACTACCTTCTTCATACTGACTTCAGCATAGAATTGTGAAACCCTTCATTATTTGTTATTCTTTGACAAAAGTAAAATGGTTTAAATAAATATTCAAATTAATGGTAATCTCCCGTGGTCCTCTCGGGTGGTAAATATACATCAAAATGGTGACAATTATTTCCCCTTCATTTTTAGAACATTGACCTTGTCTACTCGTGAAACTCTTATATTTTAACAAATTGTTCTCTATTATCTTTTTATATAGAAGAAAATTTCTATTTTTCTTCCAGGTATGTAGAAGATAGATTAGATAGGTATGTAGATGATAGATAGATATTTGAAATTGGCATGAAATTACTTTCAGCTGTTTTATTATGTGTCATTTGAATATAATTATTCACCATTATTACTACAGTAATAAAATGAAGGTATGAATAACCACCTTGGATTTTATAAAGGTAATTTTGAAATTATATTTGGAATTTTAGGGAGAAGTAGCTTGTAGGAAGAATTTCATTTATTTCTGTGGGTCAGATGTCTTGGAAAATGATCATAATGTTATAAAGCATCATACAGAAATAGGTTTTGAATTCTTTGATCAAAGAATCTAGCAAGTGTAATTGTTGTATACTTTTTTTGTTCTGTTCTTTGTTGTACAAATTTCTCTAAAAATATTATGGCCTCAATTATTTTTGACCCTCCTTAGAATATTTTAAGCTAAAATGTGCAATATGTACTGGAGGAAGTTTAAGTTAGGTAAAAATATCTCACATTACAATCTACAATAAGAAGCAATATCCAGATTGTAAAGTGATTTTCAGAATGCAAAATAGTGTGATTAATAAAACAGAAAACACTTTCAAAACATGTATTGCAATATAACATAGAACCATATCCAACAAAACATACTATTGTTTGGAATTGTCAATTACTGTATTATAATTTGTTTTATATTTGTGAGAGAAAGAGAGGAGAGAGCATATCTTACCATCTACGAGGAATATATATATCTATATATGTGCGTGTGTGTGTGTGTGTGTGTACACATATATATATATATTTATATATATATATTTGAACCCTCTAAGATTATTAGAAAATGACTGTGAACACAGTCAAATATTCATAGATTTGTGATGAGAGAGAAAAATAAAAAACAGATAATGAAAATGAGCCAAATATTTATAATATTCACTCCTAAAATAATCCAATTTAAATATTTCATTAACAAGAATCAACTTTGGTACTTATGTATTAGTACATGATATATTTTGTTATAAAATTGATTAATTTTTGCTCTTACATTTACATATAGTTCTGAGAAATTTCTGTGCTTCCTGGAATTTCTATTAAGAATTTTAGATATTCCAGTAAAATTTCAAAATGCTAAAGCTTCTGACAGTGAAGAAATCTTAGTTAAATTGCTATCAGCCTAAACCATTTCAAAATTTCCATTTGGTTCATAATGCTTTTTTCCCCAAGGGTCATAAATACATTGACTTTTCTTTTAATTTTATTTCTTTTCCAAAATAGTTTAGTATAACCTAGTAGTCCCAATTGGCTTCAGAAGAAACAGGTACTGGAATAATATAATGTAGTACCATGCAATTTCATGATAAAATCATTTTCTTATTAAAATATCTATATTACAATATCTTTAATGTTTAGAAATGGTTATTTTATTCTGTCAAGATACTCGAGGCTCATAATGATCATTTTTAAATCAACCCCATGAGGTTTTAAAGTGGAGACGAAGAGATTTTAAAATGAAGACACTAAAGAAAGATGCGTCTAAGTGCATCATATATCATGTTGTTGCCAAGACTGGGTACAAAACCAATGTCTAGTTTTCTAAATTAAACTGAAGAGGTTGTTTCATCTAAAAAATAACAATAGCAAATCATACAGTGACACAAAATCACAATTGCTAAGTCTTCTGAGGTCTACCTAGTGCTTTTAAAATATCTCTGAGGTTTGCTTACTATTAATAATTCATTCATCAATTAATATCTGAATATTATTTAATAGCAGAAAAAAATAATGCTTTGATGTAGACTAAGAAACAGATTATGAAATAAAATAACATGTACAATGAACATATAATCTTTAGTTTCAAAATTTTTGTGAGTCTATCTCTAAAGTATTATTTCAACTAATTGAACTAATTTTTTCCAATCGGTTTTTTTGTGTCTCTTTATGTTTCTATCTCTCTGCCTCTTTATCTCTCTTTCACACTTTTACACACACACACACACACACACACACACACACACACACACACACGCACGCACATAAAATTCTAATTGCTTTCCTCAAAAACACAATAGTTAGCAGGCACCGGTGGCTCACGCCTGTAATCCTAACTACTCCCGGAGGCTGAGATCTGAGGATCGTGGTTCAAAGCCAGCCTTGACAGAAAAGTCCATGAGACTCTTATCTCCAATTAACCACTAGAAAACTGGAGTGGCACTGTGGCTCAAGTGGTAGAGCACTTGCTTTGGGCTGACGAGCTGAGGGACAGAACTCAGAGTTTAAGCCCCATAACCAACCAAAATAAACAAAAACAATAGTTACTAGAAGTAAATTTTAAAATAAAAACAATTAGTATGGTCTTAGATATGCAGAAAGACATCATCACAAACAGTTAGTAATGGTTAAGCTTAAAAGAGATTTTATTTAGTTATTAAACTATTTAATATAATATCTAAAATGGATAGTCTATGTGTAGTCTTCCATGTCTCTGTATCTCTTATTTCAATTAAAGACATGTTAACAAAGCATTCTTGGCTGTTCAGTTCATAAGACTTACTGTAGCCTGTTGGATATTAATAATATGATTGATAATGTAGTTTGCTTAAAACCTTTCTTCAGAGGTTTGCCTTTAATGCCCATATTTTCTACAGCTAAAAGCTGAAAATCTTTATAATTCTTGTATCTGAAAATAGCAGTAGCTTATTACCAAAATATTCCAGCAATAAACATAGGCAATCCCTTTGATTTGATGCTGTTTCTTCATCTATGCAAAACTCAATATTGTTTCTTCAAGACATCCTGCTTTCATTTCCTCCTTCTTGAAAAGAGTTTATTTAATCAACATCATTATTTTTTCTGTACAGGTCTTGTTATTTTGTTATGAATCTCATATTTTAGCATAACAAATAATCATGTTACTTATGAGCCGAGCATTTTAAATTTTATCAAATATTATTATGTAGAAAAATTGGAATATGATAGAATACATTAGTTTTAGTAGAATCTTTTGTTTTCTTCCTATAAATGTGTGTCTCATTTCCTGAGTTGTTACAGTTTTATAAATTATTGTTGAGACTTTTGTCTTGCACCGTCCATTTGTTTCTTTTTGGTACTACTAACCATGCTTCTAGCTCTGTATTTTACTGGCCATTTTTAGGATCACATCATGCTTCCACTATGGACACATACCTGAACAGCCTACTTTAAGCTTCCTGTAATTGTTAAAATGGCTGGTATAATTTGTTTGCACATAACTCACCATGACTCTTTCCATGTTTTACTATTACTTTGTGTTCATAAATATATTAGTTTTTTAAGTAAAACAACATCATGTTTAAAAATTTTCAAAAAATAAAATACTTGTTCTTTTGTCCAAAACAAAACAAACAATAACAACAAAAACAAATGACTGGTATACACCACTGCCTCCAGCTTCCAGCCATTGAGATGGAGCCTTTAGGACTTTACTGTCAGGCTGATGTAAGAGACTGTGACCTTCGGCCTCCCATGTAAATGGGGATGATGGAAGCATGCTACCTTGCCTGGTTATGGGATTGTAAAGCAATCTTACCAACTTTTTTCTCTAATGTTTGCAAATTCAGTATCTAGAAGTATTGCTGTGAGCTGCTCATGCCCAATCTTGAATGAACCTCTAATTCAATTTTTTGCTTGTCTAAAATTTTTGGCTACTTTTCATCATATAATTCAGATTTTGAAAATTTTAACATATGACAAACTGACATTTAATTTACATATTTAAGAAGACCTTATTCTTAATAGCATATACATGCATCTATAACCTCATTGACAATATTGTAGAAGCTGTACATGTGCCAGGTAGGTTGTTACATTCAATTACCTAGAGTCACTTTCAACCTTTATCATCTCAACCACTCTGATGCTGTATGTAGAATAGCCATCTTTTATATATTCTTCCAGATGGTTTTGGACCAAAACTTGGCTCCTTGGCATATCTGAAATTCAGTTACGAATTTTGTTTTCACAAAACTGTTGAAATTTAACAGCAGTAACAACAAAGCCTGTAATATATCACACATGATGGATGTCAAATTGAAAGAATATTATGGGCCCTGACAGTTGTGGAGGACCTCTGGCTGTGGACATTCACATTGTTTTCTTTGACTACTCGCCACCCCAAACAAAATGAACTCTATGTACTTCACCAGTTCCCTACTTGTGTTTGTTTGCAGCAACAAGCTTCCACCAAGAGAACAGAACTTAACCTCGTTTTCTTGTGTTTGACATCCTCGGCTTTTATTTATTATTCTTAGTTTTACATTTTTTATTATTTTATTGTTGTTTTAGAGGTGATATACAGCAGGGTTACCTTTACATAATTAGATAATAAGTACATTTCTTTCCTTTTGCTTATAGTTATCTGTTTCCTTCCTCCCATTCCCTCCCTCCCATCTCTGCTCATGAGTTGTGGGGTTCAGTTTCATCAATGTCCAGTGTAGCCAGTGGACTCCACTGCTTTACTTTTTCAACCATCTTCCACTGATTCTGTGCCTCCCCCACCTTCCTTCAGATGTGCATGTGTATACACTGTATAGGAGGTAAAGAATATGGAGTCATCTATAAAAAGAAACGACAGATTGAGAATAGGTCCTTTGTTTCCTTATCTTTGGAGTTTCCGTATGTATATTATTTTATATACATATATAGAGGTACCTGGATATGACTTGGTGCTTTTCTCCTAAGACTATCCTCTTTTGGTTGCACTGTCTGCGGGTGTCTGGAATCCTGTGTACTTTGACATATCCCATGACATTTTAAATCGAACTTCCACATACCAGGGAGAACATGCTCCATCCATTTCCCTGAGAATGTCATTATTCTATCCTTTCTAATGGCTGTGTAAAATTGCATATACATAGCTCTATACTATATACATACTGGGTTGTTTCCATATCTGGGATATTGTGAATACTGCTCCAATGAACACGGATGTGAATAAGGTAATGAGTACATTTCCTGCCGACATTACCTCCTCCTTTGTTTATCCCCTATTATTCCTTCCCTTCCTACCTTCCTAACTCCTTCCCCCCTCTCCTCACCCTAACCAGAAGTTGTAAATTTCATTTTCAACATAGTGTTTTATATGTCTCATTGTTATAATGAGTCAACCTGTATCCTTGTTTCAGCATTTTGTTATTTCCCTTCCCCTCTCCAAATTAGAAGATATATACAAGAAGATATATACAACATCTTGTATATACAAGATGCAAGGCACTGGAATCAACAGAGATTATACCATAGGGGGAAGAACACACAAAAGAAACAACCAAAACAATCACATAGTACATTAAAAACAACAGCAACAAATAAAAAACCTCTTTTGTCCATATCTAGGTTTTTGACGAGCCTCCAGATTGCTTTCCAGAGTGGTTGTGCTAGTTAACATGTCCACCAGCAGTGCAGTAGGGTTTCTTTTCCCCCACAAACCCACCAGTTTTTGTTGTTGTCTGAATTCAGAATATTGGCCAGAGAGAGGAAAGAGAGAGAAAAGAGCTAGAAAAGAGAAGAGAGAGGTGATCTAGATTATTTAAAGCTACCATGACTTGCTAAAAGGTAGCGCTTTTGAGATACTTAGAGAGCTTTTGAAACAGGAGTTTAACACATCTTAAAGAATAAATCACAACCTGTTTGAAATTTGATTTCTGAAAAGAAACTGAAATTAAGATTTGATTTTAGCCAGATACTGGTGGCTAATGCCTGTAATCCTAGCTACTCAGGAAGCTGAAATCTGAGGATCACAGTTCAAAGCCAGCCCAGGCAGGAAAGTCCATGAGACTCTTATCTCCAATAAACTAGAAAATCAGAAGTGGCTCTGGGGCTCAAATGGTAGAGTGCTAGCCTTGATTTGACGAGCACAGGGACAGCGCCCAGGCCCAGAGTTCAAGCCCCACGACCGACAAAAAAAAAAAAAAAGATTTTATTTTATGAGTACTTTTATTGTCTTTGAATAGCCATCTATCTTTATTTTTGGACAATTGTTTCATTGTAAGGAAATAATTATGTGTACTTCATGTATTTACAAATGGACAAAAATCTGTCAGTTACTGCACTACCAAATGCTACTTCAGTCTAACTATCAAATGCTATTAATCAAATAGTATAAGTTAAAACTAATGTCCATAATGTCTCATAGAAAATGATAATACTATCAGAAAATTACATAATTTTTCTTTCTCATTAAAAGATGTATTATTCCTTACTCCTAAGCAGTTCTTTTACTAAGTAGTGATAGAGCACTTGCCTTGAGACGTAGATTTCAGGGACATTGCCCAGGCCAGAGTTCCAGCCCCATCACTGACAATAAAAAAAGAAAGAAAGAAAAAAAGAAAAGAAAGCTAAGTTTTTAAGAAAAAAGACAAAGGAAAGAAAAGATTCTTGGTAAAAGTTTTTATCTAGGGAGAAAAAAATATATTTTGTTCTGATTTGATAGCAATGTAATCTAATAGAATCACCAGTCTCTGAAAATTGGAGGAAAGTACAACTTCTCAGTAATAAGACATTCTGCTGGTTAAAGTCAATGAGATTTCATTGGCAAATAAAAATGTGTTTAAGCACATAAATGAAGTAGAGCCTGGTTTAATGGTTGAACTACTTAGTAAAAGAACTGCTTAGGAGTAAGGAATAATACATATTTTAATGAGAAAGAAAAATTATGTTATTGACTTAGATTTGGAACAAATTTGAACCCTTATAAAAATTGGTATAATCAGTGCCACAAATGAATCTCTCTTTATGTTTGAGAACTTAATAAACTCTATTTGATGAAAGGGCAGCTGTAAGACAGAGGGCTACTTAGCAGTTATTGAATAAAATGTTATTTAGCAATCTTATCTTGTATATGTTGCTAGTCATACAAGATGAAATTTCACAGAAAATAAAGTAAGGCATTTGACAGAGTGAATATTCCATAATCCAATGCAGAAGTTGCTGCTGCTAATTTAATCACCATCTACTTACTCCCTAATCAAATACTTGTAATATTCTAGGTAGTCTTAATTATAAGCAACAATTCTCAAACTTCTGTTGGTGAGAAATCACCTGATTAATTCTTGAAAATTTGAAGTGTATGTATATATCATTCATCAGATTCCCAAAACTTTGATACAGAGGTCAGAGAACCGCCTATATTTCTTCCTAATATTTATATTTGGCTTAGATTATTTATGGGAAGTAATGACTTAAAAACATGAAAGAAAAGCAGTCTAAACCTCTACCTTGATGCTCCCACGGAAACCAGTGAGCACTACAGAATTTGAGAATTTGATTCCATAGAAGCATGTTGAGGGGCTGGGAAGGTGGCTCAGTGGTAGAGTGCTTGCCTTGCATGCATGAGGCCCTGGGTTCAATTCCTCAGCACCACATAAGAAAAAAGCCGGAAGTGGCGCTGTGGCTCAAAGTGGTAGAGTGCTAGCCTTGAGCTGAAGAGCTGAGGGACAGCACCCAGGCCCAGAGTTCAGGCCCCACGACCGGACCAAAAAAAAAAAAAAAGAAGCATGTTGATAGATAGGTGAGTGGTATGAGTAGAAATAGCTATCACCCATATTAGTTGGGACAAATGGAATGTTTCCAGTTACATTCAATTATTGCTGAGACAATTTCTATGTGTACCCTAGTGGGTCATGGTAAAAGTTATTGGAGAAGAAGAAGGAGAAGAAGGAGAAGAAGGAGAAGAAGGAGAAGAAGGAGAAGAAGAAGAAGAAGAAGAAGAAGAAGAAGAAGAAGAAGAAGAAGAAGAAGAAGAAGAAGAAGAAGAAGAAGAAGAAGAAGAAGAAGGAGAAGGAGGAGGAGGAGGAGGAGGAGGAGGAGGAGGAGAAGGAGAAGGAGAAGGAGAAGGAGAAGGAGAAGGAGAAGGAGAAGGAGAAGGAGAAGAAGAAGAAAAGAAGGAGAAGGAGAAGGAGAAGGAGAAGGAGAAGGAGAAGGAGAAGGAGAAGGAGAAGGAGAAGAAGAAGCAGAAGAAGAAGAAGAAGAAGAAGAAGAAGAAGAAGAAGAAGAAGAAGAAGAAGAAGAAGAAGAAGAAGAAGAAGAAGAAGAAGAAGAAGAAGAAGAAGAAGAAGATTATTGCAATGGAAGGAAAACACTAATTTGTGAACAAGATGGTATGGTAATGTACATAAAAATTCAAACGTTTTCAAGTTTGCATGTTTACATGTTTTCAGTAAGGTGGTTAAACACGAAGTCAACCAATGAAGAAGTAAAAAAATCTTGTACATCTGAAACGAACTTTACAATTTAGATGTGTGTGTAGTGTAGTTGTGGAGGTGGGAGGGAAGGGATGGTAGGGGAAAAACAAAGGAGGCAACAATGCTTGATAAGATATGTACTCATTACCTTGCTCATGTAACTGTAACACCTCTGTACAGTATTTTCACAATAAAAACTTATTTAAAAATAAAAAACACAAAAAAAACAGTCTGTTTAGCATGGCCATAACCTATTGCATATATTTAGTTATGATAAAATGTAGGAGTCGCCATTATAAGAAGTTAAGGTTCACACTGTGAGAACAGAAGCCAATCACAGTATTGAGTCTTTGTAAAAATGTTCTCAGATCCTCGGATTGTAATTTTAAAAGTTCAGTAGAAGGCCGGATGCTGGTGTCTCACGCCTGTATTCCTAGCTATTCAGGAGGCTGAGATCTGTGGATGGCGCTTCAAAGCCAGCCCAGACAGGAAAGCCTTGAGAGTCTTATCTCTAATTAACCACCAGAAAGAAAACAAACAAAACAAAACAAAAAAAAATTGGAAGTGGTGCTGTGGCTCAAGTGGTAGAACACAAGCCTTGACCTGAAGAATTCAGGGACAGTGAATGCCCAGGACCAGAGTTCAAGCCCCACGACAAACAACAACAATAACAACATCAAAATCGGTTCAGTAGAAGCTGGGCAACAGACTCCAGGTATTCTGGAATCTGAGGCGACTTAGACAAGAAGTCACTGTAAGCTCAAAATATTTGAATGATATTTTTTTTTTCTTCTTCTGAGAATCAAATCTCATTGTGAGTGATAGAATTGGTGCAATATTCTGTTTCGGACTTTGGATTGGAGAAATGCTTTTATTTAAAAGTTTGTTTTCAAAAAACAATTTTCCCCTGCTTTGGGAATGGATATATATCTCAAAGGTAGAGAGTTTGAGGTCTTGAGTTCAAGTCTTAGTGTATCACAAACAAAACAAGACAAAACTTTCTTTTTCCCTTTAAAGAATGTGTCAGAAACTTAAAGTAAAAATGTTAATAGTGGAGCCCTCCTGCTTCCAGTGAATGTGGAAAGAGAGAATGGAAAAGCTCATTCTGGAGACTTTTATCATGCTCTCAAGACACTTCTGACATGTCTCGAAGAAACACATGAAATCTTAGAGTTGTGAGACCCTTTGATAACCTCTGCATCAGGACATTCTGTACCTAATTTCATATTTTATTATTTGGATTATTAATTAAATATGTGCAGTTGACTGAAGAGAATTATTGTAGAGAATTATTTAAAAATATTAAGGCATTCTTTGGGTTCCATTAATCTTATGGATGCATGCACAGGATTAACCCTAAGGGTGTGTACACAGGATAAGTATCTGTACTGTTAAATCTACTGCATAAAATCCAAGATGTAAGATTGATATCAGAAGTGGGGAATTGATGATATTTTCACAGAACTTAGACCTCCAAATTTCAGACTAGCTTCATTTTTGCACTCATAAATGAACTGCATTGTGTATAAAATATTCTGTGTATTTCTATATCTTCATTATATTTAATAAATATGGATTTCACCAGCTCCAATCTCAGAAACAAATCACTATGATTTTCTTTTAAGCCTTCGTCTTTTTTGTCTTTCTGTGCAACACTTTATAATAATAGTCTAATCAGTCTCAACTCTTTTGGTATTTATTGTAAAGACATTAATTCTGATGGGCTCATTTAGTATTAATGTGGATGTCATAAGTACTTCAGTAAGAATTGGATTTCTACTGGAATTCAGCATTAATTAGCTGGGCCATTACTTCAAAGTGTTACCCTCTCCTTTGGAACAGCTGCACTTCAGCATACCCCTTCCTTGAAAATATGTTAAATCTCTTTCTGTCAGAAGGGGCACTTCTAGATACTTGAAGCTGTTAAGACAAAGTTGGGGAAGTGAACAAGATATAATAGACAAGGTGTGGTAATTACTAGACAACTGATTAATATAAAGCTGATGTTTTAATTGAGCTTCTGTGGTTTCTCCAATAGCTTGAATTGAATAAAGGACTTGATTGCACTTTAAATCTCTGGACCATTAAAAAAGAAAGAGGATGAGTATTAACTGAAAGGTTCAAATAAATTCTTTAATTTTTCTTGTAAAAATTGTCGAAAAAAGCTTGCACACATTTAAATTGACAGCAATCGCTGCCTTAATTAGAGATGATTTTGGACTAGAAATATTTGTATATTCATAACTGCAGTTTATGGATAATGAGAAAATATGCTTTGGATATTGCAGTGGTTGTGTGAAAAATATATAATTTGTATGGTATTGTGTTATATGTTATTATTTTGTTGCATTATTCTAATGTTTTTCAGTATCTAAGGGCAATTATTTTTAAGTGCATCCTTCATGCCAAGGTCAGTATATTACTCAATAAAATAACCAGTAAGTTTAAGTTTCTCTACTATATTACTGTGATCTCAACAACATCATACATCTTTATAAAAAGGACTGACTTGATAAAATGAAAAATTAGCTTAGAGTTCATAAATAGGAGGGTGAATTTACTCCTTCCCCTGGAGCCCTTGCAATAACTAATTTTCTATAACATTACTGAAAAGCCTTTCTTTGATTCTGAATTCCATCCAAATCTAGGAACACTATTCCACAGCTTGGTAAGAAAGACATTTCACTTTGTAGCATAGGGATTACAGCTTCAGTTTCAAAACACCTTAACACATTTTTTCCTCCTGAAATCATCTATATTAGGTGTGCTTTCCAATGTTCTATGAGTTATCAGTGACCCCAATTCAAGGAACTTACAGATTTAAAAAATGGTGGGTAATCCTTCAATGATACAAAATTGTCAAAGCAAGTATCTTAGTCATTGAGGTAGAACTTAAAAATTCCTAGAAAATCTTCAGATAAATGAATTAAATTATGTGAATATGTATATAGATAGATGTATCCACATATATATAGAGAAAGAGAGTTTAACACTGAGTAACCACTTGATTTTGAAATAATTTAAATTGAGATGTGTAAGTTTTCTGATGTAAACAAAGAATTGTAGACTTTGTTCCAGAATTACTACATCCCAATTATAGGTTTAGTGTGAGTTGCTACTGTATGAGTTTTATCATTATCCATAATTAAATTTTATGTTTATTTGTGGTGAAATAAAATAGTGAAATAAGATTCTAGTTCACTTCTTAACATTATGGTAAATATTACCACTGGCAGTTTTATTTTCACATTTTGATATTTATATATGTTACAAAACGTTGATTGATAGATGTGTCTCCATATTTGGGATTTGTAAAGCATCTTTTGCTTCTCTAATATATAGAAGAGTTCAATTATAAGATCCTTACAGTCTAAAGCTTTCAGGAAGGTCATACTCTGGCAATTTTTCTGTTGACTTTTAGCTGTTTATCTGTACAGATTTTCAGTGAGATGAACTTGTCTTTTGTGCTCTACTGTCTATGGGTGTATAATTATACCAGTATTAGTGCTGTAATCAGTATAGCTTTGTAATATATTTCAAACATAGCAAATGAAAGACATACATATTTATTCCCTTTAAGATTATTTAATTTTGGGTTCTCTGTGGTTCCACCTGAGTTTTAACTCTATTTTCTAGTGTAGAAATATGTAGATATAAAATACCTTTTCATTTATTAGCAACTTCATAAATTTATTCTATATTTTGTAGATTTTAGTACTTAGGCCATTTTTATACTTACATTTTTATTTTTAAGCATTTTCTTTCTTTCTTTCTTTTTTTTTTTTGGTCTGTCATGGGGCTTGAACTCTGGGCTTGGGCGCTGTCCCTTGCTCTTCAGCTCAAGGTGAATGCTCTACCGCTTGAGCCACAGCACCACTTCAGGTTTTCTAGTGGTTTATTGGAGATAAGAGTCTCACGGACTTTCCTCCCCTGGCTGGCTTTGAACCACGATCCTCAGATCTCAGCCTCCTGAGTAGCTAGGATTACAGGCATGAGCCATTGGCGCCAGGCTAGCATTTTCTTATTTTTGATGCTTTTGAGCTAGTTTATTGTTAGGGTTGAGAAACACTAATTTTAAAGATTAATTGGTATCTTGCAAATTCAATGCATTTATTTATTAGTTATAGAAGGTTTATTTGGCTTATTTTTTGTGGATTCAGTAGTGGTTTTCTATGGATTCTTACCAACTTTTGATACTTAGAATGTATTGAAGTGAAGGGAAGGTTAAGCTTTGGGAACTACTCAAGAATAATTAGACCCTGGAAGCACTTCCCACACATGTGGGTTAGTGTTGGGCCTCAGAGTAGAGTCAGTTTGTAGCAGTAGTTCATTTCTGTGAGAGTAGGTTGCTATGAAAGGATCAAGTATGTTCCTACTCCACATCCATGCATCCTCGTCTACACATACATCTTCTATATATGGCTTTTTTTTTGCTCCATCATATTGGGATAAAGCCAGGAGAATCCCACCAAGATGTCGATGACAAAATTTGGATATTCTATAATTATGAGACAATAAACATCTTTGTTCAACCTAAGGTATTCTGATAAAGCAATCCATGAAAAAAGGCAAGATTCTGTATCGAAAAAGATAAAAATGTGAAACTCAGGTCATTTCTTTTTTTCTTCTTTTTGATGATGTTTCATTTTCTTTTCTTTTCTTTTTTTCTTTGTTGGTCTTCAGGCCTGAACTCTGGGCCTGGGCGCTGTCCCTCAGCTCTTCAGCTCAAGGCTAGTGCTCTACCACTTGAGCCACAGCACTACTTCTGGCTTTTGCTGCTTATGTGGTGCTGAGGAATTGAACCAAGGGCTTCATACACACAAGGCAAGCACTCTCCCACTGAGCCACCTTCTCAGCCTTCATTTTGATTTGTGTTGACTATTGCCTTGGTAGGACTTAAACTTCTATTTTGAGCATAAGAGTTGTGTGTGTGTGTGTGTGTGTGTGTGTGTGTGTGTGTGTGTGTGTGTTAAGAAGGAACATTTCCTTGTTACTGTCTTACACAAAACAATTTCATGTTTTCTAGACTATTTAAGTAGTGATAGATTTACAGACATGGCCTTTATTATTTTGAAATAATTTCATTCCATTACATCATTCTTGAGTTTTTGTTTTTCAAGTCATGAAGGTGTATTGAACACTGCCAAAGCTCTTTTCTATATCTATTAAGATAATCATTAATGATTATTCTGTTTATATGGTGCATGATATTGATTAATTTTTATATGTCAACCATAAGTTTAAAGCATTAGTAGAGCTGGTAATGTTGGCTATAAACTCTTACCCATCCCTGTTTCTAAAATACACATTTTTCTAACTTCTGTAAGTTAGAAAACAACTTCATGTTGACCACAGAAATCCATTGCCATTTTTCTGTGTCAAATAGCCTTCAGGTGACTAAACTCTTCCAGTTATGTCAGTTCTTTGAGAGTTGACATGAAAGTTGATCCTTAGGATAGGCATGGACATTAGATATTTGTTCTCTTTTGTCCTGTGAGGGAGAAGCTTATTGAATGACATTCTCTTTCAACACTGAGGAGTTGGCAGCTCTGGGGAGGAAGTAAATTAGATAAAGTGAAATTGCTGTGTTGACCCATTCCAATGCTGTTAGTCTCAGCATTGAACTTTTCTAGGGCAATACAATGTCTTAACTAAGTTTGGGACATTCATTAAGACATTTGAGACCATGTACTGTTAAATAATTATTTCTGTAGCAGATCAAAAGACATGACATTTTATGTTTTGTTACTTTACTGATGTCACTCTCACAGATACCTTGCTTTTGTTTCTAGCTTTCTGGTACTTTTGCTTCTAGCTTTCTGGTACTTTTCTACAACACAAAAAGGAAAATAGCATAGAAAATATTTAAAATATCAGATAAGAATTTATATTAAGTCTGTTTATGATTAGCAACATCAATAGAATCAATAAAACAAACAAAAAGTTAGATCACTCAAACAAGTGGTGATCACACATGGTAATCTGAACTGGATAATAATCAGCATTGCAATAAGAAAAATAATATTGTCAGTGATTTGTGCTGAAAAGCTTTGACAATTACATAGAAAAATGACTAGATACCTAGCTCATGGCATACACAAAAATAAATGTTATATCATAGATATAAATGTAATAGACCTACTGAAGGTATAGACAAAAAGCATTTCTATGGTATAGGAATACATAAATATTTCTTGATAAGGACATGAAATTTCTAAATTGCTATGGTTGAAAATTATGAATGAGATTACATTAAAATTGGAAATTGTCCATTAAAACAAGTAACTAAAAGGATGAAAAGGTAAATTCCCTAAGTTGAGAAAATATATCATTAACATGTATGTCCAATAAAGGAAAAATAATGTGCTAAAAGTTCCTTGAATAAGGAAAAATTAATAACTTTATAAATATCTAAAATATTTGAATATACATCTCACAAAAGAATGCACACAAAAGGCCAACGAACGTATGAAAAGTTAATCAAAATTAATACTCTTTGGGGAAATGCTAATTTAATCCAAAATATGATATTATACTTCTGCAAGTCTAGTTAAAATGTAAAAGATGAATAATACCAAACGTAGGTGAGGATTTGGAATCTTATGCAGTGCTAGATGGTGTGAAATGTTAGTCATGTTAGAAAGCTATTTGGCATTATCTATTAAAGATACATATCTACCTTGTGATTCAATAAACTATCCCGTGGCAATTCTCCCACAAAATTGCATTTATGTGTTTCCCAAAAGAAATGCATTGGAATCTTACTGCCAGCTCTACCAGTAAATTCTTTGTTTTCCTTAAAACAAAGTAAGACTTTTTTTTTCCCCCAGTGAGATTCATTTAATACAATTGGGAGATCAGCAGTTGAACATGAAGTTGTAATGTGAGAAAGACCCAGGTCTTCCTTGTCATGAAAAAAAAACAGAAATTTGGGATTTGTACCACAGATTAACCTAACAAGTATATGTTAATTATTAATAGTATTATTAAAATATTTGTCCATGTATTGCTGGAATAGTTTTCATACATTAGAAGTATTTGAAGACCTAGTTTGTTTGAATATATTAGAAATATCTGAAGCCCTAGGTTGTCTGTATTCACAAGAAAGTAGTGAATGGTGTTTTTAATATGTGAAAATGCTAATTAGTCCCCTCAAACAACCCATAAAATGCTTTTAGTAAAGGAAATAACTAAGTTCCATGTCAAGGAGGTTTTAGATCAAGTTAGACCCTTGGTTATATATATGTGTGTTTACACACACACACATTTCACACATATATATTCTGAGTGAAAATCAAATCCAAAGAAGCTTAAATATTATACTACAACATATCTCTAAAACTCACTGGTTTGTCTAATGTGATTCCCAATAGACTTTCCTATTTGTGTTTTCAAGTGTTATTAAAGTAAATTTTAAGAAATAAATTTTAAAATAAGTAGAATTTATGGGAATTAAGACTGTTTAGTGGCTTGTTATTTTATCAGGTGTACTTTTAGTTGTTGATGTATAGAAGAAACAAGGGTTAGTCAATTGGTTTTTACAAAGAATATTATTTTTGCTTGATTATGTTAATAAAATTTAGACATAGTGTAAAATGTTCAAGTTATCTTCTAGATACTATCAATAAAAATTTTCCAAAAACCAAGCCAGATGTAAAAACAGACAATGAAATAACTTTAATAGTGGAAAATTATTCATTTAAGAATAATAAAATAGTACTAGGAACCAATAACAAAAGTATAAACAGAAACCTCAGCCACTTAAAATTTCTTAAGATGCTTTCAAATAATTATTGATTTAATAAAAAAAAATCAAAGTTGCAAATATAGAATACTTAGACCACAATAATTACGAGAAATTCACTTATCTTAAAAGGTTTCTAATATGAATTGTCTAGAGATTCAAAGTCATAAATTATTAGTATGAAACTTGCCATGGTAGGCATTCTTGTTTCTATATATCTCACCTGGCTCCATCCTTTTATTCTGTCAACATTGTCTTTTTCATGAGTTCCAGCTATTTAAGAAACCAAATGTTAAAGAAAGCAATCTATTAAATTGTACAGTGCTATTTTTATGTAAAACATTACTGTATTGCTATTTATTAGCTTCTTTTCAGAAGTTTTATGAAGTGAAAAAGCATTAAAAGTTTTATTTTACGAGGAATTAGATGATGCTTCTTTAATAAGATGCACATTACTTGAGTTTCATATCAATAACACATTATACATATAACATGATTCCATATATAATGAAATGAATAAAATTTCTCACATTACATGACATAAATATACAATGTATCTTCCCTTTAATTTGCAAGGCCAATCCTGTTCAAACTGGGAAACTAGCAGAATAGAAGGGAAAGAAATCTGATTATTGCTATTCCTTTTCAATACATGAACTCCCATTGTTTTGCTTTCTGAGAAATGGCCTTTCCCAACTTCTCACAGATTCAGATTAATGGGAAGGCTCTTGCCGTAACTGAAAATCAGCACCTCTCTTTTCTCAAAAAAAAAAAAAAAGAAAGAAAGTAAAAAGAAAATCCATGGAGAAGGTTCGAGTGTCTTCCACAATCATCTCTGTCAGGAAGAGATGCAATATTTGGGGTTTCTCTATATCAACATGTTTTTACAAACAAGAAAAAATGTATTCTTAACATAATCATTAATATAATTGGTTTGTGCTTTTTGAACAAGAAATTAAAATTTTTAATTGCAAATCTCATGAATTAAATGTGAAAATTAAACCTATCTTACAGTAATTTTGAGGGTTATTATATTTGGAGTTTTAAAAGCTGAGAGGAGTACTGGAACCATTCTCCAAATTCTGATGGACAAATGATGGCCCCTTGGGAGATTAATAACTCTTGTCGACTTCAGTAACTAAGATCATGCAAAAATGACAACCAGAAAGCAATTCCTGGTCTCTGCAGTGAAGCATATGCTACATGTTTGGGCAGTACCTATCTGCCCATCTGTTTCTGCAAAATGCTATCTTTAGGAGCTTTGGCTTGCTCCAGAAAGCCCACTGTTTAGCTGCTGAATGACTAACTTAGAATGTTGTAGCAGTGTTGACTAAAATCCATTTGTCAAAACAACTCCCTGAAGAATTGTCTTTCTATAAACTTAGCTATATTTTTTAATTGCAGGAAATGACTGAGATTCATACAACAAACTCACGAATATCTACTATCCAGTATTAGCAAGTGCTAATATTTTATGGTCTTAACTAAGATCATCGCAGAATTAAATTTATTATTCAGAATACATGTCCATTTTTTAAAATCTCATAGGGTGTTAAAAGGCTTTAAAATACCCTCCCTTTCCAATATTCTGTTATGAACTCATTGAATATCCATCTTGGCTATGTTTTAATTCATTTTATCTCTATCACCCAGGAATAATATAGAGCAGTACTTAATGAGTTTCTTAACACTTAGCTAAATGATATTCTACTTGATTATCTGTGAGAGACAAAAGAGATAGGAACTTATCTAGTGAAGTAGATCTTTGTATCATGCACAAGAATTCACAAGGCTGTTTATTCACAATTCTATTTAAACAGAAACATTCCTCATTTGGAATGAAAGGAACAGCAAATAATAAATAAATAAAATATATTATATTATCACAAGTTCAACACAAGGTTGATAGAATAACTTAATTCCGAAGATCTGTTACCTTCTATGAAAAGGGAACGACACTCTTGCAGGCAAAGATCTAACATGTTCAGGATTATTTTTACATCTTTGAAAGTTACTGGAAATTGTTAGTTGGATGTTATTTGTGTCAGACCCACCACCTCCAAACTTTCTCATTTTCAATTTAGATGTGCTTAATTTTTGTCCAATGATTGTCCTGCCATTAGATATAAGAACATATAACATGCTCCCAATTCAGAGACAGATCATGCTAGAGGATAGATGAGTGTTTACTCATGCAATTTTTTATTCTTTTGATATGCTGAAGAGCTAGAGAAATGGCTTAAGTGGTAGAGGGCTTACCTAGTTAAGTTCAAGGCTCTGAGTTAAAACCTTAATTTAGTACACATACACATAAAGACACACAGTAAAATTGTGGTATCATTCTGATTGGATATAATTGCATTGATCACTGTTCAAAAAGAAATGCACTCATGACTTAACTTACATAACTGTAAACCCTTTATACATTACCTTTACAATAAAAATTTAAAGAATAATTGCATTGGTAGCTTTGGGCTTTGATGATACAATAAGTTGAAATTTTGGAGACCTTAGGAACACTATAATTGTATTTGGGATGGATTTGCATAATTATGTACCAGATGTGGGACTAAGCTGGCTAGAGGAAATGTTTCCAAAGATATATGCACAATTCACTGAAATCAATGGACATGTTGTCATACAGAAAAAGTAGTTGTTATTAAGTTTTAGAACTTTGAGATAAGTAGATAATTTTACATCCTTCAAGGGTACAAAATGTAATCAAGTGAGCCATTGCATGTTGTCAGTGTTTTCTGTCTTCTGTAAGACAAAATATACAGTTACAGAGGGCAGTAGTGTTAGTCTTAAGATAGTAATAGGACCATTGAACACTTGTTGATGGTTCTGCTGTATAGAAGCTATATTCAAAGACCAGAGAGATGCCTCTCTGGTATGTATCACCACATGAAGATAAACAAGAAAAATCCTTCTCTAAAAGCCACAGAAATAATGCAACCCCAAACTGTATTGTTAGACTCATGGGTTCTATACCAGATTCCTGCCCTAAAGAATATTTATGTAACTGTAACCCCTCTGTATAGCACATTTACAACAAAATAAAATAAAATTTTAAAAAGAATAATATTATAATAAATTAGTGATATGTAAATTTAAGGCTGTGGAAATTTTTTGAGAATAAAGAAAATTAAGCGTATGCATACTTGACATTATTAGGTCTGTCTAGGTATATATTCACAGGCAAAATGAATTTGTATTAATTTATTTTATCATCCAAATATGCCACAGGATATAAACTTTTGTCCTAATGGATATTCCATTGTTTCTTGTTTCTCTACAAAATAAACAATCAGAAATAAATATCTTTCTTTTTATCCATTTGTGTGGGAATATAGGTAGAAAGGAAGTTTCTAAAGAAACTGTAGGGAAATATGTGTTGAGGGATTAATTATGCACATTTTAAAACCCTGTTAGGTGTTTCCAACACCTTGTAGAGTGGTTAAAAGTGCATCACAATTTAATGGGTAGCAATTACTAATATATTTGATTCCTACCGTTCTTTTCATGTTTTTTCTTAGATTGACTTAGTTTGCATTCCTGCCATTCTGCCCTGGTGTTAGAGATTCAATACTTCATTTGCATTTATTTTTTAAAAATTTTATGTGCAATTGCCATGCTTGAAACATAATGCTCTTATTCATTTCTCAATTTCTTTATTAAGTTGTCGTATACCTTTCGTGTGCTGATCTTATACTTTCCAATTCCTTCTTTTTCTCCTTTTAAATCTACTTCTTTGAAAGCCTTTTTTTTAAATCAATGCTGGTTCATTTTTTCCCCCTTGGGAATTTTTAAATGCCAATATAAGTTTATTTTGAAGAGAATTTCATTCCCGTCAAACTTTTTCTGTTACTGTTCCTACTCCAAGAACCCCTCAAATGACAAACTTTTCTATTGCTTACAGCAAAATCAAGAATAATCAAACTACTGTTTGCCAAGGACATAATATGAGCTAGACATCTTATAATATTTTTATTCTTGCATCCAAACATACTTGTAACAGATTTTATTATTGTGTATTTTTCCTATGTGAAGAAAAATAAGTAAGAATAAAATTGAAGAAATTTCCAAATACTTTCCAAACAGAAAGCAATGAATGCAAGGTAGAATTTAAATAAAAATCAACTATAAAGCCTACACTAAGCTCTTAAACAGTATACCATATTATGCATACTTTAAAAATCTAGTTTTGTGAATTTTATTTATCTATAGCTGTACTAATGCTTTACAGACTATGATTCACTTTCTCATGGATAATGAGCAAAAAAGAAAAAAAAAAGAATAAGGAGCATGATTATAATCGTTACTGGAAATTAAACCAAGATTTGGAGGCATTAACTTTCTCATGATCAATATACTCAGTAGCAAAAGGTGATTCAAAGTAAAATCCATCAGTAACTTGAAGGCTTCACCACTATTCTTTTACACATTCTCCAAAATAAACTGCCTTGAATTCTCAGTGACTTGCTGAACTTTAAATAACTCCTGTGGATTATCATTTGCATTGTATTTCAGGTTCTTCTTCTAAGGCAACCTAATAGATAAGGATGGTGCTATGTTTAGAACCAGTCTTCCTTACCTCCACTTACCCTTAATCCTTGAACTAAATTTTTGTCTTCAGTTAAGTTTTCCAAAGGAGAAATTATTTATCCCAGATATGAGTGTAAATGGATTCCTACTTCACTGATCCTTCAGGATGACTGAAACTGGATCAGTTTTGGAGAAAGGTAATCTTAAAATAGTTAATAAAGTGGTAGAGTGCTAGCCTTGAGCTGAAGAGTTGAGGGACAGCGCCCAGGCCCAGAGTTCAGGCCCCACAACCAGCAAAAAAAAGAGCCTCATGGACTTTCGGGGCTGGGAAGGTGGCTCAGTGGTGCCTTGCATGCACGAGGCCCTGGATTCGATTCCTCAGCACCACATAAGCAGAAGAAAAAAAAAAGCCGGAAGTGGCACTGTGGCTCAAGTGGTAGAGTGCTAGCCTTGAGCTGAAGAGCTGAGGGACAGCGCCTAGGCCAGAGTTCAGGCCCACGACCGGAATAAAAAAAAAAAAATTAGTTAATAAGAAATTGTGCTCTGGGGCAAAATAATTGAACAAAAAGCAGAGTTGACATGTTTAGCAATTTTTATCTTCATAGCAAAATGGCTCAGTATTCTATATGTTGTTTTCATTTTATGAAAAAATTAACAAAAAGTTTTATTAATATGTATTTTATATAATACTTTATATAATTACTGAAACTATAGGATCACCAACATGGTTTCATTTTTAGCTGGTTTGAACTGTTTCCAAGAAAAAATGGAGAGTACACACTTCGGTTTTTATGACCTAATATCCATAGAAAAATAACAAATAGTTAACTGATCCTTTGAAAAAATGTTGCTGCGTTAAAATGGATTTTGTGATTGATGCCTTTTTTTCAAAACTTGTATCGATATGCATGCTATCTAAAATAGGCAAAATAAGTTCACGAAGTAAAAAGTATTCCTGGTAATGCTAAGTCAAAAGTATTATTTTTCAAATGTAATTAAAAACAAATAACAGTATAAAATATGTTTTCCCACTGCTCTCCAATACAGTAATGAAAAATCCCTGGAGGAAGTTATAAATGTTTCCAACAAACAGAATGAAGAGAAACATTAGTCAGTTTCAAGCCTCATTTACTCAATGATGGGTGGTAACAATGTCATAAATCATGAACTACCTTTTAAGTCATATGATCCTTTGTGCCATGGGCCTTTTAATAATCTTTTCTTTTTACTAACACAGAAATATGTGAAAATAAGTATTTTATGATCCTGAAAATTCAGAATATGAACAGTGTATTTGAGTTACAAAGAGTTCTAACAAACAATCAAACACAGTTGGAAACTTGCAGTTCATAAAGGCCATTTATTAATTATAGTTGATAAAAAACCATTTTTATAAAGAAATATGTATGTCAGAAAATGCACATTAGTGGCTGCTAGGAAATACATGGTACTGTATTTAGAAGATAATTTCAGAATTCTCAAAATGAAATACACCTTCAGTTGGAGTAAACAATGTACTACTATTGCTTAACTAATTAACTACATATGCTTCATATCATATATTAAAAGATATGTTTGAATATTTAGGGTGGAAATAGCATTTTATTGAAGCATGAGATTATGAACAATGGCTCTTGCTTCAAACCTAAACTATGTAACGAGAGAATGTATTTGAATTGTATAACCCCATGTAAATGCCAGATTTAAAATTGTAAATCATATGCAATTTATTTAAAACTTATATTCATTCCTCATTTCAAAATGTCACATCCTTTTATTAATTGGAAACAATGTTTTAAAGCCAAAGGCATTGCTAAAAGAAAATGTTATGTCTGGAAAATCATAAATAACTTTAAGCATTTTACATGTTATATCTACTAAATATGCAAAATAATGATATGCAAATTATATTTAATGCACATTACACATTTGAAGGGGTGCTAGTGATACTTTTGAAAACTCTCAACTCTGGAATTTCTGTGTCATTTTGTGTTTCAGTGTTTAGGATAATTTAAAGTTATCTTTTTAATTAAATTTTCTTTTTATTAAAAATGATGTCATTAACAATATAACCAATTTGCATATTTTCAGTTACAATCTAAATACATTTATACATACATAAAATTTTAACACACATGTATTATTTCTATACTTCTTTGTCTCTACAAGTAATCTTGGCTACTACCACCTCTCTGCCTGGATACTATTCTATAGTAAAAACTCACATTTCCTTACTGATTTTGTTGCCAAGAATATGTTCTTCAAATATGGAGTCTCCAAATTTAGAAAAGGAGGAAGTTTGATTCACATGAAGAGAAAAAGATATTGTTACAGAAACAATATCTTCCATGGGGGGGAAAGAGACAATTTAGAGTTTCTGAATGTTTTTGGCAAAGTCTATTACTATGGCTTTCAAACATTGGTAGTTATTGAATTCATAAAAAAAGACAATGTTTTGTAAGAAATGTTCACTTGTCCTATGTACTGTTTGCTCTGAGAGCACTCAGAAACAAATGCTACAGAAACTAAATCTTTGTCAAATGTGGATGTACTCTGTACTTCTAAAAAAAAAATTAGGGTTTGATGTGAAAATGTGGTTGCTTAAAAATTGTTTCAAACTATGTTTAAATCATCATAGACTTAAAATTTCCTTTTAGAACTAGTGCATATTTTTCTTTAATATAGCAACCCATTTAATTTTTTACTATTCAATTATAAACATATTTAATGTATATGGTATAAATCCTGAACTACATGACTTGAGGGCAGGAATGAGAGGGGAAAATGGAGGAGAAATAATGTAGAAGTGACCCAGCAATTCCTCTCCTGGGCATTTATACAATGGCCCATAAAACACGCCACGCTAAAGCCACCAACACAACTATGTTCATTGAGCACTGTTTACCATATCCGAGATATAGAAGCAATCTAGATGTCCTTCAGTGGATGAATAGATCAAGAAAACGTGGTACATATTCACAATGGACATTTACTTATCTATCAGAATGAATGATATTATACTGTTTGTAAGGAAATACAAAGATTTGGAAAAATATGTACATTAAACAATGCAAGCTGGAGTCAAAGAAACATAGGCTTCCTGGTTTCCCTCATTTGTAGTAACTAGTATGTGCCTATAAATCTACAAGTAAACAAACTGCATTATTTAAAATAGCAATATAGAGACTGACAGATGGGTAGATAGATAGAGTGATATGCACACACACTAGGACATGATAAATTATATAGTACTGTAGACATTCACACACAAGTAAAAGAAGGATATAGCATGGGAGTGGTTGACAAAGGCTCAAGACCTAGATGCAAATGATCATGTAAAATAATATTTTATGTAATGAACTCCAAGGAAAGGAAACAAGAAACATTTTTCCGTTGCCATTGTTGCTATTTTTGTGTTCTTATGTCTTGTTTGTTAGTTTATTTATAACTGGAAGGGCAAGTGATGAAACATAAAAGGTGAACAAATACAACAGTGATACTCACTAGACACTATGTGGAAAATAAATTGGGTATCTTATAGGAGGAGATGGGAAGGAAAAACCCAGACAGAACAACAGAAGGGGAGGACATGTTCCAAAAAGAATTGCATTTATTATCATGACCTGATTCATGTAACTGTAACCCCTCTGTATATTAACTATACAATAAAAATAAATAATTAATAAAAGCAAGCATTTTAGAAAGCATTTATATTCATAACCTGACATATAATTGTAACCTCTTTGGAAAGCTACCTAAATTAAAAAGCGTGAATCGGTTAATAAATAATTACTAAGATAAGAAACATATAGAAAATTGTCAAACATTTTAATCCCAGTCAGAATAATCATTTAAAAACACCACCCTTAAGACAAAATAAAATTAAAGATTTTTTTCATTTTATTGTAATTGTTTTTAAGTAGTTGCACAAAAGATTTTTTTCTTTTTTTTATTAAATGTGAAAATACCGTACAGATGGGTTACAATTACATGAGCAAGGTAATGAGTGCATTTCTTATCAAGCATTGTTGCCTCCTCCTGTGTTTCCCCTTCCCATCCCTCCCTGCCCGCCCCCCCTTTCCGCCCCCCCCCCCACGCCAAAGTTGTAAAGTTCATTTCTTGACGTAAAGTCTTATAGTCTCATAGTTACAATGGGTCCACCTGTATCCCTATTTAAACAATTTGTTTTTTCCCTTCCCCTCCACAAATTATACCAACATCAAATACAGTGAAAACAGGGTTTATACCGTGGGGGAAGGACATACAAAGAAACAAAGAAATCATCTTATAAATATGTTAGAAACAATCGCAAGAAAGAAAAAAACCATTTGAGTCCTTATCTTGAGGTTCATTTCGCCTAACATCCACTTACCTGACCGTTTCTGCGTGTCTCAGACATATACTAGTTACTACAAATAAGGGAAACCATGGGACCTATGTGTCTTTGGGCCTGGCTTACTTCACTTAATAGAATTTTTTCCAAGTACAAAAGTTTTTTTTAAGCTACAGAATGGTATGCATTTAGTTTAGCACAGAGTCTTCCAAAAACTGAAAGAAAGGAAGAAAAAAAAAGAAGTCCCATGAAAATTTCTGCTTATATAGTTGATCCATTTGAAAATGGATGTGATAACTGTCAATTTTATTCATACTTTATCAGTAAACCACAATCAATATTATCATCATTCGTAATCATAACAAATTTCATTTCGAGAATTTATTCAGTTATTTGAAATAATTTTTCAAATGTCTTTGCAGGTATATAATTTGAATTTCAACGTCCTACTCTGCTTCTTTAACTATTTTTATAAGTTGGAACAATCTATATAATTTCTCAGTTTATCTTGCATAAGATGGTTAAAACACAGATTTAACAAACAATAAATATGTACTATTGATTAATAGTATCAACACTTGGATTATTCTTATAACTGTTATTAATATTTTGTCTTCCAATTCTATAAAGCAGATACAATTTTCTCAATTTCATAGATTAGCATTTGTGCTAGATGACAAGTATTTTTAAAATAGGGCAAAAATTTAAGCACTTTCTGACTCCAGAGCCTAAACATAGTCATCTTAATGTAATAATAATGTTCTAAATTTATTTCTCTTATACAGGATTCATGTCTAAATAAGGTAGACATTTGCAATAAATATCAATTACAAAGCATCACTGCACATTCAATTGCAATGCAACTATACAAGTTATATAATTCAAATTAAGCAAAATAAAATTAATATTGATATTAAAATAAATTCAATGAGCAAATTTCATCAAGTTGTTACTTTGTGATGAAAATTCTTATGGGTCTAATTTTATTCTTTCTTTTTATAAAGTAGATATAAACAAACCCAACAAGCCAATGGATAACAGAAGCAGTTGAAGCTAATAAACCACTTATCACCTTTGGAGATGTAGCAACCAATAAAGCAAAAATCTCATGCATAATAGATGCTTAAAAGTAGATAAAACAGGCTGGGAAGGTTGCTCAGTGGTAGAGGGCTTGCCTTGCATGCATGAGGCCGTGGGTTCGATTCCTCAGCACCACATAAGCAAAAAAAAAAAAAAAAAAAAGTAGATAAAACAATAGGAATTTGAAAGATTCCTTCTGGAAATGTGTTATAATCTTGTGGAAAGTTTAAAGCAAAACAAAACAAAAATCTTCCCACATTTGAGGCAAACCTTCTGCTAGAGGAATACTAAAGCCTACCACAGATTAAGTTAGTGATAGACTAGAGATAAAATATTAGATTGCCCATGGCAAATTCTGGAAAGAGATAGTTCACATTGCTTGGGAATATAGCAGAGAGGCACAATTGTGTGAATTTTATCGGTCAATTAATACATGCCTGAGGTACATTCTTAGGCAAAATGCCTCAGGCTGTCACCTAGCATATTTTTAATGGAGTCATTTCACAAGACCAAAAAAAAATATGATTAGCCATATATAATCTTCGGCAAAATATACCTTAAATAAAAATTCAAATATGTTTAAATATACTTTATTGATGTAAAATTTCTTTAAACATGCAAATTATTCCCTGAGGTACACATCCAATATGATGGTGAAAGATAAGACACTAGAATTAATAAAGGACATCTTGGATGTAGGTATTTGTATTTAATAGGAATTTTACAAATGATTTCTTACTAAATGTCTAATTGCATTCATTTTAAAATTCTTCTATTTTTAAACTCACATAGGATGCATGAATAAAGATAAAAAGAAAGTAAAGAAAATAAACAGAGTTCAATACAGAAAGGGAAAGAAAAAATTATAGTTGTAAGAACTAAGTATCTGTGTAAGTTAGTTCTGGAAGGAATTGGGGAGACTGCTGAAAGGTGTGACATGGATCAAGATACATTATAAACTGATTTATTGACTAGCACTCCCCCCCAACTTTATACAACTACTAAACATTAGTACAAATATAATTGAAAAATTAAAAAATGGTAAAATAAATGTCATTTCAGGATGATGGTATTTGTCCTACCTAAGTATGTTCCAAAACTATTGTTGATTATAAACAATTCATTAGTTGAATTGTCTAGTGGACACAGTCAAAGATAATTTTGATCTTAAAGATATTCTTTGAAAGAACTGATTAAATTTAAAAGGTCTCTAACTGATCATCTTCATGTATTTCTTAAATAATTCCAAGTACAATCTAAATATTCATGAAATTTGTCATGGACTATGGGTGCATCTTGCTGACCTGAAACTATCTCATGATCACTGTAAGTACAAATGGTTATGCAGATAGCTTTCCTACTTATTAATTGTAATTTCTTTTAGATATATAATGCAGTATTGTTATGTTTGGGTCATAAAATAGATTTAGCTTTTTGAGGAATCTCTGTACCGATTTTCATCGTGGTTGTAGTGGTTGACTTTCCTAGTAGTATTGTAGAATTCCTTTGTCCTTGAATTCTCTTTAGCATTTCCCATTGCTTGTTTTCTTGATCATTGCCATTCTGACTTTATTTCATACTAAATTATAATTTTCCTCACATAGTGAAAATATTGATTAGATTTTTATTTCCTTTACATCTAAGGATGTTGAACATTTATTCATGTATTTATTAGCCATTTATACTTCTCAGAACTGACTATTCAATTCGCTTGTTCTTTTACTGTTTAACATTTCAAGTCTTTGTATACTCTGGATACTAGTCCTTTATCTATTGAGCAAGTGAAGATTTTTCTCACATTGTGTGGGATGTCTCTTGAATCCAGCACCAGAGATAAATCCTTAAAATGAATAATTCTCTTTTAGAAAGGAAACTGTGGCATATTTTGGATTCCTTTTATGATATTTGTTGCTACAGTAAGCATTTATGCTATTGAGGACATAATTTATGTAATCACTCTAAATTACGTGTTCAAGTTGTTTAGCTGATTTCTTAGTTGAAATCTTTCTTGTACCTTGAACCTCAATCTTCACATTATAAGAAACCTATGGGACATCACAGTGGATTAATGAAGAGTGTTTACTTTTACATCAGCGCTCAGTGCTGTAAAGTGAAAAGAAATTACCATTTCACAAACCCTGAAATATGCATAGATATATGCTTACTGATTGCCCTGCTACATGAAAAGGAAGACCTCTTAATTTCAATCTAAGTTATGCATAAGAATCACACATGGTTATTCTGTGCAAGCAAGGTAACTCTGTGCAATCTCTAAGATATAATCTGGTAGAGGATAGAGATTAGCATATAAACAAAATCAAAGGTACAATTAAGTCAGCTTAACAATCTTATAGTACCATTCACTCTTTTATACTACACTAAATGCTGGAACCTTAAATATATTTTAAAGATAAAAGTAATAGGAAGTTATAAAATGGCAGAATTCAGAGAACATAGGTTCCCATGTCTTGAAGCCCTTGAGAATTTCACTATGAAGCAGTGTGTTAAACCTTAGGGTTAGGTTATATTATTTTTAGTAGCATAAAAAAGCTGGAGAAAGCCAATAAACACAGAGAAATAGAGGAATTTACATTTGAAGAAACAGACAATAATGCTCTGTAGATGTATCATAAATCACATGAAGCATTCTTTATCACTCACAGAAAGGCAAACCTAGACCAGAAGCATTCAACACCTGGAAAGTTGATGGTACCTGTCTCAGCAATGTGGACCCACTAAGAGATTTTTTTGTCAGTCATGAGGCCTGAACTCTAGGCTGGGCACTGTTCCTCAGCTCCTCAGCTCAAGGCTAGTGCTTTACCACTTGAGCCACAGCACCACTTCCAGATTTTTTTGGTTATGTGGTGCTGAGGAATTGAACCCCAGGCCTCATGCATACAAAGCAAACACTACCACTGAGCCACCCTCCCAGCCCCACACTAAGAGATTTTTGAGTGCCTGAGTCACATTAGTAGAGAAATTTTGGTGCAATTCATTTGACAGGTGTATACTGAACTACTTGAATTAAATATTCTTGAAAGACTATAAACAATGTTATGATAGATACATATTACACACATTAATGCTTCTTAGAGCATTGATTCTCAAGACTTCTCACAAGATTGTCCTTTAACTAGAATCTAATTCTTTTTCATTTGTCAGTTCCTTAAAGAGGTGTGTTTTTTTATTTCCTATCTTCTCCTCTGAAGATATCCCTTTGCTTTCATATTCTATTCTAGTCCTCTTCACCATGCTTATCCATGTTACTTAATTTGTGTCACTAGAAGGCAAGCCCTATGAATGCAAGGACTATATCTATCTCCCACTATTGTCCATGCTAGGTGGAAAGTGCAAATAGGGGATAAAAGTCCAGATCAGACAGAGAAAAAAAACGTGTCCCTATCTAAAAAATTACAAAAAGCAACAAAGTTCAGGGATAGTTTAAATGACAGAGCACCAGAATATATTTTGTTCCTGTCCTCACTATAACTAAAAATTGTTAGTCTTCACATGTATCACATATATACTATAATATAATATCAAAATGTAGTTGACACATAGCTTTCAAACATATTTGACTTGAACATATTCTTTCCTTGATTCCCAATTCGTATAGTTGAAGTTTTTGTTGTTGAATTGAGTCACAGCCATTTTCATTTGGATTTTATAACATGAGTTTAGATTTAAGAGGGTATGGAGAGAATTGCTTTTTCTAAATTATGATCTCTAGAAACCTATTTTTTAGGCCTTAACACTCTACAAGATGAGCATTAATAAACTGTAAGAAACTCTGAGTTTTCAGATTCAAAGAAGTGCATAAAAGCACTGTGATAAAAGTATCAATCTGCATTTGAGTGCCCAGTGCCTATCTCTTGAAGGTCTCAGCTCTCTACACTGTGGCATAGGGATTAAACTGACAACGCATTAACTTTAGGGGCCCAACCTTGGCTTTCTCCTGCTTGATTCCCACAAAATTTATTTACCTTCTCCTCATTCTATGTCAATAATCCTCAAAATTTAATTCATTCTCGCACCAATCTCAAAGCCTGAAGTCCAATTTACCTTATTTGAGTCAGATATGAGTAAGACTTAAGTCATGGTTCACTGAGACAAATTTCTCTTCATTTATGCATACAAAAGTAAGATATCAATCTCCAAAGTGCAGCAATAGACATTCTAATCTGAAAAAAGCTTTAAAATATTATTGCAACAAAATAATAATTATTATTTTGCAATACAAGTATTTTTATCAGTATTAATTTCCAACAATTAACTAAAATCAAGGATGACATTCTGATATAGTTAGAATCCCAAACTGATATGTGAAACAGCTTTATAGTCTTATCCCCCATATTATGGAACCAAAGGCTAAATAAATATGCTTAATTATGGGATGACTATCTGGAATATAATAGTGATAGGAAGCCAAATTAAAAGCCTCAGAATAGAGCTCCAACACACAAATTGATAAATCATTTAAAGCTATCTGTAAGAAGTAATAATAATAGCTGAGTGTTAGCTTACAAAACTAGTATTAGTAAATAAAGCCTTTAGTTCACTGCTTGTAGTATAATAACAATTTCAAAAATTTTGTTGAGTTGTCAATTTTATTTAATTATTTTACAATATATAATTCAAAAACAAGACAATAAACATATCCAATAACATGTTTTTAATATTTGTTGAGCTTAACAGCTCCATTCAAGGAGTTTTTATTTCTGAAATTGTGACTTATGAGTTCTTGATTTATTCTTCTTATTGGAAAACCCTAACTCACTAAATATAAACTATTCCACTTACAGAAACCAGCTTTAATAGCAATGGTATATGTGAGTAATGGTATCAATCTGAGTAATAGAAAACAATGCAGCAATAGATTTTTAAAATATTAATTTTATTGTATCTCAGCTTACTAAGACTTATCTTGCTTTGGGGGAAGGATATTATTTTGGAAAACAATCCAGTCTATCACAGTAAACTCTTAATGGTGAAAATAAAATAGAATGTGATTCTTTAAACAAGGTATTACTATGTTAATCAATTTTAAAACTATCTCACTAAAATTTATTTTAATGATAAAAACTTAAAATATCAACATACATGACATTTTTAACACTCTAGATAATAAATCTATGGAAACAAAGAGAGAATACTTTTCTTTAAAAATAGGAAGAAATGATTGCCTTAATGATCTGTATCAATATTGGTTTCTTAATTACATTATAATGACATTTGACATTTTTACATAAATTTCATAGCAAAATCTTAATTCTTTGCTTATTTTTATAATTTTACTCCTTTGAACCTGTTGTTCTCCATGTGTCAAAATAGAAAATTTAGGTTGTGCTCACTCTTTGTTAGTCTCATCATGAATCAATGACTAGTACTGTGTGGAACTGGCAATGAGGCTATGGATGCTTTTAAGAGTTCAATAATTGTTGAAGTCTACTTTGTTATATACCCTTGGAAAGCTATGCTTTAAAATTTTTAGAAATATTTTCTCCATGGTCATATTATCAAATCACTTGAGATATAAAGAGCCTAATCTTCCTTATCACATACTTGTCAATAGGAAAAGAAAGGAAGCTTTAGAAACCTTTGCTCCTATGTATGTCTGCCAATCAAAGTAATCCAGGAGATAAATGCAGCAATAAGAAAATACCCTACTCCTTTGTTCACCATGAATTCATCACACTTTCCACAGTTGGATCTCAACTGAAGCAATAGAGATTTAACCTTTAAATCTTAGCAAGTCTACATTTGATCATATCTCCCACAGGTATGCCTTTATTGAATTTTGTACCACCATTGCCCTTTTTCCATAATTTGACTTATTTATCCTTTGACTATCCACAGTCAACATTCAAACTAAGCCATGGATGTAAAAATCAACTCTTAAGCATTATCAGGCCTGTAATCATTCACACACACCCACACACAAACACACAAACACACATATAAAAGATATATATATATATATATATATATATATATATATATCAGTACAGATGACTATATATGAAAAAATTAACATGTATGTATACAGATACACCTTTTATTAACTATAAGGATAACTATAATTTGATTTTATTGATTCAATAGCAGAACAAATTTGTACATTTAGTTATCTCTTATAGCTTCTTTATCTGGCTTAGGGTTTAAGATTGAGATATATTTATAGATGGAAAATATTAATAACGTGAAAATACAGTAGGGAATATTTGATATATTTGGGCCAATGTTTGGTTCCTCCAATTATTTCACACAAAACACTTGATTAATGTATATTTTTCCCTTCAAGAAATGATTGGTCAGAGGAGCACCCAAAAACTGAAGAAAGCGCTCAACATTAGACCAAAGGAAAGTTAGGGAGGAATCTGGTGAAGACCTCCAAGCCAGCGAACAGTTCCCCCCAACACTCCCCTCCCAGGATGGCTAAGGGGAAGGAGCGAACTCCGCAATACCGCCATTACAATCACCAGAAATTGGCGCCACTGGGTAAGCCCCCAAAGTCAGCCTGAGACTGCAGCACTGGTGGGATCCCCCGTGGGGCCCTGCCAACCCCACACAAGGCTCTCAGCTCTATGAGCCAACCACCCTGCTGTCTGGGCACTCTGCTGGGACCTGCTCCCTCCCTGCTGCCACCCCAGGCTCTCACAGCCACGGCACCAGCATCTTCGCAGATGCACCTAACAGCCACAAGCAGCCACCCTCAAGGCTGCCTGCCACGGGACTACCACCTCCCACATACTCTGCTGCAGACCAGCACAGATGCCTCAGCCCACACCAGCAAGCTGCACCAACCTCCACCTGGACTGCCCCCAGCACCAGGACTCCCATGCTGCCACAGAGGAGCCGCTTTAGCATGTAGAGCCACCCCCCCACACACCCACCCACACACACCTGCACCTGCCAACACCCAGACAATCTGACTGAGAACCTGCCAACTCCATTCTATCTGCAACAGCACAGGCTCTGTGGTCCAGCACACCGCCAGCTACAGACCTTGTAGATAACCCAACTGGGTCCACTCCCTGGGTGGCAATTCCCTGCTGGATCCCAAAACCCTCTGACCCAAGCCCCCCTGCCAAAAGGGAGGGATTATACAGAACAGAATACCAAGGACATAAGCTCTGTTCCTATGGCTCCTGTGGCTACCTGGGAAAGCCTGCGAACACAGCTCCAGGCCTATGATAGCAGTCTACAAACCTGAAACCCCCAAAACTCACTGCCAGCAGGTCTGAGAGTGGGAGTCTAGATAGCGGGCCTCCCCTGTCAAAAGGCCATCTGCTCCCAACAAGTCACAAGGAAAGTGGGCTACAGCAAGGCATACAAGGTTCTATCAGGAATCAGCTCTGAGAACTATGGGGAGACTAAAGCTCCCTCCAAAGAACCTAAAAGCTCATCCTTTAGTTTTTTGTTCTTGTTTTTGTTTTGTCTTGTTAGTTTTTATCTCTGATTGTTTGTTGTTTGTTTTTACTTCTATGTGTGACTTATGTGTACTGTGATTTAGGATTTGCTATTCCACTTAAAGCTTCTATTCTTCATTATTATGTGTATTTTTTTCTCCCACTTTCCAATTTCCTAATTTGTAAGGTATTTTTTATCTTATTTCACTTCCTCTCACTTTCCCCTTCTCCTTTCTCTCTACATTATACTACTACTTCTTCATCTTGATCTGTAAGCTATTTCTTACATAACCTTTCTTTGAATTCTTTTCCACTTCTTACACTCAGTAACAAGGTCTTTATTCTCCTCCTACTACATATACCTCTCCCCTAAGCTGTTCTTACCCCTCTACTATCATTATACCCAAGTCCTCTTCTGAACTTGAACTCATATCTCTCCAATCCTAACCCTTCACGTCTCCATCTGCACCAGCCCATTGATCCCTAATTGTTTATATCTGATCCAACTTACAGTTGGTTCAATATTTGACTATAAAATTGGTTCCATTTGACTATTTTGAGTACAAGGGGCCCATCTTGTTAACTCTAAGGAGCAGACTACTTATCAGCCAAATCCAGGTTGTCTCAAAATTTACAACTATACATAATCTCCACCCCAAGCTGCAATATCCCTCTCTAAGAAAAAAAGAGAGAGAGAGCCAAATAGGGAAACACCTCCACATCACTTTGAAACCCTAAGGTCTATACAGCTACACAACACCAGGTTGACTCTGGTCCAAAAAAAAAAAAAAAGACTATCCTACTGTTGTAACAGTGTGGTTCTTGTCTCCAGATGGGTAGAATTAACCACAGAAACACAAGGAACACGGCCAATCAACAAACACCAACACCATCTCTACATAAACAAGCTAGAGAGCAGTCCCACTATAACCTAGAGGATAATGCTCAAGATAGATTAAAAGCATGCCTGGTAAACCTACTGAATGAACAATTGGACACCTGCATAGGGTTATCAAAGAACGTGATGAGACCAACCAGAAGGTTGATGACTTCATGGCCTCCACAAATAAAAAGACAAAGGAACTCCAGCAGAGGGAGAAAGAAGCTAATGAAAAGATAGGAACCCAGATTAAGGAGTGGAAAGAAAAGCCTGAGAAACAACTCCAGGAGGTAAGACAATCTATTTAAGACTTAAAAAAAAACCTTAATAAGGAGCTGGCCACCATTAAGAAAGACCAGTGAGAAACAAAGGTGATAGACACCAAAGTAAAAAGCCTCCAAAGTAGAATGGAGGAGGCTGAAGAAAGAATATCGGAGGCTGAAGACAGTTTAGACTCCATAGAGAAAGAGCACACAATTATTCATAGCAAAACTAAAAAGCATGACAGATCACTGCAGGAAATACAGGATACATTCAGAAAGCCTAATTTGAAAATAATAGGTATATAAGAGTGCCTGGAGAGGGAAGCCAATGGATTAGGAAGTATATTCAGCAGAATCCTAGCAGAGAACTTCCCAAATATACAAAAAGACAGGCCCATCCAGATACAAGAAGCTTTTAGAACCCTAAATAGACCAGACCAGAATAGGTCTTCCCACCGCCAAATTATAATCTGTACCGGCTCAATAGCCACTAAAGAAAGAATTCTTAAAGCTGTCTGGGAGAAGAGAATAATTACATATAAAGGTAACCCAATCAGAATTACCATTCATAACAGAAGGACAAATAAAAACCTTCCACAGCAAGGAAAATCTGAAGCAATATAGCTCTACCAAACCAGTTCTCCAAAAAATCCTCAAAGACATTCTACATATAGAAACCCAACAAGAACAGAATATAGGCAATGAAGCAGTCTTCAAACAGAGAAATGCATAATCACAACAAGAACAGTTTCCCCTCAAAATATGGATAAAAATGTAGGGGCAAACAAACACCTCTCAGTCCTAACCCTTAACATTAATGGTCTTAACTCTCCAATTAAGTGACTTAGATTATTCAGCTGGATCCAAAAGCAAGATACTTCTATCTGCCATCTTCAAGAGATATACCTTGCCCACAAAAATAAACATATTCTGAAAGTGAAGGGCTGGAATAAAATATATCAAGTAAATGGTCCCCATAAACAGGTGGGAGTTGAAATCCTAATATCAGATCATATAGACTTCAAATTAAAATAAATGAGAATGGATAAAGAAGGTCACTACATACTAATTAAAGGATCTGTCCTTCAGGAGGATATTATGATTCTAAACATATACTCACCAAATAACAGGGCACCAAAATTTATCCAAGAAACACTATTTCCCCTCAAATCCCCCACAAATCCAAAGACATTAATGGTAGGGGACTTTAATACACCACTATCCCCACTAGATAGATCAACCTGGCAAACACTCAACAGAGAAACCTCGGATCTTAAAATCTGTATAGATCATCTAGACATAATGATCATCTACTGAATAATTCACCCAGCAGCATCAGAATACACCTTCTTCTCAGCAGCACATGGAACATTCTCCAAAATAGACTACATTTTAGGCCACAAAGCAAATCTGTCCAAATTGAGAAACATCAAAATTATACCCTGATTCTCTAACAACACAAGGGAATAAAATTAGAAGTCAACACCAAAAGCCACCAAAGGAAATCCTGTAACACATGGAGGCTGAACAATACCCTGTTGAACCAAAAAGATTAGAAAGGAAATTCAAATGTTCATGATATTCAACAAAAAAGATCACACAAATTACCAGCTCCTCTGGGACACAGCAAAGGCAGTACTCAGAGGCAAGTTTATAGCTCTGAGTTCCTACATCAACAAATTGGAAAGATCTGAAATGAACAATTTAATGAGGTACCTAAAGCTCCTTGAAAAAGAACAATAAGCTAAACCTCAATCCAGTAGAGAGTAACAAATAATTAAAATTAAATTTGAATTAAATGAATTAGAGTCCAAAAAATCTCTAGAAAGAATTTTAAAAAAACAACAAAGAGTTGGTTCTTTGAAAAAATTAATAAAATTGACAGACCCTTAGCAAAACTTATGAGAAAAAAATAGAACACATCCAAATAAACAAATTCAGAGATGAGAATGGAAACATCAATACAGAAACATCTAAGATTCAGATAAGTTTGAGAATCTGAAAGATAATGGACAAATTTCTAGCAAATACTGACATGCCCAAAGTAAACCAAGATGATTTAAAACAACTTAACAGACCCATATCAAGCATGGAAATAGAAGCAGCAATAAAAGACCTCCCACCCAAGAAAAGTCCAGGACCAGATGGATTTACAGCTGAATTCTCCAAGGGCTTCAGAGCAGAACTCACACCAATAATCCTCCATCTGTTTAATGAAATTGAAAGTAAAAATTCACTACCACACTCTTTTTATGAAGCCAGCATAACCCTCATCCCAAAACCAGGCAGGGACTCATCAAAGAAACAGAACTATAGACCAATTTCTTTGATGAATATAGATGCAAAATTTATCAACAAAATCTTGGCCAATCGACTTCAACAGCTCATCAAAAGAATCAGACACCACAATCAAACAGGATTCATTTCAGGGATGCAAAGCTGGTTCAATATAGGTAAAACAATTAATATAATTCATCACATCAACAAGAGCAAGGATAAGAACTACATGGTTATCTCAATAGATGCAGAAAAAGCATTTGACAAGATCCAACACCCCTTTATGATGAAGGCTCTGGAAAAACTAGGAATCCATGGAGCATTTCTCAATACAATAAAGGCTGTATATGACAAACTTACAGCCAGCATTATACTTAATATTGAAAAGCTAAAACCATTTCCTCTTAACTCAGGAACAAGACAAGGGTGGCCACTCTCTCCACTCCTCTTCAACCTAGTATTAGAATGCCTAGCTAGAGCAATAAGACAAGATGCAAACATAAAGGGGATCCAAAGAGGAAAGAAGAAGTAAAACTCTCCCTCTTTGCAGATGACTTGATCTTGTATGTATTTAAAGAATCCCATGGACTCCACTCCCAAATTACTTGAGCTGATCGGAAACTTTGGCAAAGTAGCAGGGTACAAAATTAACCCTCAGAAATCAATGGCTTTCCTGTATGCTAATAATGAGAAGAGCATGGCTGAAATTAGGAATAGCCCCACAAAAAATAAAATACTTAGGAATTAACTTAACAAAAGAGGTGAAGGACCTGTGTGACAAAACTTTAAAAACCTGAAAAAGGAAATTAAAGGAGAACTAAGCAAGTGGAAAAACCTCTCATGCTCCTGGATTGGGAGGATTGACATCGTGAAAATTGCAATACTGCCAAAGGCTATCTACAAATTCAACACAATGCCCATCAATATCCAAACCTCATTCTTTAATGAAATAGGAGAAGCAATCCAAAAATTCATATGGAACAATAAAAAAACCCGAATAGCATAAACAATCCTAGTAGAAAGAACAGCGCTGTAGGAATATCACTTCCAAACTTCAAACTCTACTACAAAACCATAATAATCAAAACAGCTTGGTACTGGCACAAGAACAGACCTGAGGACCAATGGAATAGAATTGAAAACCCAGAAATGAACCCACAGACCTATAGCCACCTAATCTTTGAAAAGGGAGCTAAAGAAATAGAATGGAAGAAAGACGGCATTTTCAGTAAATGGTGGTGCTGGCAAAATTGGTTAACCACACAGAAAACTAAAACTAGATCCATGTATACCACCCTGCACCAGAATCCACTCCAAATGGATCAAAGACCTCGAAATAAAAGCAGAATCCACGGAAACATTAGAGGAAGGAATAGAAGAAACTCTAGGGCTCCTTGGCACAGGCCGACATTTTCTTAATAGAGACCCAGAAACACAACAAATCAAAGAAAAGTAAGACAAATAAGAGTGCATGAAACTGCAGAGCTTCTGCAAGGCCAAGAACATAGCTAGCAAGATCAATAGAAAGCCCACAGATTGGGAGAAGATCTTCACTAGTCATACAATGGACAATGGTCTCATATCTAAAATATACTTAGAACTCAAAAAACTAAATCCTCCAACAACAAAATCTCAAAGAAACAACTGCCCAATTAACAAATGGGCTAAAGACTTAAAGAGAGCAGGGCGCTGGGGGCTCATGCCTGTCCTAGCTACTCAGGAGGCTGAGATCTGAAGATCATGGTTCAAAGCCAGCCCAGGCAGGAAAGTCCATGAGACTCTTATCTCCAATAAACCACTAGAAAACCAGAAATGGCGCTGTGGATCGAATGGTAGAGTGCTTGCCTTGAGCTGAAGAGTACAGGGACAGTGCCTAAGCCCAAAGTTCAAGCCCCACGACCCACCAAAAAAAAAAAAAAAAAAAAGGCAAAGAGATTAAAGAGAGACTTCTCTGTAGAGGAAATGAGAATGGCCAATAGACACATGAAGAAATACTCTACCCCTGCTTTGGCAGTGCCGGGAAGGAGCTGGGACCGCAGGGATGGTAAGGGAAAACAAAGGAGGAGACAACAATGCTTGATAAAAAATGTACTCATTACCTTGCTCATGTAATTGTAACCCCTCTGAACGGTATTTTCACATTAAAAATACTTATTAATAATAATAAAGAAACATTGCTGAGGAGAAAAACATCACTGAAGAGCAAACAGAGGCTCACGATATTAGTCCTTTGTGGGCATATTTTTAGCTGGCCACTATTACTTGAAAACCAAGTGGCCAGGAAAATAAAACCTAAGATATGTATTTAAATACTTTTTTCTTTCATGCATTTGTTTTTAACGCATTTATAAGATTATTTCTTTTTTTATTTCTCTTTTTTTCCCTTCCCACCCTCCCCACCCACCCAATCCCCCACCCCCCAAAGTTGTAAAGTTCGTTTTTGACATGACAACTTGTACTTCTCATAGTTGCAACGGGTCCACCTGTATCCTTAAACGACTTGTTTTCCCCATCTCCTCCACAAATTATACTGACATGAAATATATATAAGATTATTTCTTTGTTGCTTTGTATGTCCCTCCCCCACAGTATAACCCCTGCTTTCACTGTATTTGATGTCAGTATAATTTGTGCAGGGGAAAGGAAAAAACACGTCGTTTAAATAAGGATACAGATGGACCCGTTGCAATAATGAGAAGTACAAGTTGTCATGTCGAAAACGAACTTTACAACTTTGGTGGGGGGGGGAGGATTGGGGGAGGGCGGTGGAGGGGAGGCTGGGAAGGGATGGGAAGGGGAAACAAAGAAGGAGGTTACAATGCTTGATAAGAAATGCACTCATTATCTTGCCCATGTAATTGTAACCCCTCTGTACAGTATTTTCAGAATTAAAAAAAAAAAGAAAGAAATGGAAACCAAGACAACGCTGAGATTCCACCTCACCCCAGCTAGAATGGCTATAATCAAGAACTCTAATAACAACAGATGCTGGAGGGGATGTGGCCAAAAGGGAACCCTATTGCATTGTTGGTGAGAGTGTAAACTTGTTCACCACTCTGGAAAGCAGTATGGAGGTTCTTCAAAAGACTACACATAGAGCTCCCTTATGACCCAGCAATCCCACTTTTGGGCATTTAACCAAATGATCACAGACAAGGTCATACCAAAGCTACCAGCACAACCATGTTTATCACAGAATTATTTACCACAGCTAAGATATGGAACCAACCTAGATTCTCCTCAGTAGATGAATAGATGGAGAAAACGTGATACATATCTATATCTATCTATCTATCTATCTATATATATATATATGAATTCTATGCCTCTGTCAGAAAAAAATAACATTGCTTCTTTCTTCTTTCATTAGAAAATGGAAAGACCTGGAAAAAATCCTGTTAAGTGAAGTAAGCCAGGCCCAAAGAAACATAGGTCCCATGGTTTCCCTTGTTTTCAGTGACTAGTACATGTCTAGGACAAGCAGAGTACGTCAAAGGTTATGTACATATGACCATATGAGATAATGTTAAGCAAAATGTACCCCAAGACAGGGACACAAAAGTTTTTTTTTGTTTGTCTTTTTTTTCTTCCTTGCTAGTGTTTTTAATATACTTACAATACACTATGTGATTCTTTTGTTTCTATTGTATGTTGTTCCCCCATGGTATAACCCTGTTTTCACTGGATTTGATGTCGGTCTTCTGCACCTTGTATATATATTTTTGTAATTTGGGGAGGGGAAGGGATACTGCAGAACGCTTAAATGAGGATGCAGACTGACCAATTGTGACGATGAGATGTGCAGGACACTATATTGAAAACAAACTTTACAGTGTCTGGGTGGGGGGGCAGGAGGAGTTGGGGAGGCAGGGAGGGAAGTGATGGTAGGGGGAAAACAAAGGAGGAGGTAACAAGGCTCACTATGAAATGTACTCATTACTCATGTAACTGTAATCCCTCTGTACAACATTTTTACAAGAAAATTTTTTTAAAAAAAGAAATGCTTGGAATATTCTAAAGCTCTAGTAAAAGTTAATTCAAAGAGGTTTACTGAACAATAAAAACTTAAATCCTTAAGGACCATTATTTTTTCTAATAATTGTTTCTTTTAAACTGGCATAAACTTACCTGACCCTCCAGTAATTTTTTACTTCTAACCAACTGAAAGTTAATGAACCACAAATTACACTTGGGAAGAGAATTGGCTTTTTACAAGGAGCTGGAATGTGTTGAGTGTGGTGAGAGGACATTAACAAATCTGTCAATTAGCCTGGAAGGCATTTTGACTTTTAAGTGTTCAGTTAGCTTACTCAATACAACAAAGGAATTACCTTCAGTTTGCTTAATATTATTTATAATAACAACAATACCTAAATAGAAGTTTTAAATCTATAATTTATCTTCTGTGACAGACATCAGAAGTTTCAAAATAAGTATAAAGTCCTCAGATCTATAATGCAATTTTTATCATTATAATCATGCTTATGCTTCGTATCTCTAAATACAATAATCTTTAGGGAGAAACTAAGATTACTTTTCCTTAAATTCATTATCATTTTATGCTAGTAACTGATATCAATTTGATTTAGGATCCTAATCATTTTATTAGTTTTTAAAAATCTCAAATACAGAATGAGACTTTCTAGCATTTCTTTATACTTTCAAATCCATTTTAAAAAGTATTATGTTTGCAATAATGTAGATCATTCATATTTATAGCACTTTGTAAATTTTTTTAATTTTTGAGAGAATCTCAACATTTCGTGCAGGTTAACTAAGGATATGTTATGTTGCCTGGGCTGACCTCAAACTCACAATCCTTCTTTCTCTGCCTATCAATTGACAGGAGTATAGGGACAAATCACCATATTTACATTTGCCATTTCCATTCTTCATAAAATTTCTACAAGTGCACAGGAAGAATATCTACCCATAAAATTCTTCACTATTTATAAATCAATGTTTTATAACTCATGTTAAATCAAGAAGTTTAAATTTAAAAGAAAAAAATTATTTTGGCATAAAAACCACACACTTTTGTAGTAGAGGAACTTTCCAACTTTCCATGGCTCCGGAATTAAAACAAGAATAAAATGAAATGCCTATTCTATAATATTATAAGCTAGCACAAAAAATTAGATTCACCACCTTTGAAGAAACTGCCAAGTTTTTTAAGTATCAGAATTTCTGTGTTTTACCATGGCAAACAGAAATTTAAGGGAAATTGCAATTATTCATTTTTCTTCCAAAATTTCATTAAATGTTTTCTACTAGAAATGTCTAGCCTATTCATAATTCTGCCCTACTACACAGTTACTCCATATTGTATAGACAAGTAGGCTTCAAGCATCGCCTTGCCCTCAGTGACTCCATTTTATGAAACAGCAGTTTACTCCATTTTGAGTGCAAATGCTGAGACCAAATGGCTCTACATCTGTTTGTGCAAGTAAACAGCTACCATCTGTGCAGCAAATAACATGAGGCAGACATAAATAACTTATTTATGCAAATAAACAATTGCCACCTATGAATTTATCAAATTAAATCAGGAACACATGGACTCATGAATGTATCAAACCCATAATGGTAAAACCAGATCCATGTGCTCATTGAACACAGCAGACCAATGAATGATGCAAGACCCTCACCTGGATCATATAAAATGAGGGCCACCTAACACTGGCATACAATAATTAATCATCAGACCATCTGGCGTATTCATCACACATCAACTCTGTTTCTGGGGTTTAATCTCAGCCCAATTCTTCTGCTTAGTATGACCCACTTGAATTACCATTCCTCTGGAACAAGTAAGCTTGGAAGCACATCTGCACTTATACCATGAACTAGTTCTGAGTTTTGACACCACTGCATGCATCAACAGCTCAGGGACTGTGCTCATTATTTTAGTATCCAATTGCAGTGACTCTTCCCTTGCTTCAGCAATATCCCTTTGAGCCCTAAAGCATTTTTTACTCTTTCTTAATCATTTTATACTTCAAATTACAGTGTTTGTTTTGAGAATTAATGTTACTAATTAATATTGGAATAAAAGAATCTGTAATTACTAAGGCTATCAATGCCATATAAAACCAGTAGTACTTGGAAAATTAATGCCAAATAAAATGGAGTAACTTGTAAATTTATCCTTATTAATTTGTGACATTGTGGGAAGACAGAGGTATATGATATAGCTTCCTGACAACAGGTATTTTATAACACAGAAGAAGATCATATCTAGGATTAAAGAGTAATAATACTTTTATCCTTAAACTAACTAATCATAATATTTTTGGTCTTCCTCAATGTTCTGAACACCCACCTTCTACTTTAGTAGTGCTGTGACTGGAGAGTGATACTTTGACTATATTTTAATTCAGTTGGAAAACTTCTGCAAGTAATTGTTTTGCTGAACAATGACCTTTAATGGAAATAAAACTACAAGGGTACTATACTTGATGTAATATTAGAAATTTTTAAAAAATAAGTCATTTTCTTAAAAGCTATTCTAGTAAAAAAAGAACAGAGAAAAATAAAATCACACATAGCTATTAAATGCCTATTTTACACATAATCAGTTTCATACCATACATTTTGGTACTGAGAATTCTATTTTTAATATAGAAAATAAAATTTATTCTATAAAAATTATCTCTGGTATTAGAGTAATTTCTTAAAAGTCAATGTTTCTGTGGAACATAAGAATTAAATGATTAATATTTTTAATTTGAATTGGAAATATTGCTTATATTGGTGAAAATTTCTACTTGTATGAGTTTAGCTCAAATATTTGTTCCATTGACATTTCAATTAACAAATATTAAATTGTTTTCAGAAATAAAACTTGTTATTTTTAATATTTTTATTAATAAGTTTTTTATTGTGAAAATACCATGCAGAGAGGTTACAATTATATGAGCAAGGTAATGAGTACATTACTTATCAAGCATTGTTGCCTCCTCCTTTGTTTCTTCCCCTTACCATCCCTGCCCTCCCACCTCCCCCCCCCAAAGTTGTAAAGTATTATTCAGGCTGGGAAGGTGGCTCAGTAGTAGAGTGCTTGCCTAGAATGCATGAGGCCTTGGGTTCAATGCCTCAGCACCACATTAGCAGAAAAAGCCAGGTATACCACGGTGGCTCAAGTGGTAGAGCGCTAGGCTTGAGCTGAATTGCTGGGGGACAGTTATTTTTCTTTTTGATTTTTCCCACAAATAATAATAAATTGTGAAACAAGTAATTCTGTTTTTATTAAATTTTTATACAAAGAGGTTACAATTCTGCAAGTCAGGTCATGAGAACAATGCTTTTTGGTCAGTGTCACCCCTTCCTTGTTCTTCCCATTTTTCCCCTCTCATTCTTTTTTTTTTTTTTTTTTGGTGGGTTGTGGGATTTGAACTCTGGGCCTGGGCACTGTCCCCGTGCTCTTCAGCTCAGGGCTAGTGCTTTACCATTTGAGCGCACTTCCAGTTTTCTAGTGGAATATTGGAAATAAGAGTCTCACAGTCTTTCCTGCTCTGGCTGGCTTTGAACCATGATCCTCAGATCTCAGCCTCCTGAATAGCTAGAATTACAGGTGTGATCCACTGGCACCCAGCTTTCCCCACTCAAGTTAAATAGTTCATTATTATGCAATGTACATTGACTATAATGACTACATTTGCTACTCATTCCTCCATCCATTCCTTTCTCTCCCCATTTGTTCACCCCCCCAAAAACACATTTCCACTTCCTGGTATTTAGGTGGATAAATTCTACATTAGGTTTTCAAAGGAGTTACACTTTTAGATTACTCCCCTAAGTATACCTTGTTTTAGTCAATTAGTGTGTAAATGCACTGAGCCCTGTGTATGCTATCATGCAGAGTAGTATTTTAGGTCTAGTTTCCACTTATGAATGAAATGTGCACTGATTTTCTCTCTGATCTTGGATTATTTCAATTTGTTATAGGTCCATCCATTTCCCATCCATATTATCCTTTCTAATAAATGAGTAAAATTCTGTTGTATATATTTTCCACATGTTCTTGATCCACTCATCTACTGAAGGTCATTTATATCTGTTTCCATTACTTGCCTAATGTGAATAGTGAAGCAGTGAACATGAATGTGCAAGTGCCTTGAATGTATCCTCATGTGTAATGGTCTGGGTAGATGTTCAGAACTTGTACAGTTAGATCACAGGGTCGTTCTATGTTAAGGTTTTTGAGGAATTTCCAAACCACTTTTCAGAATGGTTATACTAGTTTACATCTCCACCAACAGTATAATAGACTCCATTTCCCCCAAATCTCCACCAGCATCTGTTATTGCTCAGAGTCTGCATGCTGGCCAGTCTTAATGGAGTGGAGTGGAATCTCAATGTTGTTTCAGTTTGCATTTTATTTATAGCCAGAGATGTTGAACATTTCCTTGTGAGTTTATTGACTATTTTTACTTCTGAGAAGTTTTGGTTTTGTACCTTTGTTCATTTATATCTTGGTTTATTAATGTGGTGGGAGTTTAATTTCTTGAGCTTCTTACATATTTTGGATGTTAGGCTCTTGACGGATGTATAACTGGGATGGATCTCCAAGTCTGTTGGCTGTCTTTCTAGTTTAGTAACAGTGACCTTTGCTGTGCAGAATCTTTTTCATTTGATGTAATCCCATTTGCCAATTTTCTCTATTTGCTGTACCCCCTGGGACTCTCTTCAGGAGATTCTTGCATATGCCAATAAGTTCTAATGTTCACTCAATTCATCTTGCAGTAGTTTCAAAGTGTTGAGTCTGAATTTGAAGTTTTTGATCCATTTGAGTTAATATCAGTGTGAGGTGGCAGAGACGGAATATTTAGTCTTGTACATCTGAATGTTCCATTTCCTTACCACCAGTTATTGAAGAGGTTATTTGTTTCTCCAACATATACTTGTTGCTCCCTTCTCAAATATCAGATGACTGGAAATACATGAATTTATTTCTGAGTCTTTTAGTCTACTCTTAAAAACAAGTTTACACAAATCACAGAGTTGAACCAAACAAATCAAATCCAGGACTTAAATGTTCAACAAATGGATGTTCCATAATATTTATGTTCTAGAGATAATAAGCAATGGGTTTCCTTATATGTTAGGAGATTTTTATGACTATACTAAGAACGAATAATGATTAAAATTATATGCAACAGTATAAGAATTTTGCATTTGGGTATTGAGTCTTGTTTCTTTCTTATCTTTGTGAAGCAGTTATAATTGCTAAAACAATGTTACACACACACATACCCAGAAAGAAATGTTGACTTATTTCTCAAATGCTAGTGAGTTATCTGCTTGGACTGATTCACAGGTGCAAACCTGTGGATGAAAATTGATAGCAGTTCTGTTGGGAAGCCCATTAGCTTTTTATGGTTTTAATCCTTCACAATCTCCTTCCTTCCTTCTTCCTTCTTCCTTCTTCTTTCCCTCCCTCCTTCCCTCCCTCCCTTCCTCCCTCCCTCCCTCCCTCCCTTCCTTCCTTCCTTCCTTCTTTCCTCCCTCTTTATTTTTTTCTTTCCTTCTGTCTTCTTTCTTTCTTTTGTGTTTTGTTATTGCTACAGTAATCTAACTTGGGCTCATTTTCATGTTGTCAGCAATGTTTCAAGAAAGAAAGTGGAAACAGAAAGTTCTCAAATCTATACAAGTGTCAGGTTAACTAATGTCATATCATGGAAAAAGTCTTATTGCTAATAACAGGGTTAGTTTGGGAAAAATGATATGAATTCTTAGTAGAAGTAGCTACAAAGGTCAAATGGTGAAAAAAAGCTAACTTATGTATTTGTCAGGTAGAATTTCTGACATCAACGATTCAGTATCAAGTTGATTAGAAGAGTCCTCTAAATATAAATCCATGTGTGTTTTGTGAATTTGTCCAATTCTGTTTGTAATATTAACATCCTTACATAAAACATTCTAATTTTTACCTTTACTCTGATGTTGCTTTCTTAGCTAGACTTTTTATCTTATAAGTCTTACTTACCATCAGTATTTCCAATATATTTTCCAGTATTTCCTACTATTTTTTTCTTCCATCTTCCTCTTTGTATTGTAGCATGTTCATTTCCAATACATTAAGTGTATGATTACATTATTGCATTTTCACCAAATTCATGCAAAATAAACTCAATTGGTGAAACAGATGAAAGAATAAAGAACATTTAATCAAAATTTACCAACCTAAGACCTAATCTCCAAACATATTCCAATAATTATTCCTTTATGATTCCGATAAATTCTAGCCATGTTTTTGAAAATCCTCACATGTTGATTCTTAAAGTTTTAACTATATACTTTATTGGCTGTTAGATATGATATGCCAATTTTCTGACACTCTAAAATTTACTAAATATTATTATCCTGATTTCTTTCTTTATTATGACTCTTCCATCTATCAAATTCATGGAATATTTAAATTAGAAATGACTAGAGTGTTTCATGTTACATTTAAGTTTATAAAGACATATTCTAGAGAGAATTCTTATTTCAGTAAAATAGTAACATTAGAACAAATGCCCAATTCCCTCTTTGATTGCTACCATAATTACTGTTTTCAGGTCTGCCCTGTGTACACATCATGCCCAAGGAGTAATTATTCCTTTTGGAAGTTTCATCTACTTCTTAAGGTATTTCTTTCATGTAGTTATTGTTTTAAATTTCTAATTGATATCAATATGGCTTATAATTATGTGATATCTCCCAAAGGCCTAACTTCATCAACAAATGTTTTTTCTGACCCATTGAATATTCTAAACATATTGTTTATATCAAAGAATTTGTAGAAGAGATCACTTTCCCAAAATAACTGCATCATGATAGATCAAACAGTAACATGATCATACTATTTATATAAATCAGCAACATGGTAAGAGTGGTTAAAAGCTATTAATCCCTATAATAGTAAATGCAGAACTCTTCCAAGAAAATGGAATTTATGGTTATCAGGAACATTGGCAATTCTTTATTTTCACCGAATTAGAGTATACAAATTGTTTATTTCTCAATGTAAGCAATTGGAGAGAAACTCTATGATACCATGAATAAAGTTTCATCATCTTAATAGATTTTATTGAAAAAAATCTTGGAAATGCAAATCTTATTTGTCCAATTCCTAGAGCTCTAGTTTCCTTCCTTCCTTTCTTCCCTCTGTCCTTCTTCCTTCCATAATGATTGATAATAGATTGAATAGGCTATATGATAATATTAAATATAATATCCTTCCTGCTCATGAAATTACCTACAGTGGAGGTAGCACATGTTTAATAAAAATTATGCAGTTGAAATTTTCTTATTTTTAAAGCTACTTTTACTGGAAACTACAGTATAACAATGAGTCTGATAAGAATTTGACCTGTTTGGTTTGGAGAATACTTAGATAAGAAACTATTTCCTAATGAAATGAGAGTTCAAATTATATATAGTAAATCATAGCATAAATAAAAAGAAGACACCACAACTTTCAATTAAGCTATCCAAAAAAGATAACTTATGTGAAAATAAAATAAAACCAATTAACCCACCAAGCAAATAAAAATATGCTTACTGGGTTAGATTAAGTAGTGGGTAAGATATTGTGAAACAAAAGAAAGAGCCAGGCACTAGTGGCTTATACCTGTAATCTTAACTACTCAAGAGTCTGAGATCTAATAATTGCTGTTGGAAGCCATCCCTGGCAAGAATATCTGTGAGGCTCTTACCTGCAATTAATTACCAGTAAACCAGAAGTAGAGCTGTGCTCAAAGTGTAGCCTTAAACAAAAAAGCTCAAGGACAGCCCTTAGTTCAAACTTCATAACCAGAAAAAGAAAAGAAAAGTAAAGAAAAAATAATCAAAGGATGTTTATGTGGATTTATTTTTTATTTGTTAATTTAATTTAATTTTATTGTAAGGGTGATGTTAGAGGGGTTACCATTACATGAATAAGGTAATGAGTACAGTTCTGGTTGAACATTGTTAACCCTTTCCTCATTTTCTCCTACTTTCCCTCCCAACCCACTTCCTTTCCCCCCAAGTTGTAAGGTCCATTTCTAACATAATGTTTTGTGAGTATCTCTGTTACATTCATGTACCCTGTGTTCTTTGTTTCACCATTTTATTACTCCCCTTTTTTGGGGGGGGGGGGGTCTGGTCGTGGGGCCTGAACTCTGGGCCTGGGCACTTTCCCTCAGCTCTTCAGCTCAAGGCTAGCGCTCTACCACTTGAGCCACAGCGCCACTTCTGGCTTTTTTCTTTTTGCTTATGTGGTGCTGGGAATCGAACCCAGGGCCTCAGGCTTGCAAGGCAAGCGCTTTACCACTGAGCCACCTTCCCAGCCCTATTACTCCCCTTTCTTTCCCAAGATCAGATAAATATATATATATACAAGATACAGGGTACCAAAATAACAACAACAACAACAACAATAATAAAAACAGTGATAAGGGGATAAACAAAAGGAAAAAAAAGAGAAAAAGAAATAACTTCACACAGTGCATTTGACAACAACAACAAAAGCCTCTTTTTTCTGTATCTTGGAGCTCATTTTGATTAGCATCATTTTTATGGTCATATGTACATAACTATTGCGCTATTGTGATCCTCTGTGAGGACTATCTTAGACATATACTAATTATTAATAATGAGGGAAACCATGGAGCCTATGTTTCTTTGGATCTGGCTTACTTCACTTAATATGATTTTTTTCCCAAGTCTAACCATTTCCTTATGAATGGGGCAATGCCATTCTTTCTGATGGAGGCATAGAATTCCATTCTGTGTGTATGTATATATATATACTATATATGTATATATATCATATTTTCTTGATCCATTCATCTACTGAGGGGTGTCTGAGCTGATTTCTTATCTTAGCTATGGTGAATAATGCTGCAAAGAACATTGAACTCAGATCCTTAAACTTGGTCAGCTGACATACTACCAGTTGAACAATGTGTGAAGAAGCTTTATTTTTTTTTCTGGTTATTTTGGAGATGTTGTCCAATAACCTTTTCTACCAGATCCTCCAGATCTGAGCCTTTTGAGTATCTAGGATTTTCTGGTGACTGGTTTTGATCTTCAATTCTCAGTAGTTGGAAACAAGGTAAAAGGACTCTGAGAGAGCAGTAATGATAGGATGATAGGATATAGCCCCCTACTTTCTCCATGTAGGTCCCACCTCCAAAAGTTTATAGAGCCTCTCAAAATGTCATCTGTTGCCTACCAAATGTTCCAAATATAGTCCTGTCGAGGATAGTTTATGTTCAAACAATAATATATATGATTTTTTTATCTACTTTTGAAAGAATAACTATGCTATTGATAAGTAAGATAAGGGAATAAAAATTTGGGGACTCTTAAATTCTGTAACATTCTGCACCAGGTGTAGGGTCTAATAACAGCAGAAATTTAGATGATAGTCCAACAAAGCCTGTCCTGATTCTGTCAGCTTCCCTCACCCACATTCACTTCCAAAAACATCTGCTACCCTTTTTTAACTGATTCAAATATACTTCTAGTAGTTCACCAAGTGTGGTATACCTGAAATTCTATCACTTACAAGGTCAAGGCATAATGATCATGAGTTTAAGCCAGCCTGAAAATCATAGTAAGACTCTGTCCTAGAAAATAAAATCCCAAATTATAAACTGAAACAATGTTATATTTATTTTATTCTAAAGTGCTTAGTAATGTTTCCATATTAAAGTAGATAATTATATTGGGACAACAAAAAGTGACAGAATTTTGAATACCTACTTTTAGAAACTTTAAACATTGTTACTTAAGTATTGCTTTCCCATTCATTTTCTAAGTTTACTTGTTTTATTGTATCAGTTTTACTCTCTTAGGAAATACACTTTTAATCTTTATAAATGGGTCCCTTTAAATTTTAGGTGTATTATTTTGTAGTGAGCTATTCATAATGTATTATAGTAAATAAGATTACTTATTCTATCCTTAAAAATCAAGTTACAACACTTACTGAAAGGAAACACCTAGCCTATTACAGATTTGAATTTGTCCACTAAGCTGGGAATGTGGCTTAGTGGTAGAGTGCTTGCCTAGCATGCATGAAGCCTTGCGTTTTATTGTAAAGTACACATAAACAGAAAACTCCAGAAGTGGTGCTGTGGCTCAAGTGGTAGAGCGTTTGCCTTGAGCAAAAGAAGCTTGAGGACAGTGCCCTGGCCCTGAGTTCAAGCCCCTGACAGGGAAAAAAGAAAAAGAAAAAGAAACTCTCCATAAACCAAGCAACTATTCTTTAGAACATTGAGGTCACATTTTATGTTTTATAGCCAGGAGCAAATATCATGTCTTGTATTTATTTCTCAAAAATGATAAATCTCTCATATTTCGCTTTCTTTACTAAAAGTGATTTATTTATTTTTTAAGTTTCCTAGGAAAGCACAGTTTTGGTTTTTACATTAAGAAAGTAATTAAATGTGTCCTCTAAGAATTCTTATTAGTGATTACAGAGGATAAATTGGGCAAACACAAACTTCTTGCATACTGTGCTATTTCATTTAAATTCCATTAGAAATATATTAATAAATGTTTACAATTCCCTCTCAAAGAAGTAAATAAATGATTTTCAATTGCTTTGCAGCATAGAATTAATTACTATTAATGACAAGAGGTGTACTTTGTGAACATTTCTTTAGTTTGATAAATATTAAAGTCTTCATCTGTAGCAGTAAACTAGTTTTAGGTTAGTATTTTAATGACTTAGGATCAGTATTAGTGCAATAACAAATCCATGAATTGAAAGAATTCAGTTTCATTATGAGTGGGTAATAATCAAACTCAGAAGTACTTTTGTTGCATCACTTCTTAACACAAATCTATTTGTGATATTACAGAATAAAGTTGATTACAGGCTGTTTATCACTATGTGTAGCAAAAAAGATTTTATTAGGGAAATGTCACTCTTCTCCTAGACTGGTACTGATTTAATAATCCAGTTAAACTGCTACATCACAATAATCATAGAACATATAAAAACCTTTGCCACTGTAATAATTTTGATGTCGCAGTGAATTATTCTGCCAGCCATATTTCATATAGCAACATTATATTTCAATAATACTCTAGTTACATATTAGTAGAGGGTATTTTACTGCAAGTGAATGTGGCCATAAAAACTTATTACATTAGTGATTGAGATATCCAAGTTCCCCTCTGTCCCCCAACAATGGTTAGTCCTTTAATAAGGATTAATTGACTGACACTGTTGACTCCTACAGGGCTAATGATAAACTGATTAGCACATTCATAAATCACAATTTAAATACAAAGAATGCCTTTAAGTTTTCATAGATGTGATGTGATGACAAAGAAAATGTCTGTGACTTAATCCTTTATAATCAGAAAATTGTCCCCTGCTGATCTGACTCTCTAAGGTCAACTATTGGAGAACTGGCAGATTGTTTTTGTTATTGATTAGTAGTAAGTATAGAAACTGTACCATGACCTACTTACATGTTTCTATGATCATCTGTGTATTGAGAGAAAATGATAGCCTTACAATGCTTTAAAATATTTTCAAATATTTTTTAAATTGTGAGAACTGATGATTGTTGTGATTTTTAAAAATTGTTTCCCTGATGTTGCTTTTACATATTATGTAATATACTAACAGTTTTGGAGATATAGTTCAATATTTTTATATGACATGTATCACTTCTAGTAAGATTATTATTAACTAAACACCACCAAAAACGACTTGGATCGTCACAAAAATATAAGTTTATGGACTTTATTTTAGTATGTATTAAATTTGATATTAATCTGTAAATTATACAATCCAGGTACAATTTCAGTCTTATGAAGTAAGGTCCTTTCATCTGATAAATGATTAGATTTATGAACAGGAAAATTCCTTCCTCATTGTTTACATAATTTTTTTGAAACTTGATAAAAATATCACATATCGACATATAAGAAAATTAAAAAAGAATATTAGAAATGACACTTTATAAAACAGTTATTAGAGATGTGATTATGTAAGTACCTTATGTTTAAAATTTTATTATATTTAAAATATTAAACAAATGCTGCAATTTTATATAAAGAAACTTCAAGGAATTTGAATGTTGAAAAATAGGTAATTTCATTAGGTAGGACTAAAATAGTGCATCAAAATATAATTATTTTTATTTTTGTATGAATGCCTATATTTTCATGTATAGAAAAAAATACATATAGTATCAGAAGACACATGCTGTTATTGCTTGAAAATCCCAAGTAGTGAAAATAAATTCATAAAGTGTCTTACATTCTGCAATATATTCCAATTTCCTGAGTCACATTGTAAAAATAATTGTGAGTGATAGGATTATTTTGTTTTGTGTGAAGAGAATCATATTAAAGATCAACATAAACAGCTTCTGAGAAAAAATAGAATTTTCCTTTAATAGATATTATTGTTCAATTGCTAACTAATCCAAAGATGTAAACACATTTATTGTTCAAAGACACACTCAATTTTATCTCTTATTCATTTTACCATATACTTCAAGCTAGTTGCTTTCTTATTGCTGGGGTGTATAGTTAAGTGAACTCTTTTCTAGATTTCAGTCAACTCATACATTATACATGAAACAAATCACAGCACCATAAATTCTTTTAACCAGAATCATGTATAGAAATGGGACCTAAAGATTTTTATGAAATTATATAAATTGGAAAATTAACCTAGTTCATAAGGAGGGCTCAGACAAGCACTTCTATCTCAAATACTCATTAGATTTTATGGCCAATCATCTAGGAAAATATAATCAGGAATGGGTGTCCCCAAACCATCTCTGTTCACATACCCAGAAGCACAGCATCTTCAGAATACAACAATAGCAACTGTGCTACATAAACTTTCTTAAGGTCAATACAAGAATTTTTTTGAATAGCTGTACATCCATCTGAAAAGGCAGAGCAGCAAGTTATTTATTTTTGAAATAACTAGATTCAAAGAATATAATCAAAGATATTTCTATGAAAACCCATGTCCACTTGTGGGACAAAACATATGTATTACTCCATGCTTAAAATTTAGAATTTTACATGTTCCAAGCTTTAGGAATCTATATGAATCCCTTAGTCTAAAAATTGATTGCTGTTCCATGGAAATCACTTGGAATAAGAGTAGGCTGAACACATGAAAACAGATTGTAAAGCATAGCATCTGTTTGCAGTTTTATGTGACCAGCCTAAACTTTAGTTTCCTTTTGTAGCTAGGGCATCATATTATCTGATGGAATTTTGACATTGTGATAGTGAAAATTTATTTTTGCTATGAACTTTGAAAACTGATGTAAAATGTATAAGTGGAAGAGTTTATCATTGTTTTTGTTTCCTGGATGTCTTTTCTTATCTTTGATCAATGTCTTCCCTTCTCTTGTAGAATACTTTCAACGTGATCTTTTCTATTCCTCCCTCAAGGGTCCAATTTAAATCCCATTAGTTCTTTGAGGGTTTTTGTTGTTGTTGTTGTTGTTGTTTTCAAAGAAATTATTTATTTCTCTCATTTCTAATCTTCTTTTGCACTTACATGTTATTGGAACCTAGCATATATTGATTTGCATGGTTATTTTAATGTGATTTTCAAAAGCACATATTTTGATGTTGAAAGGGGAATTAAAGTTCATTTGGCCCACCAGATTTCAGAGCTTTCCCCTTAATCATTTCAACCCACTTGTCAAATAAATTTTGCTTGAACAGCTCTTCTGACAGATTGCTTGGTATCTTTTGATTACGTATATTTTACTTCTTGACAGCCCTAAGAGAAAGTTCTTTTTTTTAAGTTGAGAATAAATATATCAAATTACATTCATATATAGAAACTATCTCATGATCTCGTCTGTTTGTCTTCCTTTTTCCTGGCAAAGCAAGCTTTTAGGCTTTTCAGGTAGCGTAGTCACATTGATTCCTATTTTCTATAATATTTGTGTGTGTTCATGTACATGTGTATATGTGTATATATATATATACATTTGTGTATGTATCTTACAATATTTAAAAATGGAATATTTGACATATTCAGGACTAAATGAATAACTCACTATAACAAAATGATTGTGAATAGTGTAACTTTGAATTTGTAGCCTGAAAAGTATTTTATTTTTAATAATCATATTAAATTGAAATTAATTTACAATAACTCCCATGTTGTCTCCATGTGTGGTTGTACTAATTATATATGCTCATTTATAGATTACTTCAATATCTTTTTATACTTAATTTTAGGAATGCTACATTATACCTTTTTAGGTAAAGGGAATAGGTAGCAAATCAGAAAAACAAAGAGAATAAAGAAGTCCATCTTTTAAACAAATTTTAATTTTCATACAATGAGAATTTTTTATAATTTCTCATTTTAATTTTATATATTTTTATCTCTAACGAACTCCAAAGCAAAAAGGGGTTCATTAAACTTATAGAAGAAATAGAATGGTATAACACGATTTGTTCATGTGCAGTTTGTATTCATGGATGTGTGTGATAGAATTTGTGTTGCTGTAAAATACACAAGATATAATCTAATAGGGATGATGTTTTATTTTGTTTTGGCACAGAATAAGTAATTGAGTTAATCATGACTGGAAGGATGTGGTAGAATGAACAGCTCATATTACGACAATCAGAAAATAGAGCAAGAGAATGTCAGGGGTTTTTTTTTGGTGGGGGGGGGGGGGTCCGGTCTTGGGGCCTGAACTCTGGGCCTGGGCGCTGTCTCTCAGCTCTTCAGCTCAAGGCTAGCTCTCTACCACTTGACCCACAGCACCACTTCTGGCTTTTTTTCTTTTTGCTTGTGTGGTGCTGAGGAATCGAACCCAGGGCCTCATGCATGCAAGGCAAGCGCTCTACCACTGAGCCACATTCCCAGCCCGTTTTTTTTTGTTGTTGTTGTTGTTCTTTTCCTGTCATCTTTTCTTGCAGTCATGCTACAGTCTATGAAATGGTGCCATCACATTTAGAATAGGTTTTCCAACCTTTGGTCAATGCTCTCTTCAAACTGTCTTGCAGACACAGGCAGAGATATGCTTCCCTGATCTTCTAAACACTTTCAATCCTACCAGTTTGACAATTAGGACTAATATCACAGTGAAAAATCTGTTTGTGTATCTATTTCAAAATAAATGATAGGCCTGGTGATGTTTTTTTTCAAGGTTTTATATATTTATATATATATATATATATATTGAACCTTTGACAGTGATAATATTAAGAAATTATAGGACATATCCAATAACTCTTCAATTGTTTATAGAAGCAGGAATATCCTTAATTTTCACTCCCAAATAAAACGAATCCTCTGCCTGTTTGAATTATTTGTGAAAATTGAAACACCCTAATGTTTTATATCTGAAAATAATATAACATTGTAACCTGAACAGAATATTTCCAACTTGCTAGTATTTTGTAATGTTCTGATGACAAATACATTGACACTTATGTGATGTGCCATGTGTCTTTGTCAGATAGTAGATTTTACCTTTGTCTTTTTAACTTTCTATCAGTATGAATTAGATGTCCATAAGGATGTTGTGATATGTCCATATATTGAAACAATGTTTTATAATCAGATTTACTCTTCCATTGCTCTTGTTCATTCTTATTCTTATTCCAAACCATTCTCAACAAACTTCAATGTAAATAAAGGATTTTGACTATATTTACTCTCCTTTATCTTATCTTTCCTCCACACTTCATCCTCTCATTAGTACCATCCCTTGACAAAACCTATTTGTAAATTTATGGAGTTTTTCTTTTTTCCTATGCTATTTTTTCCAAGGGGATTCACCATGATGTTTCAAGTAAATTGACCTCCTCCACTTTAATTTCATTGTCTTCTTTCCCTTGAATTACTAATTCATGACACTTCATTACGTTTTATTTTGTTATCTTCGTCAGCAGTGCACAACATTCTTATTTTTTTTTACATTTCAAAATTTTTTCTCTTTATTTAAACACAAAACACATTTACAGCATGCAGTTTAACTTGAACTCATGGCGTCTTCCCCAACCAATACCTTTGAATGTATCTTCAAACACTGAAAATAAACCCAACATATCCAAAGGTAGACTCAGGCTCTCTCCTTTCACCTCATGTCAGATTTGAGTTACACACAAATTGAGTTATGCACAGTAGTTAATTTCCTTAAATTAAGTAAATAATTTAATTGATCATCATGAATAAATACTATATTTTATTTCACTGAATTTCTCTTCTGAACCATTTACCAATACCATTCAGAGGATTGTTAATATATCCAGTCCAAAACAGCAAGTTATAGGTAATACAGTTAACATTCTGATATTTTTTATCTTCTAACTTTCTTTCTCCCACCTAGTCTTCTCAAGCAGTACTATAATTACAAACATTATATATATATGTACACGCACATATTTGTGTGTCATGTATATATGTATATAATGTATGTATGCACACATATATTACATATATACATCTATTATATATTATATATGTGTATGTTATATATAAATCATAATCTCTTCAAGCAATAACATAATTAAAAACATTATATAATATATATATGAAATGTGTGTATATAATATGTATATATTATATCAATATATGTACACAAATAACTAATATACACATTTATATGTGTACCGATGCATGAATGTGTGTATGTACATGTGCAAATACATATATGTATGCACGTGTACATATATGTGTATTCATATGTACGTGCACACACATACATACGTGTATATATACACACACACATTCCTTTTTCTGTTTTTAGATATTTTTTGAGTTGAGCATTCACATTTGGAAAATATTGCATAATCTTTGTCCTGATGCTGGCTTACTTTTTGGAGAACACGATGTTCTCCATCTTCCTACATTTTCCAGAAAACAACATACTTTCATTTTTTATAACTAATTAATGGTATATAAACCATACTTTCTTAATCCCTTCAACAGTGAAACACGTAGATTCTTCCCTACCTTGACTATTGTGAATAGCAATGCAGTGAACATAGATGTACAATGATGTCTCCATTGTATTCTGACTTGCCAAAAAATTAGATGTTTATAGCTGTTTATTTCTGGATTTTCTTTGTGCCTGTTTTGGTGCTAGTACCATGCTCTTCTTATGACTATGGTTCAGTAGTATAATTTGAAGTCCAATATTATGATGCCACCAGCATTGCTCTTATTCAAGGTTGCTTTGACTAGTCTAGGTCTTTTATGCTTCTAAATAAAATACAATTTTGAGTTTTCGATATGTGATTTAGGATTTTGATGAGTGTTGTTTTAAATCTGTAGATGCTTTGCACAAATTTAAAAAAATACTTGACTAAGATTATGTTTGTGTGTGTGTGTGTGTGTGCCAATACTAGAGCTTGAACTTGATGGATGAGAATTGTACTTTTTTTATTCAAGCTTTTTTACTCAAAGCTAGTACTCTACAACTTGAGCCATAGCTCTACTTCTGGCTTAAATGGAGTCTCATGGACTTTCCTGCCCTGGCTGGCTTCAAAACATGATCCTCATATCTCAGCCTCCTGAATAGCTAGGATTATAGGTGTAAGTCACCAGTACCTATCTGTATTGAGCTTTTTATTTGATTCTTTTCTTGTTTCTGAATCTTTATTAAATTCCTTTTTCATATTCTGCATTGTATTCTTTAATTAATTTGGCTGTTTACTTGTATCTTCTTTGAGGTCATTCAGTTGTTTTATACCTGTCCTTTGTCATTTTAACATTTTCATAATAATGGCCCCTGACCCTGTTTTGGCTTTCTTTTTTTCATTTTTTTCTTTTTAAGTTTTATTTTATTGTAAAGATGCTTACAGAAGGGTTACAGTTATATGAGTAAGGCAATGAGTGCATTTCTTGTCTAGCATTTTTACCCTTCCTTTATTGTTCTCCCATTGTCACTTCCCTCCTCCACCTCCCAACCCCTCCCCCCATCCCAAAGTTGTAAAATTCATTTCCAATATAGTGTCTTGTGGGTCACCCTGTGTCCTTGATTCAGCATTTTGATATTCTTCTTCCCCTCCCCACATTAGAAAATTTATATACAAGATACAGGGCACCAAAATCAAGTACAGTGACAATAGGGGATATACTATAGGGGGAAGAAAATGCAAAGGAAACAAAAACAATCACATAGTACATTAAAAACAACAAAGAAAGACCTCTTCTGTCCCTATTTTGGAGTTCATTTTGCTTAGGATCATCTTATATGGTCAGATATACATAGATTTTTGAGCTTTCTTAATTTTTTATTATTATCTTTAAGTAGTTGTACAAAGAAGTTCCTATTGTACAATACAGTATATAAACACAAGGCGCCTGACAACGTTGTCAGCCATCATTCCTAATCCATCCCTTCTCTCACTTTTTTTTAAATTGAGATTAAATGATTACCTAAATTTCACATATTTCACAGTATTGTGGAATAGTGATACGTAAAGTCACAAACCTGTTTTATCCTTCACAAGGCACATTGTCATTATCATGGTCATTATAGTTTGTGAATTCTATGAGTTTTGACAATACAGATTATTTTTTCTACATCAGGTGATGTTTACATTTCTTTTCTTTTGCTTAGTGTAGGCTGTTCCCTAGTTCCCTATCATTCCTCCTTTCCCATCACTGTCTTTGGATTGTGTATTTCTTTTCCTCCTATGTCCAGTGCAGCTGATGGGCCCCTTTGGTGTATGTTGTTCTGTTTCCTACTTATTCTGTGTCCTCCTCTTGGCTTCCCTCCATTGCGTGCATATATCTACCATATATATGGTCAAGAACATGAAGTCATTCAGTAATGATATGACAAAATGAGTGGCTAGTCTTTGTTTCTCAAGTCCTGTTTATTTTGTCATATCTTCTTGCATTTTGGCTTTAGTATCCACATATCAGGGAGAACATGTGTTGTTTGTCTTTGTTCTTGGCTTACCTCACTCAAAATGATTTGCTCTAGCTCCATCTATTTCTCTGCAAATCCCATTATTTTGTCCTTTTTAATGGTTGCATAATATTCTATTGTACATAGGAACCACAATTTTTGGATCCACTCATCAGTAGTGGGGCATATGGATTGTTCCCCACCTTGGCTATTGTGAACAGTGTTGCAAAACATGGGGATGCATGTGTTTTTTGTATACTGATTCCTATTTTTTGTTTTTGTTTTTGTCGGTCGTGGGGCTTGAACTCTGGGCCTGGGCGCTGTCCTTCAGCTCTGCAGCTCAAGGCCAGCGCTCTACCACTTGAGCTACAGCACCACTTCCGGTTTTCTGGTGGTTTATTGGAGATAGGAGTCTCACGGTCTCTCCTGCCCGGGCTGGCTTTGAACCGTGATCCTCAGATCTCAGCCTCCTGAGTAGCTAGGATTACAGGCGTGAGCCACCAGCGCCCGGCATACTGATTCCTATTGTTCAGAGTAGATGCCTAGGAGTGGTATGGCTGGATCATATGGGTCTATATTTAGCTTTCTGAGATGCCTCCAGACTGCTTTCCAAAGTGGCTGTATTAGTATACATTCCCACTGGGAATCCAGTAGGGTTCCTCTTTCTCCACATCCACTCCAGTATTTGTCGTTGGCTGAACTGAGGATGTGGGACATTCTGGCAGGGGTAAGGTGGTGTCTCACTGTTGTTTTTATTTGCATTTCCTTTACAGCCAGGGATGATGAACATTTCCTTAATGTGTTTCTTTGCCATTTTAATCTCTTCTTCTGAGAAGTCTTTCTTAAGCTCTCTTGCCCATTTCATGATTAGTTTGTTGGATTTGTGAGGGGTTAAGTTCTTGAGTTCTGCAATTGGTTTCCCAATTAGTTGGTTTTCTTTGTAGTTTGGTTTCTATTTATTTGTCTGTGCAGAAGGTTTTTTATTTTATTTATTTTTTATTTTTATTTAAGGTAGTCCCATTTATTGAGTCTCTCTCCAATTTGTTGTGACCCTGGGATTCTTCAGGAAGTTCCTGCCTGTTCCTATAAGTTCAAGTGTCTCTCCTACTCTGTCCTGCAGTAATTTCAGAGTATCAGGTTTGATGTTAAGGCCTTTAATCCATTTTGAGTTGATGTTAGTGCATGGTGACAGGCTAAGGTCCACTTTTATTTTTCTGCGTGTCGCCACCCAGTTTTCCCAGCACCAGTAGTTGAAGTGGCTATGTTTCTTCCACTGTATGTCTTTGACTCCTTTGTCAAATATCAACTGACTGTACATATGCAGCTTTATTTCTGGGTCCTCTATTCTGTTCCATAGGTCTTCCGGTCTCTTTTAGTGCCACTAGCAAGCTGTCTTTGTTATTATGGCTGTATGGTAGAGCTTGAAATCCAGTATCTTGATCCCTCCCTCTTTCTTTTGCCTAGAATTATTTCGGTTATTCTAGGTCTTTTGTTGTTCTATATGAATTTTTGGATTGTTTTCTCTATTTCAGTAAAGTATGTCATTGGGATTTTAATGGGAATTGCATTGAATGTGTACATCAATTTTGGCAATATGGTCATTTTTCACTTTATTAATTCTGCCTATCCAGGAGTATGGGAGTTCTTTTCATTTCCTAATGTCCCCTAAGATTCGTTTTTTCAGCTTTTATAGCTTTCATGAAATAATAGATCCTTTACATCTTTGGTTAGGTTAATTCCTAGATTTTTTTTTTTTGAGGTTATTGTGAATGGGGTTGTTTCTTGATTTCCCTTTCTACTTGAACATTGTTGGTGTACAGAAAGGCGACTGATATTTTTGGGTTAATTTTGTATCCTGATACTTTGCTGAAGGGGTTTATAAGCTCTACGAGTTTGTGGATGGAGCTTTTGGGATCATTAAGATATAAAATCATGTCATCTGTAAAAAGAGATAGTTTAACTTCTTCCTCCCCTATGCAGAACACTTTAATATATTTTTCTTGCCTTATTGCTCTGGCTAAGGATTCTAAAACTATATTGAATAGGAATGGAGAGAGTGGGCATCCTAGCCTTGTTCCTATTTTTAGGGAATGTGGTTGTAGTTTTTCCCCATTAAGCATATTATTGGCTGTTGGTCTGTCATATAAGGCCTTTATTGTTTTAAGGAATGTTCCTTTTATTCCTATTTTTTCAGAGCTTTTAACATGAATGAGTGCTGTATTTTATCAAAAGCCTTTCTGGCATCAATAGAGATAATCATGTGGTTCTTGACCTTGGATCTCTTGGTATGATGGATTATGTATATTGACTTATACATGTTAAACCATCCTTGCATCTCTGGGGTGAAGCCTATTTGGTCATACTGTATGATTTTTTTTTATATGTTTCTGGATTCTGTTGGCTAGAATTTTATTGAGGAACTTTGCATCTGTGTTCATCAAAAAGAATGGTCTGTAGTTCTCTTTTTATGTTTGGTCTTTGCCTGGTTTGGGGATGAGTGTTATATTGGCATCAAAAAATGAGTTAGGGATTACTCCCTCTGCTTCTATTTCTCTGAAGAGTTTGAGGAGTATGGGTATTAGTTCCTCTTTAAAGGTCTTATAGAATTCCATAGTGAATCCATCTGGTCCTGGGCTTTTCCTTGTTGAAAGGTTTCTGATTGCTTCCCCTATCTCACTGTAGATTATTGTCATATTTAATTAATTTATTTCTTCTTGGTTCAGTTTGGACAATTTTGTATTTCTCTAGAATTTCATCCATTTCTGGTAGGTTTTCCTTCATTTGTGAGTATAGAATCTGGAAATATTTCTTTATAATTGTTTGGATGTCTTGGATGTTTGTTGTAATTTTTCCTGTGGCATCTTTGACCTTATTGATTTGGGTCTCCTCTCTTCTTTTTTTAGTCAATATTGCCAGTGGCCTGTCAATTTTATTGATTTTTTTCAATAAACCAGCTTCTTGTTTTATTAATTTTATTTATAGTTTTCTTAGTCTCTATTTTGTTAATTTCAGCTATTTTGGTTATCTAGCTTCATCTAGCAACTTTAGGCTTAATTTTTTTTGTTTTGCTAGCAGTTTTAGTTGCATCATAAGATTGTTTACTTGGTCTGTCTCTGATTTCTTGATGTGAGCACTGAGAGCAATCAATTTGCCCCTCAAGACTGCTTTCGCTGTGTCCCATAGATTTCTTTGTTATGTAGAGTCATTTTCATTGAATTGTAGGAACTTTTTAATTTCATCTTTAATTTCTTCTGTGACCCATGTGTTGCTCAGCAGTGTGCTGTTTAATTTCTATGTGATTGAGTTTTTTCTATTGTATGCCTTGTTAATGAGAACTAGTTTGATTCTACTATGGTCAGATAGAATACAGGGTATTATGTCATCTTCTTGTATTTGCTTAAATTCCTTGTATGAGCTAAGATATGATCTATTTTAGTAACAGTTCTATGGGCTGCTGAGAAGAATGTGTACTGGGTTGTTGTTGGGTGGGAAACAGTATATGTCAGTTAAGTCTGCTTGAGATATGGCATCATTTAAGTCTGAGACATCTTTGCCAATTCTTTGGTTGGTAGACCTCTCCTTTGGTGAGAGTAGAGTATCAAAGTCTACTATTATTATTGCATTTGGATCCATGCTCTTTTGTAAAGCTGAGACTATTTGCTTAACATATTTGGGTGCACCAATGTTTGCAACATATACATTGACAATGGTGATATCCTCTTCTTGGATTGTTCCCTGTATTACTATGTAGTGACCTTCTTTATTTTTTTGTAATGATTTTAAAGTAAAGTTTATTTTATCAGATATCAGAATGGCAACTCCTGCCTTCTTGCTGGGGGCATTTGTATGGCAGATCTTCCTCGATCCTTTCACTCAGAGTTTGTTTTATCTTTGACTGTGAGGTGGGTCTCTTGAAGACAGCAAATTGATGAATCTATTTTTCTGATCTAATCTGCAGTTCTTTTTCTTTTGATTGGTGAACTGAGTTGGTTAATATTTATGGTTATTATAGAGAGATGTATTGTGTTTCCTGTCATTTTCCTACTTTCCTAAGTTTTTCTTCTTTCCTTTCCTCCTGTGCTTACTAAGTTGGTCTCCTAGTGATATCTATCTGGTGTGGTGCCTGTTCTTGATTGCTTTCTTTGGATTGTGATCCCTCTCTTAATATTCTTTTTAATGCTGCTTTATTGTTTATGAATTCACTTAATTTTTTACCATTAAAAATCTGACTTTTTAATGTGAATTTTTAATTCACATTCGAATATGAATGTTAGTTTCTCTGGATATACTACTCTAGGGTGGCAGTTATTGGTTTTTGGGGCTCGGATGGTACGTTCCTAGGCTTTCCTTGCTTTCAGTGTCTGTGTGGAGAGATCTGCAGTGATTCTTTTTTTTTTTTTCCATCGTAGTATAGATCATTCTTTGCTTTTGCTGCATGCAAGATTGCTTCGTTATTGCTAAAATATAGCATATTTACTATAATATGCCTACCAGTATTCATCCTGGGATCTTGCATGTTAGGTGTTCTGTAGGCTTCTATTATGTAGGTAAAATTTTCCCTTTTAAGACTAGGGAAATTTTCAGTGATTATCTTATTGAATGAGTGTTGTATTCCTTTATTTTGTATTCCTCCCCTTTGTCCACCCCAATTATAAGTAGGTTAAATTTCTTGGCATTCTTCTCATTCTTGGACTTCCCTTTGGCATGTTTTGAGTGTTTTCTTTTCCATATCTGTAACTTTTTTTCCAGTGCCTGCATTTTTTTTTTCAGTATCTGATATTCTATTTTCCATTTCATTCACTCTATTAACTGTGGCTTCCATTGTGGTTTGCATAGAGGAATTTGAATTTTCCATGGAGGAAATTGAGCCATTTATAATTTTTATGTCGTTCCTTAGAGTATTAGTATCATTTTTTTAGTGAGGTGTGTACTGCATCTATTTTTAAGTGCATTTCTTGTTTGAAGGACTGTATCTCTTTTGATAGCTCGTTCCTTTGTTCTTTAAATTTCTGATCTATTTCATTTTAATTCTTGAGTCATTGCCTCTATTAACTCTTGGATGTAGTGTTTGTCTTCCATTTCTTTTTCACTTCCATTGGTGTTTTTCTCTGTGTGGTTGCTAGCCTTTGAGTCTGGTTTACTATCTTGGTCATTGATGAATCTTGTAATTTTTCATTCTGATTTGCACATGTGGATTCAGTGATTATTGGAGACCAATTCCAAGCTCTGATTGTGTTGGTCACTAGGTGGCTACCTTTGGTTCTGGATTTGTTCCTGGATCAATTGATATAGCATGCTCTCAGCACTGGGTGGTTGAGAGTATTTTACGTGGTTCCAAGGTTCTGGTCTGACCTGGTAGGGCTTGCCCTTGTTAGACTGTGGTGGGCAGACACACTCTGCCCTCTGTTGGGGTGTGCATTCAGATCCTGATCAGTCAGAGGCAGGCAGTTAAGATAGCTAGGGTTCCTGCCTAAGGCGCAGGTAGGGTTCCTTCAGCTGTCTACTGGATATGCTAGGCAGTTCCCATCTTTAGTCAAGCAGAGCAGCCTTGATTGCTTCTGTTCCAGTGGCATTCTTGGTCAAGCCTGGCGGGCTGGGTGTGATCTCTCATTGCTGGTGCACTTGCACCACTCCCATCTTCCATAGGACCTGTAGTGCAGGTGTGTGTGTGGGGGGGGGGGGAGTCAAGCCAAGTTCTGGGTTGTTACCACCTGTGCTTGTCTCCCGTGGTAGGGAGGGTTAGGTGGGAGGGGGAGTCGTCCACTCTGGGGTACTCACTTATCCTGATATTGGTTGGGAGCTGTCCAGCAGTGGCAGATAGCTGTTTTTGTGCACTGTGGGTTGCTGGTCACCACTATGTTCAGCGTTTGTTGAGATGATTGTGGGCTATGGTGGGTGGTGGTGCAGGCTGTGTTTCACAGCCTTTGCCACTGTTTATGCTATCTGGGTAGGGGCCATGGGATTGCATTTCCTCACCGCTGCCACCCCCACTCCAGGCTGGACAGCTTCCGTGGGCCCGCACAAGGAGGTGCGGGGTAGCACTGAAAGTCTGGGGTCCTTTGTTACTGCTGCTGCTGCAGCAGCAGCCACCGCTGTCACGGGCTGGGCTGAATTGTTTACAAGGGCTGGTGAATAGAGGTTCCGCCCCATGCTGCCAGTCTGGGGTCTTTTCCTGCCACCACCCTGCCACCACTCAGGTAGCCACTGCCCCAGGCTGGGCAGCTTATGCAGGCCAGTGTAGAGAAGCCACATGCCCTGGCCTGAGCCTGGGGTTGTTCACGGCTTCTGACACCGCCCTAGGCCGTGCTGGGTTGTTCCTACAGGCTGATGTAGAGAGGTGCCACGTGCAAGTCTGGGGTCATTCACCACCACTGCTGCCACAGCGGGGTTCTTCATGCAGGTTCTGGGTTCCGAGTTTTCTGTTTGTAATTACAGACTTGGCACCAGCTCTTTGGAGTCTCCTGGGAGCCTTGAGAAGCTTGTAGCTCTGTGATCCTCAATGGGTCCCAAGCTGGGCTGGACCGCTTGAGCAGCTCGGTGCAGAGCCCACTGCTTGAGCAGCTCGAGCACCACCACCAGCAAGGGATGGGGCAAAGTTCTTCCTGCTTTACAGTCTTTGTGTAGGTTCTAAAGTTTGTCCCTTTTCTTTTTTTATCATTTCCTATATCTCTCTGAGTAATTCCCTGGTTGTTGTCAGTCTCTTGGAGAAACAAAATATTGAAACTGAACTCTTTATTTGGTTGGAGAGAGCTGTAGTGCCTCCCTACTGTTCTGTCTCCATCTTGGCCCCTTCCCACTTTCAGCTTTGATTAACCTAGATGTATATTAGTTATTGAAAATGAGGGAAATCATGGGACCTATATTTCTTTGGCTTACTGGCTTACTTACTTACTTATTTACTTACTGGTTTACTTCACTCAATGATTTTTTCCAAGTTTTTCCATTTCCAAATGGGACAATATCATTCTTTCTGATGGAAGCATAGAATTCCATTTTGTGTATGTCTATGTGTGTGTGTATCACATTTTCTTCATCCATTCACCCACTGAGGGGCATATGGGTTGGTTCCATATCTTAGCTATGGAGAATAATGCTGCAACAAACATAGTTGTGCTGGTAGCTTTAGTATGGCCTTGTTTGGGATCATTTGGATAAATGCCCAGAAGTGGGATTGCTGGGTCATAGGGGAAGTCTACATGTAGTCTTTTGGGAACCTCCATACTGCTGTCCAGAGTGGTTGAACAAGTTTACATGCCCACCAACTGTGCAGTAGGGTTTCCTTTTGGCCACACTCCCTCCAGCATCTGTTGTTATTAGGTTTCTTGATTATAGCCATTCTAACTGGGGTGAGGTGGAATGGCAGAGAAGCTGTGCATTTCTCCATGTGTCTACTGGCCATTCTTATTTCCTCTCCAGAGAAGTCTCATAAAGTCTTTAGTCCACTTATTAATGGGTGGTTGTTTCTTTGAGGAAGATTTAATTGGTTTTATAAGATTTAATATTTTGCGTTCTAAGTATATGTAGATATGAAGCCCTTGTCTTTTGTATAGCTAGTGAAGATCTTTTCCCAGTCCGTGGGCTTTCTATTAATGTTAGTAGCTATGTCCTTTGTGAGGCAGAAGCTCTGCAGTTACATGCAATCCTATTTGCCCCCAATTTTTTCTTTTTTTTCTTTTTTTTAATTTGTTGCATTTCTGGGTCTTTGTTAGGCAAATTTCAGCCTATGCCAAGGAGCTCTAGAGTTTCTCTTATTCCTTCCTGTACTTTTTTCAGGGTGTCTGCTTTTACATCAAGGTCATTGATCCAGTTGCAGGGGATAAATATGGATCTAACTTTACTTTTCTACGGGTGTTTAACCAATTTTGCCAGTACCATTTACTGAAGAGTCTGTCTTTCTTCCATTCTATTTTTGGCTCCCTTATTGAAGATTACATGGCTATAGGTCTGTGGTTTCATTTCTGAGTCTTCAGTTCTATTCCATTGGTCCTCAGATCTGTTCTTGTGCCAGTACCAAGCTGTTTTGATTACTATGGCTTTGTGGTAGAGTTTGAAATTTGGTATTGATATTCCTCCAGCACTGTGCTTTCTGCTAAGGATTGTTTTTGCTACTCTGGGTCTTTCATTGATCCATATGAATTCATGGATTTCTTCTTCTATTTCCTTGCAGAATGAAGTTGGGATATTGATAGGTTTTGCATGCAATTTGTAGATAGCCTTTGGCATTATTCCCATTTTCACAATGTTAATCCTCGCAATCCAGGAGCATGCAAGATTTTCTAGTTCCTTAGTTCTGCTTTAATTTCCTTTTTCAGATTTTTAAAGTTTTCATCATAGAGGTCCTTCACTTCTTTAGTTAAGTTAATTCCTAGGTTTTTTTTTTTTTTTTGTGGTGCTATTACAAAAGGAGTTGCATTCTTGATTTCAGCTGTGCTCTTTTATTGGCAAACAGGAAAGCCATTGATTTTTGATGATTAATTTTATACCCTGCTACTTTGACAAATTTTGAATAACTTAGGAGTGGAGTCCATAGGGTGCTTTATATATAAGATTTTATCATCTGCAAAGAGGGAGAGTTTTACTTTATCTTTCCCTATTTGGATCCCCTTTATGTTTGCATCTTGTCTTATTGCTGTAGCTAGGCATTTTAATACTAAATTGAAAAGGAATGAAGAGAGTGGGTATCCTTGTCTCACTCCTGAGTTTAGAGGAAATGGTTTTAGCTTTTTGCCATTACATATAATGCTGGTTATAGGTTTGTCATATACAGTTTTTTTTATATTGAGGAATTTTCCCTGGATTCCTAATTTTTCTAGAGCTTTCATCACAATGGGGTGCAGGATCTTGTCAAATGTTTTTCTACATCTACTGAGATAATCATGTGGTTCTTACCTTAATTTATTCACATATATCAAGCCAGCTTTGCATTCTTGAAATGAGTCCTGTTTGATCATGATGTCTGATTTTTTTGATGAGTTGTTGAAGTTGACTGGCCAAAATTTTGTTGAGAAGTTTTGAATCGATGTTCATCAAAGAAATGGGTCTATAGTTCTCTTTCTTTGATGAGTTCCTGTCTGGTTTGGGGACAAAGGTTATGATGGCTTTATAGAAAGAATTCGGTAATGAATTTCACTTTGAATTTCCTTGAAGGGTGGAAGGAGTATTGGTGTGAACTCTGCTTTGAAGGCCTTGTATAATTTAGCTGTGGATCCATCTGGTCCTGGGCTTTTCTTGGATGGGAGTGAGATTAACTCCTATAGTGAAAATGTTTACAATATTTAGGCAGGGTTATGTAGTGGGAGGATTGCATTCTAATTTTTCCCACTGTAGCTCAGTGGCTGAACTTTTACCCATATGTTCAGGATATCAAGCCTCATTCCCCTGTTTGTGACTGCCCTGGAAGAGCAGATGAGCTAACCATTTAGATGTCCCCATAATGGGCATGATAGTGTTGAAAGTAAATAGCACCTTGAGTTGTGCGTAGTGGTAGAGATCTGATGGATTCAGGTGCTTGACCTGTAGGTTTCAAATTTTTCCCATCCTGTAGTGTCATACCATGTGGAAAGGCTATCATGAAAGCTCCAAATTCTATACTTAGACTTCTCAACCCTGCATGATAGCAAGTCCCTGGAACCCCAGATATTTCTGAGGTACTGAGCACACTGCCAGCATCCAACTTGGTGGTGTTTATGTAGAATCCATCAATCATTCGAACTTGTTCTAGTCAGAGAGGTTACGATCTAGTCAGGGAGGTTGTATGCCCTTCAGTGATGGAGTTCCTCTTGCTGATTGAATTCTCAAATTGCCTGTGTCTAATATTCTTCTTCTTCTCTGTCTGTAGATTTTGTTTTCTTTCTCTAACCCCCTGGGTTATGGTTCAGTCTCTGGTCCTGCCTGACTGCAAGGTGTTTTCAAGGAGGTAATTCAGACTGGTCTTTCTGGGAACTCCTGAAACCTGAGTTATCCAATAGAAGGGAATGCCTGGTTTTTCTGGAGTGTCCTTCAGATAATGATACTGCTCTCACCAGCAGGGTAGCCCTGCCAACAGCTCTGCTACTTCTCACCAAGAGTCCTCAGCTTGTCTGAGTCAAAATTTCTTTTCTCACTCAGCCTTAGATGGCAGTGAGTTATATACTCACTGGCGAGGTGACCCAGGAGTCCCTAAACCCTGTTTTTCAACCTCCAACCTCTCTGCTGTGGCTCAGACCCAAAGCCTGTCTAGCCTAAGGCTGTTTCCCATCAGTCACTGTAATCTGATCATCCTATTGTCTGGGCTGTCTACCAGCAGAGGCTAGATCTTTTGTTTACTAAAATGGTGCTCAGGGAATGAAGTTGCTGGGTAGGACTGCCAACTGCTCCAAGTTAAAATTCTTCTAATCTCTATCTGCCTCTGAGAGAAGTCTGCCTCCTGGGCTTTGGCTGAATATACCAGCCCTCCCCACCAAATATTCTTTCATTTCCAAACCTTACCAGGTTGTATCATAGTCCTAAAACCTGTCTTGCCATAGTCAGCCAGCCAGCAATCAATGTAAAACAATCACTCTGAAATTGGAGCTCTCCACAGGCAGAAGCTAGATTCTATATGCTTTCTTTTGTGAAATGGCTTGGCCATGGAATATGGAGTTGATCTTCACATGGGGAGGCGTCCTAATTCTTCCTCTCTAAATCAACCTCTACCTCTGATGGTTGTCATTCATCCTGGCTGTGTGCCATAGACCACACTGATCATTAATTGTTTCTTTGTTTCTAAGTCTAGCTGGGCCTTGGTCATAGGCTCTGATTGGCTTCAGGTTGCTTGTATTCCATTAATGTAATTTGATGTCCTGAGTGTCTCAGTCTCAAGCAAGAGGCCCTTCCACAAGATGGTGCTGTGCTGTCTATCTGACACTGGTGTGTCATACTTAAAAGTTATATTTTTGTCTGATCTTCACACAAGGGTTGAAAGCCTGCAGAAGGTGTGGTTTTATCAACAGCCACATCCATGTTCTCTCTGGGAGGGAACCTAGTTTCCCTTGGATTGGTGGCTTCAGTTTCCTCTCTCTAGGGTATATGAAGTATAGTTGCAAATGGTTTCCTAGTTTTCTGTCTTGTCTTTTTGCTTCACCATACTTTTTGGCTATTCTGTCCCTGTTTTCTGGTTCTCAATTCTCCTGTTCAGTTTTGTTCTTCTAACTAGAATCTACTTCAGTTCTCAGGCTTGCCTCATTCAGAGAGCATTCCAGCATTTTACCTTCTTTTCTTTTTTATAAATCAGAAAAGAATGAAAGAGGTTATATAGCTATAGTCTCTTTTATAACTTGAACTAATCAAATGTGTTTCTGATGTTTCTTCTTTTTTGTTGGTAGGGAACAAAAGTAAATGATGTTTCTGTGCTGGTTATTCCCAAAGTTCATCTCATACTCAGAATATAATGATTAAGCAATCATTATATTCAAACAATGCACATTTTGCACTTAACTATCACACCAGTGCCGGCAGTGGTGTTACAGAGAACAAACTCTGTCCTAATTTAAAGAGAAAGAAATTTATAGCACAGTATTACTGACAATGCACCATGTCAGAATTTAGCCACAAAAGAAACTGCTGTCTCAGCCATGATTAGTAAGATGCAAAATAAGAAGGTAACTGTAAAATTGGGAAATTACCACTTTCTCTGCCACTCTGGATTCACACACTTCTGTCATATTCGGCAATAGCAAAACTGACACTTCATGTTCTGGCTCTCATTCTAGGCAGATCAAACTAAAATCTCACTTTCAGAACTCTAGTTATAAGAAAAACTGAACATTATGTTTTTTTTAAATAGCCTCCATGGCACAAATAAAATAAGCACAGTAGAAGAAGATTGGTATGAAAACTCAGCATGTTGGCCTACATGACACATCACATTAAATACATATCTTCATGCTCCCTGTCAACTGATATTGAAAATAATCTTGAGTATTAAGAAATGTGTATTAAAACTTTAGTATAGCATATTAAAATTTAAAAGTTCATCCTTTCCAAACTGATTTTTTTCCAAGTCAGCATTGTTTTCTTCCCTATGGAAGGATGAAAATGAACATGGTAGGGACAGCAGCATTCTTCACAGAAAGTGTCAAAGGTCAAAGAATGATATATGCTTGTGAAAAAGAAAAAGGAAAATAGAGTCAGTAGTCCAATAGCATTGAAGGAAATTGAGCAAGTAGGAAATTAGGGAAAAATAAAGTCAGGGAGGTAATGGAGTAGCAGATTAGGTAATTGAAGTGAACTTATCTTGTCCTTGGCCCTTAGGGTGTTGGGAAAACAAGGATGGAGGTCAATTGACTTAAATGTTGAGAATAGACTGAAAAAAATATATCAAAGACAAAACAATTCAACCAGTTAGCAGACTTTCATGGTAATCTGGGAGAGAGATGATAGAGGAACAGATAAAGATGGGATCCACAGTAGTAGTCAGGTGCATTTGGGTTTTTAAAATGTTTTAAATGTAGTATAAGATTTTTTGTTAGCTCTAAACAGTGTATAAGAAAGAAGTAAGTATCACAACATTTTTGAGTGTTATTGAGTTGAAGATATTCCTTTAAAATATTAATTTTGGATTAAGAATATTGAGTTAATCATCTTGAAAATTCCATAGAAGAAAATATTTAAAAGAAAATTCTGGTAGAGCGCTAGCCTTGAGCTGAAGAGCTGAGGGACAGCGTCCAGGCCCAGAGTTCAGGCCCCATGACCGGACCCCCCCACCCCCACCAAAAAAAAAGAAAAAAAAAGAAAATTCTGTCATACAACGCTGACAGCTATGATGGACTAAATTTGAGATATAGCCACTGAATTTATGTACATGTAATTCAGTCATAGGAATACATGTAATAATTTCATTGGACTCTCTGGGACTGAGAATTTGCCTACATTATTTTGCCTAGAGAATGAGAAGGGGGAGTTAAGATGAACACAGTAGTGGTTTCAAGAAGCTTGATGATACAGGAGTGATTAGAAATAATCATTGAAGCAATAAAACTTTAATGCAAGAGACACAGAATAGTTTCCTAGAAGTGATATTCTAGACTAGATGAAGGGAGAGTTTCATGGAACATAAATTTAGTGTGTGAGTTCAAATATAGATAGAGTAACCTGTAAAATGGTGTTGGAGCTAGTGAGACTCAATTTAAAAAAAAAATCATAGGAAGCAAGATTGTAAACTGACAGCAAGAATGGAGAAGAAGGTTCAAAACATATTAGAATGAGATACAAAGAAAGATACATAAAATAATCTTCTAGGATACATAAAATAATCTTCTAGGCTGGAAAAGTAATTGAACATGATTCTATACTAATATTGTCAGGCCACATGGATGGTCTGCTCAACATTGGTGTTGAATAATAACAGTGTTTATAATTTTATGTGATCTTCCATGTTCAGGTATGTATAGGTACACAGGAAATATGAAGTTGAGTTTAAATAAGACACTGTTTTGCTAGAGAGTAATATAATGAAATAAGAGAAAGTCAATGGACTTAGAAGTGTTATGGATCTACTGTATCATAACCATAGTAACCAAACTAACTATTTATACCTGGATATCATGAGAAGGTATTACGGAGTAAGTCATCATGAAAAAGAAATAAAGTTTGTGGATTTTAGGTCCTGCTAGAAGTTTAGAAACAAAACAAACTGTGTATTATACAGTGTGATGAAGAAGCTAAAACATTGCAACAGGTTGAGATGCAAAAATACAGAATTTTGGAGAAAGTCATTTAAAATGGCACAATAAAAACTTATTTAAAAATAAATAAAATAAAACCTATTATTTTGAAAAAAATGGCAAGATTAAGGAAATGACACACAAGAGAATGACTTAGGAGAAAGATAAAATACTTGATGAAGACAAGATCCAGTAAATGAGATGCCAGGGTTTTAGAAAAGTCATTAAAGTGATAGGAAAAATCATCAGAAATTCAACAGGAATAATGTTGGAGAGAATGACAGAGCCAAGAACCCAAGAGTTGTTGTGGACTGGCAGCATATTAAATAGCAACCTGAAGAATGGGTAAATTGATGATGCTTTTTTGATGATATGCATCCCCAATGTTTAAGAATAGATATAAAAATGATCCAATGTGGTAAATAAACAGCAAGTTTATGAGGCATAAACTCACTCCAGGCCCAACATCAGGGGATCAAGCAAAAGCTAACAGTCACCAATGAGCATGAGGTAGGAGAGAGAATTAAATTGTAAATGAGGTTAGTTTGAGCATGAGGAGAACTACAATAGAAGTAGTAGAAAATAAAGAGAATGTTGTAAATTATTCCAAGAGAAAATAAGAAGTTTTATTAAAATATGAAGTATACCTTGATTAATTCAACCACTAAACACAATCTTTGTCTAATTCTATCTACTCTAATCATCTTACCTCATTATGGATACTTAATAAATGCTATTTAAATCATACTATCGTACCAGTAGAATATTAAATATCTCATGGAAAATTGAAACAAAATAGTAATTTTAATGTAGTAGTAAATATACTTCACTTAAATACAAAGCAAGAAAAATAAATAATCATAGGTTTGATTCTCAGCATTTACCATTGAAAATCTCTTTTTATTACCTTTCAAATCTTCATACTCTGGCTATCTAAAAGTCACATGGTTTTTGTGCCACATGCATACTAGAGCTTTTTTCCTTTGGTGCTGAGAAAATGAAAAAAAAGAGTACAACTGAGATCTACAGAAAAAGAAAACAGATAGGAAGATGTTTTATGGCATATAGCTATTAGAAAAATACAATTGAAACTGAGTTGGAACCTCAGAATATGTCAAGTAGAAATCAGTCATAATATCAAGTACTGGAAAGAATGTAGAGAAGCTCTGTTACTTACCCAGTTCTGGTGGGAACCTAAAATGATAAAAAAAAAATACAATTGAAAATAATTAGACAGCTCCCCATTAAACTAAATATGTGATTGCTTTACTAACTAGCAATTATACTAGTGGGCATTTATACTAGTATAAGGAGATATTGTGTTTATACTAAAATATGTACATGGATGTTCGCAGGAGCTTTATCCATACTAAGATAAATCAAAACCAACCAATCTTCTTCAGTAAATGAGTGCTTCAAATCTGCTAAATTCATTTAGAGGAAAGATACACAACAATATAGAAAAAAGCACCATTGTTACAGAAAATTTGGGTGAATTTTAAAAGAATTAAACTAAGCAAATATGTTATTTTATTAGAAAAATATTAATCTTAGGAGATTTTAGGCTCTGTGATATCATTGGTATAACGTGTATAATGACAAATTTGTAGATAAGGAAAACCAGTTACGTATTTGCATGTGTTAGAGATGGATAGGGCTTAAAAAGGACAAGAGACCTTTGTGATGATCATTGATCATAATTTCACATGACAAGAGAGCCTTCAGATTGGAAATCCAGTGTTCCCAGGGTAAGCTATCCATTTTTATCCTTTGGTCAAAATATGATTGACACAAAGAGCATGATTTAATACTGATAGATAAGTGGGGAAATCCAGCAAGGTATGTACACTCAGATTCTACTTGGATTATGTTCAGCTATCTTTCCTCCTGTGAATGACCAGGACTCATAGGGTAGGGTGTTACTTTCTCTGCTATCTGAAAAATTAGTTTAGATAATTTCTTTATGGCCAATTCCTACACAGAAAGATTAGGACATATAGATAAATAGATAGATAGATAGATAGATAGATAGATAGATAGATAGATAGATAGATAGATAGATAGATAGATAGATAGATAGATGGATTGATGGGTCCATAGATAGATGGATAGATAGATGGATAGATAGATACATAGATAGATACATAGATAGATAGATAGATAGATAGATAGATAGATAGATAGATAGATAGATAGATGAATACATACATATTGATATATTGATATATATATATATAGATACAGTACAGAGAGATAAGATAGACAGATGAGATAGATAGATACATAGTATTTGTATTTGTGTGTGTGTGTGTGTGTGTGTGTGTGTGTGTGTGTGTGTGTATGTTTTGGGTATCTTTGGGAAAAAGGTTCTGGTATTATGCCATAATTTGAATACGAATTCAGTATTTTTTTTGGTTGTCTCAGAAAAGAAGTTGCATTCGAGACTGCTTCTGAGGCCTTCATTTTGTGGTATTCTTTTTCTTTAAGTGTCAACACTGTCACATGTATATTAGTGTTGTAGTGATTATACAAAGATACATGTATTAAAAAATTTTAGAGAACAAAGTATACAAACTTACCCCACAAACGCACAAAAGAGTACAAAAGAAGTCTTAATAATAGTGTATCAAACCAATGCCACTATTTTATAGTAGCACTGACATTATTCTATTGTTTCATACAATGATACAATGAAGAACCTGACTACACAAAGGTCTACTAGCTTTATTTCTTACAATTACAAATGAATCTATAATTTCTTGATAAAAAATAGTTATGAAGAAAAATAAATGAAGGGAAGGTATTTTTATCCCCACAGGATACCCTTGGGAAAAGAAGAAATGTCAACTATGGCTCAGTGATAAGTACTGATTTATGAGTAGTGTAAGTACTGAAGTGTAAACTTCTAGTTGTGATAGAATTTTATGCATGTAAAATTAAAGCTAGTAGATCTTTTAAGGGCTATTAAAATTAGAAATAGACAACATTTAGCTGACACTATTTTTCAGATTTCTCTGATTATACAAGCGACTGTAAATTCATATAAAACATAGTTTTACTCAAAAATTACAAACATAATTTCCAACTTTTGAAAAAAACCTAACTAAATTAAGCAATTCATAGCATTATAGACACAATGATAAAACTATAACGTCTCATATGGGAAGACATAGATATTAAAAGTACACCCTCATATCAGGGATCTCTCTTAGTTTCCCAAGGCTTTACAGCTGAAAAGAACACTTTCCTAGGAAGAATTGTTCACTTCCAAATGATCTGTACCAAAATGAGTGACCCTAGTAGGAGGTAATCATTTTGTAAGTCACTGACAATATTTTTCACTTTATTTTATTCATGTTCATGCAATACTGAGAGTGATTTACAATGACTTATTGATTCTTGAAGGAGAAAAAAATGAAAGAACCCATGTACAAAACCTAAATAGTAATATAACTGAAGTCCTCTACTATACCAAAAGTATGAAATCACAGGAGTTATAAAATTTGTTTCAATATAGTATGGACTGAAAGGGTTAAGTTGACTTAAAATATAAAAATGAGAATTCTTGCTGCAAGAACCACATTTTGCTTAAATTTGAAGCTGTAAAAAATGGGATCAACACCCACACACACCCACACACCCTCACATACAATTACAAATAAGTTATGCATCAAGAAAACAAGTCTGTGATAATCAGAAGTAATGTGAGATAGAAAATTTATTCATGAAGAATACAGATATACTCAATGATAATCCAAATGATGAAAACATAATGGATTACATTTCTTCTAAGAAAGGTATTTGTAGATCAAAAAGAGAAGAGCTACTTGATATTGGGTGTAGATAAATCAGTGGCAAAAAGGAATGAATCAATAGAACTTGAAGCAAGTAATTAAGATAAAGCAGCTGTTTGTAGGGAGCATCTGAATGTTCCTAGAATGATCATATGCTCATATAATAATCTTATCAGAAGGAATTAATGAAACACACAAACACTTATAATATGAAGGAAATAGTTTTGTAATCAATGATTATGAGTACAGATTTCTGCCAACTTCAAAATGATTAAAGTGATATAATCTTAGAAAATGTATCTCTCAAGGATTAATTAGGAAAATAAATATAAAATATTAAAGCATGATCAAGATGTAGCAGAAATAGTTGGGCGTTGTCCCTCAGCTCTTCAGCTCAAGGCTAACCCTCTACCACTTGAGCCACAGCACCGCTTCTGGTTTTTTTTTGGTGGCTTATTGGAGATAAGAGTCTCACAGACTTTCCTTCCTAGGCTGGATTTGAACCATGATCCTCAGATCTCAGCCTCCTGAGTAGATAGGATTACAGGCGTGAGCCACCAGCACCTGGCCTCAGATATAGTTTTTGAATGAAGTATAGTGGAAGGAAGTCATGAGAAAATCATGGATTTGGAAACATGAGGCAGTTTATTCAGAAGAAAACGGCAGCAGTGTTAAAAAGATACTATGGTTTATTGTAGCACCCTCTCTACCTCCTACTAGATGAAGGATGCAAATTTGCAGTCCTCCTTTCTCTTTTCTACAAAGATTCAAACAGCATCTAACTTTCAAATTTATGATGCTTAGATGAATTAATCCATAATACTTTTAGTAATCTGAGGTACTTAGGGAAGATTTGATAAGTGTTAGCTAACATCATTAATTAGTTTTGCTCTTCGGTGCTATTATTTTGTAATAGAGCAAAATCTAATATGTTAGGGATTGATTCTACCTTCTACATTATGTATAGCCAAGATTAATTGAACAACTATTTGTTGTTTATCTACATTGTTTGAGATTATAGGTTAAATGCTGGGATAGCAATAGTGGAGTGCATATAAATTCTGTGCCATTCAGAGCATTTTGATTGGGGATATATGTAATTAAGAGAGTTGAAATGGATAAAAGCCAATGCCCCAAGAGACTCAAATGTGGATAAAAGTGCTTTAAGAATCAAATCTTTTCAAGCAGCAATTTCAGAGATTTGGCCCAGGATTTGTTGAGCTAAGAAAGCTTTCATTAAGAGGTTAGATGCCTTCATTACTGTTCTTTTCTTAATCCCATTAAGTCTAAAGGAGCATAATTTGAAAAATGACATGGAAGATAATGAATTGTGATAAGAATTATGGTAGGAAAAAAAGGAAGGGAGCTGTAACGGAACCTAAAAATAATTACAAAAGTATTCTGGAAAGAAGGAATAGAGTGTAGGACACTTCAGAGAAACAGTAAAGAAAGAATAATGCGTTTTATTATTGTCAAAATTATTTTGCAGAGTCTTAATAGAAATATTTTATTACAGTATACCATTGAAAACCCCTCACATAATAGAAAAATAGAAAAATATTAATAAGTCTTTTGGTAGGTAAGTACTCTGATGGATTATTCAGGCTGTCTTTGAGACTTTTCAGAAATAGATGAAAAAAAGAGTGAACAAATAAAAAATTAGTAGAATGAGTATAATTTCATAACAGGAATATAATGTTTTATTTTGTTATTTCTCATGTGAACTCTTACATTATTATTATTACTATTAGTACTATGATGTTTATTTAAAATATCTTCTCTTTCCATATTCTACACTCACACACCTTCCAATGAATCAAGCAATATGGCTTATAAAGTTTAATTTACACATAATTGAAAGATTTCTCTAGGTAAGAAGTTGTCATTTTGAATAAATTGTACAGAAAAGATGAATCAACTTGCAAAACACAAAAAATAGAAGTCTTAAAAACATAATAGAAATTGAAAAGTATATGTACCCCATTTCTCTAATTCCAGTATTGCATGCTGTCTTATGAGACGTATATTATGCTAGTAACCTTCAAAGTCAACTAAAAAGTAATTTCAACATATACCAAATCAGGTCTGTAGTCTATTTTGAACCAACTTAAAAAATGCAAAACACTAAATATTATGTGTCAAGTGTAGGAACACTTAAGGCATTATTGCTGAGTCCTTTCTCTTAACCTTTAAACTCCCGGTGTTTGGATAATAATTTATTCATTAAACCATTAACTCCCTTTCCAGGAGATTTTGCCTATGAATTTTTAACTGGGGCTAGTCCTCCAGATGTCTTCCTTCTCCAACAAAATTGTTACCATTTCTTTTTTATGGTGCCCAGTGCTTGCTTCCCGCTATCAATTACTAGTTGACCTCTAAGAAAGGCCAGTTCGTACACCTCCTAAACTGAATATGGTATCATTCTGACTCCACATGTATCAGTACTCTTTAAAACATGAAATACATCAAACTCTGTACGTAATGTATCATAGGTTCATATTTACTTAAGTTTTGCTTCTGTTGCAATTACCATAGTTTTCCTAATATTTCAGTAAAATAAAATGGCATCTTAATTCCATCTGTAATACAATTTCATGTTCTGACCATTCAAAAAGCTCAAAAATCTGATTATTCTTTTTTTAAAACAATTATTAATAAGTTTTTTTTTATTGTGAAAATACCATACGAGGGGTTACAATTACATGAGCAAGGTAATGAGTACATTTCTCATCAAGCTTTGTTGCCTCCTCCTTTGATTCCCCTTCCCATCCCTTCCCATCCCTCCCCCTTTGCCAAAGTTGTAAAGTGCGTTTTTCAACATAACATCTTGTACATCTCATTGTTATAATGGCTACACCTGTATCCCTATTTAAACAATTTGTTTTTTCCCTTCCCCCCCAAATTACACCAACATCAAATACAGTGAAAAAAGGGGTTATACCTTGGGGAAGGGAAATACAGAGCAACAAAGAAATCATCTTATAACTATGTTAGAAACAATAGCAAGAAAGAAAAACCATTTGGGTCCTTATCTTGGGGTTCATTTTGCCTAACATCAACTTATCTGACGATTTCTGCTTGTCTCAGACATATACTGGTTATTACAAGTGAGGGAAACCATGGAACCTATGTTTCTTTGGCCATTCTTTCCATAGCCATAACGAGATGTTCTAAGAAAGATTTGTAAAATCACAAACTGATTACATCTTGGATGCATTACTTTGAATTGAACAGTGACTGATTATTATTCGACTATAATGTGTGTATATAAAGATCCACCCCATTTTGACACTATCATTAAGATGTTTGCGATAATAATTATTATTATTGTTAATTTTGTACACTGATGGAAACCAGTTTTTAACTTGGTGCTATAACTCTTTTCATTGTAACTTCATCTGTATTTCCATAAAAAGATTGTTTCAAACATTTGTAGGCATTTATGAAGCAGTGTGTGTGTGGATGTGTATATATCCACATGTTCTCAAATTCATATATGTTTATTCATGTATCAAAAGCAGGACTGAGTGTTCACCCTAGGTTCTTGGGAAATTTCCTTTTTGAATAATTGAATTTTTATTAACTCACTTCTTCTTGCAGGTATTCTCTATTTAATAAAGTCCATGGTTCTGTGTTATTTCTGTATTTTATTTTTTTTCCATTCCACTCTGTAGAAACTACAGTTGATTAATGAATAAAGCTGTAATGGATAAACAAAATCAATTTGTTTTTAATAAATATACTTTGAAATTTTGTCATATTTTAAAACACACTATTGAAAAGAAAAGTAAGTTTAGAGTAATGTGAGTAAAATGGAATCAGGACATCTGGGGATGCCTGTTGTTCAACAAATTATTTTGTTTCAGTGTCATCCCTTAAATCTCAAGATTTAAGAAAATAAGAAATGTGAGTGGAGTCACCCTTTATTTTATAAGTCTTCCATTTATAGGGTTTGGCAAACAATAGAATGTACTTAAAAAACGTGTAGCTAGAGGACAGATATGGCTATTTGTTTTGTCCTCTGAATAATGGCTGGTGACAACATCGATGTTAAACACGAAATATTACAGGGATTAATTCATAGTGTTCTAGTTTGCATCCAAGGTCACGTGCAGTGCAAACAATCAGTTACAGCAAAGCGGTCAGTGGTGGCAATTAAGGACCACCTAGCGTGGGGGTGAAGCTGAAGGTGGCTGTGACCCCAGGAGGTGTGCATATCCTTCACTCTACCTCCTTGGAATGCCTTCTTGTTCATATAAATTAAACAAAAGCAAATTTTCTCCCCTTCCAGGAACAAACAATCCATGCATCAGATACTGCAGCCTAAGCATTTCCTCCTTTAATAATTGCAACTGAATTTCTACTAAACAGCAATTAGCATGTTAATAGTATTAATAACATTTGTGATTTTAACAGTCTGAAGCCCACTGCTTTTTATTGATGTCTTTTGTTACAGTTTTGTCTTAAGAGTGTGCCCAGGGTAGCAAAACATAGCCAATTAGAACAATGGCCAAATGGCAAAGAAGTTGGATAATTTCAATACTGCTCAACTGAACATAAAAAATGGCAATATGAAAAGAGCATTCCAGACAAAAAGATTAGGGTACATCTTAGAAGTTCAAGTTGGGCAGTCCTAACTTACTATTCCCCTGTAAAACTTACTTAAATTAGTACATGTTTCACACCTAGTGTTAACATTAGAAAAATAAAAGCTGGTTGTCTCAGCGAGTTCCTTGAATTGAAAAAAATTGCAATCATAGAGAGTATAATTATAATGAATCTATGTTGAACTATTTGTGAAAACGTCCTTAACTTTCTAATCTAAATAGATTCTCTAATGACATATTCTCCTATTACTTTGGGTTTTTTTCCTTTAGTTTGCTTGCTATACTTATTTATCTGATGATTTTAATATCATTGTGTGACATTTATTAATTAACATAATAGCATGTGTGAGTCTGTGTGCTAGGCAATGTTGACAAATTTTGTGTGTGTATAATATATATATAAATATGTATATGTGTGTATGTGTATATACTATATAGTATATATATAGTTTTTTGTTTTTGTTTTTGTTTTTGTCTGTTATGGAGCTTAAACTCAGGGCCTGGGCACTGTCCCTGAGCTTTTTGCTCCAGGCTAATATGCTACCATTTTGAGTCACAGCTCTACTTCTGGTTTTCTGGTGGGTAATTGGAGATAGCAGTCTCATGACTTTCCTGCCCAGGCTGGCTTTGAACTGCAGTCTTCAGATCTCAGCCTCCTGAGTAGCTAGGACCACAGTGATAAGCCACCAGCACATGGCAATTTTTCTCTTTTAATCTGTATTATAACCCCTGTACTAGAATTTATTATTTTGCATTTTGAAAGAATGTGCAACTATTCCTTTTTTTTTCATTCCAGAATCTTTAGGAGCATCAATGGCTTATACAAAGAGTTTTCTTTTTGACAGGCCCAGACAATGTACCTGATAGATTCACCACTCCATCATTCTTCTTCATCCTCTCTCCTCTTCTCAAAACAATCTCAACCAGCTTCATAGTTCCACTGGTTCACTGTCACTCCTGTACATAAAGTATTTGACCATATTCACCGTCCTTTACCCTCTCCATTCACACTCTGTCCTTCTACTAGTACCTTTTTACCAAACCTTTTTTACCTTCCTGTCTTCTTTTTTTAAGTCTATTTGTTGTTCAAAGCAGTTTTTACTACTATGTTTTACAAATGCATGTAATACAGTATTTTCATCGGATTGAATTCCTTAATCATACTCAATTCCCCCACCTTTTCAAAAGTGATTATAGCCACAGATGTTATTTGTCTAAAGTTAGGTATCTGACAAACAATAGAGCAGGAACTCAAACTCTGGTGCTCTTCCATCTGAGAAGATATTCAACTTTATATTTCTCTTGTTGTGTTTCTTTTTCTTTAAAAAATGCTAGATAAGAAATGTACTCATTACCTTGCTCATGTAATTGTAACCTCTCTGTACAGTATTTTCACAATTAAAAAATAAATAAATTGATATGGAGAGATAAAAAATAATACTTTACTTCACTTAGGAGGCTAGGAAGGAATGGGAAGGGGAAACAAAGGAGGAGACTACAATGCTGGATAAGAAATGTACTCATTATCTTGCCCATGTAATTGTAACCCCTCTGTACAGTATTTTCACAATAAAAAAATTAACAAATAAAAAAATTAAAATAATAATAATTTAGCCACGAGAAATGACTGTTCATTTTACTATGTGTCTGGGAAGCATACCTCAGTGACAAGTCTCTAAAACTAACAGGAAGAGTGCTTTTGTTTACGCCACTGTTCTTTGGCTTTAAATTACTGTGATCCCCAATGGGGATCCAGTGATTTTAGGTAAGATTGGAATAGGAATTTATTATCTTTGTTTTCAAATAACATTGTTCAATTTACAAAGACTAATATTTGTATGTTTTGAGTTAGTTCAATGAGTTCATATAAATATATATACCCAGGATCACCACAATCCTTATTAAGATACAGAATATTTTTAGTTTTTTATTTTTTTGGTCCGGTCGTGGGGCCTGAACTCTGGGCCTGGATGCTGTCCCTCAGCTCTTCAGCTCAAGGCTAGCACTCTACCACCTGAACCACAGCACCACTTTCGGTTTTTTCTTTTTTGCTTATGTGGTGCTGAGGAATCGAACCCAGGGCCTCGAGCATGCAAGGCAAGCGCTCTACCACTGAGCCACCTTCCAGCCCGATACAGAATATTATTAATACTGTGTGTCAACTCCTGACATATTCAATAGATAGGCCGTCAGCCTCCTCCTTCTCCTTCTCTTCTTCTTACTCCTTTTTCTTCTATTTCTTATCCTTTGTGTTATACTGGGTTTTGAACTTCATTCATTATGTTTGCTTTGCAAGCAGGCAGTCCAACGCCTGGGCCACAGCACCAGCCCTTCTTGCTTTGTTTAGTAGTTACGGTAACATGTGTTTTATTTTATTTTTTTAATCTTCTTGTTGTTTTGTTTTTGTTTTTTAATGCCTGAGCTTTCCATAGCTGGAATGACAGGTAAACCCTACTGAACTTAGTTATTTATTGGTTGAGAGGAAGTTACATGCATATTTTTCCATGTTGGCCTCAAACCACAATCCTGGTCTTATCTTAATGAGTAGCTAGGATTACAGGTGTGAACCACCATGCTGAGCTAAGCATTCTCTTCTTCCTTATTGTGATTAAACTTTTCTGTGACACTGATTCCTAAATGAAGTATACATAGAAGTTTGAGAAATTATTGGTATTTAAAATTTTGGCTAGTTTTTCCTCTAGGCATGAATATATATGGATACATATGTGCATATACAGAGGTATATGTGTGTGTACATATACACCACAGTTCATATATGTAAAGCATGTTTTCTTTTTTTTTCTTTTCTTGTACTGAAAACTTCAATTATACCCTTAAAAAAACTCTCTCCCAGCTAGGGACCCGTGACTCATACCTGTAATCGTAACTAGTAGGAGGCTGAGAACTGAGGATATTGGTTCAAATAAAGTACAGGTAGAAACAACCATGAGATTTATCTCCACTTAAACACCCCTCTTCCCCCACCCACACAAGCTAGAAGTGGAGCTATGGCTCAAGTGGAGAGTGGTAACTTTGAGCAAAAACACTCAGTGTCAGCACCCAGGGCCTGAGTTCAAGCCTCAGGACTTCTCAGAATAAATGAATAAATACATAATTACACAAACAATAAAAATTGACAAATAAAAATACTGTCCCCATAATTATGGTCATATATGCACCTATGTTTACTGAGGACATGAGTTAAAAACAATGATTTTTTTGGAGAAGTCTATTATTGTTATTACACAGATGTGACCTTATGCAGCTGAGAATGTTGTTATAAAAGGGCAATATTTAAATAATGATAGTCAACTAAAAATTAAAATCATAAATGTTATAATATGCCTAATATGTAATTAAAGTATGTTACATATATAGTGTATAATACAATATTGTGTGTATGTATAAAAAATTTTGCTATGGTAAGATGGCTATATAACTATTAGGAAAAATATATACAAGACAAATTTAAAATAAATCAGGAAAGGAGTAGATGATTCATTATGAAACGCAAAGATGTCACCAAACAGTACAGTCAACTTCTGGACTTGTTGCCCTTTGGTAGCTATGCTTCTCAAAGTTAGACATAGAGTCTTCTCAAGAGCTTGCTAAAACACAAGTTTCAGGGTTAGAATAATAAACTTCTAATTTACCTGGGATGGAATTGGTTAATTTGCATTTTTAACAAGTTCTGAAAAGTTTCCAGATGATGTGGAAAGATCTCACCCTAAGCATCTCTGAAGAAGTGTGTATTAGAGGAGTTGTAGGGTCAGAAATCATATGTCAAGAGAGGAGTCATAGTAATGTTTCAAATAACTGCCACCTGGTGCCTCAACCTCAGATGATCAATCACCTGGTGCTACAGGATGCCACTCAAGCAGTGTGACATTCTTGAATGTTCCTCCTGATGGGAAATTCAGAATAATACACGCTTAATAAATTAACTTTTTTTAAAGCAACTTTGCACCAATGTTTCATATTCTTTCCTCAGATTGTGAATTCAAATATAGTGATTTATATACTTGTCTTAATAAATATTAAGCATAAAATGGTTGTGTTTTTAAATCTTTGCAGATGGCAATTTGATTTTGTATTCTAGTTTCTAATCCTGATGTTGGTAATTGCTAAACCTGTGACTTGGGATACCACTGCTGACTTCTTTTTGGATTTACCAAGCTTTGTCTTTGTAAACTATACATCAAGAAGAAATACTATTAAGATTGTTAGCTACATGTATGGTACGTACTTGAGTTGTGGAAATTAAAATTTAGTCTCTCAGTAGATCAGAGCTCATAATTCAACATCGAAATGAAAAAAATAGCAACAACAAAAAAAGCAATCCAAGGTGATGTACTCCATGGTGATTCAATCTGTATGGGAGAAAGTGGACATGGTTTCCCTAACACTCTCAGTACAACCACATTTTAGCATTCAGTGTCATAGACATTGCTGACTTACCCACTGTGCTACTGAATAGAAAGCTCTTGGTGGAAAAAATAATTTATTCCAAGTGAATAGCATATATTTTAATCCAACATGAATGTTCAGTCTATGTTTACTGAATCCACTCATCTTCTTTCTTGAAATTTAACTTTTTAAATTTGACAATAATTTATCATAAGATGAGCACCTCCAAATTAAAGTGAAAATCTATTAGGAAAGAAATGATGAAACTCATCTGAATTCAAAACTTCCTAAGTTTTGGATACAAACTTAAAAGGATATAATATTTTTGAAAACATTGAGAGTGCCCCAGTATTACTTAGGAAGATAATATTCATAAACAAAATTTGTCTGTTAAACTTTTAACACAAGCTTTTATTTTTCTCTTTTGTTCCACTTTAGTCTCCTAAGAAGCTTTTCACATGCCTTGTTACTACTATGGGATATATTAGACATTACTAATTTCACACATGCAAGTCCAACTTGTCTTAAGACTGCTGATTAAAAGTTACTTCCTGTTGTGAATAAACTGCCCATGAGGGTTTACAAACTTCTCAATTTGCAAGTTCCCACTCTTCTAAGTTGTTGCTCAACCTTCTAAGTCAATAGTACCACATTAACAATTCTATGTTTCCAAATTTTATTTTCTCCAGCTTATGGAGTTATAACTGTTAATGCATAGCTAACAATTCAGGTTTTGTCATCAAGATATATTGGAAATGGGATTGGTACATCAGTTTCAAATCAGGTTCAAAGTGTCAAGGGCAATTAGTCATTAATTTTGACTTTTTTTTTTTTAAATTTTATTTTATTTTATTTGAGAACATACTGTACAGAGGGGTTACAATTACATGGGCAGGATAATGCATACATTTCTTACCAAGCATTGCAGCCTCCTCCTTTGTTTACCCTTCACCTCCCTTCCCAGCCTCCCCCCTCCCTCCCACCCAATCATACCCCCCCACCTCCCCCCCACCGACATTGTAAAGCTGGTTTTGACATGACATTTTGTACTTCTCATTGTTGCAACAGGTCCACCTGAATCCTTAAATGACTTGTTTGTCCCCATCTCCTCCACATGTTATACTGACATCAAATATAGTGAAAGCGGGGGTTCCACTGTGGGGGAGGGACATACAAAGCAACAAAGAAATAATCTTATAAATGCGTTAGAAACACATGCATGAAAGAAACAAAAACATTAAAATACATATTTGAGGTTTCGTTTTCCTAACATCACATTATCTGACTTTTTCCGCTTGACTCATACCTATACTAGATATTGCAAATAAGGGAAACCATGGGACCTATGTTTCTTTGGGCCTGGCTTACTTCACTTAATATAATTTTTTCCAAGCCTTTCCATTTCCTAACAAATGGGGCAATGTCATTCTTTCTGATGGAGGCATAGAATTCCATTGTGTATATATACCACATCTTCTTGATCCATTCATCTACTGAGGGGCATCTGGGTTGGTTCCGTGTCTTAGCTATGGTAAATAATGCTGCAATAAACATAGTTGTGCTGGTAGCTTTAGTGTGGCCTTGTTTGTGATCATTTGGGTAAATGCCCAAAAGTGGGATTGCTGGGTCATTGGGGAGCTCTATGTGGAGTCTTTTGAGGAACCTCCATACTGCTTTCCAAAGTGGTTGAACAAGTTTACATACCCACCAACAATGAAGTAAGGTTCCTTTCTGTCCACATCCCCTCCAGCATCTGTTGTTGTTAGAGTTCTTGATTTTTGCCATTCTAACTGGAGTGAGGTGATATCTCAATGTTGTTTTGATTTGCATTTCTTTTATGGCTAGGGATGTTGAACATTTCTTCATGTGTCTATTGGCCATCCTTCTTTCTTCTTCAGAGAAGCTTCTCTTTAAGTCTTTTGCCCACTTACTTATTGGGCAGTTGTTTCTTTGAGGATTTGTTGTTGGGTGGTTTAATTTTTTGAGTTCCAAGTATATTTTAGATATGAGACCCTTGTCTGTTGTATGGCTAGTAAAGATCTTCTCCCAGTCCGTGGGCTTTCTATTGATCTTGCTAGCTATGTCATTTGCCCTGCAGAAGCTCTGCAACCTTATACAATCCCATTTGTCCAGCCTTTCTTTGATTTGTTGTGTTTCCGGGTCTCTATTCAGAAAATTTCGGCCTGAGCCAAGGAGACCCAGGGTTTCTCCTATTCCATCCTGTAATGTTTTCAGAGTGTCTGCTTTGACTTCAAGGTCTTTGATCCATTTGGAGTTGATTCTGGTGCAGGGTGATATATAAGGATCTAGCTTTAGTTTTCTACATGTAGTTAACCAGTTTTGCCAGCACCATTTACTGAAGAGGCTGTCTGTCTTCCATTCTATTGTTTTAGCTCCCTTATCGAAGATTAGATGGCTATAGGTCTGTAGGTTCATTTCTGGGTTTTCAATTCTAGTCCATTGGTCCTGAGGTCTGTTCTTATGCCAATACCAAGCTGTTTTGATCACTATGGCTTTATAGTAGAGTTTGAAATTTGGTATTGATATTCCTCCAGCAGTGTTCTTTCCGTTGAGGAGCGATTTTGCTATTCGGGGTCTTTTATTGTTCCATATGAATTTTTGGATTGCCTCTTCTATTTCCTTGAAGAATGAGGGTGGAATTTTGATAGGTATTGCGTTGAATTTGTAGATAGCCTTGGGAAGTATTGCCATTTTCACAATGCTAATCTTTCCAATCCAGGAGCATGGGAGGTTTTGCCATTTTTTAAGTTCTGTGTTGATTTCCTTTTTCAAGATTTTAAAGTTTTCATCATAGAGGTCCTTCACTTCTTTAGTTAAGTTAATTCCGAGGTATTTTATTTTTTGTGGGGCTATTACAAATGGAGTTGCTTTCCTAATTTCAGCCACACTTTTCTCATTGTTGGCATACAGAAAAGCCATTGATTTTTGGGGGTTAATTTTATAACCTGCTACTTTGCCAAAGTTTTGAATCAGCTTGAGTAATTTGGGAGTGGAGTCTATGGGATTCTATAAATACAAGATCATGTCATCTGCAAAGAGGGAGAGTTTTATTTCTTCTTTCCCTATTTGGATCCCCTTTATGTCTGCATCTTGTCTTATTGCTGTAGCTAGGCATTCTAATACTAGATTGAAGAGAAGTGGAGAGAGTGGGCATCCTTGTCTTGTTCCTGAGTTAAGACGAAATGGCTTTAGTTTTTCACCATTGAGTATAATGCTGGCTGTAGGTTTGTCATATACAGCCTTTATTGTATTGAGGAATGTTCCATGGATTCCTAATTTTTTCAAAACCTTCATCATAAAGGGGTGTTGGATATTGTCAAATGCTTTTTCTGCTTCTATTGAGATAACCATGTGGATCTTATTCTTGCTCCTGTTGATGTGATGAATAATATTAATTGATTTGCGTATATTGAACCAGCTTTGCATCCCTGAAATGAATCCTGTTTGATCGTGGTATATGAGTTTTTGGATGAATTGTTGAAGTCGGTTGGCCAAAATTTTGTTGAGAAATTTTGCATCAATGTTCATCAAAGAAATGGGTCTATAGTTCTCTTTCTTTGATGAGTTCCTGCCTGGTTTTGGGATGAGGGTTATGATGGCTTCATAGAATGTGTTCGGTAGTGAGCTTTCTCTTTCAATTTCATTGAAGAGTTGGAGGAGAATTGGTGTGAGCTCTGCTTTGAAGGCCTTGTAAAATTCCGCTGTGAAACCATCTGGTCCTGGACTTTTCTTAGCTGGGAGGTCTCTTATTGCTGTTTCTATTTCAATGCTTGATATGGGCCTGTTAAGCTGGTTTAACTCATCTTGGTTTAGTTTTGGCATGTCAATATTTGCTAGGAAGAGGTCCATTTCTGTCAAGTTCTCGAACTTATTAGCATAAAGTTTTGAGAAGTATTCCCTTATAATGTTCTGAATCTTGGTTGTTTCCGTGGTGATGTTTCCATTCTCATCTCTGAGTTTATTAATTTGGGTGTGTTCTCTTCTTTTTCTGATAAGATTTGCTAAGGGTCTGTCAATTTTGTTAAGTTTTTCGAAGAACCAACTCTTTGTTTTGTTGATTCTTTCTATAGTTTTTTTGGATTCTAATTCATTTAATTCTGATTTAATTTTGATTATTTCTTTCCGTCTACTGGATTGGGGTTTATCTTGCTGCTCTTTTTCAAGGAGGTTTAGATGTGTCATTAAATTGTTAGTTTCAGATCTCTCCAATTTGTTGACGTAGGAGCTCAGAGCTATAAACTTGCCTCTGAGTACTGCCTTTGCTGTGTCCCAGAGGAGCTGGTATTTTGTGTGTTCATTTTTGTTGAATAGCATGAACATTTGAATTTCCTTTCTAATCTCTTCCATGACCCACTCATGATTCAGCAGTGTGTTGTTCAGCCTCCATGTGATACTGGAGTTTCTTTGGTGGCTTTTGGTGTTGAGTTCTAACTTTATTCCCTTGTGGTCAGAGAGAATGCAAGGTATAACTTCAATGTTTCTGAATTTAGACAAGTTTGCTTTGTGGCCTAAAATGTGGTCTATTTTAGAAAACGTTCCATGTGCTGCTGAGAAAAACGTGTATTCTGATGCTGCTGGGTGAAATGTTCGGTAAATGTCTGTTAAGTCTAGTTGATCTATGCAGCTGTTTAGATCTGCGGTTTCTCTGTTGAGTTTTTGCCGAGTTGATCTATCTAGTGGGGAGAGTGGTGTGTTAAAATCCCCAACAATTAATGTCTTTGGATCTATATGGGATTTGAGGGAAAGTAGTGTTTCTTTGATAAATTTGGGTGCTCCATTGTTTGGCGAATAGATATTTAGAATTGTAATATCCTCCTGAAGGAGAGATCCTTTAATTAGTATGTAGCGACCTTCTTTATCTCTTTTCACGAATTTTAATTTGAAGTCTATTTTATCTGATATTAGGATTGCAACTCCCACCTGTTTATGCGGTCCGTTTGCTTGGTAGATTTTGTTCCAGCCTTTAACATTGAAAATGTGTTTGTTTTTACGGGCAAGATGTGACTCCTGCAGGCAGCAGATAGAAGGGTCTTGTTTTTTAATCCAACTAGACAGTCTATGTCGCTTAATTGGAGAGTTCAGTCCGTTAACATTAAGAGATAGGACTGAGAGGTATTTGGGAGTTCCTGCCATGTTATCTACCTTCTTGGGGGCTGCGAAAACTGGGTTCTTCCTATGGTTCTTGGATTCTCAGTTTGGGTGCAGTTTCTTGGCCTTTATTGCGGTCTTGTTGGTTTTCTATGTGTAGGACATCTTTAAGAATCTTTTGTAGGGCTGGTTTGGTGGAGATGTATTGTTTCAATTTTTCTTTGCTATGGAAGGTTTTTATTTGGCCTTCAGTTATGAAGGAGAGTTTAGCTGGGTACAGTATTCTTGGTTGATAGTTGTTTGTTTTTAGGGCATGGCATACATCATTCCAGGCTCTTCTTGCTTTGATTGTCTCTGCTGAGAAATTTGAGGTGATTCTAATTGGTTTCCCTTTATAAGTGATTACCCTTTTCTCTCTGACAGCTTTAAGGATCTTTTCCTTGTTCTGAGTTGATCCTGTGTGGATTATAATGTGACGGTGGGATGTCCTATTCTGGTCTGGTCTATTTGGGGTTCTAAAGGCTTCTTGTATCTGGACAGGCCTATCTTTTTGCATGTTTGGGAAGTTCTCTGCTAGGATCCTGTTAAACAAATTTCCTAGACCATTAACTAGGTGCTCCTCTACACCCATTATCCTTAGATTAGGCCTTCTGATGGTGTCTTCCAGGTGTTGGATAGATCTATCATATTTCTTGGACCTGTCTTGGATGGTTGTATGTTCTTTCTCTATAATATCTAGGCTGTCTTCAATCCCTGAGATTCGATCTTCTGCATGGTCTAACCTGCTGTCAAGACTCTCTACTTTGTTTTTTATCTCTTTTCCTTCTAGTTGGTCAGCTTTGATGGCTTCAAGTTCTTTGTTGAAGCTCTGTTTTAGGTCTAGTATGAATTTCTTTACTTCCTTAATTTGGTGTTCAGTGTTTGTCCTCAAATCACTTAGTTGATTGGTTATGATTTCTTTGGGCTCCCATTCCTTCTGTTGGGTTCCATTCAGCATTCCCTTTGTGGTCTCCCTGACTTCCTTCAGCTCTTTGTTAATGGATTCCATGAATGCCTTTAGTGATTTTTGTGTGTTCTCTACCTGGTCTCTCAATTCCTGTATTACTCTTTGATTAGCTTCCTCCCGTTCGTGGGATTCCTGCAGATCTCTTTGAGTGTTCTCAGCCTGCTCACGCCATTCCTCTCTTTCTCTTTGAGTATTCTCAAGTTGTTCACGCAAATCCTGTATCAGTTTTTGAGTAGCTTTCTCACGCTTATGATATTCCTGTATAAACTTCTGGGATGCCTCCTCTCTCTCCCTATCACACTCATACAGAGTCCTTTGTACGTTGTCAAACTTTTCATTTATCATGTTTGCCAGCAGTGTTTGTAGAGCTGTTTGGGAACTCTCCTCTGGATTATTCATTATCTGTTCTAACCCCTGATTATCAGGATTGGGAATTGAGATACCCGAATTTGCCATTTTTCTTGTGTTTTTCCGGCTTACTCTGCCCATTTGAGATGAAGATAGCACCAGTTTTGTGCTAGAACACTATCTTAAGGCAACCATCAACCAAAGTTTGCATTTGTACAGTCAATAGTCTACAGATACAATCTAGTTCAACAGATACATCTATTCGACATCAAACAACTTTATGTTAAAGGACTTCGAACCGCAGAGAAGAATTTGGAAAACCAGAAATTATTAGGGTTAGGGAGAGATGTGGGTAAAAAATAGGAATAGATTGGTGTGGGGAGGCATAGGGAGAGTTAACTATGTCCTAATTACAATGCAGGAAATAGGTTGGGTAGGATGTAAGTAGAGAGAGAGAGAAAAAGAAGAAAGGGAAAGGGGAATGAAAAGAGACCAGAAAATAAAATAGAAAGGTAAAAATTAATGTTATTTTAGAGATTAAAAGACCATCTATTTATAGAGGAATATGAATATGTTGAGAGAAAGGGAGGGACATAGAGGAGATGAGAAAAACTTTAAAAAAATGCTTAAAATATTATATAGGTATAAAGAGGTAGTACTGCTATTAATGAATTTAAGTCTCGGAGGTTTTGAATTGAGTAATAAGTTTGTGGATTAAGTGTGTACACAATGGGGGATAGGGTCTACTGGTTAACTACGGGTTTATCTGAGGATGTGCAGGACAAGAGTTAAGTCACATAAAGATGAACAAAGAGGAAAAGATGGAAAGGATAGGAAAGTGAGAAGAAAAGATCAGAAGTTCAGTAGAGCTAGAAAAAAAAAACAAAAAGATAATTAAGAATGAAAGAAAAAGAGAAAGAAGACAAGAAAAGAAAAGAAAACACACATTCACGTATTCCTAAAATAAAAATTATAAGAGGAGAAAAAAAAAAAAGTTAATGGAAAACAATTATTTTTTCAGAAGAGGCAAAAATTAAAGATTAATAAAAGTTTTAGAAAAGCAAAAAAAAAATTTATATATATATAAGGTAACAAAAAAATGAAAAAAAAAACAAAACAAGAAAAAGAAAAAAAAGAAAAGAAGAAGAAGAAAAAAAAAGTTCTTTGATTTTTTTTTTTTTTTTTTTTTTGGGAGGGGTGGGAAGAGTCCTGTATCTCCCTTTTGTCTGTAATCAGAGTCTGGTTGGAGTCTCTGGTCAGCTTGAGGTCCTGTGGCTTGATTGGTTTCTTAAGTCAGTTTGTTGGAACAGGCAGAAAAATGCTCTGCTTTACCCAAGATTTTGAGATCCCCCTCCCAGGTTAGTTTACTGGGAGGGTGATCTGCTTTGAGAATCACAAAAGAGGGGGATGCAGTGATGAGGCTAGGTTCTGGGTAGAGTTGAGGCCTTTCAATGAACAGTAGCTTTTCCCTGGGGCTATTTTGTGAAAAAAAACTCACAGCACCCAGCCTGGAGCCATTCTCAGGGTTTCTGTTTTTCAATTGATTGTGGTGGCTGCTAGAGGGCGGGGCAGCCTCTGGCTCTGGTTACCCGGTGAGGAGAGCCACTCCAATGGCTGGCGCCTGAGCTGGGTGACTTTTCCCTGGATGGAACTGAGTCTGTGAGGTCACTTCGCCGTTAAGTTCTTGTGACCTGCTAAATGACTCGTTTTATTCCAAGGCCTGAGCTGGAGCTAGCTGCTCCTCCGAGCTTTGTCGGTATCCAAGATGGAGATCACCGGTGCTGGGGGGGGAGGGGTGGCCTTCCCTCCTCTGCTCCCAGAGAAGGAGTGAGGAAGTGGGGCTTCTACTCACGCGGAGTCTTGGATCCCGGGTCGTCTCTGGTCTGCAAAGTGCAGGATGAAGTTGTCCGCTCCTTGTCGGTTCTTGCTGGTGTTGAGTAGAATCCGCTTGTCCGCTGCGTCTGGCTCCTTCGTCCCGGACTGCGTCTCAGGTATGCCTCCGCGGCGGTGGTTGCCGCTGCGATCCTGCAGCCGCAGCGGCAGCTGCTCAGATGTGTCTGCTTGGCTTCCCCTCTCTTGACTAACTCTCTGTCCTGTGATGGCACACTTGGTGTGATTCTCTGGTTTGGGACTGTTCACTGGAACTCTGAAACTGTTTTCTATGCAAGAGCTTGTTCAGATTCCAGCTTCTCCTCCGCCATCTTCCCGGAACTCCCCTAATTTTGACTTTTGCAACACGAACCTTCCAAGTAATTCATAGAATCAGAAAATAAAAACATCATTCAGGTGAAAAAGTATAAAGGAATCATGTTTTTTTTTACTAGTCAAGTATGTGAAATATCTTCTTAAAACAGTAGACAATGTATTGGTAGCAGAGAGATACATTCATTCTACATAGTATGTCTTTATCCTTTCAAAATTGAAGTGGAAAGAATGGTGGCAATCCAGTGTACTAAAGGTTTGAATTAATGATTATTCACAAAATGGCTGACAGTAATTCTAGTTAAGCAAGAGATTCAGATGTAGACATGCTCCATACACATTAACACCCACATCCTTATTTAATCCTAATCTTCAACTTATAAATATGAGTTGTTCAAAATGTAGATCTAAGAACATGATGAAGTGTGCTACAAATTCAGTCTCCTTTCAAAAGAAAGAGATGAATAGAAATAAATTTTATATGTATCGGGAAGTCCATAGAGATGAAATTTCACATAAAGTTACTAATATTTTAAGCTGTCCAGGGTTGGGTATTTTGACTAAGATAGCTATAAAATGTTGAGAAATGTTTGGATTTACAACATTAAAAGTTCATGCCAGGAGCTGGTTATTCATGCCCATAATCCTAGCTACTCAGGAGGCTGAGATTTGATGATTGTGATTCTAAATCAGCCCAAGCAGATAAATCCATGAGATTTTTGTGACCAATTAACCACCAGAAAGCCAAAAGTGAATTTGTTCTTATATGTTAAATACTTGACTCATTAAGCAACATTTAATGTATAATTCAAATATTAAATATAAAATTATGTGGTTCTTAGATGATTATTTGTGAAGTGATTTTTTTTGGTTATTTGCTGTTATTATTTGTGCTAATCCTGAGGATTGAACTCAGGTCGCTAGCACTGTCACTGAGCTTTGTTTTATTTTTGCTCAAGGATAGCACTCTACTGCTTGAGCCACCTCTCCACTTTTGGTGAAATCAAACTCAAGTACTTATACATGCTAAGCATATGAGCTAACACTTGGCAACACCATCACAAAGAGTTATAGCAACCAAGTCAGAGAGCCTGATCCAAGTGACAAATCTACTCCTTGGGGAAGAAACATTACACTGTGCATCACAATTGTAATGGCTATGGATTACATGATTGTAAAGTCAATGAGGAGACTGGATTGTTTTTTCTTTTAGGAAAATATATCATTTCCTGTTGCTTTGATTTGTATAGTTTTCTTTCAGTAAACTTTCAGTTTTTTACATATTCTGAGACCTATATAATTTTTTTCAGTATTTTCTTATGTGTAATTCCTAGTTGCCTGTATAATTATGATGCTCTTTTGATATTCCTTGGTAAAGCCAGTACAATGGAAAATCTTTTGTCTATTCTAATTGGTTGGAGTTAACATTGAATCTTTTGTTGTATACTCTCAAATCAACCTTGGAATAAAACAATGGGAATTCTCAAGCAGAATATGGATACCAGAGCATTTCTCTTGCTAAGTAGCACCAAGTTAAATAAATAAATAAATAATATGAATGGGTTTAAAATATATCTAAGGCCCTAATCCTTTGCATAACTCTAGAATTGCTAGAAATGTGGCACCATGACTGCTCCTTCAGGGACAGAATGTCACATACATGCATACACAACCAGTCAAAATAGCAAAGAGACTAAGGAGTAAAAACTTAGAGAAGAGACCTATCATCTAATTCATTGTTTTGGACAAGACAACTAGATGGATGATAATAGGGCTAGCAGCTTGATAACTCTTACCCATAATTCTTTTAGTAATTTGCCTGTTATTAATATTATATTTAGAAAGAATCACATATGGCTGTTAGTTCATTTCAGTCCACTAAAATTGTCATAAATAAATCGAGGTCGCTTTCATTTAATGTAAGCTTTATGAAAAATCAAGGATCAATTTGATATTTATCAAATGCATTATTAGCTTTAAATTTTAAGTATAAATATATTGTTTTCTTAAAATATTTACATTGCTCCTCTCATTATTCAAGTGGGTAAGTGGTAGACACCTGCACTCAAATTTCAATGTACAACACAATATGTTATATAAACTTACAAATAATATAAACTTTTTGATGAAGAATATTTATTTGAAATAACATGGATACTGTGTCATTTAAAGGAAACTGATAAGCCATGATTATAGGTATATTATACACGTTTGTATAGGGTCAGATAATTCTACTCAGATGTTAACAAATGAATATGAAAGAATTATTTCCCTCCCCTGATTTTTAAAAAAAATCCATATATTGAAATATGTTTACTGTTTGTTTTACTTCTGATACATTGAGTTGAGTATGTTTAAATTCTAAACATCATTCTGCTCTTCAAAGATGTTTTGGTTTCTTTGTTGATCTAGTGGGAATTGAAAAACCCCATGCACATAGTGGTAAGTAAATTATTTATTGTTTAGAAAGAGCTTTGAATTACTATGAAACTTTCAGATATTAGTACTTATATTGCTAAAATGTCACTCATTAAATAATGCAAGTGAAAAGTATTAAATCACAATAGACTAAATACTAAATGAGTTTTTCAATGTGAAAGAATATTTTTCTGTTATTTCGACTAATGTGCTATTTTATTAATAGTATCCTTTATTTATCCTTGTATATTTGAGCTTTGAAATAAAAAAATCTATTAAAATTATTCATTTCTTTCAGTGGGAATTACATTACTTCTCAAGTGAGGAAAAATGTGATATATTCACATATAGACATAATCATTAGCAGACAATTTTGCCAATAGGCTCACTAAAAGCCAAAGTTCCTTAAATCTGACAGGATCTTTCTAACTCATGTTCTCTCATGGTGATTAAAGAGGAGAATTTTTAGAAGAGGAAGATCACAGGAAGAAATATCAAAAGCCAAGGCTGATGTCAAATCAATGCTCAGGTTTAGTTGATTTTTACTATATTTGGATTCAGCATTGAGCTAATCTAGAAAATGCTGTGATCACCATGAACTCTAAACATTGTGCTTTTTATGTAAGTAATAGTATTCTTGGTAAATATTAGAGAATGTACTAAAATGGAAAAAAATAAAAAGACATCAGAAAGATAAATAAAGCAGTATCTTCTTGAAAATTTAGAGGTTAGGAAATTGGTCACAGAGTACAGAAATCAGGCTCTTAAAAACAATTATGGAATTCTTTTTCTTCTCATTTAAAAAAGCTACCACAGGGCTATAAACCAATAGACTTATCATAAGTTAAAATTAGGATAATTTTTTTAAATGTGTAATGCCTTTATAGCTTTATAGCTTAACCTTGACCACCTTAAAAAAACTTCAAACATTAACCTACAGATGAGAAAATCACCTAACATAGTCTATTTTTCTAAGCAGCACTGAATAACTTACACAATTAATCAAATACTGCAGTAAAACTGACCCAGTTTTTTATGAGTTTAGTTATTCCATTGTTAAGTAGAAAAAAATCCACTAGAAGCCACTGTAAACTGAAGAAAATTTGTGTTTTATTATAGTTTCTATCAAAATTGAGACTTGAGAGATACTTTGTAATCTTTTGTGAAAGAGAAATACGTTGATTTGTTTTAGATTTTATTACTATCTCCTTATGCTATGGAAAGTATTTCAGACAATCCCACTCTCTTTATTTGCACAAACATTATACGCTAACTGATCTCTGATCTGACCAAGTTTTCAGAGTTAGTTTCTAGCTAATGAACAAATATTGTCTTCCTTATTGTATAAGAAGGGTAGCTACTATTTTGGTAGCTACTGTACAAGAAAATAAAATTTCTTCCTGGGTTTTCTGTTTCCCAATGAGGTAAGGATTTTTGGGAGAACTGTCTTCATACTGAGCTATCTCAATTATGAAAATCCAATTTATTCTATAGTTAACAAAAGCAACAAAGGTGAAAACAATGTGTACAGAGAGTTGGGAATTCATGAGATTTTAGGTGTACTAAAAATGCTGTGCAAACGAAATATAAATGTGTAACCTATTTAGTAAATAACTTGAATGTTTTTCTATTTCAACAGCAGAAGGATTGACTTTGAATATGAGTCTTTCAGGTAAATCTGTTTTTAAAACTCATATAACAATTTCAAAATCCTAATGAGAAATATTATCATCTTTATAAAAAAAGTAATTTGTATATTGTAATTTTTAATCCGGACAATTAAGACCAAACATTCTCTTAATTGTCCTCCCTTTCAAGAATTAATGTAAATACTAAAAGCAACAGAAATGATGGCAGAAAACAGTAAATAAATAGGTTTAATAGTGTATGGAGACAGACAGACTGACAACTGACAGGACAGAAAGGCAAACAAGATGGCGCATACTCATGGTACTAAGAGGAACATCTGTTCCTACTACGATGGGGATGTTGAACATTATTATTATGGACAAGGCCATCCGATGAAGCCTCACTGAATCCGCATGACTCACAACTTGCTGCTCAGCTACAGGCCCTTCCTGAAAAATGGACATCTATTGTCCTCACAAAGCTAATGCTGAAATGACCAAGTATCACAGTGATGACTACATTAAATTCTTATGCTCCATTCAGCCAGACAACTTATCCAAGTACAGCAAGCAGATGCAGAACTTCCACGTAGGTGAAGACTATCCAGTATTTTGATGGCCTGTTCAAGTTCTGTCCATTATCTACTAGTGGCTCTGGCAAGAGCCGTGAAACTTAATAAACAACAGACAGATGTCACTGTCAATTGGGCTGGGGTCTGCACCACACAAATAAGTCTGAGTTATCTGGTTTGTTATGTCAATGATATCGTCTTGGCCACATTGGAACTGCTGAAGTATCACCAGAGGGTGCTGTATTTGACATTGATATTCACCATGGTGATGGCATGGAAGAGACGTTCTATTTATTTATTTATTTATTTATTTATTTTTTGGGTCCGGTCGTGGGGCCTGAACTCTGAACCTGGACGCTGTCCTTCAGCTCTTCAGCTCAAGGCTAGCGCTCTACCACTGAGCCACCTTCCCAGCCCCAGAATAGACCTTCTATACCACAGACTGTGCAGGACTGTGTTCTTTCATAAGTATGAAGAGTACTTCCCAGGGATTGGCGACTTACAGAATATCGGGGCCAGCAAACTACCCACTCCAAAATAGCATGACGATGAGTCCTACGAGGCCATTCTCAAAGCAGTCATGTCCAGAGTAATGGAGATGTTCCAGTCTAGTCCAGTGGTCTTAAAGCAAGGATCAAACTCCCTGTCTGGGGATGGGTTAGGTTTCTTCAACTGACCTTGAAAGGGCATGCCAAGTGTATGGAATTTGTCAATAGCTTCAACCTGCCCAGGTTAATGCAAGGAGGAGGTGGTTACACCATTCAAAACATTGCCCCGTGCTGGACATATGTAACAGCGGTGGTCATGGACAGAGATTCAGATTGGCTGCCATATCATGCTTACTTCGAATTTGGACCAGACTTCAAACTTCACAACAGTCCTTATAATATGACTGACCAGAACATGAATGAGTACCTCAAGAAAATCAAACAGAAGCTCTTTGAGAACCTGAGAATGCTACCTCATGCAACTGGGGTCCAAATGCAAGTAATTACCGAAGACACCATCCCAGAGGAGTGTTGATGAGGGTCAAGAAGACTCTGACAAGCACATATCCATCTGCTCCTCTGACAAATGAATTGCCTATGCGGGAGAATTCTCAAACTCAGAGGAGGGGAGAGAGGGGGTGGCAGTAAGAATTTTTCCAATTTCAAAAAAAGAAAAAAGCCAAGAAAGTCAAAACAGAGGATGAAAAAGAGAAAGATCCAGAAGAGAAGAAAGAAGTTACTGAAGAGGAGAAAAACCAAGGAGAAGCTGGAAGCCAGAGGGGTCAAAGAAGCAGTGAGGTTGGCCTGAGGAGACCTCTCTAACTCTGGTTTCTTACAAATTCCCTACCTTTCTCCCTAACCCTTGAGATTTTATTTATTCTAATTCTCTGTGTATTTACATAAAAGTATATTAAATATCAATATCCCCAGGGACTAGAAGGAACCAGGGCCCTAACCCCTTGGCAGCAGTGCTGGGGGAACTCTTCCAGGAACTTCCTTGCCTCCATCTCGCCCCAAGTCCTAGTTCTGAAGCATAAAAGGTACAGGTTTGGATGAAGGATGCAACTATGACAAAACTCCTGAAATACCAAGTGTCTGCTTAGTAGTCCTGAAATGAAGCCCTTATTAAGTTGGGTCCTCAGGTAGCCCCTGTTCTAAGTGATATCAGCCATTTTTCAACTGGTTCTATTTTCATTCCTTGTTACTGGTCACAGGTGAGCCAAGAAACAAATATTGCCTTATTTTCCCCAATTCGTAAGGTGGTTCGTAAGCTAGCTACCTTTTTGAAATATTTTTGTTTTTGTGATACTTTTTGATACATTTCTATAAAAATAGTGTAGGGATTATATATACATATATATGTCTATGTACATATCCACATGCATAATATGAATATATATTATACATACATACACTGTATTGTGTATATACTGTATTATGAATTGTATTATACTTAGATAACTTTATTTTTTTTCTCTATTGAATTTCATTTTACTCTCTAATCATTTTGTTTACCTAGGTCTAAATATACTGCATGATAGAATGATGGCAGAAAATTTAGTCAACTTTAAAGATAATTCTATTCCTGCTACTAAATACTTACATGCACTCCAAAGCAGATAGGATTCTTACTGATGGGGTAAATAATTATTATTGGATGAAACTCAGTTTTATTTTTGTAAATAGTGTGTACAACACATTGAGGCTTTTGTAGTCACAATACCCAGATCACTTCTCAGGGGTGGTAAGTTCACCATATTTGTTTTAGAAAAAGCAAGCTATTAACTGGGAGCCGATGGCTAAAGCCTGTAATCCTAGCTACTCAGGAGGCTGAGATCTGAGGGTCATGGTTCAAAGCCAGTCTGGGCAGAAAAGTCCATGAAACTCTGATCTCCAATAAAGGACTAGAAAACCGCAAGTGGCACTGTGGCTCAAGAGGTAGAGTGCTCACCTAGAGCTGAAGAGCACAGGTACAGTGCCCAGGCCCAGATTCAAGCACCATAACTGACAAAAAAAATAAAAATAAAAGAAAGAAAAGAAAAAGAAAAAGCAAGCTATTAAGTGGTTAAGGTGAACATAATATCTTCCAAGAGACAATAGCAAAATCAAACAGAAGGTATGACTATGGCTTTAGGGACAATGTCTACAACTCTTTGAATACTCCTTCTGATCTTGGGAGTAGGCTTGACAAACAAAACTGTATTTTCCATTCAAAGAAGCTCAACTTTCAAGAACCAAAATGTTGGGTGTTGTGGTGGCACATGCTTGTAAACATAGCTAGGCTAAAGAGGAGACATAAGTGGGAAGATATGGTTCAATGTTATCCATAAGTTAGGCTTGAGCCTCTATCTCAAACACCAGGTGAGTGTGGTGCAACTTGTTTTCAATGGAAGACATCATAGGAGAAGCTTAAAGCTGCAAAAGCATGAGATCCTTTGTGAAAACTAAAGTAAAGCGAAAAGTGATGATGTCCAGGCTTAAGTGTTCAAGTATTTGCCTGTCAAGTGAAAGTCACGAGTTCAAACCTCCGTATTTAGATAATCAATCAATGATTAGTATAATAAATAGTAAAAAAAGTAAAAGTAAAATTATATTCAGAGAGAATGACAATGAGTCAGCAGCAGACAGTGATATTTGGAAATCAAAAGATAAGCAATTATTGTTGATTTAAATAAATGACAAGAGAGGAATTGGGAAAGAAAAATAGAGCAGCCTTTTCTAAAATATTTTACATAATCTAGCACTACAAAGAATATGAGATTCATCAAATTTAGCAAAAAATCAGAAATTTTGGATAGATTCATCCTTCCTAATAAAATTAATGTTCTAGATTCAATTAACTTCAAGACTTAAATATGTCCATACTGTTGATTAAATATTCAGAAATATGGTAAGTAAGGGACTGTCTTCTTTACCCAAACGTTCATCTATATGATAATTAATTAAGATATGAAAAATGAGCCAGGCGCTGGTGGTTCATGCCTGTTATCCTACCTACCCAAGGGACTGAGATCTGAGGATTGCAGTTCAAAGCCAGCCTGGGCAGTAAAAGTCCATGAGACTCTTATCTCCAATTAACCACCAGGAAACCAGAAGTGGTGCTGTGGCTCAAGTGGTAGAGCGCAGACCTTGAGCTGAAGAGCTGAAGGATAGCACTCAAGCCCCATGACTGACAAAAAGAAAAGAAAAAAGAAAAATGAAATTGAAATTTGGCAAAATATTATTTTATGTTTTTTCTCTGAAAGGATAAGACCAGCCATATGTTGTTGGACTCTTCTTCATTAACTCATGTAAATAGATCAGCTTAACTTCCTGCTTTGAAAGTAAGACAGCTTCACTTACAGAGGTAATTAGAATTTGTGAATCATTTTTACCATCAATTCATAGACTTTCCAAAAATCATACATGGAAAGGGAAGTGATTTATATATTTCTACTTCCTCACTAGTAAGCATTTGTGTTCTTCATTCTAGAGACAAATAAAAAGGTATATAGGAAATGAAGGTCATGTTTTTCCAAAACATAACAGTGATCAACTCTTTAGACCAACACTTTTTCTGCCCCATTATGACTTACTACTATGCTGAGCTATATACTGTGTTCAATTTTGGCATTATCTATGATAGAAACTGTCAGCCTGATGTAGAAACACAAATTTTCTTGTTATATCTTCCGGAGGAGATAACTATGTTGCTGCAACAAACATTTATTTTAGGGATGAAGGAATTCATATGTTACTATTGAAATAATAATTGAAACCATAATTAGCCATATGAATAATGAATAAATTATACTTGTGTATTCTAAAAAAGGGGAAATCATAGGTCAGAAGAAGAAGTGCACTATCACAAAATATACAAAGACTCAGATGCTTTAAGCAAAGTAGTGAAATAATGAAAAAGAATGCTATTGAGACATCTATTATTGTTCTTAACGACCATCAATAAAATGGGATAAAAAAAAACAAAAACAAATTAGTCCAGGCACCTGGCTCATGCCTGTAATTCTAGCTCCCTAAGAGGCTTGGAACTGAAGGTTGTAATTAGAAGCCAGTGTAAGCAGAAAAGTCTGTGTGAGTGGTAGAGAACCAGGCTTGAGTGAACAAGAGGTGGGACAGTGCCCAGGCCCTGAGTTCAAGCACCAGTAACAGGATACAAGCAAACACATACAATTACATACAAAATAAATGTATATACTAAATACATATATGTACAATCATAAAATATTATATATACATCACATATTTATCAGTCATTGAGCAGAATTATAATGGAATTCTTCATCTTTATGACAATGGAAGCAAAATTAATTTGGATGTAAATGGTATTTCTTGATTGCCATTCTGTAATGGCCTTTCAATTTACTGTAGACAAAAATCCAGAATGAGATGAGACAAAAGTCAGATACTTGTCTCTTTCCCCTCCCAATGCAGCAGTGCAAGCGAGTTCAGAGAAAACGGAACGGGCAGCAAAAAGTCTGTTCTGGGGAGCTAAGGGGGAATGGCACTCCTTTTTTTTTAAAAAAAAAAACCTCTTCTTTTTTGTGTGTGTGGTATAAAATCGAGAGGCAATTTTTCATTTCTTTCTCTATATCAACTCAAAGATATTCCTTTGAAGTCAAACATGGGTGGATTTTTTTTTTCTTTTCTCACATACTAAGTTTCCTCCCCATTCCCCCTTCTCCCTTTGGATATATTCTATGCTTTTGAAGTAGAAGTTTATTTCAGAAAAAAGTCATTTGGATGAAAAAGAAAATGAAACCTTAGTTTTCTTAGATAATGACTAAAGCAATTGAAGTCCACTTGCTGTCATCCTAGCATTGGTGTTGTAAAATTGTGTGCACACCTAGGCAATTTACCTTCCAAAGCCAATCCATTTACTAATAACTAATATCTAAAAGCCATTTAAAGTTATCAAGACATATAAAGCATATTCATATAACTTGCTTCTTATCATTTTCAGAATAGCAGTATGTTAAGTTTAATACTTTATTGTCTTTTTAAATAGAAGAAAATTAAATTTCAGAAGCATCTAAAAGGCAGCAGAGGTATACGCTTTATACACATGATTTATAATTTAGTTCCTGGATTATTTCTATCCCATAATTTAAATGCATTTTTTTACATTGAAGTAGATATCTTATTTACTTATTTTTCAATTTACCTGCTAAGAACATGTATTAAAAAGTGTATGCCAAGGGCTGGGAAGGTGGCTCAGTAGTAGAGTGCTTGTCGAGCATGAATGAGGCCCTGGGTTCAATTCTTCAGCACCACATAAACAGAAAAAGCCAGAAGTGGGGCTGAAGCTCAAGTGGTAGAGTATTGGCCTTGAACTGAAGAGCTGAGAACAGCGCCCAGGCCCAGAGTTCAAGACCCACAACCGGCAAAAAAAAAAAAAAGTTCATGCCAAGATTCTTGAAATTCGCTATTTCTTGGGCCAGTTGTTTCCTTACTGAAAATTCATACATGGGTTAGAAATAGGAGAGGGGCAAGGTTCTAAGGGCAGTTAAGTCTCAATATTCTTTGCTACACAAAAGTTGATGTTAGGCGAAATGAACCCCAAGATAAGGACTCAAATGGTTTTTCTTTCTTGCTATTGTTTCTAACATATTTATAAGATGATTTCTTGCTGCTTTGTATGTCCCTCCCGAACAGTATAACCCCTGTTACCACTGTATTTGGTTTTGGTGTAATTTGGGGAGGGGAAGGGAAAATACAAATTGTTTAAGTAGGGATACAGGTAGACCCATTGAAACAATGCGATGTATAAGACGTTATGTCGAAAAACGAACTTTACAACTTTGGCACAGGAGGAGGGGCAGGGCGGTGGGAGGGGGAGTACATGGGAGAGCAGGGATGGTAAGGGGAAACAAAGGAGGAGGCAACAATGCTTAATAAGAAATGCACTCATTACCTTGCTCATGTAACTGTAACCTTTCTTTATGGTATTTTCACAATAAAAAACCTTATTGAAAATGAAAAAAAATTCAGTTTCAATTTCTAAATTCACTCAATAAAATTAGAATAAATTAATTTATGTTACGATGGTTTTAAAGAGATTAATTAAGGTAAATGTTAGCCTTTACCAAGTGTCCAGAATTGTGCCCAGAATGTGAAAAAAATACTCACTGAGAGAGGCTACTATTATTATTCTTATTGTTTTTACTGGTTATTATAATTATTGCTATGTCAGTTTAACCCTAGAAAAAATAATGTTCCTATTGACCATATATATTTTATATTTTAGTTTAAAAATTGATTTATTACTTGTAAGTAATTTTACAAAGGGGTTTTATGTCAGCATGTCAGTTTATAAGTACAATACATCTTGATCAGTGACACTCTTTCCATCATTTTTGTATTTCCTTTTATGTGCTGTCTTCCAGGAATGTTTAAATAAATTAATTTTCAGAACAGAATTACTTGATGTGTCTATTGGTCTATGGTGAATGATGCCAGTAAGGCAAAGTCTTCCCTTTCATAAATTACTACTGAAACATTTTTCTTATCTAGCTACTATGCTTTCTCATGGCTCAAACCATTTCAAGACATCATACATTGTCATATCATATTATTTTATAATTTATTATTATCATTGATATTATTGATTCTGTTGTTTAGAAAGTCAGAAAATTTCTCTGGGATAATTTCACGAACTATTTTAGGAGAGGAAAATGAAGGCACAATGTATATTTACATCCGAATAAATAAAATATTACTTTTTGAAATGAACTTCAGGAAATGGAAGCAAGAAGCTTTTTTCCTTTGTTGCTGCTTTTGTTTTCTTTTCTTTTTACCTTGTTTGTTTATCTGTCCTTGAGAGAGTGGGGCACAGAAATAGGGACAAAGGATGACAAATGCAGTGGTACTCACTAGACACTACATTGAAAATGAACTATACAACGTGTGGGTGAGGGGTAGAAGGGAAAAACTGGGATCGTGGGAGGGAGGGAAGGGGCATGTAATCTTTATCTAACTTATATAACACTAACTTCTTTGTACATTAATTTATAATGAGAATAAAAAGAAACAATACAAAAATTAAAATATATTAATATTTAGTAATGGAGAAGGATATTTTTTGTGAAAAATGCTCTATGAAATTCTCAGATATATTTTCCCAAAGTAAATTGTGCTTTAGTTAAAGTATAAGCATCCACAGTTACATAAAATATTATCTATCATTGTATAGATATGAATATTTTTAGATGTTAGGTGGACAAGTAGTTTATGTATTTAGAAATGCTCTTTCTGAGAAATATTTTTCTTATTTCTTTTCTCTTGGTTTTTTTTTTATCGATAAGACCAAACTCAGTAGCTGATTCTTCTGCTCATTAGATGGTGCTCTATCAACTGACCCCTGGAGCCAAACCTTCCCTTCTTTTCTGAATGTTTATGAAATTATATTATCTCAAAAACATATTCTACTAATATGACTTAACACAGTGCATAAAATAAGTATTGTAACCTCCTCTGAACATTTATTGATCAAGTTGTTAATTTTGAATCATTAAAACATCTATTCCTTTAAATTTTAAAGTTCTTTTTTAAAATTTAATTTTACTGCCAAGGTGATGTGTGAAGGGTTACAGTTATATACGTAAGGTAGTGATTACATTTCTTGTCAAACATTGTTACTCCTCCTCATTTTTCTCCTACTTTCTCTCCCCTCCATTATCACAAATTGTAAAATTCATTTCCAACATCTTGTCTTGTGAGTATCACTGTTTCATTGGTTCCTATAAAACTGGTTGTTCCCTGTTGAAAATCTATGAGAGCCTTCAAACTACTGATGGAATGTCAGCATTAACAATCCCAGGTATTTGCACAATACAAGTCTCCTGTAGTTATGCTACCCAGGTGACAATTTTTCAGGCTGAAATTTGAGGATCTTGATTTGAAGCTAGTCCAAGCACAGAAGTCTGAGAGGCTCTGGCCAAAAGTATCCAGTCAGAAAGCTGGATGGGAGGTGTAACTTAATGGCGAAAATACCACGTGTGAGCAAGAAAACCGATTAAGAATGGAGATGAGGCCCCAAATTCAAGCCTTAGTGTTTGTAGCAATAAATGTGCATATCACACCTGTTTAAGGCATTTTTATAAATATTTTAATTATGTAATACATTATTTTATTATGTAAAACATTTATTATTTTATTATTATGTAGTAGGCAGTTGAAATTATTTTCTCATCTTCTATAAATTTAAAATTGTATAATATGATGTGATTTGAGATGTTTATTCCAAAATATTTTTAAAGAGATCTTATATTTTTAATTTTTTCCAGATTATTAGGCATTAAAATCGAATATTTTGGGCTGGGAAGGTGGCTCAGTGGTAGAGTGTTTGCCTTGCATGCATGAGGCCCTGGGTTCGATTCCTTAGCACCACATAAGCAAAAAGAAAAAAGCCAGAAGTGGCGCTGTGGCTCAAGTGGTAGAGCGCTAGCCTTGAGCTGAAGAGCTGAGGGACAGCGCCCAGGCCCAGAGTTCACGCCCCACGACTGGACCCAAAAAAAAAAAAAATCAAATATTTTATGCTTCTTAAAAATGTATATATAATGTGTATGTAATTTCAATCTCAGTAGATAAGTGTTATAGATTTAGATTTTATATTTTTGTGCACATGATATCCTAATAATATAACATGATATAAAAGCTATTTTGAATACCTTTACATAAATAGCAGCTCAGAAATAAAATCATTTATTAGTCTTCATGAAGACCAAACCATGTCTGATTAGTTTCCTACCAGATAAAGTACTCATCAGATGAGTAAATCAAAAAGAAATAATAGATGCAATCTATTTTGACTTTGATTTTGTCCTGTCTGACCTACTTTTCTTCACACTTATAGTGAAACACAAGTTTCACAATGTAAATATTATGAATGGTCCATTTCAGTACATGTCATGTCCAGTGCATAACTAACTTATTACAGATAACATAGGGGGCATAATTCAGGCATTCATGCCTTTTACAAGTTTATCTTGGAATACCTATGTAAAAGAAAAACAAAACTTTCTTACTTAAAAGAGAATCCTTCAACTTGTGAGTAGACAATTGCTTCAGAAAGAGTCAGGCAAGCTTAGAAGCAGATGGAGGTTGCTTTAACCCTGAACCAACCTGGCCTTAGTGTTTTCACATATTGATTTTCTCTGCATCAGATGGGAAACCTTTCCCTTTAATATACAGATAAAAGCAGAAAAAGGTATATCTTTTTCTCTGCTTCAATATGTTCAGAGACCCTGCATTCCCAACTTTATTGTGTGTAATGGTGTTCAGGAAAGGACTTGATAAAGCTGTGGAATATAAACAAATAGAACATTACCCAACAGCAGAAGAGACAGTTCCGCTGAGGGGTTGTAGATTAGGCAATAATCCTAAAAGACACAATTCTAGATGCCAAACTCTTCATTGTTTTAATGTGTGTGTGTGTGTGTGTGTGTGTGTGTGTGTGTGTGTGTGTGTGTTAATATGGATACTGGGGGTTGAACTCAAGCCCTCCAATTCTTCCTTTTCTTTTTCACTCAAAACTCTCACTCTAACATTTGAATTATACATTCACTCTGGCTTTTTGTTGGTTAGTTGGTGATAAGTCTTTTGGATTTGTCTGCCAAGGCTGGCTTTGAACAGTGATCCTCAGATCTCAGCCTCCTAGTGGTTAGGATTACAGCTAGGATTAAGCCACCTCGTGCAAGTACTAAGCTCTTAATGTCAAATTTCTAAAAAATCAAAATTTATGAAATTAACACTGGTCAATATCTAAAAAATCATAATTCTGGAAAAATATGTCTTGCAAAAAGTATTTGTCATCAATTATTAGAACACAAAAAATTATTCCAAGATTCTTTGAATTTTTGAAAATAATATCTAGATAAATAAATGGCTTTTTTTTTTTACAGTCATGGGGCTTGAATTCTGGGCTTGGGCACTACCCATGCACTCTTCAGCTCAAGGAGAGTGCTCTACTGCTTGAGCCACAGCACCACTCCCAGTTTTCTGGTGGCTTAGTGGAGGTAAGCCCACTTTTTTGCCCAGGCTGTCTTTGAACCCTGATCCTCAGATCTGAGCCTCCAGAGTAGCTAGGATTACAGTTGTGAGCCACTGGCACCTGGCAATAAATGGTTCTTAAAGGCTATTTTCAAAGGGAATTTAACTGAGAAGTATGCAAATATGAGAGGACACTTGATAGACTGCTTGAGATCCTAAACTAAACACACTTCAAAAGAAGCTTTAACACAGCAAGAGGTGATACTAGCAAGCATGAATGTATACTATTAAACAGTTATGTGGATCTATGACTTATAAGCAGATGCATCACATCTCCAAGTGAATAGTCAATCAATAAAATACATGTCACTGGTTGTTAACGACCTGCACTCAACCTTATAAGTGCAGTCATCTGAAACACAATAATAGATAATTTACATCTTAAGTTTATTTGTTTGCTTATTACCCAGGCTTCAAGCTTACTAGGCAGGTGGTGCTCCACCTCTGAAGCCAAGGCCTTGGCTCTTTTCACCATAGTTATTTCTCAAAGAGGTTCTCATGTTTTTGCCCAGGGATAATTTTAGACATTAAGCTTCCTGGTCTCTACCTCCTATAGCTAGAATGGCACGTGTAAACCACTGTTTCTAGCAAAGCCGGTATCTTTTTATTAAATAGATTTTTAAAAGCACACATACAACACACACAGCAATGAATCACCATATATATATATATATACGTATATACATATATGTATATATACACGTGTATATACATATACATATGTATATATATGCACACACATATAACATCACTGAAAGACTCGGTTTCTTAAGAAATTTTATTTTTTACAAATGTAGTTGTAAAAGGGGGGCATCTCTAATTTCTGAGGGAGTATCAAATGCAACCCATAGGGATACAAATTGTAAAAACATACATGTGAATAATTATAGAACATAACATTGACAATTTTAAGTTCTGGCAAAAACATAAGAAAAGAAGAAAGCTTGAGAGGTGCCAATGGGTCACACCTATAATCCTAGCTACTTAAGAGTCTGAGATCTGAGGATTGTGCTGATTTGAAGTCAGTCCCTGCAAGAAAATCCAGGAGACTCTTATCTACAATTAACACCCAGAAAAATGGTAGTGGTGCTGTGGCTCAAAGTGATAGAACAGGAGCCTTGAATGAAGAAGGGCAATGCCCATTCTCTGAGATGAAGCCCCATGACTGACAAAGAAAAAGAAGTGGTGCAAAACAGTTATCATTTAACAAAGCAGTTGGTGAATACAATGTTTCTTGATCACTGTCACCCCTTTCAACACTTTCATCCTTTCTCTACCCACACTTCCCCTCACACTTCTTAATTGTACATAATAAATACCTATTTTTCTCTTATGCAATACTTCTCATTGCAAAGTATATTCACATTTATTTTGTATATGTTATTGGTCTCTTGAAAATTCTATTAAAGGCCAGGCATGCTAAGGCACATTTATCATCTCAGCTGTGAGATAGTCAGAGATAAGAGGATTGCAGTTGGAGGCCAGCCTAGGCAAATATATTAGCAAGATCCTATTCCATGATTGCCCACACATGTAATCCCATTTATACAAGAGATGGAGTTAGTAAGATAGCAGTTGTAGGCTACTAGGTAAAAAGCTAGACACTACTTGAAAAATAAACTAAAGGAAAAAGAGCTAAATGATATAGCTTAGGTGGCAAAGAGCTTGTTTAGTGAATACGATATCTTGAATTTAAATCCCACCACTTCCACTACTATTACTACTACTACTACTTCTACTACTACCAAGAGAGGGAAATAATTCTTCTATGATATAATATATACCAACATGAGTGTTTTTTATTACATTTTCCTATCTTCTCTGTGACATGCATATACTTTTTGTTGGGACTGGGATTTGAACTCAGAACCTTGTGTTTGTTAGGGAAGTGGTGTATAACTTGAGTCATACCTCCAGCCCCCAAAAGACACAGTTTAAAATGAGATTTTCCTGGATGATTTATGATTTCTTACTCTGGTCATCTGAGCATTTTTTCTGAATTGGGATGAATGAGTACTAAAATATTATAAAAATATATTGATATATATTATTAACACTTGAGATTTACTTTTTTTGGTGGTACTAAATTCTGAACTTAGATTCTTGGAAAACAAGTGTTCTATCACTTCAGCCATGTCTCCATCCCATTTAGCTTCAGTTGAGTTTTCAGATAGTCTCCAGAGTAACTGGGAGTACAGGGGCAAACCACCAAACAATGTTGCTTTTGAGATAGGATCCTGCTAACATTTTTGCCCAAGCTTACCTTGAACTGATTCTGCTGTATTTGCTTTCCAAACTTCACTAATGAAGCCTTGATTATATCTTATTCTGTCACTATGGCTCGAAGATTCATTCGAAATCAATTTTCTTCTGATGATTCTACCAAATCTTCAAATAAAGGCTTATAAATTACTTTTTGTTCTTCCAGACATTAACATGAACAGATAAATGGCAAAAATTTTAGATCCTATAAAGGCGTGAATTGTACATATTTGATTAAAAAGTAAAACAACTATTTGGACAGTTTTGAAAATGCCCATCTTTTAACCAAAATGAAGTATGTGCTAATTTTATTGTTAGATATACTGGAAAAAAATATGAGCAGTCTATTTTCTTTAACAATCAGATCTGTAACCTAAAAGTAGCTCACCATTGAGTATATTTGGAACATTGAAGGAGCCTATATATCAGCAACTCTCTTTAGTTTTAAGGGTTACTGAGCTTACTGAATTTATTTTGTTCTCTGATGAAGGGCATGCTTTATAGGCAAGAACCATGCTGTGACTGAGGGTGCATACATAGTGCACATGTGAATTATTTGGCAGGGAGAGTTCTCATATTTTTGTTTGCATTTTCATTCTTATGATCTTTGGAACCGTTACTGTACTTATATTTGGAGATTGGTGTGCTCTACAAATTTTATAAGTATATGCTATCTATTTGAAAATCTCATTATTACTTGGCCATGGCAATTATGTCACTTTTTATTGTGAAAACAAGTGGCTTTTACAACTTTCTTTTGTACCATTAAATAGCTTTATACAATTAACTCAATCACAGCCTTTGTGTGTGGAAAGAATCGCACCAATATCTTGCTGTATGAAAGGAATGCAGGAAGAAGGGAGGCTGTTCAGTTTCCAGAACCAAATTTGTATCAGTCAGGATCTCCAGTGTGTGTTTAATAATAGTGTGTGTATTCAGAGAGATGGCAGGGAACATATTACAGGAATTGTCCCAGATGCTAATAGTAGGCCATCTGAATCCAGAAGTTCAGTCCAGATCTGAAGGCCTGAGAACCAAGAATGGTAATGGTAGAATTCAGCCTGAGGCTAAAAGCTTGAACATGTGAGAGGTCACCGGTGTTATTTCTAGATACCATGAAGCTGGCACTTCTGATGTCCAAATCAGTAGAAGAGTCTCTCCCTTCTCTTAGTCATATGTCCCCTTCTAGCTTTATGCTGGTTAATTGAAGATAAAAAAAAATCATGTGGATTTGTCTTCCAGGACTGGCTTTGAACTTTGATCCTCAGATCTCAACCTCCTAAATAGCTAGGATTACAGGCATGAGCCACAAGTGCCCAGTTTGATACGTGAAGCTTTCTATGTATGAAATGTTTTACTCTACATCTAGTATTTAATATCTGTCATCTATTTTCCAAGAATTTTAGAGGCTGGGGCTATATGAAAACTGGTTCTATGAAAGAAATTATGAATTTGACCTACATATTACAATATCAGTTCTGGTACTTGAACATCATTCTTAATCCTGACTGCTTGTTGGAACATTTAGAGAGCTTCTAAATCAGTATTAAAATAACAATGATGAAATGATTTATTCTAAGAATAGTAATGTAATTTACCAGTAGACTTGACCATAATTGCTTACAAAGATAAAAGTAAAACTCATTGATTTTCTTAATTGAAGGAGTGGTCATGAATAAAAATTGAGTTATTCAATAAAGTTGTGCAAAGAGTAATAGAGCTTGAAATCATAATAAATAAATAAATAAATGTATGACAAAATGAGTATAATATTCTCACTTAAACTTCCTCTCAACTGCAGGCTATTTATGACAGTAAAATATATTTCTAATGGTAATATTCATATTGAAGTATGCATGGAATTCCTACACATGTACAGATACAGTGACTTCATCAGCATTCACAGATTCTGTATTTGGAGTTTGTCTATTGAGTATAATTGATTTGTAATAATCAAATCAATATTTCTGATTTATAAAATCACTTATGCATGTATACAAAGCAACAGAAAAGTATGAGTTATTCAACACACACACATACACCCAATTTACAAAACTATAACTTAACCTACTGTGTTATACGTACTTCAACAGAAATCCAGTTTATAATTTTTAGTATTTATTTATTTATTTTAGTACTGGAGACTTTTATTTGTGGACAAGAAAAAAAACTGGCAAATCACTTTCTGAATTTTTGGGAAAAGGCTTTAAGTATCTTTTAAATTATGTGGGTGGAAGAGGATATTTGCTAACACAATGAAGGAATATTTGTTGTAAGGAAATTAAGTCATAAGGTTATCAGCATGAGAAAATGGCAGAAAAAGAACAGACCAACAGGCTTTATTCAGGAGTGGATCCTGGGAAGGGCGACGAAGTTTTCTTCAGCATGGCTGAAGGGGAAATGGCATCACACCCCCATCCCTTACAACTAGGATTCTTAAATATTAAGCATAGTGAAGTGGGTGGAGGGCAGGTGGAAGCGGGGTGAGATGCAGGTGGGATGGATGGGCAATGTTATTTTGACTGAGGAGTTTCAAAGGCTCAAATGCCTCTGTGTTAATTAGGGACATCAGCATCAGATGAGGTCATAGTCTCACATTCTCTTCCCCAAAACTGCAGGGTACTTTTGTTCTGGGGAATGAGGAGGACAGATGAGTCAGTGGTGTCTGCAGCAAGGACAGTTCTAAGAGATGGCTTTCGGGGGAAGGTGAGTGCTTTAGGCTAAGCCAATTTTCATCATCTGTCTCCTTCTGGAAATACAATCAGACTTTCTGGGAATTCAAACACCTCTTTTTTTTCTCTTTTTGTGCTTTTTATCCCAGTTGTTATCATCATAATTGTCCTTGCTCTACAGATAGATATCAGAAAGAAATCAAAGAAAATAATCAAGAACCCCAAACACTCCTTTGCAGTTAACTGCAATCTTTTTTCTCTGCATCAGATACATTCATTAGGACCAAAGCTATCACACAATTTTTCCACTAAAATTGTTTCTTTGTCCATCATGGGATTGTGGAACAAATTGTGGAACACAACTGAATACTAGTTGGGCAAGAGAGACATGATGACATTTCTGGCGAGGAATTGGAAGAGTGAGAGATAACTCAGAAATCAGCATCTCTCTGTCTCTCTGTCTCTGACTCTGTCTCTCTTTCTCTGTCTCTCAGTATCTCTATCTATCTGCCTGTCTGTCTGTCTCTCTGACTATGTATGCTTATCCTAGGGCTGCAATACAGGCCATTGCACACTTGCTTGCTCTTTTTTAATTGACATTTTGGTCCTGACCACTTGAGTGACACAAACATTTTTTGATTAATTAGATAATAAAAATGTCCAGAATTTTCACCTCAAGCTAGCTTCAGAAAATGATTCTCTGATCTCAGCTTCCTGATTAGCTAGGATTATAAATATGAGCCACCAACACTCAACTCTTTCTTTGACTTTCAAAAGGGTTTTCAAGCATTGTGTAAACATCCATAACTTTTAAACACTTTTTTGATTATAAGTAGATAGTGTAACAGATGTATAAAAGGAAGATGTAAAATGAATAAATGGATGAATGAATGCATGGATAGACAGACATGTACACACATCCATGTATATAGGGAGACACACTTATATAGAAGTTGTGTGTGTGTGTGTGTGTGTGTGTGTGTGTATGTGTGTTGTATCAGTCCTGAGGCTTGAATTCAAAGCCTAAGCACTGTAGCTGAAATTTGTTTTGTTTTGTTTTATTGCTCAAAGTTAATCCTTTGTCATTTAAGCCACATCTTCACTTCTGGTGTGTTTGGTAATTGATTGAGCTAAGAGTCTCACAAACTTTTCTGCCTGAGCTGGCTTGGAGCAACAATCCACAGTTCTCATGTTTTATAGACATGAACCACCAACTCATATGAGATTTTTAATCATTGCTTTTCCTGAAAGGTCAGATTTTGTTAACTTTTTAGCATATCACCACTATTGCTTTTGTGCTATGCATAAACTTAGTGCTAAGTTTATGCTCAGGTGATCTGTATCAACATAGATTGGTATTAGTTGAAAGTATACTCAAACTTTTCTTTGCTTTAATCAGTATTTACTAAATAACAATTCAACTTGAAACATTTTCAAATGCAACAAGGTTAAAGGATTGGTGACTTGGCATCTAAAGTTTACATTAAAAAAAAACTTTGTAGTGTTTACTTTGAGAGTCTATTTCTATGTCAGTTTTATTCTTTGAAACATATACTGTCAACATCATACCAGTATCTAAATTGAATTTGTTTATGATAAGTATAAACAAAGCATAGTCAATGGAGGCCTTTGGGAAGTAATGAAATGTTAACATCCACATTTTAGCAAACAATTTCTGATACTTTTTATTGGTGTTACAATATTTTCTGTAGAGATGGACTAAGGTTATGCCCTTTTCTTTCCTTGTAATCTTTGACTCAGGAAAGAGGAAAGATAATTAATGCTTGGAATAGTCTGGCAAATGCTATCAGCTTTTAGCAGATGTATTAGAGTATGTTTGGTTTTTCTAAGCACACTACATGTTTTAACCGACTGTCTATTGAAACTCATAGATCATAAGGTCGTATAAACACAAGAGGATGTAAATATTATGTGGAATCAAAGTGAAGAAAATGAAGATCAGAGTGTATTAGTTTACAGCTTTTTTGGAAGGTGAAGTCAGAATCTGACTTCTTCCTTCATAATACTAACCTTATTTTTGAAAACCAGTATATTTGTGATAGTATTCTGCTGAAAACAATTTTTAACTTACGAAGTCATTAGTCCATTCTTTTTTGTTTCTAAATTGAAATAAAAAGTGAGATTTAAAAGTGAAACTAATTTGTAGTATTATAAGAAAATGGAAAGTTCAGAGTCCATAAGCTTTTGGGAGAAATGAATAGAGAAATAACAGAATAGAATCATTCAACATCTCCACTGATGAATACAGAGATATTTTTTCCCATAAGATTAGTAGTAAGTAAGTATTAAATCAATATTCATGGTGGAACAGGATATTCAAAAGGATATAAATTTGGAGATGAAATTCAAAATATTTCTGAAAGAAATCAAAATACTTCCAAGTTACAATGTTACTTTAAAATATAAATTATTTTAGTTTACCAAGGACTCTTCCTTAACACCATAACTAACAGACCAAAAATGAGGACATACAATTCAAGATAAAGCCTATTTACTGCTGTGTAACCATTTTTTTTTCTCCACTTCTCCAACCCAAAGCCCTATTTTCTTTGTGGGCTTCAGGAAATCCAGAGTGTCTCCTTTGAATTCAAATTATTGCACATGAACTCTGCTAGCAGTCTCATTGGGGGCATGGTTTCTTGGAATATATTAAAAAGAATTGCGAATATAAGTGAAAAAATGTAGTGAAAGGGATCACTGTAAGTGAGAACATTTGATTTTACTTCACCAGTTAGAGGGAATTTCCTCTAACATTTCTTCCTCCCTGTATCCGTTCCTTTTTCTTCCATCATAGTAGGTTTATAATTGCTAATTGTTGGCAGTTCACTGCTATATATGGTCAAGTCACTAACATCTTGAGTGTTGCGGCTGTTTTAGGTGAGTCTGTACTTTTACAATTTCCATTCTGCAAGCTTATAACTACTTTTTATTTTCCAAATAACATGTTACTTTCGTGGGGCTTGAACTCTGGGCCTGGGCACTGTCCCTGAGCTCTTCAGCTCAAGGGAAGTGCTCTACCACTTGAGCCACAGCACCACTTCCTGTGTCCTGGTGCTTATTTGGAGATAAGAGTCTCATGGACTTTCCTGCCCAGGCTGACTTTGAGCCGCAATCCTCCTGAGTAGCTAGGATTACAGGCGTGAGCCATCTGCGCCTGGCTCAGAAATCTTTAAGGATCGCCTGGCCTACGCGTGTTCGGTTCCTTCCTTCCTTTATTTTTATTGACTTTCCCACTCTTCATACATGCAGGCTTTCTGCATACTAGCATGGCCATAAGAAGAAAGGACCTGCCTAGAGATGACAAATTCTACAAGATTTGATAGTCTATGGTACTTGTTTTTATAAAGAGATAATTAAATTTCTGTCTTATTTAGGCTGATTTTCTCCCCTGCCTTTTAAAATAGAGACATTTATTTTCCAGGACAAGATGACGCTAATGGATAGGATCATCAGTCAATTTTTCTATCAGTCCGAAAACTCATCACTTTTTCTAGCTCTTGGTTTGGAATTGGCATTCTTTACTGTAGGCATCAAGAAATTGTTGTGCACTGATTACATTGACGTTGTATGGTGTATGGGATGGTGAGAATTGACCTTTATGAAAGTCAAGGAGGCCACGTAGGTCCCAGGCAATTTACTTTGTATTGAACATCAGCCTGAGGAAAGTGACTTTGGGATTTTATGAAGAAAACACTTATATCTAAGGCTAGGATTACTCATCCTGTCTTCATTCCGTAGTTGCTACCAACTGACAGCACACACACACACACACACACACACACACACACACACACTTCCGAGGCATTCACCAGAAAATTTTTGTCATTGTGTTTAAGGAAGGCTCGATGCATTAAATCAATATTCAAAAGTTCTCTGGGAAGAACTTTACTTAAGACATATAAGTAGATTTGCTCTTTAAAAAAACAAAAATGTAGTGTTTGTCATTGCTTAAGTGATACACATCCATCCAAGTAAGTAATATCTTTAAAGTCCAATGTGTAATCCCAATGACTATATAACAATTTTTTAGAAAGCAAGAGTAGAAATGTAAGCTAAAGATACGATAGCAAATGTGAATTGCAGCAAGGTATCTTTTCCTTTTTGAGTTTTTAGGTCTTTTATTTTCTCAGCTAGCTCTTCCAGAAACAAACTTTTTCACCTTTCAGATGGCTGCTAGGTAGGACATTTTATAGAGACCTGATGTCAGTGCCTCCACTCTATTTGATTTTTGAACCAGAGCAAACCATACCCCACTAGGCCCCAACACCCCATGGTTTTCCCTTAGGCAGATCTGACTGAGAGGAAGATGCTTCTGACCCTGTAGGCTGGGTGTGTCCCACAGCTCCTAGGATCAAACAAGCAGGGGAGATGGATGTCAAAGAGCAAGCATCATGTGGGAGAGCTGGGTGAGATTGTCTTTTTCATAGTTTTATATAAAATATTTCTGTGAACTAAGGAGGGAAAAGCAGAAATGGAGTAGAATTTTACAGCAGGGAGTACTGACGATACTAGAGTTGATTTTCCCTTTCATCTCTTATTTTAAATTTGGAAATGTCTGCTCATCTGTGCAAAAATTACTCTCTTCTCTCAACAAATCTAAGGAAGTGCCCTAGAAGGTTAAAGGAAATATAGATGAAATGATTTTTCAGTTTTTATTACTATATTTAAGTAGTTTTCTATAAGGAAAGATTCTGTCATTAAAATCTATCTCCTTTGACCCTATTTCTTTTTCTAAGTACAATAGAAAAAAAAATGACTATTTTAAGGGACTTTTTTCCCAACATGATTATGGCCCAGGTAAACAGAAAAGGTCTTTCATGTCCTGCATGAACTTTGTGCTGTCATGGTGCATAGTATGTCCATAAGAACTGGCATGCAATATATTCATTTCCTTTTGCATTTTTATTGTTATTAAATTGTTATTATAAAAGGGGGTTACTAATTCATGAGTCAGGTTATGCGTACAATGCTTCTTTATCAATGTACCCTGTTCTTAGTTCATTGCAAAGCTACCTACCCACTGCTAATTAACATTTATTAAATCCCAAGAAAGCCTTTTAGAGACTAGAAACTAGTTTTCAATTTACTCCCAAGTTGGTGTCTATATATCTTTAGAGGAAAATTATTTTGAGAGAAAATTAATAGATTATCTGAAGAATAACTAAGGAAGAGTCAGCATGGATTGAATAACAGAGGATAAAAGTAGAATAATGAAACTGTTATTTTTCTCAAAAAGAACAGTGCCTAACAATTACCCTTTCTCTCCTTCTTTCCTCACTTTTCCTTCAAATACCTTCAGTTCTGAAATGGAATTTCTTTCAGTCTCTCTGTTTCTGTATCTTTCTGTTTCTCGATCTCTCTCCCTCTCTCTCCCTCTCTCTCTCTCTCTCTCTCTCTCTCTCTCTCTCTCTCTCTCTGCTGCATATTTACTCAGGTGAATGCTTAATTCTCTTACCTGTACACAAAAAATGCATACTGTATAGTCACATGCCAAAGGCTATAGTTATACAAAAGTCACAGGTTAATAAAGGTTATTCACACTTTTTAGACCTTGTCATCTTCTTTTATTCTAAGCTGGACAGAGAGACATAAAGAAAGAGAGAAAAAGAGAAAGAGAGAAAGAAAAAAGAAGGAAAGAAAGAAAGAGAGAAAGAAAGAAGGAAAGAAAGAAGGAAGGAAGAAAGGAAGGAAGGGAAAAAAGAAAGAAAGAAAATGAAAAAAGAAAGAAAGAAAGAAGGAACAAGGGAAACAATAGAGAGTTTGTGTAGCATAGTGTATTTAGGCAAATCCCCATCAGGAGAAATCCAGATTTTTTTCTCCTTTTAAAAGTTCTAAAAACATGGGTCTTTGATTTTTTTTTTTAATGTGTGTGTACATTTTTACAGTGTATATTGGATATCTTTGGATTCTGAATGGGTTTTTTGTCTGGTTGTTCATCAGAGACTATGTACTATTTTTATTTTTAATAAATGTACCTCCCTTTAAAAAAAAGAAGAAAGAGAGAGAGGGGAGAGAGTGAATAAATGTCCAGAGTCTAGGCTGTCAAATTCTTAAAGATACTCCTCCCATCCTCTCAAAAACAAAAAACAAAAAACATGACAAACAGGCTGGGAATGTGGCTTAGTGGTAGAGTTCTTGCCTATCATTCATGAAACCCCGAGTTTGATTCCTCAGTTCCACATAAACAGAAAAAAACAGAATATTTAAATAAATAAATAAATAAATAAGATATGATAGGACCTATGCTATTTTTTTATTTTGCCTTAGGGAAAAATGACTTTTTCTCTTCAACTTATCATGACAGGTATTCTCTTGAAAAATGAAGTTAAACCTTTGATCTTCTACCTTGATAATGAGCCATAAGATAAAAAAAGATTAGTAGGTTTACTTTACAAGTGTCCTTTGAGGAGAATGATCAATTTTGTGTGTCATTTTAGCATATTTCTTATATGTTCTTTGACTTCACACATGTTTCTGAAGGTTGTCTTAGCTTTCCCCACAACTTAATGGAAAAGGTTTATTTTGATTAAATCCCAGAAGTTTCATTCCAAAGTCAGCTGGATACATTGTTTGGGATCTTCCTTTTTTATATTTTGGTTTGGAGATAGAGTCTCAACATTATTTGAGGCTCAAATTCCATGAACTCACTACCTCTACCTCCCGAGTAACTACAATTACAAGTGTGTATCACTCCTACTTCATGAAGCACATTCTTTTTTCCTTTCTTGCTTGTTTTCTTTTTCTTTCTTTTTCTCTCTTCTTTCTTTCTTCCTTTTTCTCTCTTGTTCTCTTCCTTCATGTCTTCCTCCCTCCCTCTTTCTTTCCCTCTTTCTTTCCTTTCCTTCCTTCCTTCTTCCTTCCTTCCTTCCTTCCTTCTTTTCTTTCTTTCTTTCTTTCTTTCTTTCTTTCTTTCTTTCTTTCTTTCTTTCTTTCTTTCTTTTCTTTCTTTCTTTCTTCCTTCCTTCCTTCCTCCTTCCTTCCTTCCTCCCTCCCTCCCTCCCTCCCTCCCTCCCTCTCTCTCTCTCTTTCTTTCTTTCTTTCTTTCTTTCTTTCTTTCTCTCTCTCTCTCTCTCTCTCTCTCTCTCTCTCTTTCTTTCTTCCTTTCTTTCTCTTTCTCTTTCTTCTTCTGGTTGTTTTGTGCAGGTCTTGGTCACTGTCCCTGAGCTTTTTTGCTCAGAGCTATGGCTCTACAACTTGAGCTACAGCTCCACTTCAGTCTCTTGTGATCAATTGGAGATAAGAGTCTCATGGACTTTCTTGACTGGACCAGTTTCAGTCTCAGATCTCAGCCTCCTGAGTAGCTAGGATTATAGCTGTGAGCCACCTGCACCCATCAAAACACATTCTTTGAAAAAAATCATATTCAAGAGGTGATTTTGGAAACCCATTTTTTCCTCAGGTATTGTCCTCATGGTGATCAAAGAATAATGTAGTCCTACTGTTAAAGTTAATGCCATTATAACAGATCTAAACTAGTGATACAATCTTGTTCCTCAGTCCTATTTAAGTATAAAGTTCCAAATCATATTAAATGTGTACTAATGTAGGATTATTTGAGTTTTTGTTTTAAATTATTTGTGAGTGATAACAGTGTTAGTCAACAGACTAACTTCATAGTCACTTACATAGTGTAATTAAAATCATAGAAAAGCATGACTATTCATCTCTTTTTTTTAGTAAAAAGAAGAGGAGTTTGCTCAAATTAAATGGAGAAGAAAGGTCAAATTGTAATTAAGTGGCAAGAAAAAACAAATTACTTAAGAAAATACTATTTTAAAGGATAATTAGAACATAGAAAAGTGGAAAAATAATTTGATCACCATTAATAGATTTAATAATTAACTAAGCATTGTAGTGTACACCTGTACTCCTAGCTACTCTGTAGAGGAGAAAGAGGATCACAAATCTGAGAATTGAAAGCCATTTTGAGTTTTAAAAGTTAGTGTAGTTCAAGTTACAGAGCAAATACCTAGTATGTAGGAAACCCTTAATCACATCCCAGTACCACATAATATTAATTAAGCAATTGAAATTTTCCATATATATTTTATTGTGAAAATAATGTATGGAGGGGTTACAGTTACATGAGTAGGGTAATGAGTACGTTTCCTATAAAGCATTGTTACCTCCTCCTTTGTTTTTCCCCTACCATCCCTTCCCTCCCCACCTTCTCACCTCCCCCCTCTGAAAATTATAAAGTTCATTTGCAACATAATGTCTTGTACATCTCATTGTTACAATGGGTCAACCTATATTAGTTAAGCATTTTTGTTATATCCCTTCCCCTCCTCAAATTATAAAAATGTTTATATAAGATGCAGGACACTGGAATCAGATAGTTCGTCCCTTGGGGGACGAACATACAAAAGAAAGGAGAGAATCACAAAGGGCACTATAAGTACATTGAAAAGAATAGCAAGAAAGAAAAAATCCACTTGTGTCCCTGTCTTAAGGTTCATTTCACTTATCATCTTATTTGGTCATATGTACATTGCGTTTGACCTTTTCTGCTTGTCCTAGACATGTACTAGTTATTGCAAATAAGGCAAACCATGGGACCTATGTTTCTTTGGGACTGGCTTACTTCACTTAATTTTTTCCAAGTCTTTTCATTTCCTAACAAATAGGGCAATGCCATTCTTTCTGATGGAGGCATAGAATTCATATATATATTATATATCATATTTTCTTGATCCATTCATCTACTGAAGGGCATCAGGGTTGGTTCCATATCTTAGCAGCTATGGTGAATAATGTTGCTATAAACATGGTTGTGCTGTAGCTTTGGTCTGACCTTGTTTGTGATTGTTTGGGTAAATGGCCAAATGTTGGATTGCTGGGTCATAGGGGAGCTCTATGTAGTCTTTTGAGTAAGCTCCATACTGCTTTCCAGAGTGGTTGAACAAGTTTACACTTCCACCAACAATGCAGTAGGGTTCCCTTTGGTGACATCCCCTCCAGCATCTGTTGTTACTAGATTTCTTGATTGTAGACATTCTAACTGGGGTGAGGTCAAATCTCAAGGTTGTCTTGATTTGCATTTCTTTATGGCTAGAGAAGATAAGCATTTCTTCATCTGTCTAATGACCATTCTTATTTCCTCTTCAGAGAAGTTTCTCTTTAAGTCTTTAGCCCACTTATTTATCGGGCAGTTGTTTCTTTGAGGATTTGTTGTTGAGGTTTAATTTTTTGAGTTCTAAGTATATTTTAGATATGAGACCCTTGTCCGTTGTATGGCTAGTGAAGATCTTCTCCCAATCCGTGGGCTTTCTATTGATCTTGCTAGCTATGTCCTTTGTCATGCAGAAGCTCTGCAGTTTCATGCAATCCCATTTGTCTAATCTTTTTTTGATTTGTTGTGCTTCTGGGTCTCTATTAAGAAAATTTCAGCCTGTGCTATGCCCTAGAGTTTCTCCTAATCCTTCCTGTAATGTTTTCAAGTTGTTGGCTTTTGTTTTGAGAACTTTGATCCATTTGCTGTTAATTTTGGTACAGGGTGATGAATAGGGATCTAGGTTTACTACAGATGTTTAACCAATTTTGCCAGCACCATTTACTGAAAATGCCATCTTTCTTCCATTCTATTTTTTTTAGCTTCCTTGTCAAAGATTAGATGGCTATAGGTCTGTGGAATCATTTCTGTGTTTTCAGTTCCATTCCATTGCTCCTGAGGTCTCTTCATGTGCTAGTACCAAGCTGTTTTGATTATTATGGCTTTGTAGTAGAGTTTGAAATTTGGTATTGATATTCCTCCAGCACTGTTCTTTCTGTTAAGGATTGATTTTGCTATTTGGGGTCTTTTATTGTTCCATATGAATTTTTGGATTGCTTCTTCTATTTCATTGCAGAATGAGGTTGGGATAGTGATAGATATCACATTGAATTGTATATAGCCTTTGGCTGTATTGCCATTTTCACAATGTCAGTCCTCTCAATCCAGGAGCATGGGTTTTCCACTTCCTTATTTCCTTTTAATTTCCTTTTTCAGGTTTTTAACCTTTTCATCATAGAGGTCCTTCATCTCTTTAGTTAACTCCTAAGTATTTTATTTTTTGTGGGGCTATTACAAAAGGGGTTGCTTTTCTAATTTCAGCCACACTCTTCTCTTTATTGGCATACAGGAAAGCTACTGATTTCTGAGGGTTAAATTTATAACCTGCTAGTTTGCCAAAGTTTCAGATCAACTCAAGTAACTTGGGAGTGGAGTCCATTGGGTTCTTTAAATACAAGATCATGTCATTGGCAAAGAGGGAGAGTTTTATTTCCTCTTTCCCAATTTGGATCCCCTTTGCTATCCAGGCATTCTAATATTAAGTTGAAGAGGGGTGGAGAGAGTGGACATCTTTGTCTCAGTCCTGAATTTAGAGGAAAGGGCTTTAACTTTTTACCATAAAATAAAATGCTGGCTGTAGGTTTGTCATATGCAGCCTTTATTATATTGAGGAATGCTCCATGGCTTGCTAGTTTTTTCAGAGTTTTCATCACAAAGGGGTGTTGGATCTTGTCAATTTTTTTTCTGCATCTATTGAGATAATCATGTGATTCTTATCCTTGCTCTTGTTGATGTGAATTGTATTAATGGATTTGTGTGTATTAAACCAGATTTGTATCCCTGAACTGAATCCTGTTTGATCGTGGTGTATGACTTTTTTGATGAGTACTTGAAGTCGATTGTCGAGGAGTTTTGCATCGATATTCATCAAAGAAATGGGTCTATAGATCTCTTTTTTTGATGAGTCCCTGCCTGGTTTGGGGATGAGGGCTATGATGGCTTCATAGAGTTTGATAGTGAATTTTCACTTTCAATTTCATTGAAGAATTGGAGGTGTGTTGATGTGAGGCCTGTTTTGAAGACCTTGTAGAATTCAGCTGTAAATCCACATTTTCTTGGGTGGGAGGTCTCTTATTGGTGTTTCTATTTTGATGCTTGATATGGGTCTGTTAATTTGGTTTAAACCATCTTGGTTTAGTTTGGGCATGTCGACAGTTGCTAGAAATTCCTCCATATCTTTCAGATTCTCAAACTTATTAGGATGAAGTGTTGAGAAGTACCTCTTTATTATATTTGAATCTTGCTTGTTTCTGTAGTGATGTTTCCATTCTCACCATTGGTTTTGTTTAATTGGATGTGTTTTCTTTTTGTCTTGATAAGTTTTGCTCAGGGTCTGTCAATTTTCTTAATTTTTTCGAAGAAAAAATTTGTTGATTCTTTCTATAGTTTTTTTAGTCTAATTCATTTAATTCTGATCTAATTTTAATTATTTGTTTCTGTTTACTGGATTGAGGTTTAGCTTGTTGCTCTTTTTCAAGGAGCTTTAGGTACCTCATTAAATTGTTGGTTTCAGATCTCTCCAATTTGATAATGTAGGAACTCAGAGCTATAAACTTGCCTCTGAGTACTGCCTTTGCTATGTTCCAGAGAAGCTGATAGTGTGTTCATTTTTGTTAAAGATCATGAACCTTTGAATTTCCTTTCTAATCTCTTCCATGACCCACTGATGGTTCAAAAGTCTGTTGTTCAGCTTCCATGTGTTACAGGATTTCTCTTGGTGGCTTTTGGTATTGAATTCTTTTTTTATTCCCGTGTGGTCTGAGAGAATGGAGGGCATAATATCAATGTTTCTGAATTTGGATGATTTTGCTTTGTGAACTAAAATGTGGTCTATTTTGGAGAATGTTCCATGTGCTGCTGAGAAAAATGTGTATTCTGATGCTACTGGGTGAAATATTCGGTAGATATCTGTTAAGTCTAGTTGATCTATGCAGTTGTTTAGGTCTGAGGTTTCTCTGTTGAGTTTTTGCTGGGTTGACCTATCCAGCGGGGATAGTGGTGTGTTAAATTCCCCAAATATTAGTGTCTTTGGATCAATGTGTGATTTTATGGAAAGTAGTGTTTCTTGGATAAATTTGGGTGCTCTGTTATTTGGTGAATAGATATTTAGAATTGTAATATCCTCCTGAAGGAGAGATCTCTTAATTAGTATGTAATAACCTTCTTTATGTCTTCTTGCTAATTTTAATTTGAAGTCTATTTTATATGATATTAGGATCACAACTCTCACCTGTTTATGGTTGCCATTTGCTTGTTAGATTTTATTTCAGCCTTTTACTTTCAGAATATGTTTGTTTTTGTGGGCAAAGTGTATTTCTTAAAGGCAGCAGATAGAAGGATCTTGCTTTTTGATCCAATTAGACAGTCTATGTCACTTAATTGAAGAGGTAAGTCCATTAATATTGCGAGTTAGGACTGAGAGGTGTTTGGTAGTTTCTGCCATGTATATCCACCTTCTTGGGAGCTGTGACAACTGGGTTCTTCCTATACTTCTGTTTAGGGGCTGATTTTTGGCCTTTATTGGTCTCTTGTTGGTTTTCTATGTGTAGGACATCTAAGGATGGTTTAGTGGAGACATATTGTTTCAATTTTTCTATAATGTGGAAGGTTTTTATTTGACCTTCTGTTATGTAGGAGAGTTTTGCTGGGTACAGCATTTTTGGTTGATGTTGTTTGTCTATAGGGTGTGCCATCCATCATTCTTCTTCCTTTCATTGTCTCTGCTGAGAAATCTGAAGTTATTCTGATTGGTTTCCCTTATAGAAGATTAATCTTTTTTCATTGACAGCTTTAAGGATCCTTTCTTTGGTCTGAATTGATCCTGTGTGGATTACAATGTGACAGTGGGATGTCTTGTTCTGATAAGGTCTATTAGTGGTTCTAAAGGCTTCTTGTATTTGAATCAGTCTATCTTTTTGCATGTTTAGGAAGTTCTCTGCTAGTATCCTGTTCAATAAATTTCCTAGACCATTAACTTCTGTCTCTAGGTGCTCCTCTACATCCATTATCCTCAAATCGGGCCATCTGATTGTCTTCTAGATGTTGAATAGGTCTGTAGTATTTCTTGCATTGGTTTTGAGTACTTGAATGTTCTTTCTCTATAATATCTAGGCTGTCTTCAATCCCAGACATTCAAGCTTCTGCATGATCTAACCTACTGTCAAGACTTTCTACTTTTTAAAAAAAAAATTTTTTTTCCTTCTAATTGGTCCGGTTTGAAGGCTTCAAATTCTTTGTTGGAGCTTAATTTTAGATCTTGTATGGACTTCTTTACTTCCTTAATTTGGTTTTCATTGTTCATTCTCAAATCCCTTAGCTGATTGGTTATCATTTCATTGGACTCCCTTTCCTTCTCTTGGGCTTCATTCAGCATTCCTTTTGTGGCCTCTCTGGATTCCTCCAGCTATTTGTGGATTCCATGAATGCCTCAATTGATCTTTGTGTATTTTCATCCCTCTCACACAATTCTTCTATTATTCTTAGATTAGCCTCATCATGCTTGTGATATTCCTGTTTTAATCTTTGGTTAGCCTCATCACAGCCTCATCACCATTGCAATATTCCTGTATTAGTCTTTGGCTAGCCTCATCATGCTCGTGATATTCCTCTATTAATCTCTGGTTATCTCTGACGCTCACACATTTCCCTGTCACTCTCACAGTGAGACCTTTGCAGGTTTTCAAGCTTTTCATTCATCATGTTTACCCATATTGTTTGTAGAGAATTTTGGGAACTCTACTCTGGGTTATTCATTGACTGCTCTGTTGCCTGATTGTCATGAGCAGGAGTTGAAATATCTGGACAAGTCCAGATCCCTATTTTTCTGCTTGTTCTGCCCATTTGAGTATGATAGCCAAACCAATTCTTAGCTACAACACTATTTTAAGGCAAGCATCAACCAGTGCTCTGTAGTTGCACAGATTGCTTTATCCAGTCAAAATGGGTACATATACAATCTAGTTCAACAACAAATAGCTAGAGATCAATGGACTAAGAAAAATCAACTAAGGAGTCAGAAGACCCCAAATTAATAGGTATAGGGAGAATTGTGAGGAGAAAATAAGATTGGAGGAACTTAGGGAGGAAAAGTAAGAGAGCAATTCAGAGAAAGGGCAGGAATAGCAGGAAAGGAGAAGAGAGATAAAGAAAATGGAAAGACAATGGCTAGGAAGGTAGCTCAGTGGTACAGCGCATGCCTTGCATGCATGAGGCCCTGGGTTTGATTCCTCAGCACCACATAAGCAAAAAGAAAAATAGCCGGAAGTGGTGCTGTGTCTCAAGTGGTAGAGCACTAGCCTTGAGCTGAAGAGCTGAGGGACAGTGCCCAGGCCCAGAGTTCAGGCCCCACGACCAGACCCCCTCCCCAAAAATGAATAAAATGAAACACTTAAATACTTATATAGATATAAAGAAATAATTCTAAAATCAATGAGTTAAAGCTGGAATTTTGTGAATTAAGTAATCAATATCTGAATTAAGAATGCACACAATGAATGATAAGGTCTAGCATTCAAATACAGGTATATATCTAGGGATGAACAGAACAGCTATTAAGTAATGCAACCACTCCCCAAAACCCTAAAAGGACCCAAAATACAAAAGAGTATAAAGAGAATATTTAAACAAAACAAAAAAGAAACAACAATAAGAAATAAACAAAGACAGGGAAAAGACTAAAGAGAGAATATTCATACAAAACAAAAAACAACAAAAAAAGAAACAACAATAATAACCACAAAAAACAAAAACAACATTGAGATACCACCTCACCCCAGTTAGAATGGCAAAAATCAAGAACTCTAATTAAGCAACAGATGCTGGAGGGGATGTGGACAGAAGGGAACCTTACTTCATTGTTGGTGGGAGTGTAAACTTGTTCAACCACTTTGGAAAGTAGTATGGAGGTTCCTTAAAAGACTCCACATAGAGCTCCCCTATGACCCATCAATCCCAATTTGGGCATTTACCCAAATGTTTACAAACAAGACCACACGAAAGCTACCAGCACGACTATGTTTATTGCAGCATTATTTACCATAGCTAAGATGTGGAACCAACCCAGATGCCCCTCAGTAGATGAATGGATCAAGAAAATGTGGTATATATACACAATGGAATTCTATGCCTCCATCAGAAAGAATGACATTGCCCCATTTGTTAGGAAATGGAAAGACTTTGAAAAAATTATATTAAGTGAAGTAAGCCAAGCCCAAAGAAACATAGGTCCCATGGTTTCCCTTATTTGCAATATCTAGTATATGTATGAGTAAAACAGAAAAGGTCAGATAAGGTGAAGTTAGGAAAATGAACCCTAAGATATGTATTTAAATGTTTTTTTCTTTCATGCATTTGCTTTTAACGCATTCATAAGATTATTTCTTTGTTGCTTTGTATGTCCCTCCCCCACAGTATAACCCCTGCTTTCACTGTATTTGATGTGGGTATAATTTGTGGAGGGGAAGGGGAAAAACAAGTCGTTTAAATAAGGATAGAGTTGGACTCGTTGCAACAATGAGAAGTACAAGTTGTCATGTCGAAAATGAACTTTACAATTTTGGTGAGGGGGAGGATTGGGTGGGGAGGCAGGGGGATGCTGGGAAAGGATGTGAAGGGTAAACAAAGGAGGAGGCTACAATGCTTGATAAGAAATGTACTCACTATCTTGCCCATGTAATTGTAACCCCTCTGTACAGTATTTTCACAACAAAAAAAAAACTGAAATAAAAAGAGAAAAATAACAGTTTAAAAAAAATAGGTAGAAAAAAGTTCTTTGGAAAAAAAAATGCAGGGTCAGGGGCATTTCTTGTGTCTATCCTGTTTCTTTAGCCAGTCTCTTGGTGATGGAGTCTCTGGTTTGCTGGTGTCGTTTGGTTATCCTGTGGCGTGGTTGGTTTCTTAAATCAGTTTGTTTGAGCAGGCTGAAGGAAGGTCTGCCTCACCCAGGAGTTTATATCCCTCCTCCAAGGCTAGTTCAGTAGGAGGGTGATCTACTTTGAGTATCACAAAAGAACAAGGTGGCCATTTCCTCTAGTGTTGAGTTGCTGTGAGAGTTGCTAGGTTGTAGGTTGGTCTGTGGCCTGTCAGCAAGCAGTAGCTTTACCCTGATAGGCTATCTCCTGAGACATTCAATCAGCCCAATCTGGAGCCAATCTCAGGATATATGTGTACCAAGTTTCCAATTGGTCAAGTGCTGGAGTTGCTTTATGTGCAGCAGCTGGGTAGGGTAGCCTCTGTCTCTGTTTACCCACTAAGGAGAATCTGCCCTACCTACATGGAGCTGCCTCTGCTTGGGAGGGGCAACTCTCATCAGGCTGGAACTGAGCCCTACCCAGGTCAAATCCTGCAAGCTGCTCTGGCTGGATCTGTGTCAGTATCAAAGATGGAGTTTTATTCTGGTGGGGGAGGAGGGGCTACCTTCCCACCACTGCTCTATGAGAAGGAGTGAAGATGTCTTGAGGTACTCACAGCTCTCCCTTGGTTTCCAGGTCATCTGCATCCATGGTCTGTGACTGTCTGTGGTTGGCCCAATGAAGATTTCTGCTCCTTGTTGGTTCTTGCTGGCAGTGAGTAGAATCTGCTCTGGCACCTTTGTCCCGGATTATCTGTGTCAAAAATGGTGGCCAGTGGTAGCAGCCAGTGCCGCAGCTGCAGTCCCAAACCCGAGTTGCTGGAATCTGTCTCCTTAAGCTGCCTTTTTTCCTCTCTGGCCAAACTCTCTGTACTATGATAACACACTTGGTGTGTCTTTCTATGTTTATATTTTCCATTGGAATACTAATACTGGTTTCTACAGGACAGCTTGCTTAGCTCCCAGCCTCTCCTCCACAGTCTTCCTCAAAAATGGTTTAAAAGATTTAATTTGTCCTTTGTAATATGAAAATGTATTTCCACAATAGTAAATAGATATGAAATACATTTTGAATTAGGATTCTGATTGAAACTTTTCTTACCAAATTTAAAGGATGAGAATAGAGATTAGGATTCTTAATTATGGTCCCAGAATTATAAATTTATAAATAGGAGATATGGAGATTAAGTATTTTGTTCTTAAAGCAACCCACATGTATTTTTTAGTTAAAATTAAAGTCATCTCTTTGACTATAGGTTAGGCTACATGTTGAGCTTGAAATCCAATATATAGAATTTGAATAAAATTACAAAAGAGTAGGCATAATGATCAGATAAGCTACTTTTGCACATATGGAGACACATTTTCAAGACTTCAGTCATTACTTGAGACGTTAGCTTCAGTATATGAGGGTTATGGCTGAAACTCATTCTTTTTTTTGTAAAGAGCATTTTTATTGTACATGTTACTTATTTGTATTATTTATCTTAGTTTGTAAATGTGAGTTCATGCGATTAAATTAGGGAGATACTTTGCAGGTATATTTGTTATCATTTTGTAGAGGTTTGAACACAAAATATTTACTTTGACTTCTTGGGAACAATTCTTACAATAGATGTAGTCATGATTTAAAATGTTATAAAAGATTATTCCTCTTCATAGCAGTGTTTGAAATAGGAAAAAATATATATTTCTAAAATCAAAAATCACTGACCCTTTAGTTAGAGGGATATAAGCATGTTCATGGAAATAACAAAATGCTACTCACTTAGGGGATACCATTCATAAAATAAAGAAACATTTCAAAGTTCTTGTCACTCATTTTCAGAGATATTTTTATAGGGGTACTTTAAAAATCATGAGAGAAAAGCTGAGTTACTTATGCTCTATTTTAAGGTAATTTTTACAGATATCAAATCTTTTTTTAAACAGCTTTTTATAATTATATTTGCAATTGTCTTTGCCATAGTAGCAAGCGTTCACTGCTTGTTTCCCTTTTGAATTGAGGTGGATTTTTAAAAATGGATAAATTCTGTATGAGTATAAAAGTCCATGCTTAATTTCAAACCACAACTTTCAAAACCCGGTACTCTCCTGGTCCAGTCATTCTATCCTTGAAAAGTAAACCCACATGAGGAATGTTTATATGTCCTGATTCTTGCAGACACTGTCACTGACAGAACACATTCTTTAAAGAAATATATCAAAACTGTTTATCTCCCTGAGTGTTACCCTAAACCCTGTCAGTACTAATGATATCAAGACATAGATTAAATAAATCCCTTTGAGAGTGAATGACTGGTGATCTCTGCATTCAAATCACAAAGGTAAGAATTTTGGTTGTGAAAGTAGGCCCAGACATTTCAATATGTGAAGCATTCAGCTCATATGAAAAGATTTAATAGAAAGTTGCTCCAGAGACTACTTGCTGTCACTCCTGAGTTTAACACACAATTACAGCCTTCCTCAAGTAGGAAACAAAGGCACACATTGCATGTGTGTGTCTTCTGCACATCTTCTGTTTCCTCACATCATACATGAGGATAGACTTTTATTTACTTCTCTAGTCATGGCTTCAGGAAGGTGGCATTTGTGAATTCTCAGACTAAAGCTATTACCCTTATTTATCACATAATGATGTCTTTCTCTTTCTTCCAAAGAAAAAATGATTCTTAAAGAAACTGACAGTTTTCAATATAGTTTTCTACTTATAAAATTGCTTATTTTGCAAAAATCTTATATAAATATTTTACAGGAAAAGAAACCTTTCAGACATAGTTTCAGCATGCCTTTTGTGTACAGTTTTTATTACACATGGCAGGGATGCTTAATGACTTTTTATTTATTTCATTATAAGGTAATTTAGCATATTGAATGTGACAAATTAGCATCAAAATGTTATCTTTAATGTGGAGATTAAATATAAGAAGTACTAAACAGTTTTATACCTAATAACTTTTAGAATTAAGATATTCATTGACTTTTATTTTATAATTTCCAAGGTAATATTCAAATATGACAGTTCTTACAGCTGCTACTTATATTCTTGAATTACTTGCTTTTTTAAAATTTCTTTAAAACATATATATTTGTACTACATCTATATTTGTTACTACATATATATTTGTTACATATATATTTGTTACTACATATATATTTTTACATTGCCCAGATGGAATTTTTCTAATTACAAAAGCAGAAGTTTTATTTTAAATTTGTTACTAGCATTACATATAATGTTGTTCTTTCATTATTCTTGTTCAACCTACCCAAATTATGGCAAAAACATCTTTTTCAAAGACTGTAAAAATATAATTTTTTATTAATTTAAAAATAACATCACAATTTAGTAATATAGTAGAAGTTGAGACCATTCTTCTACTAATAAACTTATTACCTTATTTGAAGTTTTAGTGGGAAATGTTAAATACAAAAATCTCTCCAATGGGAAATGTTAAATACAAAAATCACTCCAGTAATAGAAATAATATTTTTTCTTTGTAAATTTCTCTTCTCATAGATCAAGAAAGGATTCCTATAAACCTTTTTACAATTGTTTCTAAATGAACTAATCAGATAATTCTGTAAGCAGCTTAACTCATTATATCTAATGTTATGAATTATCATTACATATGGAATAATGCTAATGGGAAAGTCATTGGACATATAAAGTTTATGTACATTTTGATGTACATAAAATCATTTCAAAATTATGTTCTAAGTGTGTAATGTAAGTAAAAGATGTACGGTTAGAAATGCAAGTGTAAAGTATAATTTTCTATCTATCTCCAACAGTGTGTATAAAACTGACCCCAAACAAAACAAAACAAAACAACCTTCACAGATGGCTGTCTAACAGCCCATTAAACCAGAGCTGCTCTTCCTGCTACCACTGACTCTTTGAAATTGATGTGGCATAGACTGTAGCAGGCTTCAGTGGGGAAAAAAAGGAATTCACAAGCAAACAGTACTTTATTTATTTATTTATTGGTATTCATGCTATTCAAAACTAACTTCTGAACAGAGGAGAAACTTTAACAAAAAGTATATTTCTTTTTGATCCAGTTTCAGTCCAAAACATATTAGTTTTTTCTTTTCTTTTTTTAAGACAGTAGAGTAGATAGGCTATACTCTTTAAAATTTGTATAAGACTACCTGGAGAGTATCCAAACCCCACTAGAGTTTAAATATTTTATCTTAACTCCAAAGAAGAAATATTCTGGGCTGGAAAACTTAAAATAATGAAATAAATCAATTCTGGAAGAAAAAATAACTGAATTGTTCTGGTGTGCCTTTCTATTATTAAGAAATAATGTCATTGCATTTGTTTATCCTAACAGGTCCCGGTAGTATGCAGCCTGTTCTAATGTCCAGATTGTATAAATCTGTAATGGATTTTGTATTGTATATTATATAGCATAAGCATGTATATAATTAATAAAATGTACTTGGATATGTTTTTATATAACTGAATCAGTCCTAATTTAAACTGTTTGATGTTGCCACAAAATTTCATTTTCTATTCTGGCTTAATTCACTGCATTTGTTATATTTTTAGGAAAAAGATTTAGAGATCATTTAAAATTGCTACTTTTTATCTTTGCTTTTTTATATTTTACAGTTTAGTTAAGGATTGTAAATTTTTAGAAGCAATCATTTCACTAAAATTTTGAAGAAGAATTTGTCTTTTTCTGTTATTATGTCTGAGTTAATTTACTACATAAGTATTATTTGATTCATCTATTTAATATTCTAACAGTGTGCTGTTTTGCTCATTGGAATTAACAACTCACACCAAAACTCAAAGGAAGAATTAAAGCAAGGAATAACTAAGCTTTGGAATTTTTGTCTTGTACATGATACTGAAATTTTATTTAATCAATACTCTCATTTGCACTCATTTTGCATTTTCATATATTGCTTATAAGATATATAAAATATGACTAATGGCAGTGATGGTCAGCAGACTTGTAAAAAATACCATACCCTGCTATAAGCTTGTGCAGGAACTGAAGATAAGGTATCTATAATAGCAAGTCTAAAAGACTGAGTAGTAAATTTAAAATCTGTGAGAATACTTCATACAAACCAGGGAAAACTCCTTGTGACTTGGCCAGTCTGCTCATTGGTTTGACACCAAATAGATTTTTCCTATTACATTCAGCCTCCTTCAATATCAAAATGCTACACAAGTATTCCAATGTACATTTCTACACATGCTATTTGGATAACTGCATATCCACATGTGTGCATATGAAGTGCTTGTCTATAATGCTCTCTAACATGTAACATTAGGCCATATGACACATTATAAGGAAAAATAATGGTATTTTAATATGAATTGTAAATCTATCAATATCTTGAAAGTTAAATATGATGCTCAAGTCTCTGTACTTGAAATCTACAATTAATAAGCAGGATGCTTCTGACATTTTCTGGTGTATATGTGCCTCCTAAACTCATGCCAAGAAACCAAATGGATTAACCTTCTCTGAAATCTTTTATTTGCAAACTCAAAACACACACAAAAGCATATTTTTGCTTAGATTACAAACTAATTACTTCTTATATAGCTCTATGGATATCATATCATATATCATATGATATTTTAATTTAATTTAGCATAGAATAAATATATGTGATTTAAGGGTTTGACTCTAAATAGAATGTCTTAAGTGTACAGTGTTCAAACTTACATCTTTTAATAGATTATTATGTATAAAACACGGACTGACTAGAGTATAATAATGGGTAATTTCCACCTTGTTAAAATAGTGAGCATTGGTTATAGTAGGTTAATGAAGATTTATTTTATTATTTTTGTGTTGATTGCTGGGGATTTATTTAAATTTGGACCTTATGCAAGCTACTCAAGTGCTCTATTATGGAACAGTACACCGTAACCCTTCATTGAAGATTTATAATCATATAAGAGATGAATAAATATAACTAGTTTTTTCTATGCATGAAAAAATACTGTAGCTTCCAGATTACAAATATAAGTATGTTACTGTTGAGATACCTGTTAATCAACTTAGTTTTACTGATGATTCTTTTATTATTATTCACATGCCACCTGCCTGTTAGTGAATTAACTTGTAGTAAGTAATCTACAAAGCAATTATTTAGAAATTAAGATGTCTAAATACAAACATTCCAGATCAAATGGAACTGAACTTGAATTAGTTCTATTTTTAAGCAAAATAATTTAATTTTTTAAATTCTTAATTTGAAGTTTTTTGGCTATGTTTGAAATATATATTATTTTTGCATGTCAATATTAATATATAACAAAGATTTTGAAAGCATATATCCATGAATTATATTTTTGAAATATAAATTCAAATCTTGAACTCATAGATACTTCTTCAATCTTCCTGTCACAATGTGAAATTTTCAGAGCTTGGATTTAAATTTTGACTTAACAATTGCTACAGTTTACAAGTAATATAAGACTCTGAGAAGAGCATATATGTGTGTATATATATATATATATATATATATATATATAAATGTCTTAGCATAACAGAATACTTCAGCATTTACTTTACTGGTTACTCATAGGAATCATAAGCATATTTAAGTCCATGCAGTCGGTGCCTTTGAGTTCTATATCATCCATCCTCATGAATATGCATCAATTTCAAGGTTTGAACAATCACATCATTCCCTTCTCATTTTTCATGTGAAAAGCAAGGACATTCTATTTGAAAATAACATTAACACAATGTCATGATTGAGTATTTAAATGGAAAAAAAAGACAGGAAAATCATTTTCTCATTTGTCTAGAGCTGTAGCTTGGCAACATTGTATGTTTCTTGAAAAAGAAAAAAAAAAAACGCTAAAAAATTAACCATGAAATAATCCCAAGTAAAAGAACCATTCATTTCATTGTCTTTGCTAAACATTTTTAAAAAGAAAAAAAGAATAACCTCAGGTCTTTAACAATGCAGCAAACCAAATGAAAAAAATAATTCTTAAATATTTCTAGTCAATTCAATAAACCTTTGCCTAAGGCATGTACAAATATGGATAGTTGCAAACAGAAATAAGTAAGCCACATGGGCATGGAGAAAATAATTGTAATCTGATGACCCACCTGGTCTCTTGAAGTGAATATTTGTATTCAATATTTAGCAGACTGCTTTGTATTTTCCCATGAACATTCAATATTTCTGAACTCAACACTAATACAATGATTGAAGTGGAAACATTCTTCAAGTTTTTCTATTTAGCTGATTATCCCCTTGACTTACTTAAACCTTCTATAGCATAATTTGGAGTGACACTAAAAGAATTGGACTTCTCCATAACTAGATATTTCTCCTTGTAACCTACATTTCTTTGAAAAAGGCACAGAAAGGAATTCTAATTTTCATGATTTCTTCTGTGAAGTTTATATATCAAAACACATGTGATTACTTCTCCCTGAAAGAATGCAATGCCCCAGGCACTATTGTTTGAGAAAATACTAAAATAAAAATTTGAGTCATTTTATTTCTAGTAAAGGTATTCAAATGATACACCATAATGAGTACGATATAAACAAATCATGGTGTCTCATAAAGGTCACATTAAGCTTAACCCAAGATAATGTTTTCTAATATTCTTTTTAAAATTTTACGTTATTGTAAAGATGCTGTACAGAAGGGTTACAATTACATAAGTAAGTACATTACTTGTCGGTCATTGCACCCCTTTTGTTGTTATCCCACTATCCCTTCCCTCCCCCACTTCCCACACTCCTCCTCCACCCCAAGTTTTAAAGTTCATTTTCAATATACAGTCCGGTGGGTATCATTGTTGCAATTGGTCATCCTATATCCTTGTTTCAGCATTTTGTTATTCCCCTTCCGCTCCACAAATTAGACAAATATATATACAAGATGGAGGGTACCAAAATTAAGTACAGTGACAACAGGGGATATACCATAGGGGGAAGAATATACAAAGGAAACAAAACACACACATTATTTACCATATCTAAGATATGGAAACAACCCAGATGCCCCTCAGTAGATGAGTGGATCAAGAAAATGTGATAGATAGATAGATACATAGATACATAGATATCTAATCAATATATAGATATCTATGTATAGATACCTATATATATAGAGAGAAGGGAATATAGCATAGAATATAGCATAGAATTCTAATATATGTATTTCTCTCTCTCTCTCTCTCTCTCTCTCTCTGTATATATATATATATATATATATATATATATATATATATATATATATATATATATATATTGTAATTCTATGCTTCCCTCAGAAAGAATGACACCACCCCATTTGTTAGGAAATGGAAAGACTTGGAAAGAATAATATTAAGTGAAGTAAGTCAGTCCCAAAGAAATATAAGTCCCATGGTTTCCTTTATTCGCAATAATTAGTATATATATGAGAATCTTATCAGATGAGCTGAAAAGCTCAAAAAGCTATGTACATATGTTCATATTACATGATGCTAAGTGAAATGAACTCCAAGGTATGGACACAAGAGGTCTGTCTTTGTTGTTATTGTTTTAAATGTACTTTGTGTTTTCTAATAGTTTTGTCATTAAGTTGTTGCATGTTCAGATACCCAAGTGGAGTGCATCACAAAATTTTGGAGATGGAAACATTTCATCATACTCATATAGCTAAAACAAAGAAAGTTGATTAAAGATTTGGAATAAGAAATAAGTTAATCCCATTTGTCCAATCTTTCTTTGATGACACAGCTATCAAGATCAATAGAAAGCCCAGGGATTGGGAGAAGATCTTCACTAGCCATACAACAGACAATAGTCTCATATCTAAAATATACCTGGAGCTCAAAAAATTAAATCCCCCAACAACAAATCCTCAAAGAAACAACTGCCAAATAAATAAGTGGGATAAAGACTTACAGAGAAACTTCTCTGAAGAGGAAAGATGGCCAATAGACACATGAAGAAATGTTCAACCTCTCTAACCATAAAAGAAATGCAAATCAAAACAACATTGAGATACCACTTCACTCCAGTTAGAAGGGTTTTAATCAAGAACTCTAATAACATCAGATGCTGGAGGGGATGTGGACAGAGGGAACCTTACTTCATTTTTGGTGGTAGTGTAAACTTGTTCAACCACTTTGGAAAGTAATATGGAGGTTCCTCAAAAGACTCCATATAGAGTTCCTCTATGACCCAGCAATCCCACTTTTGGGCATTTAACCAAATGTTTGCAAACAAGACCACATGAAAGATACCAGCACAGCTATGTTTATTGCAGCATTACTTACCATAGCTAAGATACGGAAACAACCCAGATGCCCCTCAGTAGATGAATGGATCAAGAAAATATGGTATATATACACAATGGAATTCTATGTCTCCATCAGAAAAAATGGCATTAGCCCATTTGTTAAGAAATGGAAAGGCTTGGAAAAAATTATATTAAGTGAAGTAAGGCAGGCCCAAAGAAATAATGGTCCCATGGTTTCCCTTATTTGCAATAATTAGTTTATGCCTGAGACAAGCAGAAAAGGTCAGATAAGTTGATGTTGGGTGAAATGAGCCCCAAGATAAAGATTCAAAATTTTTTTTTTCTTTCTTGGTATTGTTTCTAACATATTATTTCTTTGTTGCTTTGTATGTCCCTCCCTCACGGTATAACCCCTGCTTTCATTGTATTTGATATTGGTATAATTTGTGGAGAGGAAGGACAAAAACACACCCTTTAAATAGGGATACTGGTGTACCCAATGCAGCAATGAGATGTACAAGTCGTTATGTCAAAAAACGAACTTTACAACTTTGGCCAGGAGGGAGGGGTTGTGGTGGGGTGGGGGGAGATGGGAAGGGATGGGAAGGGGAAACAAAGGAGGAGGCAACAATGCTTGATAAGAAATGTACTTATTACCTTGCCCATGTAATTTTAACCCCTATGTACGATATTTTCACAATAAAATTTTTTAAAAAAAGAAATAAGTTAAAAACAATGGAGTAAGAATTGATTCATATTCTTTGTTGGTTCTATATCAAAAGTTCTCTTAGAGATTAAATTATACTGTATTTTATATCCTATGTAATTTTTAGTCATAAAATACATCTAGCTGTATTTAATTATCATATTTTTAATTGTTGCCCCTTGGTAAACTTTATTTAAGAATAACAAATGTTCTATTAGAGTATTTGTATTCCTCAGAATGTACTTGAGAGAAAATAGTTATAAAATTGAGAGTAAGAACAACCAGTGGCAAACTGTTTAAGTTAACATGTCTGAATCATAGACTAATTATACAAAGTAAGTGAAGGAAAAAAGAACTAGAAATATTAATGTAAAAAGACATCTTTGATATCAGTGTTAAGGAATTTATACAGTGGCTATGAGAAATTATCGAAAAACTTTTAGTAGGCATCTGATATTATCATACATTTTAGAAATATCCTTAACAACAGAATTTAAAATAAAATTACAGGAGCAAGTCTTGGAGCTGATGAAAGTGAACTCAAAAGATCAATTAAAAAAACCATATCAAATAATAAAAGCCTTAAAAATGCTGTGGAGTTTGGGCTGAAATGAAGAGAATAGAAGTGGGATATGTTAAAGGAGAAAAAATAAAGGAGCAAAATCAATAGGATGAGATGGTCACACTGAATGGAGAAAATGAGAGTGAGATTTTGGAATATGATGTGAAATCCGGGCAATTGTGGAATGTCAGATATGGCACCCTGGAGAACCAAATGTGAGCAGTGGTAGACATCTTAAATTGTTTTTGTGCTAACTTTTTTTTTCTTTTTTTTTAATTGTGAAAATACCGTACAGAGGGGTTACAATTACATGAGCAAGATAATGAATACATTTCTTAACAAGCATTGTTGTCTCCTCTTTTGTTTTCCCCTTACCATTCCTTCTCATCTCCCCCCACCCACCCTCCCCCCGCTTTGCCCCCCCAACCCCTACACCAAAGGTGCAAAATTTGTTTTTCAACGTAACATCTTGTACTTCTCATTGTGTCAATGGGGCCACCTGTATCCCTATTTTTCACCTTCCCCTCTCCAAATTGTACCAACATCAAATATAGTGAAAACAGGGGTTATACTGTGGGGGAGGGAGGGACATACAAACCAACAAAGAAATCATCTTATAAATATGTTTAAAAAAACAAGAGCAAGAAAGAAAAAAAAAATCTGAGTCCTTACCTTGGGGTGCATTTCGCCTTACATCAACTTGTCTGACCTTTTCTGCTTGTCTCAGACATATACTAGTTATTGCAAATAAGAGACCATGGGACCTATGTTTCTTTGGGCCTGGCTTACTTCACTTAATACCATTTTTTCCAAGTCTTTCCATTTCCTAACAAATGGGGCAATGCTATTCTTTCTGATGGAGGCATAGAATTCCATTGTGTATATATACCACATTTTCTTGATCCATTCATCTACTGAGGGGCATCTGGGTTGGTTCCATATCTTAGCTATAGTAAATAATGCTGTAATGTGATAACTTTTAAGATAATATTAGCTAAAACATCTTGGATAAAAGTAGATTGAAGAGTTTGATGGCCCCACTGAGGTTTCTAGTGCACTATTTTTTAGATATTTTTTTTTAAAAGAGCAGTGTAGAAAATGGTGCTGTGGCTCAAGTAGAAGAGCACTAGCCTTGAGCTGAAGAGCTCAGGGACAATGCCCAGACCCACAGTTCAGGCTTCACAATCAACAATAACAACAAAAAGAAAGAAAGAACGAAAGAAGGTAAGAAGGAAAAAAAGAAAGAAAGAAAAAAGAAAGAAAGAGAAAAAAGAGCAATGTACTCTATCCCTGTGGTAGCTTAAATTTAAATATCCATTTAACTCTCTCATGGAAAAAAAATGAAATTTTCTTTCATGCTCTGACCATGTACTCTATACTATCTCCTCTTAAGGGGTTGGCTATCTAGTGTACAATTCAGATGAAAGGAGTTGAATTGAATTTAGACAAAATCTTTTGGTATAGATAAGTGACATTGCACATTAGAAGCTCTATGGGTAACTAAAGTGTCTATAAAGATGGATGGTTCTTGTTAGATGGAAAAGCATAGAAAATCTAGACAGGCTTTGTGAAAATCTTCATCTCACAGAGGTTTATTCTGGTTTCTTCATCTCATTTTATGCTGTCTAATGGTATCTAAATTTCTGTTTTCCTCATTAATTTAGGATTAGTTTCAAAATAACCTTGGATAATAGCATACTTCTAGAAAGCAAACGTAGTAAAAAGTTGGAGTTTGTCGTGGACATAGTTGGTCTTCTCATCTTTGAATGACGCTTACATATGATGAATAGAACTCATTTTGATGTTGAATGATTTCAATAGCTTCTTAGGCCAAAGTGTGACAAAAAAAAAGATGTCTGTAGTCTGATTTTCTTAAGTTTATGGTTCACGTATATATGCTTTCCAATAAAAATGTGAAAAAAGTATTTTTAGGGTCATGGATACAGTTCAGTTTTAATGTGAAACAAGTATTTTTAGGGTCATGGATGCAGTTCAGTTTTAGAGCATTTGCCCCGTGTTAGTAAGGACATTGTTTCAATACCTATCAGAAGAGAAACAAATCATTGATGTAATAAATACCTTAACTTATCCACAAATAAACAAAATAAATATACCTACAAGTTTCAATAAAATCCAAACCTGCAGATAATAGGTGATGCAAATTACTCTTTCATACCTTTCACATTTACAGAGATCAAATTATGTGTACAAACAAATAAATAAAATGAAAATTATTATTAAAAGCTGAACAAAAGCTTACTTTTCTACCATCTTTTATCAAATGGTGTCTGGCATTGCCAAACTCCAGAACAGTATCCTGGAACTGAAAACTTATATTTAAGTTTTATATTTATATTTTAATTATATTTAAGTAAAAATTAGCTAGGAATTAAAAAATGGACTTACTGTGCTTAGTTTGCTTTCTTCTATAGGCATAAAAGATTTAGGACACTAAATAAAAGAACACTCATAAAAGACTCACTCTGCTCAATTCCACGGGTTGCAGTGACAGAGTATCACCAACTTGGTAGCCTAAAAGAATAAATATTGATTCATTCATAGATTCTAAGCTGAGAACAAAGCTATCAAGAACAAGGTTTCTTTGAATGCTCTCAGGTAGCATCTTTCTTTGCCTCCTCAAAGACTTTGCTGGTGGCCAGCAATCAATAATGATGTTCCTCTTGCAAAGGTATTGCTCCACATCTACCATCAGAATTTAATTTCTTCCTGTGACTCTGTCTGTATCATTGTCTCCAGACTTGTGTCTCTTCTTGATGACATTAATCATTGGATTAATTTTATAATAGATTCAATAACCTCATTTCCATCTTAATTTTATAATAGCTTCATCTTATCTTGATTATATATGCCAAGAATTTATTTTTAAATGATGTCATATTCAATGGGTAGAACTCTATTGGTGAAGACACAGCAAAATTTGAAAAACATAGTAAAATTATATTTCTAACAAAACAATTCCACAAAATTTAGTCAATCTGATAATTATAAGAGATTTCAGACTAGATTATTATGCTAAATATAGTACATCTATCACAAATACATTTGCCAACATAGTTTGATGGAAATTTAGTTGTTATTTTTAATAGAATTTTAAAATGAATTTGAAGTAAACTGCTTTAAAATTAATTTCCATTTTAACTTATTTTATATAATTAGAAATGATGTGGGGTGCTGGTAGCTAATGTCCACCATTTTAAATATGTGGGAACTTTACTTAGCAAGTTTCTAACTATGCTATGGAGCCCTAGCATTTCCCCTATCCCTTACTGTAATATTGTCATGATATCTGGCCTTATGTGGGTCTTTGATACATTTGGAATTGATTCTGGTGCAGGGTGATATATAATGATTTAGCTTCAGTTTTCCGCACACACAGCCAGTTCTGCCAGGACCATTTGCTGAAGTGGCTGTCCTTCTTCTATCCCATGTTTTTGGCTTCCTTATTAAATATTATGTTGCTATAGGTCTTTGGGTGCATTTTTGGGTCTTCGATTCTATTCAACTGGTTCTCAGACATATTCTTGTGAAAGGGTCAAGCTGTTTTTATTACTATGGACAAAGTTTCAGATCAGTTCAAGTAACTTGGGAGTGGCATTTGGAGGGTTCTTTAAATACAGGATCATGTCATCTGAAAAGAAGAATAGATTTACTTCTTCCTTCCCTGTGTGGATGCCCTTTATGCTTTTCTCTTGCTTTCTTGTCCTTGCTAGGAATTCCACTGCTCTATTAAAGAGGAGTGGAGGCAGTGGGCACTCTTGTCTCATTCCTGATTTAAAGGAAACAGTTACCATTAAGTATAATATTAGCTATAGATTTGCCATATACAGCCATTATTATATTGTTGAATGTTCCATGGGTCACTAGTGTCTCCAGAACTTTTACCATAAAGTGATATGGGATCTTGTCTAATGCTTTTTCTGCATTTATTGAGATGATCATGTGGTTTTTGTTCTTGTTCCTGTTGATGTGATGAATTCCATTAATTAACTCTGGTTATTGTCATCATGGTCATGCGTAGCCTTGTATATGCTTTCTATCTTTTCATTAAACCTATTTATCAGCAGTGTTTCTAAAGCACTTTGAGAACTATCTTTAGGTCCACCATTGTATGTTTTACTTCCTGTTTATTTTGTGTGGGAGTTGAAATTCTTCGACTTTTCTTTTCCCTGTGTTTCTATGGTTTGGTCTACTCATTTGGAAAAAAAATAGCACTAAAATCCAAAAACACAATAGAATATAATATTAAGTCAAAAACCAACACAGAGCTCTACCATGGCATAGTCTTTAAATCAGAGATTTTAAATCATATACAGGTATTCCCTTATCTAAATACTACTTCAATTTTGTTTGGGGAGGGGTATTGTTGTGTAAAAAAAGTAGATTATATATTATTGTAGCCAAGGAGCAACTCTGTTGTAAGGGCCAGGTAAACTAAAACAATTTAAATATAACAGGATGAGCCAAATAGAGTAAAACGACACAAATACAGTCAAACAAACTGAAGAGAACAAAGGAATAAAGAAAAGAAAGGAAAAAAGTCTCAGAAATAAAGGAAAACAAATACAAATAAAATGTAAAGGAAATATAAAGAAAAAAATACATGAAGGAGAAAAAAAGGATGAAGATAAATGAAGGAAAAGAAAGAAAAAATTTAAAATAATGAATAATCAAAAATAAAGCCAGAATAAAGAATGTACACAACTAAGAAGTAGGCTTAGCAATCACCATTTTCTATATATCTATGACTAAACAAACACAAAACAAAAGAACACAACAACAAACAAACAACAACAAAAAGGGGACCTTTTGTCTCCTGATGTCTGGTATGCAGTCTTTATGAGGATTCACGTTTGTTTATTCCTTTTTTTAAAATTCTGTTTGTTTTTAAGTTTTCTTGTTTTTCTTTTTGTAAAGGTAATGTACAGAAGGGTTGCAGTTACATGAGTAAGGTAATGAGTACATTTTTTTCAGTGTTACCCTCTCCCTTATTTTCTCCCATTTTCTGTCATTTTCTCCCATTTTTCCCTCTCTCCCTTCTCCCCAACTTGTAAGGTTAATTTTCAATATAGTACCTAATGAGTATCACTTTTGCTTTGGTTCACCTTTTATCCCACCTTTTCTGTGATTCCCCTTCTATTTCCCAAGTCAGATAAACATATACACAAGACAAAGTGTATTCAAACTAGAAACAATGCCAACGGGCAATAAACTAGAGGAGAAAAACTGCAAACAGAGGAGAGAGGGGGGAGAGAGAGAGAGAGAGAGAGAGAGAGAGAGAGAGAGAGAGAGAGAGAGAGAGAGAGAAACAAACAAAAACAAAAAAGCCCTCTTGTTTCCAAAACATGGAAATTGTTTGGATTATCATCATTTTATGTGGTCATATGTACACAGCTATTGAGCACTTGTGATCCTCTGCTAGGACAATCCTAGACATATACTAATTATTACAAATAAGGGAAACCATGGGACCTATCTTTCTTTGGGTCTGGCTTACTTCATTTCATATGATTTTTTCCAAGTCTTTCTATTTCTTCACGAATAGGGTAATGCCATTCTTTCTTATGGAAGCATATTTACCTAAATGATCACAAACAAGGCCATACTAAAGCTACCAGGATAAGTATATTCATTACAGCATTATTTACCCTAACTAAGAACCAACCTAGGAGCCCTTCAGTAGATGAATGTGTCAAGTAGACAATTCTTTTTTAAAATACATTTTTATTGTAAAAATACTGTATAGAGGGATTACAGTTACATAATCAAGGTAATGAGAACCTTTCCTATCAAGCATTGTTAACTCCTCCTTTGTTTTTCTCCTACCATCCTTTCCTTCCCACTTCCACAACTACACTCTCCCCCTCCCCTAAATTGTAAAGTTCATTTTTCAACATAGTATCTTGTACATCTTATTGTTACAATGGGTCAACCTGTATCCTCATTTAAGCATTATTTTCCCTTCCCCTCCCCAAGTTAGAGAAGTGTATATACAAGATGCAGGGCACCAACATCAAATACAGTGAAAACAGGGGTTATACTGTGGGGGAGGAGCATACAAAGAAACAAAAAAGTCACATGGTACATTATAAATACGTTAGGAACAATAGCAAGAAATTAAAAAAAAACCACTTTTGTCCCTATCTTGGGGTTCATTTGGCTTAACATCATCTTATCTAGTCTTATGTACATAGCTGTTGACCTTGTCCAAGACATATACTAGTTATTGCAAATAAGGGAAACCATGGGACCTATGTTTCTTTGGGCCTGACTTACTTCACTTAATATAATTTTTTCCAAGTCTTTCCATTTCTGTGCTTCCATCAGAAAGAATGACATCACCCAATTTGTTAGGAAATGGAAAGTAGACAGTTCTTAACTGCAGCCTAGCTTCTGTAGAGAGCTTGAGCATGGGAGAGGTTGCAGCATACCTGGAATCTGTAGCGTTCCCTGAGATGCAGAAATGGCTAGCACCTGGATTCCGACTCTCAGTATAGCCTAGAAACACATTTGGCTTTTAAGACCTGTCTGGTTTTGATTCTCTTTTTCAATGAGGTTTTAGACACTTTCCATTTTGTAATTCCAAGGTGCTGTGGCCACTGGCCTGGCTGGAATGTTGTCGACCTTGTCTTTGCTCACTGCTGCAGGGAAAGGCTGCCTGCTAGTAGGCTGGCCTTTGTTTGCCACGAGAGAAGCATGGTGCAAAAGTATCAGATTCCATTTTCCCTTTTCAAGAATGGCACCACTACTCCAGAAAGTGTTTCTGGCCAGGTGTTCTGGCAGCCTCTCTGTCACCTTCAAAAATGGTGTTCTTCTCGGGTAGCGGAAGGGGATCCAGCCATTTTGCTATTCTCTGGGGAACGAATGTCTTCTGTGGGGTACACACAGTTCCCAGTGATGGTTCAGACCGTCTGCGACGTGGCGAATTATCTCTCCTTCTGACTGTGGCCAGCTTAGCGGTGGGCTCTCGGTTTGTTTCTGCTTTTTCCCCGTGGGAACTCTTTAAATTCTTCAGTGAAAGAATGTGCAAAGCCTGGGGCTCGGCGTCCGCTGCAACAGCCCCTGGTGCACTGCAGTGTGGGGCACTGGTTTCTGTCTTTTTATGCAAAAAGTTTATAATCTTCTTTTTTCTGGTGTGTTTCTCTGTATAATTATAGCTTAACTGGTCCAACTGTCTAGATGTGGAGTGCCTGATGGGAGCCTAAAATTCTGCTTCTTCAGACTGAGCTTAGTTTGTTCCCCATTCTCTTTCCACCATCTTTTGCCCAATGTGTACACAGTTTTTTTTTAATGCCTTGCATTATTTAAAAAAAAACTTCCTTGCTAAGTATTTTTGTTACGTATATCAGTTATGAATTTGTTTCTGCATAACATTTTTACTGTATATTTATCACTTAATCATTTTATCTAACTTCTAATAGTAAAATTTTACCTTAATTGCTATTTAAATAATAATATTATAAAACACATCTCTGCTTTTCATTCACAGACTTCTTAGGTCATATTAGTTTCAGGTTTACTGTGAGGGATTTGTGTTGATTTTTGACACTTTTATGGTGGATTTAATTGAAGAGAATTGAAATCATAAAGTTTGAAATACAAAGAGAAAGAAAAGAATTGAATTTTTGATACTGTTTCGTTCTCTTTTCTCTCCCTTCCTTTTTTCAAGTGAATAAGTAAGTATAAAATACTTAATGTTATCTTTTCTAGTTCTCTCTTAGCTCTTTTCCCAGCTCTCTCTCTTTCTCTCTCTTTCCCAGCTCTCTTTCCCAGGCCTTTCCCCACCGCGTGGAGGACCAAGATGGCCTGGTGCCAGCCTGAACGATGAATAAACCTACCCCTTACCTGAAAAAAAATAATGTTAATTCCCTCATTTGAAAAAGAAAGACATGAGATATACACTAAATAAAAGATGTTTAAATTATTTGTTGTATATTTGCATATATATGTATATCTCTTAACAGTTTATATTTTATGGAGAAAAGGTTCATCACATCAAACTTTGAAAGCTGGCAGTCAGTTCTTTGTTTTATTGTACTTGTTTTCTTTGGTAGTGATTTTGATTAGTTATTACCAAATTCCAAAAAAGAAGAGTTTATATAATTAAAATTGTTGGGAGTTGAAGTATAGCTCTGAGGTAGAGTATTTGATTGGGTTTGACACTCAGCACAACAGTGGAGGAAAATTTAGATAAGCAACTAGAGTAGTTTGATTATAAATAATTCTATTGTGTCTAGTTTCTTCTATCTGATGCTTTATCCCATAAGATTTCATATATTTGTCTAACATTTGTAATGATCATTTAACAAATGGGTTTTAAAAGCATCCAGCAAGAGCTAGGTGCTGGTGGCTCATGTCTGTAATCCTTGCTACTCAGAAAGTTGACAATTGAGGAGCACAATTCAAAGGCAGCCCAAGCAGAAAAATCTGTAAGATGCTTACCTTCAATTAATCAGCCAAAAAGCTGGAAGTGGAGTTGGGGCTCAAGTGGTAGGGTGCTAGCCTTGAGCAAAAGAGGGCAGGGATAGCCCCAGGGTCTGGGTTCAAGCCCCAGGACTGGGACAAAAAAGATAAACAAATTCAATTGCATAAATTTTGTTATATCTCTTTATCTTTTCCTTTCCTCTATTTCACATTCCCTTGGGAATGAAATCTAATCCTCTTTTTGAGGAACGATAGAAGTGTTAATTATACTTTGTTTTACTAATTCTGTGTGAATGACTGTACCACATTGTTAACATTTTTCTTCATGAGATCTCAGTAAAAGTAATTTCATACTTATATTCATAAATATCAAGATATCAGTTCAGAACAAGTATAGAATATAAGTATAATAAACAGAACATTTTTAAGTTTTACATATCTGAATTCAAACTAGGCTCCATACTTCCTACTAAAATGTCAGAAAATTCACTCCCTATAAATCCAATTAGTTTATCTATACAGAGGAACTAGCAATATCTAGTAATAAGTTTTTTGTAAGTAAGGCAATTAATGCAGGAAGCACTCAAGATTGTATGTAAAATAGGTCAGTTAATACATTATAAAATAATAATTTTAAAGAATAACACTTCAGTTAAATTAAAATCAATATTAAAAGATAGCAGCTAGAAAACTACAAGGAAGCAATTTTAATATAATTCTAGGTAAATAACAGTTAAGTTTGACTAGGTTTTGCTGCATTAACACGCCATTTTAATCTCAGTGTTTAGACAATGTATAATGCTTTTCTATTGTTGATACATGTCCATACTTAGACACTAGATGTTCTATGATTATCTAAGCCCTTCAGTGATGGAGATTATTGGTGCCTACCTGTCCTACATTTTTCTTATTACTAAGCCAGAGTAAGTAAGTTTTCATTATTTAGCTATACTTGCTTAAAATAGTCTACCAAAATGCATTTCACTTTTGTTCATATTTTATTGATCAAAGCACAGTGTGTCCACATTTGAAATCAAGAGATGGCATACTATTACATCATCAAGTACCTAGTGAATGAGAGAAGACTGATATTGCCATTAGTAGATCTCTTGTTCTTTTCTGTTATGCTTTCATTTTCCCACTTCTCTGACTTTCTCTTCTATGCAGCCTCCTAATGAAAGGAAAATGGAGAAAAATACTGAATTCATTAGATAACTGATTTTAAATGGAAGAATAAAGTGATTTTTTTCTTTCTTGCCTCTACATATATTTTCAAAATTTTTATTCTTGACATTGAGCATCATTTGAGCTCTTAAAATGAGCTGGGCATTTACTGTGTTACTCATCAGTCTCATTTTATCAGTCAACACAAAGACTATTCATTATAGTATGCATGTAGAAACGAAAACATTTTTTAATTGTTAGCAAAGCAACTGACATACAAAACAGATGGGTGGGGTAATAAAGGGGAGAATGATGGAAGGGATGACATTGTTGAACATGCATTTTACTCATAACCTAACTTGAATGGATTGTAAATTCTTTGTACAACTACTTAAAAGTTCTTACATTTTATAAAACAATAAAATATCAAAACCAAATAATAAAAAAGTTATGCTTAGCGATCCCAAAGAATCTGAAAACAAACCAAACATATATATATATATATATATATATATATATATATACACACATTTACATATATATGCATGTATATGTGTATATATAATCACTATGCTTAACATAGTCAGTATTTAAAAACAATATATCCTTGTCAGGCAACTTGACAGTAAAATATATTGGCTGTAAGTGGAATCTTACTGAGAAATCTACAACAGAGAGCTAATTAGTGTGTTGGCAAAGCTGTCATCTAAGACTTTTTTATCAGTGGAAAATAAATGAAGGTAGATTTTGGAGATATATGAATATAATTTGGTGTCATACATAGTCATAGAAATATCTTTAATCTCACACTTTTGAGAAACTAATAAAAGTTGTTGCTTTAATTTACATCTTGTACTTGATAAATGGAGATAAAAAGTGTTCATATAAAGGAATTCATTCTTTTAGTGAAATATATAATATATTCCTAGTTACAGCAAGAACCATAACAAGGTACATAAAGCGTGAGATCTATTCAGAGGATACAAGCTGTGCTTGATTGCTGTACTGCAAATGACTTAAATAAGAGATTTAATCCCTAGACTGACAAAAGGGCTGAAGAGGAAGGGAAGTAGCTGAAGAACATATGTGGATTTGACAGTATTGATAATGGGGAATTTTTTCCTGCTAACTGAAAGTTTTGGTTTCCAATACATGGAGGAATAACAAATGTAAAATCACCTGGAGGATGTAAAGCCATTCTTCACTGACCTCAGAATCTCAAGTGCCTCCTAAATGACTCCTACATTCACTTTAGATTGTCTTTTAATCTTTTGAAAGACTAGAAAATATTAATATCCAAGGTTTCGTGAAGAATGGAATTGTTGAGATGTTGAATCAAATTTCAGTATGAAATGAGTAGTAATTCATACGTACCTTAATTACTATAGTCTTTAGTTTCTGGAATATTCTAAGATTTGTTTACACGCTAACTCTGTGTTGTAGAGTTCTTGGGGACTAGAAGCTTTATATATGATGTGTCTTATTTTCTCGCACAGAGCTGGAAAAATACTAATTTTACAATTTCAGCTAAACAGGAGCCCTGCTTGTGTTTATTCACCCTTCATCAGCAGTTGGGGGCCACAAATAATGACTTCCAAAGCCTCAGCTGTGCCTCTGTCATCATGAGTGCACACTGGGAATTTTTTTCCGCAATGTGATGAAGTTGACCATCAAGAGATGGAAAGTAATCTTTGTTTATTTCAATAGGCTCCTTGTCTATCCCAGGATCCTTAGATCCTTAGATTCTTTGACCTTCAGAAGGTCAAAGAAAAAGATGTGTTTGAAGCAATAGTCAGAAGGGTAAGCATTGAGCAAAGTGGGAGAAATTCATGAGCCAAGATATACTTACTGGTGACCTCTAGAAACTGGAAATGGATTCAATCTAAAGGTTCCTTAAGGTTCTAAGCTTTCATGATACCATTCTTTTAACTCATCTGATGTATTTCAGCTGTGACTTCCAGAGTTTCAAGATAACCAACGTGTGTTAAGTCACCAGGGTTGTGGTAATTAGCTGTATCAACAGTAGCACACAGATATCACATCCAACCCATCACATTCCCAGGGAGTCTCTCATACTGCTCTCTCGTCAGAAAGGAAAAATGAAGTTGAGCAGTTAGAAGTATGATCTTATTTAAGAAAATGTAGACAAATCATTTGAAATACATTTTAAATCCTCCTTGAGCCTGTTTTATGTATGTTTTCTTGCCTCTTCCTTCACCTAAGACCACTTACTAAAACAAAGGGTTGTATACTATGAGTCCCAGCCCTTCTACTTTGAGAACCATCTATACAAAAGATAAGAACTTAGGAAGATGAGTTTTGTGGTTTTTTTGTATTATCTACATACTAAGTCAGAAAAGAAAAAAAATCTCTCTTGAAAGAAAAAAGAAGATCGCAGAATTCCTTCTGGTGTACGGAAGAGAATTATCAGAACAACGTGACCACACAGTTTATATTTGTATATCAAAACAGAATATAAAAGCCAGGTGCCAGTGGCTCACACCTGTAATCCTAGCTATTCAGGAGGCTGAGATCCAAGGATCACCATTCAAAGCAAGCCTGGGCAGGAAAGTCAGTGAGGATCTTATCTCCAATAAACCACCAAAAAACTCGAAGTGGCTCTGTGGCTCAAGTGGTAGAGCTGTAGCCTTGAGGTGAATAGCAGAGGGACAGCACCCTGAGTTCAAGCCCCATGACCAATAAACAACAACAACAACAACATAAACAAACAGAAAGACAGAATATGTGAGTGTTGTCTTCAGAGATTTCATTACCACTTTTACATATATTTTAAGTGCATTTTTAAAATAACCTTCATAGTGTTGCAGTAGATGTTACATGAACTAGTGTTTAAGTTCATATTGTCTACCAGATGGTGATTGAAATTCAGAATTGCCTGATTTTAAAGTTCTTGTTCTTAATCAATATTTGGGGAAAGGTTAGATATATGATTTTGATGTTTGTGTAAAAATATTCCTTTAATGTTTGAAAACAAACAATATTCCACCATTTCTTAGGGGAAAAATATCAACCATTATTGCTTCAAATACTTTTCGGAACACATTATGTTTTTTTTTCAGACTAAAAGTATAAACATGTTAACACAACTTGAAGTTATTTCCATTCAATGATATCTACTTCATTTTAAAATTCTCTTATCTTTGTTAATTTATTAATAGTGTATATTACTATGTGCTCACTATGTTTTTTTTTTTCTGAAACACCTAGCCCAGTGTTAAGTAGAATATTTGTCAGATGACAATAATATGTAAGTTTTAAGTAATTCCATTACTATATCAGGCATTACTAAGCTTGAGTCTTTTTTTTCAAACTATGTTCTGTGCCTGTAATTTACTTTTAAACACATGAAAGACAGGTATAGTAAAGTTATAAGGTCCTTGTTTGCAAAATGCAATATCGATATCAGTTCTAGATTTTCATTCATTATGTGTATATTCAATTTTGTCTATATTTTGGTATTGTCCATACTTGTTAATTTTTTGAATTTTTATCAGAGTGAAAAAGTTATCATGTTAAATTCCAGATATTTTGTAGTATGTACAAATATTCTTGATCTTTGTTTTGCTAGGCAGCTAAATCACTTAGAAACATTTTGATTATGCTTTTAATTTTTGTTATAGTAAAAGAGAGCAGAATTCAGTCTAGAAATAATTTGCTCACTCTTGAGAAAAAATCTTCCTGAGTTTTTTCCTGGTGTTGTATGAGTTAGGCAGCTCTCCATCCTTACTGTTCAAGCAGACATCTACAGTTATGTGTGAATTCAGATGGTTTTCTATTTCTTGCGGTGGATTTCTTTCCTTGACTTTGGTGTCATTTTCTTCACACCTACTGATCAGTATGAAAAGCTGAAGACACGAGGTGAGTGGGCTCTACATGCTTCAGAACCGTTTCCTCTTTGAGAATTTACCCTGCAAATTCTCGCTGTTTCCTCCCTTCTATAAAGCAGCTGTCTTCCTTTCAGAAAGTGATCTGTTTCTTGGTTACTCTCTTCCCTGAGCCTTAGACTAGATTCTCCACTTAGTAAGCTGGGCACTTTGAGAGGCCTAACTTATCTGCAGCCCACAGCTCACAGATCATTGTACTTTGTTGTCAAATAGCATCAGATGTTTCCTTCTTGCTACATTATGTTCATTATTTTTACATGCAGAGGAGGGTAAATCTGAGTACTATTACTTGGTTGTGACTGTAAGCAAAAGTACTGTTAAATAAAAATATTATTGTACTGCTCTACTCCTGGGAATTTTGTATATGTTTGTGTTTGTGTGTATATACACATATGCATGTCATATGTCTGTGTGCATGTGTGTATACTATAATCACATGTATAAATTCTAAGTTTTGATAATTAAAAGTACTCTTAGCTTATATGAAATATTTATAAACACATATATATGAGTATATAAAGATAAAAATATACTAAACTTGAATGAGTTTAGGAAAAATTATAAAAGATTTGAAAAAATTGAAAATTCTGTTGTAAACTCATAGGCATGTAAAAAATATAAAATCAATGCAAATCGTTAGACTGATGATTAAAGCGCAATTTTATCTTTCTTAGAAATCCAATTAGTGTATTCAAGTTTTATATGTGGCTAGGTGGTTACATCTGATTCATGGTAGTCCTAAGTTTAAGTTGAAAAGTAACGTAAGTAAAAATGTAAAAATGTTTTGCTCATTTACAAAAATCTTTCCCAAGTTGTCATGCTAACACAAGAAATTACATTAAGTTATAATTCAGAATGTATATTTAAATATGAGTGTTTTTTCTAAACGGTAAGTTATAAATATTATCAGTCTTTAAAGATGAACAGCAGGAAGTTTGTACACTGATCAGTACTATATGAGGTTGTTGGACAATAGTTATGAGGTGAGGATAACTATGAAACTAGATTCTTAAAATTAGTTTTGTTTAATTAATTCTAATTTAAATGTTATAATTAATTATGATGTATATTTGGAACTAGTTGAGGGTTTGAATTTAATTTTACCTTAATTTTTTTTGGAAATTTCATGAGTTCTAAATATGCATTAAATATTTCCTATGAGAATTCTGTGCACAAACTCAGAAATTTACTATATATAAGGAAAGCTAGCTAGCTAGCTACATAGGTAGCTAGATATCCGATATTAAAGACCATATATTGAAGACTTATATGATGAAAAGCACTAAAATATCTCTTTAATATGTTTTATGTTTATCATATAACTGAAGTATAACTGAAAGATATTGTAGAAAATGATTTTGCTTTTTTAAAATATAGTTACTGTAAAATTTAAAATCATTTAGATGACTTTTTCTGTATTTCCTTTGGAATAGCACTAAGATAAATAATATGTCTTGATATGTGTACTCAATCTTGCATTTATTGAAAATTACTTTGGAAAGTCAACAATGTCCTATGATTGATAGATAAGAATAGAGAAGTGAGAATGGCATAGGTTCTTCAACATATACTGAAATTGCAAATCTGAAACCTGTCACTGAATTTTGCTACTTAAGCATGTATTTTAAAATGGTGCATTAATCATCATAAATCAAAGAATTAAATGAAAATGAGACAACCAGCCTGTCTTTTGGGAAAATAAAAGAGAGAGAGAGAGAGAGAAGGACCAACCAACTTATCATCAGAGAGCTGAAATTATTAACTAGGGGTTTAATGTTTAATTATGCATTTTGGCCCTAAATTCTTAAAGAATATGTCTAGTGATAATCAAAATTCCTTCCAGACTAATTTCATGAGTCTGAAAACAAATAAAGAAATATTTTTAAGTACTCTTGAGTGAAGAAATATTTTTAAATGCATGTTTGGGGAAGTAAGACTTAAAAGAAACAATTTGTGGATTGGTACATTAAATATAATGGCTACATGCTGAAACATAATAAAATAATCCTGAATTTAGGGATTGCTATTAGATATACACATGCTTAAATATGTTAAGGTAAAAGCTAATCTTTTCTAAAAAGTAGATAAGGAAGAAATCTACCTGTTTGGCCTCTCCAAAAATTCAGAGACGTAGTATAATGTACTATTATTTAGTACTATATGACAATTCTGGATTTCTTCTTGATTCCATAGCATGTTGAGGTTTAGATTGTTCAAGTATTGTTCATGTGCTGGTTCTTATACATAACAAGAAACAAACAACACAAATCATAAGAAAGTCTCACATATTACTTACATTCACATGCTGTGAGTGAGAATTCAATGTTAAAGTTGAATAGGAAGCTAGATTGGAAAAAAAAATCTTCCCAACTGGTACGGATGTGTCCTGAAAAAGTTATTGTGTCATTTAACAGCAGGGCATAATAAGGCTTGCAAGAAATGGAAAAACTAAATCAGAAATTAGTATAATCTAAGAATATAATTTTAAATTCCAGACATGGACAGTTGCACACTAATAAGTATATAAGAGTGTTAAGAGCCTTAGCAAATGATTCATTTTCAGATGTATGCTTAAAATATACCAAAATTTTAATAGCAAGTGAGGATTTGCTAGTAAACGATCTTTAATGTGCTGAAGTTAAAATTTCAATTTAATTATACTTTAAATTTTAATTTAATTATACTTTAAATTTTAATTTAATTATACTTTGCTTAAGCAAATTATAGTTGTAGAGAAGGTGAACATAAAAAGAATCTCAACATTGTGAAAACACTGATATTTTTCCTCTTCAAGCTATTTTCATCGTCATTTCTCATTTAAACTACATATATAAAAGTGTTTTGGAAGAAAGTGAGAATGAACTGTGTAGGACATTTTGCAAATTTTATTTCTGCTTGTGTCTTTTCAAAGTTGTTTGACTGGTGAAAGTTTATTCTCTCAGAATATCACTCTAATGTAAAAATTATGTTTCAGTTACATCATAGTTAAAGAAAGGCCCTACTGGGCATCAGTATCTCATGCTTATAATCCTCTCAATTCAGGAGGCTGAGATGTGAGAATCTTGGTTCAGAGCTAGACAGAGCAGACAAGTCCCCGAGACTCTTATCTCTAATTAAATAAGAAAAATCCAGAACTGCCTGCAGAGCTCTACTGGTAGAACTCCAGTCATGAGCAAAACAGCTGAACAAAAGCATGAGTCTGCATACAAGTACAAGAAAAAGAGAAAGATCTTTATTTTTAATCTTTTTATAGAGATTGTGTAAAGTGTATGCAAAAAAACCTAGAATATTTTAAACATTCAGTATGTTTGTGTGGAAGAATAAATGAAGATCATAAAGATGATATATTTTCATGTTGTCCCATAATGGGAATAAATATATTTTGCTTAAAGAACTTTAACAATGAGTACTTTCATGTAATCAAGTCATTTTTCTTTGTAGGCTACAATTAAGACTTTAAATTTTATGTTTGGAATTATGTGAATATTAATGATACTAAGAAAATCAATTATGGGTTAAAGTTTATATCTAACAAAAACAACTGTACTGTGTACTGACCTGACATGTATGTTCAAAAGTAGATTAAAGCCAGGTACTGGTGGCTCAACCCTGTAATCATAGCTACTCAAGACATTGAGATATGAGTGTTGAAGTTTGAAGCCAGCCTGAGCAAGAAAGTCAGTGATACAAGCCCTGAGTTCAAGTCCCAGGATGGACATAAAACAAAATAAAAAGAAATATAGATAAAAGTATTACAGTTAGCTGTATTAATGTTGCAAACAATAAATTGTTTAGTTTTGATAGATAGTGACAGATGACATGGAGATATATAGATTGAAAGTTATTAAGGATAGAAAACATGGATAGCTTGATGCTTATTGGACCTAAAGCATAAAAATAAAACTGAAATGTCATGTCATTGCTACTTCACCTTGATAATAGCTGGGTTTTTTTCTGTTATTTCATGGTTAGATTGTGATATAGTTTACTGGAAGAGCTCACAATGAATAAGGGAAAGATGTTAAAAGATAAAATCACTAGAATCATCTTAGACATGCTAAATTTAAGGCACTTTTACAGTGGGGAGTTAAACGTAAGTTTGAAAGATAGGAAAGAAGTATAACACAAATATTGACTTTAAGTTTCAGGGAGTATAGTGTTCAGTCTATCACCTAATCATTTATAATAGCATACTATTAATAAAGTCTAACTAGTTTCAGCCTGGTCAGTCTTCTTGTTCCCTTCTGCACTCTCTCTCACTCATCTGGGAAATCAACTTGGTTGAAATGTCCAAATGACTCATTCTAACAGTTGACAGCTTACTGTGGCTCCTGATCTTAAGTGCAGACAGGACTTTGTGTATAGATTTATATATGGGACCTACAAATGTTTGGATTCCTCAGAATATAACCATGGCTTTCTGAGAAGGAACATTCTAAAACCAAATTCTCCAAGAGAGAAAAGAAGTAGACACCAGAGTGTATTGGGTCAAGTTTTATCTAGCTTAATACTGGATGTTAGGTTTCCTGGAATTAGCATCATTTCAGTTTCATGCTTTTGGCAAGTCTTAGGACAAGTTCAGATTTAAAGGGAAGAACAATAAACCCCATTATCTTCAATATTCTATATAATTACACGAGAAAGGACTTGGTGACAGCTTACATACAGAAAAAAAAGAACTTGAGGACAAATTAGGAATATTACAGAAAATTGGCTACCATTTAAAAGAATGGAGAAATATGTTCTGCAATGAAATTATTAAAAATGTGTTGTTGCAAATCAAAGAAAGGTTGGACAAATGGGATTGCATGAAGCTGGAGAGCTTCTGCATGGCAAAGTACATAGCTAGCGAGATCAATAGAAAGCTCACAGATTGAGAGATCTTCAATACCATACAACAGACAAGGGTCTCATATCTAAAATATACTGGGAACTCAAAAAATTACCCCTCCCCCCAACAGCAAATCTTCAAAGAAACAACTGCCCAATAAATAGTGGGCTAAAGACTTAAAGAAAATCTTCTCTGAAGAAGAAAGAAGGATGGCCAATAGACACATGAAGAAATGCTCCACCTCTCTAGCCATATAAGAAATGCAAATCAAAACAACATTGAGATACCACCTCACCCCAGTTAGAATGGCTATAATCAAGAACTCTAACAACAACAGATGCTGGAGGGGATGTGGACAGAAGGGAACCTTACTTCATTGTTGGTGGGAGTGTAAACTTATACAACCACTTTGGAAAGCAGTATGGAAGTTCCTCAAAAGATTCCACATAGAGCTCCCCTATCACCCAGAAATCCCAATTTTGGGCATTTACCCAATGATCACAAAGAAGGCCATACTAAGGCTACCAGCACAACTATGTTTATTGCAGCATTATTTACCATATCTAAGATATAGAACCAATCCAGATGTCCCTCAGCAGATGAATGGATCAAGAAAATGTGGTATATATACACAATGGAATTCTATGCTTCTATCAGACAGAATGACATCGCTTCTTGTTAAGAAATGGAAAGACTTGGAAAAAATTTTATTAAGTGAAGCAAGGCAGGCCCAAAGAAACAATGGTCCCATGGTTTCCCTTATTTGCAATAACTAGTACACATGTAGGACAAGCAGAAAAGACCAAAAGCTATGTACATATGGCCATATAAAATGATAAGAGAAACGAACCTCAAGATAGGGACACAAATATCTTTTTTCTTTCTTGCTATTGTTTCTAGCATATTTATAATATACCATGTGATTTTTTTGTTTCTTTGTGTGTTCGTCCCTCACAGTATAGCCCCTGTTTTCACTGTATTTGATGTCCAGGCTCTGCATCTTGTATATTTGAGGAGGGGAAGGGAAAAAAACAAAATGCTTAAATAAGGATGTAGGTTGACCCATTGTAACAATGACATGTACAAGACACTTTGTTGAAAATGTACAGCTTCAACTGGGAAGGGAGTGGGATAGGGGAGGTGTAGTTGTGGAGGTGGGAGGGAAGGGATGGTAGGGGGAAAACAAAGGAGGCAACAATGCTCAATAGGAAATGTACTCATTACCGTGCTCATGTAACTGTAACCCCTCTGTACAGCATCTTTTTTAAAATAAAGGGCATACAAAAATGTGTTGTTGTTATGTAAAATCAGACAAAGTAGACCTGAATGTCAGGGGCATTGATAAGTATTCAAATGTTTTTTTTGTTTTTTTCCTTTCATGCAAGTGTTTCTAACATATTTATAAGATGATTTCTTTGTTGCTTTGTATGTTCCTCCCCCACAGTATAACCCATGCTTTCACTGTATTTGATGTTCCTATAATTTGTGGAGGGGAAGGGAAAAAACAAATCGTTTAACTAGGGATACAGGTGGACCCATTGCAACAATGAGATGTACAAGTCGTTATGTCAAAAAACGAACTTTACAACTTTGGTGAGGGGTGAGGGGAGGATCCGATGGAGAAGGGGGGTTATGGGAAGGGGTGGGAAGGGGAAACAAAGAGGAGGCAACAGTGCTTGATAAGAAATGTACTCGTTATCTTGCCCATTTAATTGTAACTCCTCTGTACGGTATTCTCACAATAAAAAAATAAATAAGTAAAATTAAAAAAAAGAATGTCTAATGATAATTCTGTATTCATTTTACACATAAGATATTCAATATATTTTCTTATTTGCTGAATCATATAGAAAATTATAATAGGTTGGGTATGGTGGTACAGGCCTTTCCTTTTAAATACTGAGGAAGAGATTTGGAGATTTATGGTATGAAGTCAGCCCAAGCAAAAGTGGAAGACTTCGAAGTGAAAAACAAAAACAAAAACAACTGAAAAACAAAATGAGCTAGGGGCATGGTTTAAGTGGTAGAGCACCTGCATGACAGTGGTGAAGTAAGCAGTTCAAATCTTAGTACAAGAACAACAAAGGAGAGGGTAACAATGCTTAACAAGAAATGTAGTCATTACCTTACTCATGTAACTGTAACCCCGTTGCATCTTTACAATAAAAAAACAAAAAAAAAATCTTAGTATTGCCAAAAATATGTCATACTTGATGCATTACTTTATATTAAAATTTTAATCATTTGTGCATTATTGATGATACAAAATGTAAGTCTCCTTACTCCTATTTCCTTCCAGGAAACAAGAAATGTTACTCCCTTTTCTTCCATTTCCTTGTATTTTATTGTTAAAATAAAATAAATTCTTGCTTTCTTTTCAAAAATAAAAATAAAAGAAAGCATAGGATAAAACAAACTTCACAACATTAAATTGATTGGAGTGGCTCTACAAAATTAATATCATATAAATGTTACTATTTTAAAATACTGCTTCATAGGATATACTGAAATGAAGTCTACTTATTTATTAATATTTATCTGTTAAACTATAGGTACATATATATAAAAATATCCAACCAAGAAAGACTCACAGGAAAGTATAAATAGCCCATAATTGAATGTTACCCAAGTGAAATCAACAATAGAATAAATACGTTATAATGAAGATCCACCCTGTTCCATGTAATCACCATTACGTTATGAACACTGACTAACTTTTGGTAATAGAAAAAAAATGGCAGTGCAGAACCACAGGCTTTCTTCCCAGTTATAGGATACGTGCAGTTTTGTTTTTGTTTTGTTTTTGTTTTTAATCTAACAGTTAGCTGTTTGCTAGTTTTGTGATAATGTATAGACTTTGTTTTTAGGAATTTTGCACCTCAATGAAAATAAACATTAATAATTCAATCTTGATTCTCTTACTCTTCCCAGGTAGAAATATTTACTTCTCTTCTTAAGTGTAACTCCTCTAAATTTAGAACATTAACAAAACAAAACAAAAAAACCTGTGGGAGATCCATTTGAACTCAACATTGTTAGTATTGTGCTCAACTTTGGTCCTAAGCTCCACCCAGACCTGGGCCCCGCCTGTTCCTGGAGTTCCTGTCATACAGCCGGCCCCTCCTTCTTTACGCCCAGACCCACCGGAACTCCCATCTACCTCATTTCCTATCCCCTCAGACCCTCCTGCTACCTGGATGGTGTCGGAGGCCAAGTGCTCCCCCTTGGGAGAAATATGGCTCCTTTAATAAACCTTATAATAATGTTTCTCCTGTGCCTGCCTGCTAGCCTCTGCGTGGTCCCCTGGGATGGATGTGTGGGATCCTCCTTCAGATATCCCAACAAATTGAAATAAAAATGAACTGATTCCTTGAACCTCAAATCAACATTTGCATAGGAAAATGCTCCGATTTTTAAGGTCTTGGTAATCTGAAAAGTGTTCAATCACAGGAACCATTTAAGGTACACAGGATATTGTTTCCCACACACATTCCCACAAAAAAAAAATATATTGGTGAACATGTTAGTTTATATAATTGTAATGAGAAAAATGTTAATATTCCTTTCTCTATATGAACATTTCATATCGGCCACATAGAATTATCAGTGCGAAATTAAAATCAGATACAGTAACATAAAATCAACATTTTATCAAGGTGTTTTATTAGCAAGAACTCATATTTCCTCATCTTCACATGTTTTGTAGCAGTGTTGATTATCTTTCTTTATGGCTACAAATCTTGTTAAAATAAACTTGTTAAAAGTGTCTCCTTATTTTCAATCTAATGCTGACACATATAGTTATAGGTAGATAAACACGAGATAGAATCATTGCATGGGAAAATAATTATTCAAATAAAATTTCTGGAAGAAGTACAAATTATCTTCTGTTACACAAATAAGGATAGAAAAACCTATACAAAGCCTATTATATTAAAGGGGTGAGGAAAAGAGGACCCTTGACAATTTTCATGTGTATATGTATTGCTTGATATTTTTGACAGAATATTGAGATATAATATAAAAACGTGACAGAAGATGCATAGTTTTTCTAAATTACATTTTATTGAAATATAAATAATTTATTGGAGACTAGAAGAAGGCTCTATCAAATAAGAAAATAATAAATTATTAAGAGCGATAAGGGAATAATAGCTATTGAAAGAAGGAAGAGTCCTTTCATGTAGTCTAAATATCTGCTCTATATTCTCTGAAGTTAGTTTTTAATTATTTTAACACTTAGATTTAGCTGAAGAGCTGTTTTATGAAAACATGTGATTTCCACTATATTTTGAGGAAAAGATTTTAATATTTCTTGCATTTTTTTTTTAAAACAAGTCCTATGGAAGATTCAATCACAGACTCCTTCTGCCTTTAAAATTTCTGGTATAGATATATAATTATATAGATATCATACATATATAGGGTCTAGCATAAATGAATATTCTAAATTTTAATTGAAGAACTTCTGATTATTCTACAGTTTTACCTAGTTAAACGATTACTAGGAGTCCCTTAAATATAAGTGTCCCATTGGGAAGTAACATTGGTTATACACTGAACTACTCTAGCTTATCTATGCAAAAGCAGAAGCAAGAATCATTGAAGTGTTTGTTTTCATCTACATTCTCTATTTTTCAACCTTTGCCTAAAGTTTTCCAACTTCACTAACTATCATGACTCTAAATGCAATATTGTTTTGTAGACATCATTTTAAACAATGTTAGACAATGTAAAACATGAAATTTGGACTTCAACTTTGTAAATAAAGAAACTGAAGATAACTTACTTATTGAGATTACATGTGACACAGAGACAACAAGGTCTGTTTGATTCCTGAGTCTATGTGTATTCTTTACTAACTTTCATGACTTTTAATTCTTTGGGGAGGGGGTAAAGAAGCCTCTCACCATGCTGCTAATTGGAAATAACAGTTGATTCCCCTCTGTGACTACTTGTACCCATTTCTGAGGAGAATCCTGGAAGTACCATTCAACTGAAAAAGTAGGTGAAACTAAGGTATATTCCAAAGATCAAATTTTTTAAAATATGTAATTAGGCCAGTCTCAGGAACAGTGAAGCAAGATGGTAAGTATGATAAGATCAAGAGAGAAATTCTTCAATTTCTTACTAGTGAATGACTTGGAAAAAGATTGACAATGAATAGAGATGACACAGTTAGCTTCATTCTAGAAGTTGATGAAAACATTATACTTATAAACTGCACATGCAATATGTTATGAAAATTTGATATAGACTCTAAAACACAGTAAGAAACTAAGTATTCCTCATAAGCATACACCCTTGTAAGATTTCAAATAAAATCAGTGTAAGTGGAGTTAATATTTCTAATAAGTTTAATCAAGGTCCATATTAGTTCTAGTCAAATGACAAAGTATATATATCATCAGAAATATCTCGCAAGTGTTTCAGTGCCTAGTGATGTCAAAACAATATAAATCTCCTTCAGCCAAAATATTTGACTTTTATGTTTCTACTTTTCTAATAAGGTATATTAAATGTGTTACCTAAGTAAATGAAGACACAATTTTATATAGTACAAATTGTTACAATGCCAATAGATAAATTATGAAGACTACTATATCATGCTAGTTGATATTAAAAGTACCAATATGTCAAAGTTTATATGTATTTATAGAGATGCTAATACTTTACATATTTGGTTTTGTTAAATCATACTATTTTTTATTCATTTTTATTTAAATTGAATATACTCATTTCTCTTTAAAATTCTTGTTACTTTTGTATGTGTGTGTGAAAATACCATACAGAGGGGTTACAATTACATGGACAAAATAATGAGTATATTTCTTATCAAGTATTGTTGCCTCCTCCTTTGTTTCCTCTTCCCATCCCTTCCCATCTCCTTCCCCTCCTCCCTGCCCCCCACCAAAGTTGTAAAGTTCATTTTTTGACATAACAATTTGGACACCTCATTGTTGCAATGGGTCCTATGTATTGGTAGGAACCAAAGCATTAGTTTTGTCTGTCTTAATGTATTAAAGTGGCAATTACAAGATACAGAATATGGCAGAAAATGCATCAGCTATATGTTGAATCAGTAATGAAAGAATGCATGATTCATATCAACCAAATATACCAAACACTCCTCACAGAATATTTAATTAGATTATTCAAACCATACTACCTTGAGGACAGATTTACAACTTCTATTAACCATTTATTGTTGTCTTAAAAACAGAAATTCTCTTAGTATTTTATTTTATGCTTTCAAAATATTTTTTTCCAAATAGCATTTGATTTTTTGCACCTGCAGGACAAGGTAGAGCTAAGTGCTACAGTGCTTACTTAGTGTGCCAAAGACCCTGAGTTCGATCTTCAGTATTATAAGAAAACAGTATTACATACTCTAGTTAAATGATTTGATATGCAACAACAGTTTCATTTTCTTTCTACTTGCAAATTTGGCATTCTAATTACACTGTAATAAAAAAATAATCCATTAATTTTACACTAAATGGTATTCAACAGGATGTCAGTCCTCAGGGAAACTATTACATGCCAATGAATACAGAGAAGGTTCAGAAATGTAGTGGTGCTGCACTGCTAATCTAAATACAAAGGGATCTTTGGAATTTTTAATGATATACAAGCAAATCTTTTCCATAAGAGAATATGGAAAAAAACTGAAGAGTATTAAGCTTATTCCTTGAGTGTTTTCAAACACCTCACTACTTCTTCCTGACTAGTGATGCAATTAAAGGAAGCAAATCTGTTCCTTAGAAAGATGTAGGTGTATTTGCCAGATTAGATGTGCTAATGTTAGAAGGTTCCAAGCTTATATACTGAAATGTGTTGTTTAAATAAAATCAGCTAATGCAGAAATTCAAGCAAGGGCATTGTGAGAGTTCAAATATTTAGAATAATTTCTATAATAACTTGCTCAGGGAGAAGTGATGTAGAAAGAAATCAAAGAAGAGCCTTTAGTAGCTTGCAAATATGCAATTATTACTATACAGTAAGCTTTCACACAACTCATTATTAGTAATGATTTATATTTACATAAACATTTTTCTTATTATAGATGAAAATATACTGGCCAATTAGAAGTTAGAAATAAGAACAAATATGAACTGTTGTCATCAAGGAATAAACTTTATAAAAGTAATGAATTACCATATCATGAAATACTTCAACAAAAGTTTACCTGATCACCCAAAACAAATATTTATAATTCTGGAAATTCTTTTTTTGTTGTTGTTGTTGTTGTTCATGGTGCTTGAACTCTGGGCCTGAGCACTGTCTAAAGCCCTACCACTTGAGCTACAGCACCACCTCTGTTTTTCTGGTGGTTTATTGGAGATAAGAGTTTCACGGACTTTCCTGCCTGGGCTGGCTTTGAACGGCCATCCTCAGATCTCCACCTCCTGAGTAGATAGGATTACAGGCGTGAGCCACTGGCATCCGGCTTATTCTGGAAATTCTTAAAAAAAAAATTAAAGCTTAAAATGAAAAAAGACAAAACCTATTTTAAGGCTTTAACATGACTGTCTGTGATATAATGATGGCATGTTTCAAGCTGTTCCTGAGGTTATAGAAAACAAAAACACCAAGAACAACAAAATGAGTTATAGAAATATACCTGAAAAGCTTCAAATAAACAATTGTGTTTTTTCACATTTTTGATCTACCAAAGTTTTGTCCTTTTTCTCAGCACACTTTATGGCTTATTGTATTTTACACTGAGTTTAAGTCCTTTGTTCCAGTGAATTTACACTTAAACTCATAAAAATACTTTGCAACTCACATTTTCTGACCCCATTAATCAACAAAATGCAAGCTAAAGAGAAGCTACTGGTCATCTCGGTAAGAAAATAAATGTGTAAGTTTTGACAAAGCATAAGATGCCAGAAGGAATTTTCCTTCAGAACTTCTATCATTTCTCAAATCCATTCAGAAAGGGTTCACCAAAACTTTGGAGGACACTGACAATCAGTGATGCACAAAGCAGACAGTAGGCTTTCATTCTTCTCAGAACCAATCAATGGTCTCCGGAACAAAAAACTCAGCAGTCTTGAGACAGAGAAAGGAAAAGGGGCTATTTAGTGTCCAAGAGGCATTTCAATAAGCCTAAGTGACAGATGAGGAATTTAAGCTGCTCAGTATAATTCTATAAATGAAGTGTGTGGAGAGATTTTCATTAAAATGACTCTCGCTTCACACAGGCTTATGAGTTTCCTGATGTTATTCTCTGACTCATTAAAGGACTTGTAAAGTGTAAAACTTCTCCAAACAGTTTTTCCACAATCACTCCCTATATGTTTATGTATATGTGAGATATGAATTTTACCAGGAAAACATCTTGAAGGAATATTTGAACTGAAGAGCATATTCATAACATGAATTAAACAAGAGTTCTGTTTGATCTTTCCTTGAGAGGAGTGCATTTACATTTTCAAATGTGATCATTTATTTAAGTGCCACAGTTTGAGTTAGACACTGCAGAAAAGTTCACTTACCAGGGAACAGATTTTGGCTATAAGTAAATAGACTCACAAATGGGTCTTGGGGCACATTTTATTATTCAGTGAAACTTTTAATTCTTTGTAATTGTTATAATTATTAAAGCATGATTTTGATGAACATCCCTGGGGCTTTAAGCAAAAATCAGTATTTACAAAGCCAAGATTCATGCCATTAAATTACTTTCGCTATTTTGAATGAACAACCATGATCAGATTCTTTCTTATTTATTTTTATTATGCTCAACACATTTTTTTTCCTTTGTAAGTGCATGTGTGCACACAAGCTAAAATAACAGGGAAATAAGTCTAATGACATATTAATGACTACATATTTAAATGACTAAATATTTAAATGTTAAGAAAAATATGAAGCCTTATTAAGAGAACCTTTAAAACAACAGATATAACACTGTTACTAGAAAATTTGTTTTTTTGTTGTGGTAAATTAATAGAGTTTGTTATTTTAGGTTAAAAAACTTAACTTATTACCCACTCATGGATAACTATTTTTATGTGAAAGAATTCTATGTAACTTTTTCAAAATTCAACTTAAATAATAGAAAAGTAAATGACACTGAAATTTCTATGACTTATCTTGGTGACTTTTACAAGCCAAAAGTTTTGTCCAGTGATTTATATTTAATAATTTAACATATTAATATTATTTTCTATGTGAATTGTTGAACATAAACATGAAGATTATTTAAATCAATATTTAATTTTTATTCACCTTGCCAGAAGTCAAAACATGCATTTAATTGCCTAATAAGAAAAAATGAAAATATCAACAAGAATGATAATGTAAAGAAATGTTTTATAACAAAAACATGTGCATGTATCTAATATTTTGGTCAACAAAATAAGAGTGATACCTCTTGATATACTAAGAATTATAGTACAATTTCCCTTCACTTTTCAACTACAATAGATGGGTCCACCTAAAAATGTGCATCTTCATTTGGATATTTTTTAAAATTATAAATATCAAGTGAACTTTAAGAATATTTTACAAAGTGAGTCTAACATTGGGTATAGAATGCATGTCTGGTAAATGATATCTTTTTATTTATTTTTTCTCTATTGACTATCAAAAAATTTGGAAAAAGCCATTATTAAGGCTAGATCAACTTATGAGCCATTGATAGATAATTAAGATGCTACTGTGACAAAAAATTCTTTGAACATGGCCAAGAAAACATTCTAATACTAATATTGAGAGGAAGTTAAAATTGATGATGCTCCTACAGTTCAAAATACAGAGTCTGTGTATGATGTTATCCATTAGGAAATTTACTCAATGCTATTGAATAATGGGAGCAAAGGGTGGAAACAAGGGTAATTGATGAGGTTAATCTAACTACATTATAATATATACATATGTAAATTTCCATGGTGAAACCACTTTGTACAATTAATACGTACTAAAAGTTTGACAGAATAACTACTACATTTGAATCAGCACTATTTTGGTGAGCCACTATTAATAAAAAAATGATTCAATTATATCTAGCATAACCAGCAGAGGTTTGTCAAATTGTTAAGTACATCTGAGGTAGAGAACCAAATACTTTTAAAAGGGTTGAAGAAAATGATAGGTTTAAAAACAAACACAAACATGGGGGAGGGGAGGGGAGAAAAGCTGTCCTTCTTGTCAAAATGAGTTGCTTAAAAATTCCTTCTTTGGTTAAGGGGCTTGGTCGTTATTGATCATTTTGTTAAGACAATATATGCAAGTAGTGAAAGTGAAAGAGGAACGGCTTTGGGATGAGGAATGATAGGACTTTTGAAATGGTAATTCCAAAATGAGATTAAATTAGGTACTCTTAGCAGGTGGCAAATGCCTGTAATCTTAGCTACTCAGGAGGCTGAGATCTGAGGATGGCCATTCAAAGCCAGCCCAGGCAAGAAAAGCTGTGAAACTCTTTACCTCCAATAAACCACCAGAAAACCGGAAGTGGCACTATGGCTCAAGTGGTACAGTGCTAACCTTGAGCTGAAGAGCTGAGGGACAGTGCTCACACCCACAGTTCAAGAACCATGACCTACACACACACAAAAAGATACACACTCTTCAGATCGTTCTAGAAAGTAGCCTAGCATGTGAGTAATTAAGACTGTTAATCTTATCTCAAAGTTTTTGTTTTGGGGTTTTTTGTTGTTTTTTTTTTTTTGTCGGTCTTGGGGCTTGATCTGGGCTTGGGCGCTGTTCCTCACCTCTTCAGCTCAAGGTGAGCACTCTACCACTTGAGCCACAGCTCCACTTCCGGTTTTCTAGTGGTTTATTGGACATAAGAGTCTCACGGACTTGCCTGCCCTGGCTGGCTTTGAACCGCGATCCTCAGATCTCAGCCTCCTGAGTAGCTAGGATAACAGCTGTGAGCCACCGCCGCCAGGCTCTATCTCAAAGTTTTCTAATATTCGCCTTATGTAAAAATGTCTTCCTTTTCAAACTAGCCTAGGGAACTACGATAATGAGATAATGAAACCTGAGCTCAGTCAATTCCAACAGAAGACCAGGACCAGCTGCAAAAGGGATAAAAAGGGAGCAGCAGGGCTGGGAAGGTGGCTCAGTGGTAGAGCGCTTGCTTTGCATGCATGAGGCCCTGGGCTCAATTCCTCAGCACCACATAAGCAAAAAAAAAGCCGGAAGTGGTGCTGTGGCTCAAGTGCTAGAGGACTAGCCTTGAGCTAAGGAGTTGAGGAACAGCGCCCAGACCCAGAGTTCAGGCCCCACGAATGACAGGAAAAAAAAAAGGAGCAGCAGCCTGCGTATTTGTCAAATGTTTAGCTGATGGCACACCCTTATGCAAAGTAAACTTTGTCTCCCCCACCAACCCCCCACCGCAAAATGAAAAAACAAAAATAGTGGCAGGCACTGCTTTGAGGAGAGGATAGTATCATTGTGAAGAAGTGGGGCCAATGGAGATGGTGAATGAGGATGAATACATGTCCACAAACGGAACTATGAAAGCTGTTAAAATGATAAGAATCGGGGAAGGGTGAAGAGGGAGAAAGACAGAGGGGATAAGTTTGATTCAGGTACATTGTACACATAGATAGATGTCATAATAAAAATAATGCAAGTTCTCCTAGTAAAATTGTATGCTAATAATATCTTGCCCCAAACATACTATCAATCCATCATTCTGGATGCTCCTCTTTCTTCTTCAGAGAAAGTTATCAATTTAGACCAGCAACTACCAGACTACACACAGAACCTACCAGAAATAAGTGTGTACCTGGTGCTTTGTGACAAGTGTATCCTTTAACTTACACAGGGGGAGTGGTAATGGTTTGCCCCTATAAAGTAAAATCCGTTGACTGCAATGGTTCACATGCTGAGCTCTGCATTATGGGAAATGCAGCTTAAGGAAACTTTAGTTCCACACAGAAAACTTAATGTAACTATGTGCGTGGTGAGAGCTGACACAAGAACAAGGACTTCTGGGAATTTAAAATTAAACTAGATTTCCTTGCAACATTCATTTTCATCTTCTTTTTGCACTTTACCTTTTATAATTTTTCCCCCTACCCACCTGTTTTTTTTTTGCTTTCAGCACCAATATTTTAAGTAAGGACACAATCATAATTGAAGAATATTGTTGCTGTTCTGTTATTTCTTTTCCTATTATGTGCCATACTTCACCACGCCAATCTCATTCTGCCCCCATTACAAACATCTGTTCATTTGTATGTATGACTTGATTTAAATTGTCCCAATTTGGAAGACACATTATACAGAAAGTCTATCCCTCAACAATAGCATATAATTCAAATGCAGGGGAAACCCTCAATGTAAAACCTTTTTTTTTTTCCTCTGAGTGTTTGTGTAGGTTAAAATGGAGGGAAAAATATTCCTTAAATTATTGGGCTGAAATTATCTCTGTAAGCTCATCTGCAATTTTCTCTGATTAGGTAGAATTATTTCTATCGCATTCAGTTCAGTTACAGGCAAATTTAATTTGTGAACACTGGAATGCATGAGGTACTAACTTCCACTGCTTTATGAATGAACAGTATATTTATAGTGAATAGAATTGACTATGCCCATAAAACTGCAGTATACGGTTATCTGTTGGTAGCTAAATTATCTTATTCTAGGTAGACATCTAAGTTTATTTTGCCCTTTCAAAATAAAATCACACAATTCTACTCACATCAAAATTTTTATCAAATTTTTTTAAGTATGTACTGCTCTATGGAAGAAAACATAAAGAAAACCACCACAGAAAATGTTTATGACCAGATAGGTTATTAGAAAATATTTCCCAAAACCAGTCCAAATCTCAAACACTCTTGAAGCGTTCAGAGAAACACCCTGTGATGTTGAGTTATCTTCTTGAGGTGCTTCATGCTTGAAAAGTTGTCGACCTATGTTTTACACATAATTACACTACAATAATCTTGTTGTAAATTATTTTGGAACTCAAAAAGTATATGCAACACCAATGCTATTAATTCTGCTCCCCCAGTTACTTTTAGATAAAGAAAAAAACCATGCCAACATAAAAGACATATTTTTACAGGAGATCACTGGACTTTACTTTTTATTCTAAACAAATATGCAAACTATTGGCCAGTCAGCCCAGAGGTCCTGAGTCTGATCCCAGAGCTGTGATTAATTTCTTTGGATATAATGAATATGTCATCTGAGTTCTGTCTGCTTGTATCTTCTTATCAGTAATAAGACAAATACTGACCTTAGAAGGGTAAAATAACAAGCATTTTTAATTTTTTTATTGTGAAAATACCGTACAGAGTGGTTACAATTACATGAGCAAGGTAATGAGTACATTTCTTATCAAGCTTTGTTGCCTATTCCTTTGTTTCCCCTTCTCATCCCTTCCCATCTTCCCCCTCTCCTTCGTCTCCTCCTTGCCCTGCGCGGGGGCCCAAAGTTGTAAAGTTCGTTTTTCGACTTAACAACTTGTACATCTCATTGTTGCCCTGGGTCCACCTGTATCCCTATTTAAACAATTTGTTTTTTCCCTTCCCCTCCACAAATTATACCATCATCAAAACAGTGCCAAAACAGTGCAGGGTTTATGCTGTGGGGGAGGCGAAATGAACCCCGAGATAAGGACTCAATTTTTTTTTTAAAGTTCTTGCTATTGTTTCTAACATATTTATAACAAGCATTGTTTGGGGGGGGGGGGGAGGTCCGGTCTGAACTCTGGGTCTGGGTGCTGTCCCTCAGCTCTTCAGCTCAAGGCTAGCGCTCCACCACTTGAGCCACAGCACCACTTCTGGCTTTTTTTCTTTTTTGCTTATGTGGTGCTGAGGAATCGAACCGAGGGCCTCATGCATGCAAGGCAAGCGCTCTACCACTGAGCCACCTTCCCAGCCCTGATAACAAGCATTTTTAACATAAGAAATGTATGTTTAAACTATGTGGGCAAGTTGCCGATTTTCCTGATAAGAAATAAATATATTTGGCGTATTGATCATTTTTAAGTTATCTATTGTAGTTATCACAAAGAACAAGATATATTTGTGGGCTAAAGAAGAACTGAAATATTTTCTTCCAGAGTTTGTTGGCTTGCAACACACAGCAATGAAACTTTTGACTCTGACATTGTTAGACTGGTATTTGTAAGATTTGCATTCCACAAAATAAATTGCTGCTATCATTCTCAAATGACTGCCTTAAATTGGAAAATTTTGTGAATGTAATGAAGAGCAGAAGCTCTAGTGGTTTACTCTATTTAAATACAAAACAAATAATTCTAACAAAGTTAATATAAGCAGTAAAAGAAAACAACAGAAACCACTCTCCAAGACATTAATTGCATAGGGGACCTCAAAATTCATTAGGCTATACCACTCTGTCTCATTAAAGGGTAGTGGTCCTTTAGAATTGTATCTTATCCAATATCTTTTACAATAACCCCTCTTAGGGATCATGAGAATTGGAGACATTTCTCCAGTGACATTCACTCTTTTATAGCTGAGAGCCAAAGTGAATTAATTTTTCCCACACAAAGAAAATATCAAATTTCGAAGAATACAAGCTTAGTGTTTATATATAGTCATAGAAAACACTCTGAGTTAAAGATGTTTGCTATGTTTAAATAATCTCTTACTTAGATGAAAAACTTAACCCTTAAAGTGTCATGTTTGAGATGTTATGTCCATTTTGTAAAGAATATTTCAATCTTTTTATCTCAATCTTACATTTTCTCAATGCCATACATTTCTTCACAATTTAAACCTCAATAATTAAATGCAGTGAATTAAGACTTGAATGGCTATACATGTGTGTGTGGGGGGATGTAGGCAAATTGACTAAGGTAGATATGTTATAAAGATTACATTTTTGGATCTTCATAGTTTAGTTATTTTGAGGTGATATTATGCATACATGAATAGAAGATATTTTATTAACATTTATACTTCATGTGAGCACAAATAACAAAGATGATCTGTAAGGCTGATATACTGTTTTATTGACTGTTTTTATCCGTAGTGCCAGCTATTCATGATATTGCTAAGGAACTATGATATTTTTGTTGAATGAATTATTCATCTTGGATTATGCATATCAGTTAATATTGAAAGGTTTAAACTACATATGAATACAATATGGGGGTCTATAAAATAGAGGAAGAGCCACAATGATAATTCAGAAGCCTAGAATATATTAAAAAATTCATATTTAGGAATAATTTCAAATTCAACTGAAATTAAACTTACAGTATGGAAGGTGGTTGCTTTTTAAAGAACAGAGAAACTCTGAAACATATAGGTCATAAACTTTTAAATCCTAAACCTGAATTCACTATCTACTAACTATATGACTTCAGGAAAGGCTTTGAATTTTGTCTTTTAGTCAGTTGTTGAATAATAACACTTTTGAACTTTATGTAGTTGTTATAATTCGGAGAAAATGTTTGTAAAACTCAATTAAGTCTATAGCATGTATAATAAGTACTGACCTAGGATTTCACACTCAGTATTCACTATTTGGTTGTAGATAAGGATTCCAACCATAGTGGAAAAGACACTGAGATACTGGGAGCATTTTGGGGGTATAGAATGTTATAAAATTTAAAAGTATTACAATGTTTTTAAAAAATACTTGGTCTGTATAACAAATATTGTGTTCCTCAGTTACAGAAATGCCATAAAACTTTTTAAAGTCAACAAGTAGTTACTAAAATTAAATATTGTGTTTTGGTTTCCCTTATTTGTAATAATAGTTATACGTCTAGGACAATCTTATGCAGATGAGCAGAATAGTTCAGTAGGTATGTACATATGACCATATATGATGGTACTAAATGAAATGAACTCCAAAGACATGGGAACAAGAGGTTTTCCTTTGCTGTTTTTGTTTTTAATGTTTAGTGTCACTGTTTTTGATTTTGATACCCTGGGTATTGTATGTAAGTTTATCTGAATTAAGGAAGGGAAGAGGAATGAAAAATGGTGAGACAATGGACAAAGGGGAACCAATGCAATGATACTCACAAGACAATATGTTGGAAATGATCTGTACAACTTGGCGGGGGGTGGGGGGGAAGGGGATGGTGGAAATGGGGGAGGGAAAGAAGGAGAAAAAGAAAAATGAGGAGTGCACAAGTTCAACAAGAAATGTACTCACTACCTTACTATGTAACTGTAATCTCAATGTAAATCACCTTGACAATAAAATTAAAATAAAATAAACAAAATGATATCGATTTAATATTAAATGATTGATTAGTTAAAAATAAGTTCACTTCAGTTTACACTTTCTGAAAATAAAATATATTCTTTATTCTGAATGCTACTGAGTATCTAAAATCCTCTTAGTAAGTCTACTATTAAATACATATTGTGGTACTGTAATTCTGACATACTTTTATTAACAAGCATAGATTTATTCTATTGGTCCTCAGGTCTGTTCTTATGCCAGTACCACCAACCTGTTTTGATGACTATGGCTTTGTAATAGAGGTTGAAGTTTCATATTCCTCCAGCACTGTTCTTTCTGCTAAGGATTGTTTTTGCTATTTGCAGTCCTTTATTGTTCCATATGAATTTTTGGATTGCTTCTTCTATTTTATTGAAGAATGACATTGGGCTATTGATAGGTATTGAATTGAATTTGTAGATAGCCTTTGGCACTGTTACCATTTTCATGATGTTAATCCTCCCAATCCAGGAGCACGGGAGGTTTATCTACTTCCTTAGTTCTGTTTTAATTTCCTTTTTCAGGTTTTTTAAGTTTTCTTCATAGAGGTCCTTCACTTCTTTGGTTAAATTAATTCCTAGGTATTTTTTTTAGGGGGGGGTTATTACAAAAGGAGTTGCTTTCTGATTTCAGCTGTGCTCTTCTCATTATTGGCATACAGAAAAGCCATTGATTTTTGAGGATTAATTTTATACTCTGCTAATTTGTCAAAGTTTCAGATCAGCTCGAGTAACTTGGGAATGGAGTCCATAAGGTTCTCTAAATATAAGATCATGTCATCTGTAAAGAGGAGAGTTTTACTTCATCTTTCCCTATTTGGCTATTTGAATGGCTCAAGAAAATGTGATTTTATACATATATATATATAAATGTATTTATTTATATATATTTAAATATAAATATATTTATATATATGATGAATTCTATGCTTCCATCAGAAAGAATGACAGTGCTTCATTTATAAGGAAATGGAAAGACTTGGGAAAAAAAAAACATATTAAGTGAAGTAAACCAGACCCAAAGAAACATAGGTCATATGGTTTCTCTTATTCATAATAATTAGTATACATATAGGATTATCATAGCAGATGAGCAAAATAGCTTAATAGCTATGCACATATGACCGTATAAGATGATGTTAAATGAAATGAACTCCAAGACAGGGACAAAAGTGGTTGTTCCTTTGTTGTTGTTGGTTTTGTTGTTTTTAATGTACTATGTGATTTTTTGTTTCTTTTGTATGTTCCTCCTTTAGTGATATATCCCCTGTTGTTACTGTATTTGATTTTGTGCCCTAGTATTGTGTGTGTGTGTGTGTATATATATATATATATATATATATATATACATATATATATATATATATGTATTTGAATTAGGAGACAAAGGACAAGGGGGACAGTGATATACAGAAGACAATATGTTGGAAATGATCTGTACAACGTTGGGGTGAGGGTGGAAGGGAAGTACTAAATAAATGAGGGAAAGGGTAACAAGTTTGACAAGAAATGTACTTATTACCTTATTAATGTAACTTTAACCCCTCTCTACATCAACTTTGACAATGAAAATATATTATTTAAATTCATAGTTGTTACATATTTGTCATAAGGTAAAAATCAATGCTAAATGTAAAAATTAGTTTATTTTAGCTGACTCACTTTCTCAAAAAATATTATAGTCCTTGGTTGATAAAGATTATATTCTACCAAATAAGTATATGAGAAATCATAACTTATAATTAATTATTAACTTATTAGTATATTAAGATAAGCTCTTCTTAAAGAATGTTAAGTGAGTACTTCTTGTATCATTGCACACTTATTACAACATTTATTTCCCTGGTATACATTTAGAAATACTTAATATTTAAGCCATGTGGTTGACTTTTGACACCATACTAAATTTCCAACCTAGATTTCGTTGTCAGAGGCATTGAATTTCCAGTGGATTTCCAACTGAATTTCCAAGTTTTCTTATGGAAAATTTCCAATTTTCCTATGACCAGTACCTATCCCCAGAGCTCCAGTTAAATACCAAAACTGGATTGTCCACTTTAAATATCACATAACACAAGGTTTGTTTTGTATATCTCATATTTTAATAAAGATTGTGCTTTACAATTTTATTATTTTTTTCAGGGTTTGTTTGACACACATGAAGTAAGAACTCTATCCTGGATTTACATCCCCAAGCCCACCAATATTATATTAATAATTATCCATACATTTGATAATAATTCTTTTTTTAAAGCATAGAGTTCTACTTGATTGAGAGATGGAGATATGATATAAGAAACACATCATCTGCTGATACAGCCACGTGAGTTGGGACCTCAATTGTATGTGACCCATTTTTCAATGAAAAAATTTTGTGGGGTGTATTATTATAATTATTAGTATTGCTTCAGACTTGGTTTAAAGTAGTTCTGCAAAGTGAAAAAACAGGAGCTATTTAATGTTGGTTGAAACATTAATTATTTACCTATTTACTTACAAATATTTATACTCCAGATTTAGGAAGGTAGATCTTATGATATTGTTAAGGTAAGAGTGAATTGATAATTTCCTTTAAAGAAAAGAAACTAGAAATGTCACAATATTAAAAACTTTTCAATTCTACTCTAGGAATCTGCTATATTATAAGTAATTGGAAGTTAAAATAAATATATATCTTAGTGTACTAACTAATGCAAGGTCAGAAATACCTAAATACCCAACAAAAATGAATAATTGTGTGGGTTATAACATAGTCACATTGTGAAATATATTTTATTGTGAAAAGTGTGTTTTAATATTATTTTATAAGATGTTGAAGTGTTGAAGAATGAATTGGAGAGCAGCCCAAGATTTTGTAAATAATTTTGGGATTCTTTTCACAGTAGCAACAATTGCCATTGTAAAAAGAATATTTTCACCAAAGGAAGAGCTAAGAATTTTTCCAAACTGAGAATCCAAGAACCATAGGAAGAACCTAGTTTTCGCAGCCCCCAAGAAGGCGGATAACATGGCAGGAACTCCCAAATACCTCTCAGTCCTATCTCTTAATGTTAACGGACTGAACTCTCCAATTAAGCGACATAGACTGTCTAGTTGGATTAAAAAACAAGACCCTTCTATCTGCTGCCTGCAGGAGTCACATCTTGCCCGTAAAAACAAACACATTTTCAATGTCAAAGGCTGGAACAAAATCTACCAAGCAAACGGCCCCCATAAACAGGCGGGAGTTGCAATCTTAATATCAGATAAAATAGACTTCAAATTAAAATTCGTGAGAAGAGATAAAGAAGGTCGCTACATACTAATTAAAGGATCTCTCCTTCAGGAGGATATTACAATTCTAAATATCTATTCGCCAAACAATGGAGCACCCAAATTTATCAAAGAAACACTACTTTCCCTCAAATCCCATATAGATCCAAAGACATTAATTGTTGGGGATTTTAACACACCACTCTCCCCACTAGATAGATCAACTCGGCAAAAACTCAACAGAGAAACCGCAGATCTAAACAGCTGCATAGATCAACTAGACTTAACAGACATCTACCGAACATTTCACCCAGCAGCATCAGAATACATGTTTTTCTCAACAGCACATGGAACGTTTTCTAAAATAGACCACATTTTAGGCCACAAAGCAAACTTGTCTAAATTCAGAAACATTGAAGTTATACCTTGCATTCTCTCTGACCACAAGGGAATAAAATTAGAACTCAACACCAAAAGCCACCAAAGAAAGTCCAGTATCACATGGAGGCTGAACAACACACTGCTGAATCAAGAGTGGGTCATGGAAGAGATTAGAAAGGAAATTCAAATGTTCATGCTATTCAACAAAAATGAACACACAAATTACCAGCTCCTCTGGGACACAGCAAAGGCAGTACTCAGAGGCAAGTTTATAGCTCTGAGCTCCTACATCAACAAATTGGAGAAATCTGAAACTATCAATTTAATGACACATCTAAACCTCCTTGAAAAAGAGCAGCAAGATAAACCCCAATCCAGTAGACGGAAAGAAATAATCAAAATTAAATCAGAATTAAATGAATTAGAATCCAAAAAAACTATAGAAAGAATCAACAAAACAAAGAGTTGGTTCTTCGAAAAACTTAACAAAATTGACAGACCCTTAGCAAATCTTATCAGAAAAAGAAGAGAACACACCCAAATTAATAAACTCAGAGATGAGAATGGAAACATCACCACGGAAACAACCAAGATTCAGAACATTATAAGGGAATACTTCTCAAAAGTGTATGCTAATAAGTTTGAGAACTTGACAGAAATGGACCTTTTCCTAGCAAATATTGACATGCCAAAACTAAACCAAGATGAGTTAAACCAGCTTAACAGGCCCATATCAAGCATTGAAATAGAAACAACAATAAGAGACCTCCCAGCTAAGAAAAGTCCAGGACCAGATGGTTTTACAGCGGAATTTTACAAGGCCTTCAAAGCAGAGCTCACACCAATACTCCTCCAACTCTTCAATGAAATTGAAAGAGAAAGCTCACTACCGAACACATTCTATGAAGCCATCATAACCCTCATCCCAAAACCAGGCAGGGACTCATCAAAGAAAGAGAACTATAGACCCATTTCTTTGATGAACATTGATGCAAAACTTCTCAACAAAATTTTGGCCAATCGACTTCAACAATTCATCCAAAAAATCATACACCACGATCAAACAGGATTCATTTCAGGGATGCAAAGCTGGTTCAATATACGCAAATCAATTAATATTATTCATCACATCAACAGGAGCAAGAATAAGAACCACATGGTTATCTCAATAGATGCAGAAAAAGCATTCGACAAGATCCAACACCCCTTTATGATGAAGGTTTTGGAAAAATTAGGAATCCATGGAACATTCCTCAATACGATAAAGGCTGTATATGACAAACCTACAGCCAGCATTATACTCAATGGTGAAAAACTAAAGCCATTTCCTCTTAACTCAGGAACAAGACAAGGATGCCCACTCTCTCCACTTCTCTTCAATCTAGTATTAGAATGCCTAGCTACAGCAAATTATAAAAATTCTTAACTCAACACCGTTCACATTTCCCCACAAAATATTTTCAGTACTGTTACATTGTATTCTGTATATACCCAATGTTTCAATAAATTATGCAGAATATTGGAAAGTATAAATTTTATTTTATTTTTTGTGGTTGGTATGTCTTAGATGAATTTACCTCAATAATTTCATCATTGCCTATACCCCAGTTTCTGTGATATATGACAAAGATATCAATGATGAATCACTTTCCAGGGATGTTTCTGAGTATTACTTAATGTTTGTGAAGCCTCTGCAGAGAGCTGGGGTGAATAATGAAATAAATTCTCAATGTTGTATTATCACTTTTGTTTTTCTCATTACTATCTGAGGCCAACTGAAGGCAGTTCAGCTGCTAGAATGAGGGGCTTCAATTTTAATTTTGCCGAAGAAACTGAGTGTTCTTGAATATCTGAGGTTCACATGGACACATTTTCAACACTGATTCTATGGAATCAGGTATGTGAATCATGATGGCTGGTACCACCAAGGAATTTGTATCTAATTTTAGACCTGCTGTTTAAATTCATAATTCAGCTCACATTTTAAACCTATTACAGAAAGTAGCACCTAAGTGACACACTTAACATTTATTTAAGCTTTTAATTGAGACAATTTTACTTTAGAATAAATCACATGAAAACCATATTTATGGGGCTTGGGGAACCAAAAGGTGATTAGAATTCTAGACAGCTCCTGTGTTTTTAATCTTTCCTTGTATGATGTTTCATGGCCAAGAAATGCACAAATGTATACAAAACTGTTAAAGTTTTTCTTGCCTTATTAATTCCAGATTATATATTGCAAGTGCTCACTATGCTGCAGTGGTGCTGGATATGTGGTAGAATACAAAGGCCATGGAAATTCTGTCATCTTGAGTGCTCAATCTAGATAGCGCTGTAAGATCCAGGAAGACTTAGAGGTAAATATATGTATTCCTTGGACCTGTTACATGGTCAATAGTGACTCATGAAAGCTTAGTAACAGAAAGAATGAATAAGGAACTCAAATACACCAGAGAGAGTAGGTACCACTGTAAGGTTTTAGGCAAGAAAAGGAACACGTAGAGAGGAATAAAAAAATTGACAGGAAAGTTTATTGGGGTACACCCCTGGGTGAACTCCCTGGTTGGGATCAGAGAGGTCTAGCCCAGTTTGTTTAAGCCGGGTAAAAGCGGAACTTATAGTGAGTGGGCCTTGTAGCATGTACCTTGTTTTGCCAATTTGAACGGTTTTAGGACAGTGCACTCGAAGAATGGTTGACTCAGATGGTGTTTTTGATAGGGACTGGTCTTTCTCAGTCTTTTTCCCCAATGGCCTGGTATTTTTCCCCACTGCTTACTTCCTCCAGCAGCCTGACAACTACTATGACTTTTATTTGCATTAAACATTTTATTTTGGTTGCTAACTGGCCATGGACCATTACTAAACTGTCCGAATTACTAAAATGTCTGAATTAAAAGAATATTTAACATCTTGTAAAAAAGTAATTTTTTCCCAGGAACTGGTGGCTCACAATTATAATCCTAGCTATTCAGGAAGCTTCCATATGAGGATCATGAGCACTGAAAGTGGAGCTTTGGGTCAAGGATTTGCACCCTAGACCTGAGCAAAAAATGTGCAGGGACAGGGCCCAATCCCTGAGCTCAAGCCCCGGCACTGAACATAGAGTCTCACACACACACACACACACACACACGCACACACACACATACACACATACAGAGTAATATTTTTATTTTATTCATAAGCTTGAGATGCCTCCAATAATGGAACATACAGATAATGAATACAAACTGATTAGAATGCTTGAAATTTTCTCATAATTGGGCAAATTAATTTCCACGAGTAATAAGAGAACTAGGAGAAATAAAATAGAATCAGATCATATTAAATTGATTCAGAGTATACATAATGGTCAAGAATGCTTGCAACTTAAATTCTTCTCTTTTTTAATTTTAATTTTTATTTATTTTTATTGTGAAAATACTGTACAGAGGGGTTACAATTACATGGGCAAGATGAGTACATTTCTTATCAAGCATTATTGCCTCCTCCTTTGTTTACCCTTCCCCCTCCCTAAAGTTGTAAAGTTCATTTTTCGACATAACGACTTGTACATCTCATTGTTGTAATGGGTCCACCTGTATCCCTAGTTAAACGATTTGTTTTTGCCCTCTCCCTCCACAAAGTATATCAACATCAAATAAAGTGAAAGCAAGGGTTATTCCGTGGGGGAAGGGCATACAAAGCAACAAAGAAATCACCTTAGAAATATGTTAGAAACAATTGCAAGAAAGAAAAAAAATTGAATACTTATCTTGGGTTCATTTCACCTAACATCAACTTATCTGACCCTCTCTGCTTGTCTCAGACATATACTAGTTATTGCAAATAAGGGAAACCATGGGACCTATGTTTCTTTGGGCCTGGCTTACTTCACTTAATATAAATTTTTCCAAGTCTCTCCATTTCCTAACAAATGGAGCAATGTCATTCTTTCTGATGGAGGCATAGAATTCCATTGTGTATATATACCACATTTTCTTGATCCATTCATCTACTGAGGGGCATCTGGGTTGGTTCCAGATCTTAGCTATGGTAAATAATGCTGCAATCAACATAGTGTGCTGGTAGGTTTAGTATGGTCTTGTTTGTGATCATTTGGGTAAATGCCCAAAAGTGGAATTGCTGCGTGATAGGGGAGCTCTATGTGGAGTTTTTTGAGGAACCTCCATATTACTTTCCAAACACTGTTGAATCACCAGTGGGTCATGGAAGAGATTAGAAACAAAATTCAAATGTTCATGATATTCAAAAAAAATGAGCACACAGATTACCAGCTCCTCTGGGACACAGCAAATGCAGTACTCAGAAGCAAGTTTATAGCTCTGAGTTTCTACATCAACAAATTGGAGAGATCTAAAACCAACAATTTAATGTGACATCTGAACCTCCTTGAAAAAGAGCAGCATGATAAACACCAATCCAGTAGATGGAAAGAAATAATTAAAATTAAATCAGAATTAAACAAATTAGAATCCAAAAAAAAACCATAGAAAGACTCAACAAAATAAAGAGTTGGTTCTTCAAAAAAATTAACAAAATTGACAGACCCTTAGCAAATCTTATCAGAAAATTCTTCTCTTTTAAACATATTTTTATAATTGTTTTGACTTTAAGAGACATTAATTCAAATTTATCTTAGAAAGTAAATGATAAAAAAACTTTAATAAAGTAAACATTTATAATGTATTTAAAAGCAAGGGAATATTTTTTCCTACTAAGCAATATGTACTATAGGAAATACTGATACAGCAATTTAGTAACTACTTTTAAAATGGCAATAAGAAAGATTTATATAGTTAATTTTAGTTGAAGGAGAAATAGATCTGGGTGTGGTTGTCCATAATATTATTGATCTATTTTGTTGTGCCTCACCTTGATAGATCTGATATTTTTTATCAGTCCTTTCCTTCTGTAATACCTGGACAAGCTTTTCTTGACAATCACCAAATGTGCTTTCCACCTATGCAAACTATGTCGCCTTGAACCCAGAAAAAAACAAAACAATACAAAGCAAACAATCAACCAAAACTAAATATTTCTTTCTCATCTGGAATGTCTGTAACCAGGCTCCATTCACACTAAAAGCCAGGCTATATCTCTACCCTTTTCAAGTTTAGTTACTGATTGGTAACTCTTGGGGTCTGAGATTCAGTACATCACTTTTAAAATGTAAAAAGTGAGGTAAGATCCTACTTGATTAACAAAGATGGTATGTGAAGTACTACTTAAAAGGGCAATCATAAAATGAAAGACTAGCTGGGCCCATGGCTAGCTCATGCCTGTTATCCCAGCTACTCAGGAGGCTGAGATCTGAAGATCATGGTTCAAAGCCAGTCCAGGCAGGAAAGTCGTGAAACTCTTATCTCCAGTAAACAACTAGAAAACCGGAGCTGTGGCTCAAGTGGTAGAGTATTACTACCCTTGAGCTGAAGAGCTGAGGGACAGCACTCTGGCCCATGACCAACGAAAAGAAGGAAAGAAAGAAAGAAAGAAAGAAAGAAAGAAAGAAAGAAAGAAAGAAAGAAAGAAAGAAAGAAAGAAAGAAAGAAAGAAAGAAAGAAAGAAAGAAAGAAAGAGAGAGAGGGAGGGAGGGAGGGAGGAAGGAAGGAAGGAACGAAGGAAGAAAGGAACGAAGGAAGGAAGGCAGGTGAGAGAGAAAGAAAGAAAGGAAAGAAAGAAAGAAAGAAAGAGAGAGAAAGAAAGAAAGAAAGAGAGAAAGAAAGAAAAGAAAGGAAGAGAAAGAGAGAAAGAAAGAAAAAGAGAAAGAGAGAGAAAGAAAGAAAAAGAAAGAGAGAGGAAGGAAGGAAGGAAGACAGAAAGAAAGAAAGAAAGAAAGAAAGAAAGAAAGAAAGAAAGAAAGAAAGAAAGAAAGAAAGAAAGAAAGAAGGAAGGAAGGAAGGAAAGAAAGAAAGAAAGAAAGAAAAAGACATAAGACACAGAAATAGGGGAAGCAAAAACCAACCCAAAGAACCCACCACCGGAAACACATGTATAAGTAACATTATCAAAACTTGAATGGGACAGGCTGGAGGTCAAATTGAGAAATAAATATGAAAATATATCTTTTTAAATACTGAATTTTATAAATGTACAAAAATAGATTTACATTCATTTGTCAAAATTTAATAATGTGTTAATAGTTTAATAAACTTATATTCCTTGTAGGTGACAATGGTAGGCATTTACCAAGCTTTTTTTTTTCTTTTCCTCCTTCCAGTCTCAAAACTAAACTATATTTCTCAAGTCTCCTTGCAAGTTGGCATTGCTATATGATGGAATTATTAAAGGTAGACAATCTGTGTGACATTGTCATGGCCCTCAGAAACCTCCTAAAGTGATCCTCTCTCTCTTTACCCTTCCATTAATGAAATCTAGAGGAAACTTACTGATTTAGATGATGGAAGACTTTAAAATGAAAAGATCTTTTGTTACTAAATGACCATCTACTAACATGATCATTCTGCCTGGACTAGGAAATAGGTTAAAATAAGTAAGTAAATAAAGAAATAAAATAAAGTAAAGAACAACAACAATGGATCAACCTACTGATGTAAGAGAAGAAATTATCTGTTCCAGGAGCCAATATTACTAAATACAGTAGTGTTGTTTACAAAGAATTATTCGTACATAATAGTTTTGTAAGGGATTAAACATAGAATATTAAGGCAGCCATTTTTGAATGGGTAGATATTAACTATTAGCACAAGTCAGAAAGTGTGTATGCAGTCAAAACCATGCTATATCATTGTTTCATTCCATTTTGTCCACTTCAGTAGGAAAAGAAAAGAACAATGCCTATTCTCAAATGAACACAGGAGAACTTAATTTTGATGTTTCTCCATGTCTGCCAGAAACTCCTGACTGTACTCCACATTTATAACATGAGTCCATTGATTCTCATACATCGTGTTATTGGCAAACAAGGTTACCTAAGGGATGAGCAGTTTGATAGTCACAACCATTTATTAATATGTGAGAACTGCTGAGAATTTCAAGGTTATACTTAAACAGATATGAACATGTCCTGTGAGCTTTGTGCTTCTTACTGAAATTATCCATAGATCTTAGAAGAATGTAAGAATCTTAATGAATTTCTAAATGCGTCTGCTAAACATTGCTAGGTTTCTCTTTATTGAAAAAGAAATATCCTCTGAATTATATAATTCATTACAGATTTTAAGCTTTTATTCAACCATCCAAAGAAGTAATTTAGGAATAATATTGGGGATCCCTTATATTTTATTGTGGAAATAACCTGTTTATACAGACATAAGAGAGTCACAGTTTTATTTCACACATAGGCACACAAATGCTTGAACAAAAATAAATGATAATCAAATGATTAAAAGTATCTTATTTGCTTCATTTGAAGTTGATAGGAGTAGGCATTCTTATAAATATGGCTTGTTTTCTCAATTTTTCTCAAGGTGGATGACTAATCTTACTTTTTTTTTGTAGTACTGGACTTTTTTTTCAATTAGAACTCAGGAGTATGAGAAGGATTTGTTGAGAAGATTCTATTCTTGTATACACTATAGAACAAACTCATTTCTTCTATTTATTAAACCTCCCTTCCTCATTTCTAAAGTCTTTGGTGGGTTTCATTAGGCTGTCTTCATTTATAATTGCACCATGTACATTGACTCTTCTATCACCTTATTCATCCTGACTCCTCTCAACAACCCTTTTATACTCATGCCCTCTTAATCTCTTAACCATGGCTTTTATGATGGTTTTAGATATAGATTCTCTATGTGACTGAAATATTTTTTTAAAGTTGGTCGTGGGGCTTGAACTCTGGGCTTGGGTACTGTCCCTCATCTTTTCAGCTCAAGGCAAGAGCTCTACCACTTGAGCCACAGCACCACTTCCGGTTTTCTGAATGGTTTATTGGAGACAAGAGTCTCATGGACTTTCCTGCCTGGGCTGGCTTTGAACTGCGATCCTCTGATCTCAGCCTCCTAAGTAGCTAGGATTACAGGCATGAGCCACTGGCGCCTGGAATGACTGAAATATTTTATGTTTTGGTTTTTAAGCTAGCATTATATGTTGATCTCCAGTTCCACCAATTTTCTTATAAACAATATGGTGTGTTCATATATGGTGTGTTCATTCACATTTTGTGAATATATATTCATAAATATATAACATATAATATGAAATATATTTAATGAATACATATGTATTTCATGGCTTGACTATTATGAATAACACTCCAGTAATCATTGATGTGAAGGTGTCTGTTCTGTATTAACTTACCCTTTTTTGTGTATATATCCAAGTATCATAGGGAAGAATCAAGAAGAAGGTCTATTATTAGTTTCAGTAGTTTATATTATGCCCAGTAGTGTAAAGGGGTCCTTTTTTCTACCTCTGTTCTCATCTGAATTTTTGATGGCATTCTGACAGGTGAGTAGTGCAATCTATGATTTGATTTACATTTCCTTTATGCATAAGGGTATGGAACATTTCTTCATGTGTTTATCAGTCATTTGTACTTCACCTTCGGAGAATTGTCTAATTAATTTGCTCACTTTGTAATTGGATTATTTATTCTTTGGAGTTTTTGAAGTTTTGTATATTCTTGATTTAATCTTTTACTCAATGAATATTTAACAAATATTTTCTCCACTCTGTGGTTTGAATCTTCATTCTGGTAATGGTTTTATTCAATATACAGTAACTTTCTAAATTTATGAAGTAGCATTTGTTGATCCTTGTCATAATTTCCACTTTTCTCTTCCTCAGTTGCTAATCTATTTATTTATTCAGTGATTTTTATTCTTTACTGTGTTTTCCTGATTCTGTGTGTAGGATATTTTATGCTCTGGTGCCGGATTGATGGTCATAAATTTTCCTTGAATTATGGAACATAGCTTTCCTGGACACAGTAATTTAGGTTGATAGCTATTTTCTGGCAAGGATTGTAATATCTTGTTTCCCTACCCTCTTGACTTTTACAATATCTGTTGAGAAATTTGTTGTTATTCTGATTGGTTCTCCAATAGATTTGACTTGTTTCTTTTCTCTTGTAGCTTTCAGTGTCTCTTCTTTGTTCAGTAAAGTAATTGTTTTAGCAATAAATATATTTGGAGTCTTTTGTTTGTTTGTTTTTTCACCCTTTGGATCTTGCCTGTTTATTATTCTAGAAGCCCATTATATTTGGATTATTCTCTTTCTCAAGACTGGAGAATATTTTGCTATTATTTGTATTGAGCATATTATGATAACATTCAACATTAAATAGTTTGTACCTTCTTTTACAGCCATGATTCGTAGGTTTAAAACTAATGGGGTGCCAGAGGTCTTAAATGTACCTCTTCTTTAATATCTTCTCTTTGTCTTTGTTTGATTGATCTATCTATTTATTTATCCTCAGTACCTGACACTCTGCTTTCAACTTTTGTATCAAAAAGGATTTAAGATATATTACATTTACACTACTGTAATTTCCATTTCTCCAAATTCAATTATTTTCAGTATTTCTATTGTTAAATTCCTCTTTTATATTCTATATTACCTTCTTTATTTTCTTTAGCTTTTCTTGAAATCATCATTGTATACTCATTCAGATATTTTTATATCTCCATTTAAAATTCCTTGATCATTTTTATCATTGTCCACTTGAGCTCATTGTGTGAAAACTTAATGGGCTTCACTATGTATCAAGACCTTTATTATGATGGAGTTGGTTTTTGGAGGAAGAATGGTTTTTTACTTTGACATATTACTTGTGATTAGATGTTGGGATTTATGTATCTAAAGTGAAGTTTTGTGGTGGAAGTTTACATCTCTTGTGTCTTTTGAGTCCGAATTTTCCAAATATTCATGTAAGACTGAGACATGACTTGGTAGTGGTATAGATTCTCATCACCAAACTGCAGATGTATGCTCAGTAGTCAAACATTTGATCACAGTTATCTAGATGCTGCTCCTAGGCCTCTACTCCACTCTGGATGAGATTACTAGCTATCTGGTAGCTATCAAAGTTGATATATACTCACCATGAAATTATAAATATGTCTAATAAATACTGAACATTGAGCCTAGTTCAGTAACTTTAGAAAAATAAAGATACAAATGTAATGAAACTTGGTGAATTAGACAGAACTTATTAGTACAGTAATAGTAGTAATGGGAAGAATACAATAGGGATAAAATTAATAAATCATATAAGACTTAGGATGTTGCAAGGCTGACTGGGATGATGGTTAATAAAAGGAGCAAATAGGAAAATGGATTGCAGCTGGGCTGGGCATCAGTGGCTCATGCCTGTAATCCTAGCTACTCAGGAGGCTGAGATCTGAGGATCACAGTTCAAAGCCAGTCCAGGCTGCAAAATCGGTGCAACTTTTTTTTTTTTTTGTCAGTCATGGGCCTGGGTGCTGTCCCTTCAGCTCAAGGGTAGTATTCTACCACTTGAGCCACAGCACCACTTCTGGCTTTCTGGTGGTTTATTGGAGATAAAAGTTTCACGGACTTTCCTGCCCCTACTGGCTTTGAACTGTAATCCTCAGATCTCAGCCTCCTGAATAGCTAGGATTACAAGCGTGAGTCACCAGCGCCTAGCTTCCTTAAGACTATCTCCAATAAACCACTCAGAAAACTGGAAGTGGAGCTGTGGCTCCAGTGTTAGAGTGCTTGCCTTGAGCTGAAGAGCTCAGTGACAGACCCTAGCCAAGAGTTCAAGCCCCACAATCAGAAAAAAAAGAAAAAGAAAAAAGAAAAAATGAATTGAGACAGGTAGAAAATCTAGTACTGTGATATTGAGGAAGAAAGTAAAGAAGAAAAACAAATAGCCAAAACCATACTTGACAAATCTAAATTATCTGCTAAAATATAGGTAAGGAAAAATAATTCCGGATGGGGAAATAGAGGCAGATAAAAATAAAATGAGAGAGAGAGCAATTCCAACTGTAGATGGAACTAAGCTAAATGGGAGGTGTGATGGAAAGAAAGAAGATATGATTTAAGATCAAATATTGAAAGTGGACTTGCAAATATACAATGACTTTAAAGAAAAAGAAGGAAGACAAAGAAGGAAGAAAAATGAAGAAACAACCAATCAGGAAAAAGAGAGAACAAAGTTGCCCAAACCAATCATGACAAAGCTAATTAAAAGTCAAGAAATTCATCATCAACAGACAGCAATGATTTTCCATTACTCTCTAGATCAGTTGTTTTGGTAAATAGATGGCAGCCTAGTTAGAGATATAACTCAATGAGATTGTGTCTATTAACAGCCTTGGCCTGGCTTTCAAGCATAGGAGCAAAGGGATTTGGAGATCTGATAACCATTTCCAATGTAATCCCCAGACTTATAGTCTTCCCACAGTTTATGACATCATTTCTCTTGTGTCCTGTCAACTCAGAATCTGTTGTTTTATGCACTAACATAGTACATTTCCCAATTCAGAGAATATAGTGTCATGTTCTTGGTTTGCTGGAAGTGACCTCAGAGCTTCTGTGGACACAGCTTCTGTCTATAAGGCTTGAGATTTCCTGGATGAAACTGTGACTGTTCAGGTAGTTCTCAGACCTCTGTATTTTCTCTTGGAGTGAGCAGGGTTCTGTGATGCATTTAGTATTGTTAATGTGAGAAGATCCACTACCTGTGATTTTTCTCTCCAGCACTTTCTCTACTGCCTTAAAATCTGTGCATAGAAACTTGTGATGAGGTCTGTGGACTCATGGTTGCCTGTGGCTATAAACTCGTGGGATATTGAGGGAGGCAATTCTTCTATGGCAGCAGCTCCAATGTTCTTACTAATTCTGCAAGTTTTTGCTTTGAGAGCAACTGCTTGAAATGATGTGTCTCTGAAGGGAACATGCTGGGTGATATTATTAATGTGACATCTTGTCTCCACAATCTGATACTTGGCTTTTAACTCAGTGCCTTAAACTTGCTACTACCTGATCTATTCCACCAGCCTTTTTTTTGTTTTTATTTATTTATGTATTTATTCATTTATTATTTTAGGGGGAGTGGTCTGGTCGTGGGACCTAGACTCTGGGCCTGGGCGCTGTCCCTCAGTTCTTCAGCTCAAGGCTAGCGCTCTACCACTTGATCCACAGTGCCACTTCCGGCTTTTTTCTTTTTGCTTATGTGGTGCTGAGAAATCGAACCCAGGACCTCAGGCATGCAAGGCAAGTGCTCTACCACCGAGCCACCTTCTCAGCCCATTATTCATTTATTTAAGATAGGATTTCTTGCTTTTTTTTTTTTTTTAACCAAGGCTAGCCACAGCTTCTAATACTCTTATTTATATACCCCATGTATCTGGGATTATAGTCATACCCCACCACAGTCAGACAATCAAAATATAGTCTTAAAACCTTCTTTCCAACCAGTTAGGATTCTCTCTAAATCTCCTCTAGGACACTCAAGATTCTGGTTTTACAGGCCTGATCCACTATGCCAGACCCTAGTCTTTGCTTCTTTGTCATTTTTAACAGAAATTTTATAAGGATACTCATGATTTGGGCCTGAAGAACAAGTAGTATCCTAGAGACAGACAGGAAAGAATAGACAACAAAATGGATGAAACGCAAAATAAGAAAACACATATTTCAATAAATGAAAATAAAGAAATGATTCATTAGTTCAGAAGTGATTCACTGATTCACTGTATTGGATTCACTGTATTTTTCTTCCACCAGTGGATGTGTGACTATATCTGGATTCATTTTGCTATCATCCAGCAATGGAGTGGTCCTGGCATTTAGTGCCTAAAATCTAGTCCTGCTGGTATGTAGTCTCCTCCACCCCTCAGGATAATCCTTCACAAGAGTGACCTGCTCTGAGACATGAGTACTACTGCAGTTAAGAATGCTGGGCTAGAGAATATGACCAATTGGTCAATCAAGAGGTGAACAATTCACATATGATTTGGGCTGGAATCTACTTATGATCAAATCCATTGTTAATTTGAAGATACTGTGTGTTAATAACCCTATGGAATCTGCTCAATTTATTCTCCAGTGTTACAAGATATTTATCATTTGATAATAGATACAGAAGATATTTATCATTTGATAATAGATACACTAGTCTTCCATCAACTTTCTTTAGAGTGATGTCACTTTGGTCAGGAAAATTCCACCTGCTCCTCAGAAATCTGCATTTCTTAGTCATTGAAACCAGCTTCATCATCATTTAAGATAAAAAATTAGGTCCTCATCAGGCCTTAGAATTTATTTGAATCATTCTCTCCATTCTATGCATTTCTTCCTCCTAATCAGTTCTGGCTGTAGTTTTAGCAGCTCTCCTTTCCCTCCATCTCATAATTCCTGTGTAGCATTGTATTTCCTTGGTTCCCGTTAGTCTTGGGAAAAAAAGAATAGTGTTTGTTTCATATGCAGTTTATTTGTCTTCTTTAAGTAATCAAAGGCACAAAAGAAAAGATGGAGAGGAAGGAAGAGATGTGAAGGGATCACAGCCAATGATCACTTTGAAGTCTTTAGCTTTTTAGTAAAAAATGTTTCTCTAACAACACACTGCTATATAACTAGAGGAATTCAGGAGCACTTAGATAACAGGGACAACATCATCGTTTTCTGCTTTTCCAGAGGAAAATCAAAGTATGGCTGAGGGTCCTCTGCTGCCTGCTGATTTTGTTTTTCTAAAAATGTGTATTGATTTCTTCCACCTCAGAGATTCATAAATGTTATTAAAAATGAATGGCAGGTCTGATTTAAATTAAATGTCAGGTGGTTGATAGGTTTCATAATATATTTTTAAAATTTTAATGACATTTTTACTTGATTTTGTATTACAGGCATGCAAAACACAGAATACCAAAATCCACAATACTATGAGCTAAATGAGTACATGAATAATAAACACCATGCTTTTTAAAATAAAAAGGAACAGTATATCATGTTTGTTAGGGCTTATTCTAAATCCACACACACTGTAAATAACCCCGTTTCTATTCATTAGACAAGGCAGAAATACCACCTTTGATTTCTTTGCTTCTATTTTTGTCTTTTAAAGGGATAATTATGTCAGTAATACCCAATATCATGCTGATTTTAGAAAACACTGTCTGATACCAGGATATAAAAACAAAGCAAGGGTTTGAATTTTATTATGAATTGTTGTAAAACTCTTTGGGGTGAATGTCAACCTTTCAAAATGTCACCTCGTATCAGACTCTGTGAAAACGTTGTTTTATTTGCCCAAAATGGTTTGTCCTACGTTTTAAAGGTCAAGAAGAGTAAAATACACTATATGTGTGTTTAAAGGTACACAGTTGTCTTTCTACCATTTTTTCCCTTTTCCCAGCTGAGTGTTCACTCTCTGTAAATAACTTAGACATTATGTATTTCCAAACATTTTATCCTCAAACACTTGATTACTCTAAATATAACCCATGCATTGAATCACCCCCACCTGAAAAGTATTCAATTGACCAGAAGGAAAAAACAGCGTGGATGTTCTGAATCCCGGACTCCAGGATCTTGACTAGTTTATCACAGGAAGACAATTTGTGTTATTTTCTCTCTTTGTGGAGTTCACCCCATGCTGCTTCTTACAATCCAAAGTAGCACTTTCATTTTTTCTGTGGTGCAGGCAGTAGCACTGCATCACCTCCACTTACTGATGTGTGCAGTTCGCCCTCTGGGAATTACCACTGTTGAATTTCCCTTTTTGTTTGTTTCTTCTATTTTTTTTTCAGGCTCCCGCTGACAAACCCTGCAGAAGCAATGCACATCCTTAACAGACAGAGAGCCCTGTTCCCAGCTCAGCAACCCAGGTGTTCAGTGCTCAAGTGATCAAGTGTTCAAGGAGAAACCTGTCTTTGTGCCACAGGCAGAGGGTGAAGACTGTTGATTCTCACAGAATCCACTTAACTCTGTCATTTCTTTTTCCAAGTAGGAAAGAACATAAAGACAAGGTGATTGCATATAAAATATTTTCAGACTCTTTTCCTGTTTCCCTGCTCCAATATAATTTGGGTCCTAGTATAAGGCAATAAGAAATGAAAAGGCTTAGCAGGGCAAAAGGGTGAGATATGCTCACTGTCTTTTCTTTTCCTGTATAAAATATTCCTAAATTCCTACCATCTCTCAGGCACTATTTTAGACCTATCTTCTCTTTAAAATTCATCCTGTTAACTGGAAGCTGGTGGTTCATACATATAATTCTAGTTATTCAGAAGACTGAGATCTGAGGATTTCCAGGCCAAGCAGGAAATTCATAAGATTCTTATCTCCAAAAACTACACAAAGTGGAGTTGCAGCTCAATTGGTAGAACATTAGCTTTGAGCACAAAAGCTTAGGGACAGTGCCTAGGCCCAGAGTTCAAGGTCCAGATCTGGCAAATGCATGCATACATACATACATACATACATAGACAGATACATAAAACCTGTTACTTCTATGTTTGAGCACATTTTTTCATTAACATAAATATCTTCAGCAAAATGAATGCTTTTGTTGACTTGTGCTATGTGTTGGAATGTACCAACTCTTGCCAAGTAACCTTAAAGTATCTTGCCATTTCGGTTGGTTATGGGGCTTGAGCTTAAGGTCTGGGAGCTATCCAAGAATTATTTTGCTGAAAGCTAGATCTCTACTACTTTCAGCCACAGTACCACTTCAAAAATACTAGAATTGTATCTTATTACATTTTTAAGACTTATGTTAAGTATAATGCCTCCATTTATATAACATGAAAACATCCAATCAATTCATTGTAAAAAAGAAAAACAGATTAAAAAAGAGTTTCAAACGTAAGATTTCTGTGGTAGGCTTCCTTTAAAAAGAGCTTGTGGGGCTGGGAAGGTGGCTCAGTGGTAAAGCGCTTGCCTTGCATGCTTGAGGCCCTGGGTTCGATTCCTCAGCACCCGTAAGCCAAAAAAAAAAGCCGAAAGTGGTGCTGTGGCTCAAGTGGTAGACCCCTAGCCTCGAGCTGAAGAGCTGAGGGGCAGCGCCCAGGCTCAGAGTTCAGGCTCACGACCGGACCCAAAATAAAAAGCTTGTGTAGCCAGGCGCCGGTGGCTCATGCCTGTAATCCTAGCTACTCAAGAGGCCGAGCTCTGAGCATCACGGTTCAAAGCCAGTCCTGGCAAGAAATCCGTGAGACTCTTATCTCCAATAAACCACTAGAAAACTGGAAGTGGTGCTGTGGCTCAAGTAGTAGAGCGCTCTCCTTGAGCTGAAGAGCGCAGGGACAGCACCCAAGCCCAGAGTTCAAGCACCAGGACAGACCAAAAAAAACAAAACAAAAGAGCTGTGTAAACACTTTGATTTCAAACTAAAAAAAATTAAAAATACATGTGTACTGAAGAGTCAGATTAGAACATGCGGAGTAATTGTGTAATTGTCCTTTACTGTGTAGAATTAGATTTTGACTTTAAAATTTCACACAGCAGATATAGGACAAACCTTGCCTTTTGAAAGTAATTATCATGTTCAAGAAATCATTATTAAGCTTTCTATTACTAAATCTGAAATCTATTGCAATTTATGATTCAGATTGTTACTTTTCTTCTTTTACTTGTACAATTGATATATTCTACCAGGTTGGTATGAGGTCTGCAGGAAGCATCGTTAATCAAATGACAAATATTGTTCTAGCTTAACTTTATGTGTTAAAATAACCAAAAGAAAATTATCTTTTTTGTTATAAAATAACACTTCCATTTTTAATTCAGTGCATTGCAGTTTTAGAATAGGGTGAATTGCTATTTATAAGAATTGTTTTTTCAAAACAATTTCTTTTTGCAAATTGTTTTTTCAAAAACCAGCATTGTTTTGTAGTTTATTATAAAATGCAGCTGCTAAGCCATGAAGCAATAGCTCATGCCTATAATCCTAGCTACTGAGGACACGGGGTCTGTGGATCCTGATATAGAATCAGCCCAGAGAGACAAAAAGTTGGAACTTAGGCTAGAGGTGTTGCTCAGTGATGGAGCATTAGAAAAGCCAGCTACACATCCTGAGTTGGAATCCCAGCACTGCTCTCCCCTGTGCCCCACCTCCAAAAAAAATTATCCAGACCTGGTGCAGTGAAAGTAGTAGAACACTAGCCATGAGTAACAAAACTAAGAACAAGAGTTTATACCCCAGAATCAGTGCACAGACACACACACACACACACACACACACACACACACACACACACACACACACACATACTTCTCCACTTCCTCTGCCTCCTCCAGATACTCACTAACGTTAATATGGATGAAACCTCTTTTCTATTTGCCATCCAATCTACACAGATTCAGGCTTCTTGATTTGCTTCATAGGGTCTACATTAGATTTTTTTCACAAAAAGTTCATGACTTTAGCAATTGAAAAGACTAATTTGTTTTGTTTGAGATCAAATTTTATCAGCAATGCCAATCACGAAGACTAAATTGGTTGAGTTATAATTCACACTCATTAAGATCATATGAGAAAATAATGCAATTAGAGAAGTGTTCAATCACTTTTGAATGGATGGTCTCAAAATACTTAAAAGTAGAAAAATTCAGAGAGTGATAAAAGGTACAGAAGATTCAGTGCAATTCAGAATCACAAAGAGTTAATTCAGAAATAGTGGAGATGATTTTTTTCCAAGTCTATCCATTTCCTTACAAATTGTAAGGTATCATTCTTTCTGATGGAAGCATAGAATGTCATTGTGTGTGTATGTATGTATATATATGGTATATATACACCATAATATATATATGTATATATATATAGAGATATATATCTATATATCTCTCTCTATATATATATCACATTTTCTAGATCCATTCATCTACTAAGGGGCATCTGGGTTGGTTCCATATCTTAGCTATGGAGAATAATGCTGTAATGAACATGATTGTGCTGGTAGCTTTAGTATGGCCTTGTTTGAGATCATTTGGGTAAATGCCCAGAAGTGGGATTGCTAGGTCATAGAGAGCTCAATGTGGAGTTTTTTGTTTTTTTTTTTGTCAAAGTGATGTGCAAATGGATGACAATTACATAAGTAAGGTAATAAGTACATTTCTTGTCAAATTTGTTAACCCTTCCCTCATTTTTCTCTCCTACTTGGCCTTCCCCCTCCACTCTCAAATTGTACAGATCATTTCCAATATATTGTCTTGTGTATATCACTATTGCATTTGTTTCCCCCTTGCCCTTTGTCTCACTATTCTGTTGTTCCACTTCCCTTCCCTTCCTTAATAAAAATAATGTATATACAATGCCAGGGTACCAAAATCAAATACAAGGACAACAGGGGATATATCACCAAGAGCAGAACATACAAAAGAAACAAAAAATACCCCAAATAGTATATTAATAACAGCAATGATGAAGAAAAACCTCTTGTGTCCATGTCTTGGAGTTCATTTCACTTAGTCATCTGATATGGTCGCATGTAAATATCTATTGAGCTATTCTGCTCAGCTGCTGAGATTATCCTTTACATATACTAATTATTGCAAATGAGAGAAACCATGAGACCTATGTTTCTTTGGCTCTGGAGTACTTCACATCACTTTCCAAGTCTTTCCATTTCCTACCAAATGGGGTGGTGTCATTCTTTCTGATGGAAGCACAGAATTTATATAAGTAAATACATGTGTATATACACACACACACACACACACACACACACACACACACACACACACACACACACACACACATTCTGAGGGGCATCTGGGTTGGTTTACACTCTCACCAAAGTATACACTCCCACCAAAGTTTCACTCCCACCAAAATGCAGTAGGGTTCCCTTCTGGCCACATCCCCTCCAGCATCTGCTGTTATTAGAGTTCTTGATTATAGCCATTCTAACTGGGGTGAGGTAGAATCTCAAGGTTGTCTTGATTTGAATTTCTGTTATGGCCAGAGAAGTTGAGCATTTCTTTATGTGTCTATTGGCCATTCTTATTTCTTCCTCAGAGAAGTCTCTCTTTAAGTCTTTAGCCCACGTCTTAATAAGGCTGTTGTTTCTTTGAGGATTTGTTTTGAAGGAGTTTAATTTTTTGAGTTCTAAGTATATTTTAGTTATGAGGCCCTTGTCTGTTGTATAAATAGTGAAGATCCTCTCCCCATCCATGGGCTTTCTGTTGATCTTGCTAGCTATGTCCTTTGTCATGCAGAAGTTCTACAGTTTCATACAATCCATTTTGCCCAACCTTTCTTTGATTTGTTGTGTTTGTTGTGTCTTTATTAAGAAAATTTCGGCCTGTGCCAAGGAAACCTAGGGTTTCTACTATTCCTTCATGTAATGTTTTCAGGGTATCTGCTTAGACTTCGAGGTCTTTGATCCCTTTGGAGTTTATTATGGTGCAGGGTGATATATAAAGATCTAACTTTAGTTTTCTACAGCTGTTGAACCAATTTTGCCAGAACCATTTACTGAAGAGACCGTCTTTCTTCCATTATATTTTTTTAGTTCTCTTACCGAAGATCAGTTGGCTATAGGTCTGCAGGTTCATTTCTGGGTGTTCAGTTCTATTCTACTGGTCCTCAGTTCTGTTCTTGTGCCACTACTAACCTGTTCTGATTACTATAGCTTTGTGGTAGTGTTTGAAGTATTGTTCTTTCTGCTAAGGACTGGTTTTGCTCTTCAGGGTCTTTTATTATTCCATATGAATTTTTGGATTGCTTTTTCTATTTCACTGAAGAATAAGGTTGGCATAATGATGGGTAGTGCATTGAATTTGTAGATAGCCTTTGGAAATATTGCCATTTTTACGATGTTAATCCTCCCAATCCAGGAGCATGGGAGGTTTTCCACTTCCTTAGTTCTGCCTTAATTTCCTTTTTCAGGATCTAAAGTTTTCATCATATGGGTCCTTCACTTCTTTGGTTAAGTTAATTTCCAGTTATTTCTTGGGGGGTGGGACTATTATAAAAGAAGTTGCATTTCAGCCGTTCTTTTCTCAGTATTGGCATATGGAGAATCATTGTTTTTTGAGGATTCACTTTATACCCTGCTACTTTGCCAAAATTTTCATATTAGCTTGAGTACTTGGAGTGCAGTCCATAGGGTCCTTTAAATACAAGATCATGTCATGCAAAGATGTTTGCATATGCCTTATTTAACACTTGGAAAGAAATCATATTAAGTAAGCCAGAGCAAAAAAAAAAAAGATCGTTCCCATTTCCCTTATTTTCAATAATTAGTATACATCAAGAATAATCTTATCAGATGAGCAGAATAGCTCAATAGCTATGTACATATAAACATATAAGGTGATGCTAAACGAAAGGAAGACATTACACAAGAGGTTTTTTTTTTTTTCTTTGTTGTTGTTGTTTTTAATGTACTATGTGATTTTTTTTGTTTCTTCCCCCTATGGCATATACCCTATTGTTACTGAATTTGATTTTGGTGCCCTGGTATTGTATATACATTTATTTGAATTACAAAAGGGAAGGGGAATGACAGAAGAGTGAGACAAAGGACAAGGGGAGAACCAATACAACAAGGATATTCACAAGGCAATATGTTGGGAATGGTCTGTACAACTTGGAGGTGAGCGTGGGGAAGCGGGAAAGTACAAGAAAAATTAGGGAAGGGGTCACAAGTTTGACAAGAAATTTACTTAATTCCTTGCCTATGTAACTGTAACCCTTCTGTACATCACTTTGACAATAAAAAAAATAACGGAGGTGATCGTGGTAAATTTAAATTTAAATTTGAGTTCTAACTCTGGCTATACAATCATGAACTATAATAAAAGATATAGTATGAACATGTATAGAAATCTTGTAATGAAACCCCTCAACTTTTAAAATTATGTAAATTATTACTAATGTAAACTGGCATTTTTAGCATCTCATTTTAAAATGGCATCTTTTCATGTTTTAATTCTTTACATATGTTATTGCACATAAAATATGACAAATACCTTGTGTTTGAGTATATTCAATTCAGACTAAGTGCATATTTATTGTATTAATGACTCTTCATTCTCTAATTTCTGAGATTATAATTACACAAAATAAAATGTTATTGCTTAGTATGCTTGAAGTCTTTCCATAGCTCTTTTTATTTCCTTGTTCATTTCTGAAGCTATTTTGTATTGACCAACTTGTAAATTTGCTAATCCTGTATTGAGCTCTGTCTAATCTTTTATTGAATTTGTTTATTTTTGAAACACAAAGTTCCTGACTTATAATGGTTCAACTTCTAACTTTTAAACTTTATGATACAGATTCAGTAGAATTTATGCTAGGAATAATTTTGATTTTTTTCCCATGCAAGAAGTGTTGTGCATTACAGTACTTCATTATTTAGAAGCCATAGCTCCCATTCCACCACACAGTCAGAAAGGAAAATGACTGAATCTACAGCAGGGGGGTTGCCAGTATTCCTCAGGTACAGGTATTTGATAAACTAGATGGCTTTTTTTTTAACACAGTGTTATGGATGGTTTAGGTCATTTTGCATGAATAAAAGCTAGTTTAAGTGTTCTGAGCCTGTTAATACTTGGAACACAATCTAACCCAAGCTACCTGAAAGTTTGTGTTATATTATATTGCTGGATTAACAGTAAATAAATGATTTCTTGTTTCATTACAAATTCTGCCTCTTTTTTTCACTCTTTTTCATTATTATATAATTGTGTTTATAAATGTAACACAAAATAGAATAGTATGGTCAAGACAGAATAAATGTGATTTGGAAATAAACATGAATGTGTATTTCATTTTAGTTGTATCTCAGGTGTCCTGTTCATTCTATTTAGTTATCACAAGAATAGCCGTGATTTAAAATTACATTAATTTCCCTCAGGTGATTGAATAATCATGATTATGACATCTCTGATAGCTAAAATATGTCCTGGAAAAACTGAATACAGTTAAAAGAGTGTTTAATTATACATTAGACTCGTAAAATTCATGCATTTACATTTTAATAAGTTGTATTCCTTAGCTATTCTCAATAAGAAATTGAGAAGTAATTCGTTTAAATCTTCTCTAACTCTTGCAATTATGTCATTTGTGACCAAGAGAATCTTAAGTGAACAAATATAAATACAGAAGACAGAAAGGTCTTATATTCCACCAAAGTATGTAGTCTAGAGATCAGTCCTAAAGCAATATATACTAAAATATATATACATATATACAGTGATTATATATGTAATATATAGTGTATATATAGCATATATGTAACATATAGTATATATATATATATATATATATATATATATTTATACACACATTAAAGTAACATATAATGATACCTAGCACTAGGTAATCTTCTTGGGTATCCTGCCACTGTAGTTAAATGTCTAGATTTTCACAAGAATGATCTCAATTAGGGCAATTATTGTCTATTGAATTGTGCTTGAGGGTGGACATTAGGTGGTCTGGGTAATCATGGTATTGGCATAGGAAATAAGGATGTTATCACCTTGGAACTTGTGGATTTGTATGTAGATTGTCCTTTACATTACAGGGGTTCATATCAACACAGAATTCATAGAGATTGTGAATGCACATGAGATAAAGAAAACTAGAGGGAATTGAAATTATTGGATGCTGAATGGGAAAAAATGTGGTTAAAGAAATGAAAACTTAGAGGTTCAATATATCAAGGGGAATATGTGAATAGTCTGAGCACTTTGAAAATATAAAGCTCATTAAACCTTCTTTTAAAAAATAAAACGGGGGGGGGGGGACCAAGATGGCGATGGGACAGTAGGGAAACACCACAGCTCTCTCCAACAAAAAGGAGAGTTTGAATTCCAATGCTTAATTTCCCCAAGAGACCAACAACAAAAAGAAAAACACCCAGAGAAAAAAAAACAAAAAAGAAAGAAAAGGAAGAATTTCAGAACAGAGAAACGTGAAGACCTCTCCCCCAACCTTTACTGGCTGAGGGGCAACACACCAAGCCGTGGCCAGCCCAGGCTGCTGGAGTCTCCAGAGACACAGGGAGTCATATGCAGATCACCTACTCAGAAGATGCCTGAAGTACAAGTGTCGGACCTGCTGACCATGACAAACAGAGAAACCTCCTAGCTAGGAGCCTGCAGAAAGATCTCACCCCCACCCCTCCCTCTCCTAGCAGAGAGGCTCCATCCCACCAAAGCCACTCAGCGGGAACCCCAGAACTACACGGGTCACCCACAGAACGCCAGAGCAGAAGACCTGCAAGGTACTGGTGCTGATTTGGAGAGCTCAAACAGAGACAAACCCCAGCGCTCAGAACCTGTATGGAGACCCCTCCAATACCCCTCAACTGGAGGCTGAAGGCTCATCCCGCGGCGCCAGCCTGAACAGCATCAACAAAGGCAGAGTCAGAGGAGAAAAACACAGAGCCACCACCGCCCAGCCAGCCCACAACCATCTCAACTGAATTCTGATTGCAGCAGCAACCGGCAACCTAGATCACACAGAAACAACTAGCTCCAGGGTGAGTACCCTACAGGGGACAGTGTATCCCTCAAGGGAGACCAAAGCTTGTGGGTACCCCCAGACCCTGACCAAGACTCCTACCCCAACACCCGGACTACAGGACCCACTAAAACTGGGAACTGTTCGAGAACTCCACCAGTCTGTGGAGCACACCCAGCCGGCTAGGCTAGAGCAAGAGCACCGCTAGAAGGGAGCATAAACGCCCAAACCAGGAACAGTACCCCTGGGTCACAACAGCCAACAGTGAAAGAAACTTGAACTGTGTACTCCAGGCTGCGTAACCCAGGCAGATACACAGCAGCTCAGGTCCACCTGGCATGCCCCAGGCCCGGACCAGGCCTGAGCAACACAGCCAACTCCTCCCAACTGATGTCAGAAGCTGAGCGTATGCCTCAGCAGAGGGGGGGGGGGACAGGGAGCTGCACCCCCTGGGAAACACGCCTATGACAGCCAAAGACTTGGCTGTCCAAGGCAAGAGAACCAGAAGCCCAAACCCCACCAGAACCCGACCCATAAATTCCGGGCTGGGAATTGGACAGCTCAGGCTGCCAGCACCTGATAATAGTCAGGAACTCAGGCTGGTAAGGTGGCTCAGCAGTAGAGTGCTTGTCTTGTGTGCATGAGGCCCTGGATCTGATTCCTCAGCACCACATAAGCAGAAAGGGCCAGAAGTGATGCTGTGGCTCAAAGGTAGGGCGCCAGCCTTGAGCTGAAGAGCTGAGGGACAGCGCCCAGGCCCAGAATTCAGACCCACTACTGGCAAAAAAAAAAAAAAAAAAAAATCAGGAGCCGGTAGCAGACTCCAACAACTGGGAGAGTACATCCAGCACATTCAATATCACCAAGAGCATGTGTAGGAGTAAACAGGAGCAGTTTAGGCTGCTCAATCCTTCTAAAGGTGGGAACTGCCAGTGATCTACAGCAGAAAGCCGAGAACCCAACATGAGTCAGACCAGCAGTTGGAGGTAGGCCCCCAATAGAACCGAGACCAGGTACAGACTCTCTCCACCAGCACAAAAACAGCAACCAAGCAAATACAGACACCTATTGACCAAAACAAAATTTTAGATTAGTCTCCAATAATCCCTGAATCCCCATGCAAAAATCACAGAGAAAAATTACAAGGTTTATCAACACCCAGGAAATCAAGCTACCCCCAAAAGCCAATAGCCTCCCAGGGGAAAGCCCCAGTGGGAGCAAAGCAGCAATGGAAGACAAAAGCTACATCCAAGAGATGCTGGATGCAATGACTCAAGAATTAAAGTGAGAAATAGACCAGAAATTTAAAGAACACAGGGACTAAATATTGAAAGAGATGCAGGTTATTAAACAGGAGGTGCATGCAAAAGTAGAGGCAGTACACACCTCACTAAGAGGTGTAATTAGTACAAAAATAGAGGCATCACACACCTCACTAAGAGGTGAGATTACTACTTTGAGAACCAACATCAAATCCATAAATGAGTCTATTTCCTCCATGCAAACCACAATGGAAGCCATAGTTAACAGAGTGAATGAAATGGAATGTAGAGTGCCAGATACAGAAGACAGAATACGCCAACTGAACCAAAAAATCACAGATATGGAAAAATCACTTAAGTTATGCCAAAGGGAAATCCAAGAGCAAGCGGATAGTGCCAAGAAATTTAAGGTTCATATAATTGGAGTGGACGAAGGTGAGGAATATCAAAGCAAGGAGATGCAAAACTTATTCAACAAGATTATCGGTGAAAATTTCCCCCATCTTAAAAAAGATCATCTTACCTACATAACAGAAGCATATAGAACACCTAATAAGCAGGATCCCAGGAGAAACACTTCTAGACACATTATACTAAAAATGATAGATCTGAATAATAAGGAAACAATCTTGCATGCAGCAAAAATGAAGGCGCTATACTACAATGGGAAAAATAATTAGACTCACTGCAGATCTTAATAAAACAAAAAGTTGGTTCTTCGAAAAAAATAAACAAAATTGACAGACCATTGGCAAGATTAATTAAAAAAAGAAAAGAGGAAACCCAAATTAATAGGATCAGGGATGCCATGGGAAAAATCACAACAAGAGCCCAAGATATCCAAACAATTATAAAGGACTATTTTCAAAAGTTATACTCTCTAAAGAAAGAAAACCTGGCAGAAATGGATGCAGTTCTAGAGAAATACAAGTTGCCCAAACTGAGCAAAGAAGAAGTAAATGAACTAAATAAGCCAATATCTTACAACAAGATACAGGAAGCAATCAGAAGTCTTCCAACAAGGAAAAGCCCAGGACCAGATGGATTCACAACAGAATTCTATAAGACTAATTCTCCTAAATTCAGGAACAAGACAAGGATGCCCACTGTCTCCACTCCTCTTCAATATAGTCCTGGAACTCTTAACCAGGGCAAAATAAGGCAAGAAAAAGATATTAAAGGGATCTACATAGGGAAAGAAGAAGTTAAACTATCCCTTTTTGCAGATGACATGATACTATACCTTCATGACCCTACTGCATTAGTGGTGGGAATGTACACTTATACAACCACTTTGGAAAGCAGTCTGGAGGGTCCTCAGAAAGCTAAATATTAACCTCCCTTATAACCCAGTCATACCACTTCTAGGCATCTATCCTGAACAACAGGAACCAGTATACAAGAACACATGCACCTCCATGTTTATTGCAGCACTATTCACAATAGCCAGGATATGGAAACAACCCAGATGTCCCACTACAGATGACTGGACACAAAAATTGTGATATCTATACACAATGTCCAGTACAGTTAATGGGTCTTGCTGTTGTATGTTTTTCTCTGATTTCCTCTAGTTCTATGTTGTCCTCCTGGTTTCCCTCCGGTGTGCACATATATACCATACATGTGATCAGCAGCATGGGGGTTATTTAGTAGTGATTCAACCAGATGAGCGCCAACCTGGAGCAAAATAAACCAAAGAGAGAGGGAGAAGTCCTGTGTTCATGTCTACTAACAGCACACACAAGAAGAGTCATTGTGAACCAGGAGGACGACACAGAACTAGAGGAAATCAGGAGAAAACATTCAACAGCAAGACCCATTAACTGCACTGGACATTGACCAAAATGAACTAAGCAACTCAATGGCAGTGATGGGAGGGAACAAGTGGGAAAGAGGGAACAGCTGTTGCTATGCAAAACGAAAGAAATGTACATATCACTCAATGTGGAAGAAATAACTGTATTGCAAAGCTCATAGAACTCATAAATATTATAGACCGCGATAGACAGTTTGTCCTATGAAAGTTAGAATGTGTTTGTGACTTTAACTAAGCTTCACTATCTCACAATACTGTGAAATTTGGGAAATTATGTAACCACTTAATCACAATAAAAAATTTGAAAAAAATAAAACAGATTTGTGGTCAACATAAGACCTGCATGGTTTTTCATTTCTTTTTCTTTTCTTTTTTTCTTGTTCTGAACTTGAACTCAGACCTAAGGCATTATCCTTGACCATTTTTGTTCAGTGTTATTGCTTGACCACATTTAAGCCACAACTTCTTCCAGGTAGAAATAACAGTTTCACAAAGTTTCCTGCTTTGGATGGATTTGAACCCAAATCCTCAGATATTTGGAGTAGTTATGGTTACAGAAGTGAAATATCAGTGGATAGCCATGACCTCATTTTTAATAAAATAAATTTACTCATAGATATAAGAATATTAAAGTGCTTATATATAGATATGGATTTATGATGAAGTAATGAAACATAAATTTCACTCATTTTAAATTTCACAACATTTTATCAAAATTATTGACGTTCATTTTTGTTTTAATTGTTTTCTACATGAATAATCTAAACTATAGTTTAAGGATCAGTAAAACATGAATCTTTTTTGGTATGACAGTCATCTGTGGAGGTAGAGCCTCAAAGGAATGTAGACACAAACTTGGCAACTTTCCCTCATGAAAAGGTATCTTTGAAAATACATAAATATATAAATATTACAAGTGACTTAAATGTTTGGTTTAATCAGGAATATTTGGCAATATGAAAGTAGAAAAAATGAAACTGGCTTTTTAAATATGTGAGCAAATTAAACATGCCTTTGAATAGTTTGCATATAGACATGAATTGAAAATGTGCTGTTTGAATTTTAAGTAATTTTAATGCATTTGACAGTTTTCTTTTGTATGACTACATTATTTTGTTAATTTTAAAGGAAAATTCTTGACATTTCTTTCAAACAAATATTATTCCTTTCTCAATATCAAAACTTAATTAAAAATAGCAAAAAACCTACTTGTTGAAGAAATTCTAATGACTTAATTGAATATATTCAGAAATGATTTATTCTTTTGTTTCTGTTTGGAGATAGTTCTTTCCTATGCAGCCTAGACTGGCCTTGAACTTGCAGTCCTTCTAATTCAGCTTTCTGCGTGGTGGATATGCAGGCATTGAGTACACTGGTTCACAGAGGATTTACAAATGAATAACATGGCAGATTTTGTTCACCATTTAGCTGTGGAATCTATCTATACAGAAAGGTAATAAGATGGAACTTGTGAAAAAGAAAATATTGGTATTAAGGAAAGTAGAATTATTATTAAGAATGCTGCTTGTATCATGCTTTTTATAGTGGACTATATACTTATACATATGTAGTAACAAATGTGTAAGAAGTTAAATCTAAGTTGAAGATATCTCAGGGTTTTTTTAAATGAATTTCCATGTAATTAAACAGCATTCTATGCATAGGAATAATGTAGGCATATGGTATACCTAGCCAATGATGAACACAGTAATGAGCCAATTTGATTAGTTTTAGATTGGTGCAACAGTAAATATTAGTAAGTGAACAATGTTAACTTAAATGGCAGAAAACTAGATCTTTTGCATATTATAGAAAAAGAATCAAAAGGTTCTGTCAAGTAAAATGTCAAGCAAATTATGAAATAAGAAAAAAATAGTACAAGAATGATACGATGCAATTGATTTAGGAATGTAACTGAAGAGTAGAGCAGAATTTACAGAATTAAGACTGCTCTCATTAAAACCAAAAACAAAGCTGGGCACTGGTGGCTCATGCCTGTAATCCTAACTACTCAGGAGGCTGAGATCTGAAGATCGTGGTTCAAAGCCAGCCTGGGCAGGAAAGTCTGTGAGACTCTAATCTCCAATAAACAACTAGAAAACCTGAAGTGGCACTGTAGCTCAAACGGTAGAATGCTTGCCTTGAGCTGAAGAGCGCAGGAACAGCATCCAAGTCCAGGTTCAAGCCCCATGACCAACCAAAAACAAAAAAACAAAAAAACTTTTAATGCAGTATTTTGTTTTGTACCTCCCTTGATATTGATGTTTTACATGTCATGACAACTTATAGAGAAATAATTTTAAAGGCAACAATTAAGTAAAACACATGTTTCTTACTTCTTTGGATATATGTTTACAATTGGATAAAATTGTTAATAATTTTGAATTTTAATTTTGCTGAAAAATATTTTCTTATATCTTCCAGGGCTAATTTGATTCTGAAAAATTATTACTATCTTGACAGTATTTGTTCTGTTCTAATGTTGTTAGTGGCTTGATTTAGTAGTATAAAGCTAACATGTTCATTGACAAGGTATTTAATATTTAGTTACTTATACTTAATAATGGTAGCTATCAGGACCAATTTATATTTCTTTAGAAATGCAGTTTATGCATAAGTTTCTGTTGTGGTAGTTTATTCTATTGTTGGGTCGACAAAACATTATATTAGTGTCTTTTTAACGTTGTGATGGGTAAGTTAGTGTATTTGTTTAATAGGTTTTGAATGGTATTATTAAATATTTCTGAGGTCAAAGAGTTTGGGCTCTTCATTATCTATTTCCTCCTGTTGAACTGAAGCAAAACATGTTATCTGTAGTGTTTCTATTGATCATGTGTGTTTCCTATATCAGCCTGTGCAGATATTAGGTGAACTTCAGTGAGGTAGCTCTAGTAACAAATACTCTTGCCCATAATTAGAGGTCACATCTAACTGTCAAAAGGCATATATATATATATATATATATATATATATATAAATAATTTATCATGTAGTGACATAGAAACTTGAACTCTTGGTAGGTAAGAAAACAGTCTTAGCTTCTTTGTTTCTCAGGTTTTATTTGTTTCTCATGCTACAAACCATGTCAACCCAGCAGAGATGCTACATATTCAGACTATATTATTGCAGATGTTTAAAAATATTCTTGGTCAGGTGCTCATGGATCATGCCTGTATTTCTAGCCACGCAGGAGGCTGAGATCAGAGGCTCTGGGTTGGAACCTATCCCAGGAAGGAATGTTTGTGAGATATGCATCTGTAGTTAATGACCTAAAATTCAGTAGTGGAGATTTAGCTTAAGTGGTCGAGTACTAGTCATGAGCAATAAAACGCTAAGTGAAAGTACCCAGGCTCTGAGTTCAAGGTCTAGAACCAACACACACACACACACACACACACACACACACACACACACACAGAATTATTCTTTACTGAATTTTACCATGTATGTGCTGATTATGTTACTCAAATGTAATTATTTATGTAATAAGGTGGTGTATACTTGGTGAAGGATATTTTTTAAAATTTGTTTTATTTTCTTGTAAATGTGACCTTTTACACATAGATCCTATTTGTTTATGCTGTCTTCTCATTGGACTTAGCTCTAACCCTAGTTTTCTAATTCTATTTCCTACAGCTCATTTCCCTTCCTTATGGGTCCCAGCATGGAGCCTTCCTTGGTAAAGTTGTATTTTAGCTGCAGTTTGAGGTTCTGTGCTGAGTAGAGGAGAATGGAGTAAAATCTTAAGAAGGCTTTAAGTTCTGCACCCTCTTTTATAAAACAAGTGCCCCACCTATACTTAGAAATATATATACCACTTCTCCCAGTTCAGAGCATTCAGGCTAATGTGAAGAGCAATGGGTTCCCTATGCTTCTGGTTCTCTCTGTCTGCCATTGTCTCTGTCTGTCTGTCTCTCTCTGGCTTTCAAACTCAGAGTTTTTATTTGCTGGGTAATCATTCTCTGCTTTCATTGTTTTTTGTTTTTGTTTTTTCCTAAAGCCTTACTCACGTTTGCAATACCAACTCAAATCAACTGGTCATTAGAGTTAATATGGTCTCATCCTCAGTCTATGATTGTACAAGCTTAACCATTTCCTCTAACATCATTTGATTCCTGGACACCACATTGGAATTTTTCTAGCCATTGCTATGATAACTTGAGCCTGGGAATGTCTGTGTTAGCTTGGTGTGACAGGTGACAGGGTTTTCTTACCAGATCAATGATTAATAATTCAGTACTCAAATGACATGGCATGTCTACATTATGAGTAACTCTTTATACCCCTGATAAGTGTTATAAATTGGATCCCTAGGGAAGCAGCAATTCTTTTGAAAGGGAAGGCAAGGAACTAGGTGAGAGATCTGATGCAAACTGAACAGAAGCTTCACCAACCTGTTGGAGGATATGAAACTGGATCACCATGACTGTGTAAAGTTGGAAGAAAAGATCAGGGCCTCCCATCAATAGTATTCAGTCACTGGTTTCTATGCATGATTAGGTGTGAGGTAGCTCCTGCCAACTAATATATTCCCAACATTTCCCAGAAGACAGTTTATATCTGAGGATTTTCTAATGTCATCACAGCAGCTGAGAGTATGAATCTTTTCATTTGCTAGGAGAATCTTGCCAGTGTGTAAGTGTATCACTTCTTCCTGAGACTCCTAAATATTTATCTTTGTAAGTTGTCCTGCTGATAACTGCAGAAATCTACTATATTTCAGCATGTCATAATCATCTTTATTAATCCATTCATGGTTTCTTTATTGTAAATTGTAGTCTGTTTCCACTCCCCCATCACAATACACATTTTAAGTTGATCATTATGTTGAATTGTAGGAATATTTTCTCTCCATATAAACATGATTCCTCACTATGTTCATGCATTACAAACAAATTCTGAACCTTGTATTTTGGTCTAGGAATTATGTTGATGTCTGGTGGATTTTGACTTTAATACATCTAAATTCATAAAAGTTCCTCTTTGATTTGTTCCTCTGTGTCTTGTTTGAGAATTTTTATTTACTTTGAAGGAATAAATAGGCTCTACTCCTTTACATTGTAAAACTTTTCTTGTTTTTATTTGGCTCTTTACTACTGGAATGAATATAAAATGTATTTTATTCTGTATTCCTAACAATTGTCATGGTAGTCATCATAGCTAGCTCATCCCTATCTCTTGATACCCTCCCTCATTTGAAATGGCATCTTTGCTGCATGCACTGTGGACTTATCTCTTGTTTTTGTATTTTGTTTCTGTATTCTGTATGTCCACTTATTTATTTCATGAAAATTGAACTCTGATTTATTTACTATAGACTGAAAGTGAATCTTGAAAGCTAGAAGAAAAAAGTGCTTCATTTGACCTTCTTTGAAAACAGACGTGGAATATATTATTTATTGTGAATTAATTTTTTATCGTTTTAAGGAGTTGTACAAAAGAATTGCCATTCAAAAAATCAGTTTTTAAGAATAATACATCTTGATCAATGTCCCTTCTTTCTTTATTCTGCTTTACCCCTCCCAACCCAACTCCTCCTCTCAATTTTCTTAATTCCATGGGCTATTCATTTAATATTGTGACTGCATTCTCTCTCCTTCCTCTCTTCACTCATCCTTCCCCTTGACGTCTTATGACTCCTTTCAAGTAGTTTTTCAAGGTATTCATTTGGTCCCACTGTGAGTCAGTTCTTCCAAGGAGTTTTCTAGTTTTAATTCTCCCTGAAAATACCATTCTTCAGCTAATACAAAAATTGCATAGAACATTGTATGTTTATCTTATCTAATTTCATCAACCTATAGATTAATTTAGCGTATTTTAGATCTGGGGCTGGGAAGGTGGCTCAGTGGTAGAGTGCTTGCCTTGCATGCATGAGGCCCTGGGTTCAATTCCTCAGCACCACATACAAAAAGAAAAAAGCCGGAAGTGGCGCTGTGGCTCAAGTGGTAGAGCACTAGCCTTGAGCTGAAGAGCTGAGGGACAGCACCCAGGCCCAGAGTTCAGGCCCCACAACTGGAACCCCCCCACAAAAAAGAGATATTTTAGATCTTTAAGCCACTACGACTTGTTTAAAATATGATTTACTTGTATTTAACTTAAACTTCTTTGGTAATTTTGCAAACATCTAAACTTGCTTCATAGATATACTCAGATAAAAAAATCACGTTATTAATTTTTATCTAGCTGTAATTGTCACATGCAAAGTTTAAATGTTCGTGTTTTCACATTATTCATATATTGAAACCCATTTCTTATTATGATGGTATTTGGGTTTAGAAATTTAAGAGGTAAGTAACTAATAAGGCTAATACCTTCATGAATGGGATTAGCAAATTTATAATAAGAGACAGGAGAGATTATCTCTGTCTATGTCTGTGTCTCTATGTTCTCTCTCAGTAGGTATTTGGCTGTCTACAATTTAGAAAGTAGACTTTCATCAAAAAATAGATTACCAGTGTTTTGATCTTGCATTTCCCAGGCTTGAATTGCAACACTTGTTACTTGTTTAATCCATCCAACCAATGATACTTTTTTTTATAGTAACTTGGAGTCATTAAATCCTTCCTTTTAGAAATTTTATAGAAAAACTTGAAAAAAATACAAATTCTTAAGTACATATAACCTATCAAAAATGAACCAAGGAAATACAAACAATTTAGATGATCTATATGCAACAATTATATTGAAGCAATAATAAGCCACTTTTCAGCAAGAACATCAAAAATAAAACACCTAAGACCAGGGGAATTCATTGTCGAATTCTACAAGACTTAACATATTCTTTAAACATATTCTTTAAAGAATAATTTTAAAGAGGAAGGTAAGGAATGCTTCCAAACTCATTCTATGAGACAAGGGTCTCATATCTAAATGTATTTGGAACTCAAAAAATTAAATCCCCCAACAACAAATCCTCAATGAAACAGCTATCAAATAAATAAGTGGGCTCAAGATGTAGAGAGAAAATTTTCTGAAGAGGAAATAAGAATAACCAATAAACACATGAAGAAATGTTCAGCCTCTCTAGCCATAAAAGAAATGCAAATACACCTCGCCACAGTTAGAATGGCTATAATCAAGAAATTGCTTTCACTGTATTTGATGTTGGTATAATTTGTGGAGGGGAAGGGAAAAAAAACAAATCATTTAAATAGGGATACAGGTGGACCCATTGCAACAATGAAATGTTCAAGTCGTTATGTCAAAAAACGAACTTTATAACTTTTGCAGGGAGCAGGGGGAGAGGGGGGGCTGGGAGATGGGAAGGGATGGAAAGGGATGGGAAGGGGAAACAAAGGAGGAGGCAACAATGCTTGATAAGAAATGTACTCATTATCTTGCCCATGTAATTGTAACCCCTCTGTACAGTGTTTTCACAATAAAAAAATGAAATCTAATAACAACAGATGCTGGAGGGGATGTGGCCAGAAGAGAAGCCTACTGCATTTTAGTGGGAGTGTAAACTTGTTCAACCACTTTGGAAAGCAGTATGGGGGTTCCTCAGAAGACTCCACATAGAGCTCCCCTATGACTCAACAATCCCACTTTTGGGCATTTACCCAAATGATCCCAAAGAAAGCCATACTAAGACTACCAGCACAACTATGTTTATCACAGCATTATTTACCATAGCTAAGATATGGAACTAACCCAGATGCCCCTCAGTAGATGAATGGATCAAGAAAATGTCATAGATAGATAGATAGATAGATATAGATATAGATATATATAAATTCTATGCCTCCATCAGAAAGAATGTCATTGTCCCATTTGTTAGGAAATGGAAAGACTTGGAAAAAATTATATTAAGTGAAGTAAGCCAGGTCCAAGGAAACATAGGTCCCATGGTTTCCTCTATGTGCAATAACTAGTACATGTGTAGGACAAGTAGAAAAGGTCAAAAGCTATGTACATATGACCATATAAAATGATGTTATGTGAAATGAACCCCAAGTTAGGGACAAATTTTTTTTTCTTTCGTGCTATTGTTTTTAATGTATTCATAATGTACCATGTGGATATTCTTTGTTTGTTCCTCCCCCACGGTATAATCCCTGTTTTCACTGTATTTGATGCCGGTGCCCTGCATCTTGTATATACACTTCTCTAATTTGGGGAAGGGAAGGGAAAAAAAAATGTTTAAATAGGGATACAGGTTGACCCATTGTAACAATGAGATATACAAGACACTATGTTGAAAAGGAACTTTATAGCTTTTGCATGGTGGGGCGGGGGGGAGGAGGTGGGAGGGAAGGAATGGTAGGGGAAAACAAAGGAGGAGGCAATAATGCTAGATAGTAAATACACTCATTACCTTGCTCATGTAACTGTAACCCTTCTGTACAGTGATTTTACAATAAAAAACATATCAAAATAAATCAGGCTTGGGAAATCTAAGATATTCTTTATATATGATGGAAAGATGGCTAAGCATATCTAATCTATTAAGCCACGTTAGCTGAATTATTTTCTTAATTTAAATATACAATATATTACTTGTGTTTTTGATACATACCAGTCTAACTTTGCATATATTAATTATTACTGTTCTCAAAATCAGCCTAATGCAGCCTGGATTTTTCCTTACTTTAAAGATATTTAATATCCAAGTGGTAAAAGAGCTACCAAGGGATACACAGCCATTATTAGGTGCTCTGAGTGAACACTATCCAATCAAGCTCCCAATTCCATGATCATAACATTACATTACAATAAAAATGTCTCAGCAGAACACCTAGATAATAAAACATTTCTACACATAAGAAGAAACTTTTAAACTCAAATAAATAATGCACTGTGCATAGATTTGTATTCTTATATATCATATGTGAGATAAGTGTAAATTTGTTATTTGCATTTATGCATAATTTCATCTAACAAAACTGTAATTCATTATTTTGGACATATTACTGAATAAAATAAAATCTATATATTTTATCTGTCTTTTTAAGAAATCTAGTATACAATTAGATAGGAGTCATTCAGTTTTTAATGTGGAAATATTTGAAGTTTGGGATAGTATCTAAAATAATCTTACCATGTTAATAAAATGCTATGAGAGAATAAAGATATGCATCATCAAATTCTCTTCATTAATAATAGTGTTTTAAGCTCTCATGCTAATGAAATGGGGCTTGGAATAAAGACATATCAAGAAATATGCAGTCAATATATTCTTGATAATAAAATAAAAATCAATGTAAAAGTCAGCAGTGATACATTTTACAATGCATTTTAAAACCTATATCCATCAGGCCTTGAAAAACATGATTCAACAGCATTAGGATGTATCTGCCCTTACTAAATATATTCTGTTTAAAACTATTCATTGAATATGCAATATTTTAAAAATTAATTTTTAATTTAATTTTAGGAGATTTACAACGAGATTCGTTGTTGGAAAAGTACTTTGTCTTAGCAGGGTGCCAGTGGCTCAAGTGTTTAATCCTAGCTACTAAGGAGGCTGAGATCTGAGGATCTTGGTTCAAAGCCAGCCCAGACAGGAAAGCCCTTGAGATACTTGTCTCCAATTAACCACCTGGCTCAAGAGCTAGAGCACTAGCCTTGAGAAGAGCTGAAGGACAGAGCTCAGGCCCAGAATTTAAGCCCCATGACCTGCCCCCACACACAATAATTAATAACAATAATAATAATAAATAAAAAGATAGGTTGAAATTGAAACTGTCGTCATTTTGCAAATGATATTTGGTTTGTTGTTAAATTTGAATTGAATTCTTATTTTATATTCCTATGTTTAATAGTATGTATATTCCTATGTTTAATAGTATGTAAATGTAAATACATTACAAATTTAAGTTATTTATCTTACCAATATGTGACTTTGTTCCTTAAGCTTTTCTCTGTGCTGACAAGCTTCAACTAATACTTTTCCACGATTCCTTCTTTCCCTTCTCTTTCTTTTTCTCCGTTTTCCTCCCGCCTTTCCTTCATTGCTTTGGCCTCTCTTTTTCTCTCTTTCACAGTATGTTTATTTGTATTTATATATCAATATACTTTGCGGGCTGGGAAATTGGCTCAGTGGTAGAGCGCTTGCCTTGCATGCCTGAGGCTCTGGGTTCGATTCCTCAGCACCACATAAGCAAAAAGAGAAAAAAGCTGGAAGTGGCACTGTGGCTCAAGTGGTAGAGCACTAGCCTTGAGCTGAAGAGCTGAGGGACAGCGCTCAGCCCAGAGTTCAGGTCCCATGACCGGAACCAAAAAAAAAAAAATAATAATAATATTTTGCTTAACCTTTTGGGTCAAGTTTTATTTTTTGTCTTTTAGATATAGCTTTTCTTTTCAATCAGAAATAATAATTACCTCACAGGAATAGAATTCAAAAGTCTAGATTTGGCTGCATTCATAGCTTAGAATCAGTCTCATATGGTGAAGTGAAAGTATAGAGGTAATTCATAAGCCCAGCTCATTTTAGAGATTCCTGGGTGGACTCTGCATACCTGCTTATTTAAGTCAGGCATCATCCAGGTTCTTCTGGTTGTAGGGTTGTGGTACTGATTTGATTTCTTTCCGTTGATATTGCATTTGTCTTGCTGGCCTCTGGTTCTCTATGTTCACATGCATGTGAACCAACCCCAGCTTCTTATTAATGGAGAACTCACTGTATAACAAATCTCCTCACTCTCTGACTTCTTCTACTGAGAGAGGAGAGGCCATACCAGTGCAATAAACTGCACATTTTAAGATTAACCAATTTAGGACTCTAACGAAATACATGGCGTCTCATTAAAGGTCAACCTAGGTTAGCACTAGTTGAATTACCAGGAAATAGAGATTTGAGAGATAGCATGTCTTCACAATTCCGCATACTACTTTCTATTATCTGACCACCAAGTGAAGTCAAGTTCATTCAAAGTGGCAATTGCAATTGCAGTTACCTCATCATAATGTCCTCAAAAGTCTTATCTTATTACTATATCAGTTCAGATTCCCAAATGTAATACAAATGTTGTCAGCTCAATTCTCTAACATTTCATTTACCCTTGGCTAAGAAAACCTATTGGAAGAGAGTTTTCACTCACTTTTGGATCATAAGTAAGAATGGGATGGGAATGCTACTCAGTGTTAAAGTGTTTGCCTGGTACATGCAAAGCCTAGAAATCAAGACACAAATAACAGTGATGATGATGATGATGATGATGATGATGATGATGATGATGGTGATGATAAATAATAATAGTAAATAATATTTTTGAAAATATAAGTTATCATACCTCAATAGTCCCAATAAAAAATAGTGATACAAATATAGGGTAACAGAGACATTCTTCTGTTTCTCATTTTTTGTTGTTGTTGTTGTTGTTGTTTTTTGGGTCCAGTCGTGGGGCCTGAACTCTGGGCCTGGGCACTGTCCCTCAGCTCTTCAGCTCAAGGCTAGTGCTCTACCACTTGAGCCATAGCGCCACTTCCGGCTTTTTTTTTCTTTTTGCTTATGTGGTGCTGAGGAATCGAACCCAGGGCCTCAGGCATGCAAGGCAAACGCTCTACCACTGAGCCTGTTTCTCACTTTTGATAGTTGAAAGACAACCTCTGGCTTTCTAATTCCTCCTCATTTGACTGAGATTGTTTTTGCCTCCTTTGTAAGGCACAGTCTTGTTTTAAAATGACATCATCCTCTGACATATATTTTTTTCAATGTTTCTGCATGAAACATACTTTCACATTAAAAATCCCATTTAAAAATCTACAGAAATATAATTCTATTATTTGGTAATACAAGGGTAAACCATGGTGCTCTTTCCATAATTGCTGCTCTTACTTCCTTTAAACAAAGTATGCTTACAGCTTTCATTTCCTGAAATCTCAGTATGTTGCGATGATATTGTATTCTTGAAAATGCTCTTACCTAGAGTGGCCACATGGTATTCCTGATATCATTATTTTCATTGGACCACAAGAATGGTTTAAAACCTTATCTTTGCAAAAGTTGTGTGGATTAAACATAAATATCAAAAGTTCACCCGTTGTCATTCTTCCCTTTAGGCATAGTAGTGTTCTAGTGGACATTTTGTGCAAAGATGACAGAGGAAATTGTTATGGCATGGATTTATGGTACCATGGCTTAGGGGGATATGTTAACTCTTCGTAGATAAAGCATGAGTAATTTAGAAAGTCATGCTGTTAAACACTTGTAGTTGAAGATTCCTCAAGGGGAAAAAGAACTTCACCAGAATGTTCATTCAGTGTTAGAATATGTAATGGCTTTCCATGTAATCTTATCTTGTTATTAAATTTGGTACAATATACTATGATTGTTATTCTGATGTTCTCACTGCAGAGAAAAAACACACAAAATAAATCATATATGTGCTCTGTGAACTATTCTTTGAGTTTTCTTGTAGCTTTAAGATTACTAAATAACAATTTAACTGCACCATACCTATATTGTTTAATACAGGTAGAATATAAAGATGGAAAATTTTGAACAGTTTAGAATTTCAAATATTGACTTTAGTAAACTATTTCGTAATTGTGTGAGGTCAGAAAAGTGTATTTGCCTTATCTTTTTTTGTCTTAATATAAAATTAGTCATAATATCTACTTAAGATTTTTTTTTCAAAAATTGAAATAATAAAAGATAATTGCGAATGTCAATTAAAAATGTTTATGTGAATCGGTAGGGAAGCTGGCATTTGTTAAAGAATCATTAACTATTTGTTGTTATGATTTGTATATGCATTGATAACATCAATCATATAGCTTGCATCATTAAACTTCTTGTTTGTTTCTAAAAATTCCATTCTACTTAATTTGTTGTGTTATCTTTAAAATTCTTAATTACCAGTGTAATAATACCAGAGGATTTCATTGCAATGATTTTGTACATGCATAGAGTATACTTTGAATATTTTCCATCTTGTCCTTTATATCTTTTTTTAGTTCTTCATCCTCATTTTTTTCTTTTTACATTCCTGGGACTTGAACTAAGGTTCTGTTCTATCTGAGTTTCTCTGTGCTCAATTTCTAGCTAGTGCTCTACCACTTGAACCACAGAACCACTTTTGGCTTTTTCTGAGTAGTTTATTGTACATTAATTAAAATGGTGAGACAAAAGACAAAGGGGGAACCAATACAACAGACAGTATGTTCGAAATAATCTCTACAATTTGTGGATGGGGGAAGAGGGAAAGGAGAGTGGGAAAAAATCAGGGAAAGGGTAACAGGTTCAACAAAAAAATGTACTTATTACCTTATATACGTAACTATAACCCCCCCTGTACATCACTTTGACAAAAGTAAATAAGTAAATAAATAAAAAGTCTCACGGACTTTCCTGCCCAGGCTAACTTTGAATCATGATCCTCAGATGGAGTAGCTAGGATTACAGGCATGTGCTAGCAGAACCTGGCTCATCTACATTTCTTAAACCATGTCTTGGGTGAAGGTGTGTGTGTGTGTGTGTGTGTGTGTGTGTGTGTGTGAGAGAGAGAGAGAGAGACATATTTCGATATCTTTCACATTGCAGTGTCCTTTCTTTTTCTTCTCCCTGCTTTTACTCTTTTACTGACTCCCCTTATGCAGTATATCTTTGACAGTTGTGTCCTATTTTTAATATAGTTAGTATATTTTGGTTTATTTTCCATAAATGAGCAAAAACGTACGATACCTACTTTTTAAGTCTTAACTAGCTCAAAAGCCGGATCATCCTGCAGGATGAAATTTAATTTTTTATTATTTTTATTTTGTTGTTTTTAAGTAACATCTATACCTAGTGGTCAACTAATTTCTAGTCTTTGTTAACATTTGTGGTTACTTGTTTTTCTTATGATTGATATTATGACTAAATAAGATGAAATCTACTACATAGATTAATTTGTATTTCCTTCACGACTAAAACTTCTGACTGTATCTTCATAATCTCTCAGCCATTTGTATTTGTTTCTATGGCCTCTTGAATTGTTTGTCAATTATCAATTAAAGTTTTGCTAATAAGCTATTTAGTTTTCTGAGTTCTCTATGTATTTCAAACATCAATTATTTTTCTATTTAAGGACTGGTGAAAACTTTATCACATTATGTGGAATGTCTTTTGATCTTGACAGTTTTAACTTCTGATGTGCATGATTTTTAATTTGATGAATTTCTATTTGTTAATTCTTATTTTATTTGTTGAGCAACCAGAATCCTAATCAGCAAATGATTGTCTATGCCTGTATCTTGTAGAATTGCCCCATGTTTCTCATATGTCTTACATTGAGATATTTGATCCACTTGTAGTTTGTTGTTGAAAGAAGTGAGAGGTGGAGATGTAGTTTCAGTACCCAACATATAGATGCATAACCTATTTACCCAGCACCGACTTTTGAGGAATACAATATGTATGCATGTGTATATATATATATATATATATATATATATACATACACAAATATACATACACATGGCTCTTTTGGCAAAGATAAGATGAAAGTTATGTTGTGTTATAGCTGTTTTCTATTCTGTTCTATTGGTCTTGATATCTATTTTTATGTCAGGACCAAGCTATTTTTTGTGATTATGGCAATGCAGTATAATCAGAGTTCCAGATATTGTTATAGCTCTTTTTGTTTATGATTACCTCTACTATTTGAGGGTCTTTGTTTCAAGAAAAATTTAGAATTCATTTTTTTATCATGTATAACTTGCTTTACCTAGCATGAATGTTTTCATGATACTTATGATATAAATTCTGTCAATATATGAACATGATAATTCCTTCCTTCTTTTAGTATGTTGTTCAATTTGTTCAAGATTCTATAACTTCTTTATTGGGAAAGTCTTTCACCTGCTTGTGTTAGTTACTATATGTGATATATAAAACTCATTGGATTTTGTATATTGACTTTATTTGTATTTGTTATGACATTCTCTTCTATCTAGTTTTGTTAATTTTGGTGTTTTCTCTCCATTTAGGCAGATCAGCTAAGAGTTAATGTACATTATATATCTTTTCCAAAAGTCAACTTTTATTTCATTATGTAGATTTTTTGCATCAACTTTATTAAATTTTACTATAATCTTGATTAGTTCTTTTCATCTGCTTATTTGGAGTTTGTCTTATTCCCATTTTCTAGTTATTTGAAGTGTATCAAATATAGAAAAGACTACTTTTTAATGTATGAACTAATAGCTATCAATTTTTCACAGAGTACTACCTTTGCCTTAATAGGTTGTGAGTTAATGCTCATACACTCTAGGAATTTGGGGGGGGGTCTCACTTATTTCATCAGTGATGCAACAATATGTTTTTCAGTCTAAGTGTTTATATATCCTCTGTGGTTTATTTTGCTGGTGAGTTATTTTTCTATTATTGTTTGATAGAAGATGAGGAGTAATTTTATTATTTTTTGAATTTTCTGAGGCTTTTTTTGTGTCTGAAAATATAATAAAAATGCCATCAAGATTCCACCTCACCTCAGAATGGTCATTATCAAAAATAAAAACAACAAGAGCAGATGCTGGTGGGAATATGGCTAAAAGGGAATGTCATTAAACTGTTGGTAGGAATGTAAACTGTTCAACTGCTTCTGGCTTCAAAACAATAAACATAAAGTTTTCCTATTACCTATGTCCTACTCCTGGACATTTATCCAGTAGATCACAAACAAGCCCACGCTAAATCTACCAGAACAACCATGTTCATTGCAGCATTGTTTATCATGGCAATGCCCCTCAGTGGGAAAATAGACCAAGAAAATATGGTTTATATACAATGGAATTCTACTCTTCTGTTGGAAAGAATGATATTGCACCATTCATAAGGAAATATAAAGTCTTGAAAAAAAAAGTGTACTAAGCAAAGTATGCCAGAACCAAAGACCCATAGGCTGTATGTTTTCCCTCATTTGTGGTAATAGAATATGCCTATAAACCTACAAATAAACATAGCTGTTGGTAAAAGACAAAATATATACCAGGACATGATCAATTATACAGGTCTCTAGGCATTCATACAATGAGACCAAAGGAAGATATCCTTAGGAGAGGATCACAGAAAAATCAAGAGATATGTGTGTATGATCATATAAAATAATGTCTATGGAAATTAAATCCAAGAAATGGAAACAAAAGTGTTTTTTTTTCCTTTATTGCTGTTTTGGGGTTTGTACCTTTTGTCTTGTTTATAAGTTTATCTATTTTGGGAAAGTTAAGATGGGGGACACAGAAAAGGTGGAACAATTGGTGAACAAATGCAGCAGTGGTTCTCATGATACATTATGTTGAAAGTGTATGATAAAACTTGCAGGTAGGGATGTGAGGGGAAAATTTGGAAAGAGTAAGGGAAGAGGTTACACTGTTCAAAAATAAATGTACTCACTAACTGACTCCTGTAACTGTAACTCCTCTTTACATCACCTTTTCAGTAACAATAAAAATATATACAAAAAATAATAAAATAAATTCCTTGTCATACCAAAATTTAAGAATCAGAGAAGAGGAGGGATGAAGAAGGATGAAAATGTTGAAGGGATTACACAGACCAAGATCCATTGTATATATTGTTAACTGGCAAAAGAAAATCCAATACATGTCTTAAAAAATTAAGTAAAGAAAGGGATGTGTTGAGAGGGATGGGTGAGAATGTTGAAAGAGGTAACATTGATCAAGATGCACTGGATTCATAAACTGCTTTGTTGAATGGCAATTTCCTTGTATAACTAATTAAAGATCATATTTAATTAAAATATAATTCATGTTGGAGAAAGTTTCATGGGCTGCTGAAAAGATTGCACAGTGTATAACACCTGGGGAAAGAATTTTGTAGATGTCAAATGAAATTGGGCTATAGTGTGATTTAATTCATAAGATCTTGGTTGGTTTTTCTATGGATAAGAGTGAAATATTAATGTCTACCATTATTATTTTATGGGGGTTTATCTGAATTTTTAAGTCCAGGAGTGTTTGGATAATGAGGTTGATTGTACAAATATTTGGCATATATCTGATAATAATTATAACTTCCTCTTCATATACTGTGTTCTTTACTAATATGAAGTCATTTTCTTTGTCTCTTTTGGAGTCTGCCTTGTCAGGTATAAGTATAGGTACCCTTACCTGCATTTGGGGTTCATTTGCTTTGAAAAAGAACCTTCTACCTACTAAATCTAAGCCAATATCTGCACTTTTTTTTTTTTTTTTTGCGTTCGGATGTGGGGTCTAAACTCTGGGCCTGGGCACTGTCCCTCAGCTCTTCAGCTCAATGCTAGCGCTCTATCACTTGAGCCACAGCGCCACTTCTGGCTTTTTTCTTTTTGCTTATGTCGTGCTGAGGAATCGAACCCAGGGCCTCATGCATGCAAGGCAAGCGCTCTACCACTGAGCCACCTTCCCAGCCCAATATCTGCACTTTCTTAATGAGATGTTTTACTTGAATTCAATTTTATTCCCCAGTGATCAGAGAGAATGCAGGGCATAATTTCAATGTTTCTGAAATTGGACAAATTTGCTTTATGACCTGAAATGTGATCTATTTTGGAGAATGTGCTGCTGAGAAGAATGTATATTCTATTGCTGCTGGGTAAATATTCTGTAGATGTCTGTTAAGTTGATCTATGCAGTTGTTTATGTCTGATGTTTCTCTGTTGAGTTTTTGCTGGGTTGACCTATCCAGCAGGGATAGTGGTATGTTAAAGTCCCCAATAATTAATGTCTTTCAATCAATGTGTGATTTTAGGGAAAGTAGTGTTTCTTGGATAAATTTGGGTGCTCCAGTATTTGGTGAATAGATGTTCACAATTGTTATATCTTCCTGTAGGAGAAATCCCTTTATTAGTATGTAGTATCCTTCTTTATCTCTTGTCATTAAATTTAATTTGAAGTCTATTTTATCTGATATTAGGATTGCAACTTCTAATATGTGGGTCGTTTGCTTGGTAGACTTTGTTCCAGCCTTTCACTTTCAGAATGCTTGTTTTTGTCAGCAAGGTGTGTGTTTTGAAGGAAGCAGAGAGAAGAATCTTGCTGTTTGATCCAACTAGAAAATCTACAACACTTAATTGGAGAGTTGAGTCCATTAATATTGAGAGTTAGTTTTGAGAGGTGTTTGGTAATTTCTGACGTTATCTACCTTCTTGGGGGTTGTGCCTACTGGGTTCTTATTATGATTATCTGATTCTCTGTATGGAAGCTGTTTCTTGGCCTTTATCATGCTCTTGTTGGTTTTCTAAGTGTAGCACATCTAAGTGTAGCACATTATCAAACACACTTTGATAATGCTGGTTGGTGGAAATATATTGTTTCAATCTTTGCAGTGAAGGTTTTTATTTGTCCTTCATAATAGACTGTAGGGTGTACATACATTATGCCAAGCTCTTTTTGCTTTCATGGTCTCTGCTGAGAAATCTGTAGTTATTCTGATTGGTTTCCCTTTATAGTTGATTAATCTTTTCTTCCTGAGAGCTTTAAGGATCATTTTCTTGGTCTCTATTGATCCTGTGTGGATTACGATGTGACAGTGGGATGTCTGGTTCTAGTCTGCCCTATTTGGGGTCCTAAAGGATTCATGTTTTTGAATGGGCCAAATTTTTTGTATGTTTGTGAAGTTCTCTCCTAGGATTATCTTAAATAAATTTCCTAAAACCTTAGCTTCTGTCTCTAGGCCCTCCTCTACACTTATTAGAATTAAATTAGGCCTTCTCATGGTGTCTTTAATCTGTTGAATGGATCTATCATATTTCTTGGATTTGTCTTGAATATTTTTTGTTCTTTCTCTAGCTATAATGTCTAGGCTATCTTCAATCCCAGATATTCCATCTTTTGTATGATCTAACCTACTGTCAAGACTTTTCACATTGTGTTTGATTTTCTTTCCTTCTAATTGGTCAGATTGATGGGTTCAATTTCTTTGTTGGAGCTTTGTTTTAGATCTTGAATGGACTTCTTTACCTTCTTGATTTGGTTTTCAGTGTTCATTTTCAAATCTGTTAGTTGAGAGGTTATATTTTCATTGGACTCCCTTTCCTTCTGTTGGAATTCATGGAACTTTCCATTTGTGGCCTCCATGGATTCCTCCAGCTTTCTGTAAGTAGATTCCATGAATCCTTCTATTAATCTTTGGTTATTCTCATCACACTCACTCAATTCCTCTATTAAACTTTGGTTATTCTCATCACACTCACTCAATTCCTCTATTAATCTTTGCTTAGTCTCATCATGCTTATGCAATTCCTCTATTTTTCTTTGCTTAGCCTTTTCATGCTCTCACAATTCCTCTGTTAATCTTTCCTTATTCTCATCATGCTCACATAATTTCTGTATTAATCTTTAGTTACCTTCATCACACTCGTGCATTACCTTTTCATCATTACACAAAGCCCTTTGCAGGCTTTAAATCTTTTTGTTCACCATCTTAACAGTAGTGTTTTTAGAGCATTTTGAGGACTCTCTTCTGAAGTATTCATTAACCGCTCTGTTGCCTGTTTATCATGAGGGTTGCTTGACTTTCCATTTTTATTGTGTTTCTGCAGCTTGCTCTGTCCATTTGGCAGAACATCAGTTCCTGAGCTAGAACACTATTTTAGGGCAAGCATCAACCCAGACCCCTGTAGTTGCACAGATTTTTTTGATACAGTCAAAATGAGTACAGATATAATCAAACTCAATAGATAATTGGGATCAATGGACTAAGAAAACCAAAGGGGTCAGGGAACCAGAAACTAATAGATATAGGAAGAATTGTGAGGAGAAAATAATATTAGAACAAAGAATACTACAATTAGATGAACTAAGGTTGAGAAATTGCAAATTATGCAATCAATGTCTGAATTCAGTTTGTCCACAATGAAGGATAAGGTCTAATAATCAAAGATGGGTACCTATCTGGGGATGAACAGAACAGAGATTAAGTAGAGCAAAAAAAGGAAAAGGACTAAAAGAAAAAGGGGGGGGAGGAAAAAAGTAGAAAAAATTAAAATAAGTCTTTGATTTTTTTGGGGGGGGGATCTTTTGTCTCCCCTGTGTCCATCCACAGTCTGAATCTCTGAATGGCTTGTGGTTTGCTTTGGTTTTCCTGTAGCTTAATGGGTTTCTTAAATCAGTTTAAGCAGGGAGAACAAACCCTTGCTTTACCAGCACAAGATTCCTTGAGATTCCTCTTGCTTAGAGTCACTGTGAGTGAGTTTGAACGTGGGTAGAGTTGTGGCCTGTCAGCATTCAGTAGCTTTTCCCTGAGAGGCTAGCTCCTGAGATAATCTTGTGGCCCAGCTTGGAGCCACTATCCGGATTTATGTCTGAATTGTTTTCATTTTACCTTCTGTAGCTGGGAGAGCTGTCAGTGCTGCACCTCTGACTCTCTTTACCCAGTGAAGAAAGTCACCCTGCCCTGGGCAGGGCTCTCTCTGCCTGGGAAGGGTAACTATCCCCTGGGAGGAGCTGAGCCCTACTGTTCAGGTTCTTTTGACCTGTTCAAAAATGGCTCCTCATTATCTGCTTCTAAGTTCCCAGTTACCTGCAGCAGCCCAGTCTTTGCCAGAATCAAAGACGACATTCTTCTATGATGGTGTTGGAGGGGCGACCTTCCAAATGCTGTATTGTGAGAAGGAGTGAGAATGTCTTGTGGGGTACTCAAACTTTTTCTTTGGTTTTAGGGCCATCCACAGTCTGGATAAGCCTGTGGTCAGCAGGATGAAGATTTCTGCTCCCTGTCGGTTGCACTGGGTGTGACTAGAAGCCGATCCCACTCCATCCCCAGTGCTTTTGTCCCAGACTGTGTCTGTTGATATGGAGGGAGTGGCAGCTGCCACCGCTGCTGCTGCTCTGGCCATGAGTGAGTTCTTCATCCCTTTCCTTAAACAAGCTGCCTGAATTTTTCCTTTCCCGCCAAACTCTCTATACTATGATAGCACACTTGTTGTGACTCTCTAGCCTTGGATTTTTCACTGAAACACTAAAACTGGTTTCTATGTAAGAGCTTGGTAAGTTCATAGCTTTTCCTCTGCCATCTACCTCTGTTTCCCGAAATGTTTTACTTTCTAGGCAACAGATGGTTGAGTATTTTCTTCCTCAACCTTTTTCCATTACAGCAATATCTGCACTACATGAGCAACACCTTCAATCTTCCATATTGTTTATTAATTCAACTCCCCATTCTATATATTTTGTAGAATAAAAATTAGACTATTAACATTGAGATTTAATTCTGAAATATATGTAATAATTTTGGCAATTTTGTTGTTTTTTTTTTATCATATTTAGTCCCTTCCTACTCTTCTTTCACCTCTACTCTACTAGTAGGGTTTATTTTCTTCAAACTTTTTGTTGGTATATTTATCATCTTCTGTGTAGAGTATGACTTAAGTGTATTTTGAAGTTCTGGCTCAATGGTCATACATTGTTTCTGTTTATCATAAATATTATAGTTAAAACAATAACTTATGGACAAAAAATAATTTATTGAATGTTGCATGAGAGATACACCAAGTCATTTATAGTAGCAAGCACATCTGTATAACAGCAAGTGTCTCAACAGAACTCTTAAAAATAAAGAAGGCATAAAATGATGTTATCCTTAAGATAAAAACCTATCAGTATAAATTACTGTATCTGGAAATACATTTATTTATAACTGATGGATGAATAAAATTTTTTCATAATAAACAAAGCTAAAGCAATGTTTTATAGTGTAAGAAATTGAGATTCAGTTAAGTCAACTGTATTTCACATAGAAGCTAGATATACAAATTGAAGCTATTATTTTGAGTTCCAAATAAGAGCAATACTTATTTAAAGTATATAATAAAATATCTATATCTCAAAATAATCTTATTTTGCATGTTTAGATATTTAAGAGTTCCATATAGGGCTGGGAAGGTGGCTCAGTGGTAGAGTGCTTGCTTTGCATGCATGAGGCCCTGAGTTCGATTCCTTAGCACCACATAAGCAGAGAAAGCCAGAAGTGGTGCTGTGGCTCAAGTGGTAGAGCACTAGCCTTGAGCTGAAGAGAAAAGGGACAGCACCCAGGACCATAGCTCAGATTCCATGACGGACAAAAATAAAACAAAAAGAGTTCCATATAAAAATTATATGTTATTGATAGACATCAGTGGCTCATGCCTGTAATTCTAGCTAATCAGGAGGCTGAGATCTGAGAATTAGGGTCTTTGTCCATTCTGGGCAGGGAATTTAATGAAATTCTTATATCCAATTAACCACCAAAACATTGGAAGTGAAGCTCAGATAGTAGAGTGCTAGCCTTGAGCAAAAATTCAAGCCCTAGGACTAGCATATGTGCACATACACACACACACACACACACAATACACACACACACTCTCTCTCTCTCTATATATATATGTATATACATATATATATATATATATATATGAGATCTTAGATAGTGATTTTCAAATCATATTTACACTGCTGCCTTGACAAGTACTTCTATTTGTAGGTACCAGTGCTTACAGACTTGGTTTTTTTACCTGGCCTATACCAGTGATAAGATATAGGTGGACTAAAGTATTTGGAGAAAGAGGCAAGGTAGATTTGCTCATCTCAGGAAACTGAAGAGTAAGTTTAGTAGCCACCATTATTTCTATGGGGTGCATTCCAATTTTTGAAGAAAATTCATTAATATATAATATATAATATATAAAAAGTATTATTTTGTTAACAAAAATTTTAGTAGTATATCTATGTCATTTTTTAAAATGTACTCATTTTACAAGTATATTTGCTTCTAATATAAATAATACACATGGAGAAAACTAATTCAGCTTCTAGCTTCCTTCCTTCCTTCCTTCCTTCCTTCCTTCCTTCCTTCCTTCCTTCCTTCCTTTCCTTCCTTCTACCTTTTGACATTTGTATCCCTCCTTGTGTCTCATATTGAACTCTATTGTTTCTGATTATACTCAAAGCTTTCCTCTGTTTAGGATTAAATGGGTACCACTTTGATTTCCCTATATTATCCATACAGACTTCATTTGGTAATTTCTGCTTTTTTTTTTTTCTAGGAAAATGTCCTTAGTGCTTTCAGTTGTTTTCCTCATGCCCTGCCTTAATGTTCGTCATCCCTTGTTTACCCTGTTTTCCCCAAGTACTTCAGATTATCTGGAAGAATATTTCACCCAATACCGGCTGAACTACCTGGAGCAACAGTGGCAATGGTAATAAATCTGTCATGTTCTAAATTCTAAGAAACAGTAGCAACCTGTAGACCTCAGGAGAAGACCGAAGGAGACATAATTTAAATGTGAACCACAACTTCTTCCATTTTTATTTTACCAGTGGATCTTTGTTTAAATAAGCCCATAAGCCCATGTTTTCACTACTTTGTTTTCTTTCTAGGAGATACAAATTGCCAAGCCACTAAATGTATATATTGTCCTATCCATAATATTTGTACTTAGCACATGAAATCTGAATTTAATAAACATCCCTGTTTACCTATCATTGTAAATAAATATGACTGTGCATTTTTTAAAAACTGAAAGAAAATAAGTTCAAAAATAACATCTTTTCATGTGTGTATTAATTTAACAATATTTAATGAAATCTTATTATGTTTTGTAAAATATGAACCATGTTAAAACAGGTACAGTTTATATCTTTTTTTAAATTTTAGCAATAGTTCATTTTAGTGTAACAGGTTAAAGGAGGAAAAGATAAGGATTCCTTGCTCTTCATGATGGAAGCAGGAGTTAGAGCATCCAGTTTATATCCTTAAATTGGAAAATATACTATACTGAAATGAAAATAAATGAATTGGGAATAGATTTTTCTTTATGGTTTGTATTGACACTCTCAAAATTTAAAAATTCTGCCCCGTACTGATGGCTGGTTTGCAATAGGAGCCTCTCCAGAGCCTGATATCTCAGGATCTTACTTCAAATATAGATTAGGCAGGAAAATCCATGAAATTCTAACTTCCAATTAATGTCCAAAAAAATGGGAAATTGAGATGTGGCTCTCAATGGTAGGTTACTAGCTTTGAGCACAAAAGCACAAAAGCTGAAAAGATAGTACTCGTCAGTTTAAGATCCAGGGTCAGAACAATAAAAGGAGAAATAAAAGTCTTTGAATTTCTAAAGCATCTCATTTAACTTTATCTAGAATATCCAAGTGGCACATTTGTACGTTTGTTCACTCATACAAAAGTGGTAAATATAGAGAAAACTTTTTGAAAAGCCCAGAAATGCCTTCGTGTTTGGGTTTTCTCATCTGCTGCAGATATTTTTCTTGTTCTAGAAATGGAAAATGCTCTCACATAGTCATTTTTGGATTCTGCCAAAAATATTCACTTTTGACAGCCCCACATCTACAACTTTGTGTTTTACACAACTTTTTATATTGCCGTGATCTTGCATGGCCTTCCCCTATTATACTTACCTCCGGGTAGTATTGATGATTTTCCATCCCTAATCAAGTTTCACAAACTTTTCAAAGAATGCAAGGAAATGCTTATTTATTGTCCTTCCCAAATTCTTTGCTACTGGACCAGTATCCTTTTTCTTGCGGGGCTTCTTCGCTGCCAGGGCTTCTTTTCTACTTACCTTCAACCAAGGGCATAATTTCAATCAAGCTTTAAAATCAGTTCTGCATAGAGACATACATACGTACATACATAGATGGTTGAGGTTCATCATTTATGTACCAACAAGGAGGATTAAGTGTTCAAGCCTGCCCTGCATGTATAGCTTGACCTCAGGGCCAACATTTTTTTTTTTTTTGGTCTTCTTAGCACTTTTATGTAAAAACTATTTGTTGAGATTTGAAATAACAAAAAAACTTAAGTGATTTTTTTTTTACTGGCTAATTTTGATACTGAACAATATAAGTTGTTTTAAAGTAATAATCTTAATAGTTTTAAAGATTTAGTTTGAATGTAATTTAATTTCCAATGTAAAACTGTCTCAAATTCAACCAACCCTGAGCTAAACGTAGATAAAGCTTTTGGATGTGTAGAGCAAACCATAGTAGAATATTTATACATTCCAATTGAAAGTAATAGAAACTGAGGATTTAGTATATTTAGTCTTGCTTCAGAAAACTCTTTCAATCTTATCTTAGAGATAGTTTATTTATTTCTTCCTCTTCTTAGAAATCATTTTCCTACTTTTCATACTTATGCTGAGCCTGAGATTTGTATATAAACCTGCTTTCATAGGGAGTTGAATATCTGTATGCAAAGGTTGAATTAGGCCCATAATGGTATTGAAATAAAGAGAAAAATTAATTGAAACCTGTATATTTAAATGCACGTTTCCCGTTTCTGACTGAAAATGCTACTCAAATGAAAGCCAATTTTCTTTTATGAAGCGAACTCATAATTAGGAACTTAAATTATAACAGTCATAGAAATGCTAGTTATAATATAGACATATTACTTTTGATTAGATTTGTACCAGGGAAAATTTCCTTGGTATTAACTGGGCATTTAATCCAAACTACACAGAAGATATATCTGAAAGTGCAGACTGAGGCTTGTGCCTTGCTCAGTGAGGATCTGTTACGGAAGTCACAAAGCATCAACATTGGCCACTGAAGTTGTATGAGCCTACAATTGGCATTTCATTACTCTGTGTTTTATTTTAAGTTCTTTTTTATTAGTGTGGTTGCATTGTCCATGACATAAATCTGAGAACAGGATTTGCATTTAGAATGCTATAAAATACACTGTTCCTTGGGGTATACTAAGGAAAGTACCATATATACCAATTCACATAAATCGAGATAAGAATACTAAAAGCAACGCAATTTGATTAGGCACTAAATTAAAAACATTACAAGGTTGTGGTCTAACAGCCACCAGGAACTTAAGTCAGCTTCCATCTCTAATACTGTGTAGTATGGAAAACTAAAATGACACTTTTAAGAGATAAAGGCAATTTTCTTCATATTGAGCTTTAGGGTTCTTGCCAGTTTATATTGGTTATGAGGTGTAATGTGATATTATATACAGATCTACTATAAACATTCAGACTTTTATAGACATGTCAAAGGGGTACCACTTGATGTGAAATAAAATGAATTACAACCTTGTAAAAGTTTCATGATTTACACTATCATGGATACATTCTTTCTACCCTCACTATCATCTTAAATTCCTAGGAAAAACTTTAGAGAAGTAACTGTAAATTTCACTCAAAGCATTATCACAGCAATGTCATATAGTTCTACAATGTCAGGAATCAAAATCTATTTGGCCTTTATTAAAAAAAAACAAATTTACATGTTACAGATGAATAAATTTCCTGAAGATTTTCAAGCTTATACTTATGTAATGTATCTATGTAACTTTCAGGTTTTTTTCTTTAAGCTTACATATATTGTATTTTCCATAAAATATTTTCTTTATTTCAAATAGATCCATAAGTTCACAATTTCCTTGCATTTCTAAAACAGATACAAAATAATACATACATCTAGAATATATGTAGTCACGAGTTTCTTTTATTTGAATGTTTTTCTCTTTAAAACTATTTTTTTTTCATTTTATAATCTGTCATTGACACTGCTGTGGGCCTGATTTTTTTTTAATGTGTAGGAGATGTTTGGCAAGTAATAGCATTTCTTTCTTATCAGGTTTTACAGCTTTTATATAGCCAGTAGAACCCATTTAAACTCATATCCATTCTATACATACTTGCTTTTAGTGATATTTCTTCTTTGTATGCCCTCTTATAATTAGGAAAAAAGCCCCAAAGGGCCCAATTAGCCAACATGTGAATGTAATTATAACTCTTGACTTTTTTCTCCTTGTATGTATGTCTATGTGGTATATATCATAGCCTACTTGGGAGAAATAAATTAAATATTGAGCTTTAAGCTAATTTATGACAAACATTCATCGGGGTTGCTTCAGAAATAGTCTTTTCTTTCATGTTTATTAAAGTAATAGATATACTGGAATCAATTCTGTAAAAATTCCCCTTTCAATGTAGAAGTTGAACAAAAGTTTCTATCAATCTTGCAATCGACATTCAATCCTGTAAGACTGAAGCTTGTTACCAATGGCAGCAAGTTTGGCTGGTGAATTCATGGTATGTGAGCAGACAGTATTTTCTTCAAGCAAAGAGTTTCCTACATTTGCTTGCCCTACTACAAGTTCTGAAGAGTTGCCACAGATGCACAGACCCCACTCAGAGAATGCTCCCTTTATCATATGAGAGTTTCTTTCACTCTCTCTCTCTTTCCTTCCTTCCTTCCTTCTTTCCTTCCTTCTTTCCTTCCTTCCTTCCTTTTGTCTTTCTTACTTTCTTTCTCTTTCTTTCTTTCTTTCTTTCTTTCTTCCTTCCTTCCTTCCTTTCTTTCTTTCTTTCTTTCTTTCTTTCTTTCTTTCTTTCTTTCTTTCTTTCTTTCTTTCTTTCTTTCTTTCTTTCTTTCTTTTCTTTCTTTCTTTCCTTCTGCATTTAAAATTGCTCCTAATACACTTTGAATCTCTGAAGACCATATTTCTCATTGTGAATAAATGAATTTACAACACATATGTGAAAAAATGAATTTACAACACATATGGGAATTACAAAATTTTTTGTGTTTCTACACACAGAAAAGTTGCAAATAGATGAACAAATAGAATTTCATGTAATTAAATTAGGTTTTGTAACATAAATGGGTAATTGAGTATATTAACATTATCATTTTTTTGTCAGGTTTTCAGATTGCTGTCTTGTTCAGGGTATTAATTCTGGAAGTATCCTTAACAAAGACCTGGTAGTTATAATGTATCTGAGATCTGAAAGGAAGAGATACAGACTTCAACTCTATGTCTTTCCCCTTTTATTCTTTATTTCAAAGTTTGACAACTAACCTAAACTTTCACTCTGTCAACTTATTTGTTCACTTTTTTTTCTGTTTATATTGTCTATCTTGTTTGTCTTTGAGGCGCTATACTGATAATAGTTAAGAAGATCTAATCTTATTTAGTTGCATAATAACATTTAATTCTCATAACTCTGGCTCAGATTTTGTTATTACCACTATTGTACAGAAGAGGAAACAAGAGCTTTCAAAATTATGGGTACTAAATCATGAAACTTGGAAACTTTCATTATTTCACTAGCACACTTTTCTTCTGTACAAGAACAGTGGGGGTTTTGTTCAGTATTAATCCAGGAAGTATATAACCTAACCCTTTCTAGATATGCATGAGTGTTTCAGATTAATTGATTGATATTAATCTATAACCATCTTTCTCTGCATTATTATCTCCCTGGTCTCCATGGACCTTAACCACTTAATTAGTGTCTGTTTGTTTTTGCTTCCTTCAAACATTTTCCTGACATAAGTTACTACTCAAACTTCCAAATTCCAATCTATCGGCCTTACTTTACAGTATTTTAAATTTAAAAGCAAAGGTGATATGGAGAGAAAAACAGACAATCCAGACTGGTTCTACCAAATGAAGGCTTTTTTGTTTGTTTGTTTGTTGTTTTATGGTTGTTGTGCTTGAAGTCAGTCTGTTGCTGTTCCTGAGTCTTTTTTCTCAAGGCTACAACTCTACCATTTTGAGCTACAACACCCTTTCCTGTTTTCGGATAGTTAATTGTAGGTAGAGTCTTGTGGACTTTCTTACCTTGCCTAGCCTTCTGTGTAGCTAGGTTTACAACTGTGAGCCACTGGCCCCCAGCCTAAGACTATTTTATTTTTCTTATTTCAATATCTGTACATAGCAGGAAATACAGGTCAGTATTAATTAATTCTGAAAAACGCATATCTAAAAAAGGTTATGTTTTGATACTTTTCTTTGAGTCAACTGAATTGTTACTTCTTGCCTAATAGTTTAAATGGTGCAGGTCTTAAATCTTACAGGGATTATTCTTTACTATTAATTTATGAGTAGAAGTCCTCTTGAATCCTATAGCTAGATACTTTCAGAGGACACATGCAACGTAAAAAAGAGGAGGGATTTCTATAGCCAGTCACAGGCATCTCAACTAGTGTTAAGGAATTTAAATGAAAATGACAGAGAAATGAAAATAAATATTAGTAATGTTTTAAGGATGACAAAAACTTTGAACATTGAAATATACAAATTTTGAACACAGAACTTTGAGCATATACAAAAGTGAATGAATAAATGCACATGTATATATGAATAAATACACATGTATATAAACATATATACATTTAATATATTATGAACATATATGCATGTATACATATATACACATATTATGAACATATGCATATGTATATGCACATATGCATATACACATATATTATTTATATATTATGTATTGTGAATATATACTCAATTTTGTCTTCCATATTTTTCTCTTTTTTTATTGTGAAAATAAATACCATACAGAGGGGTTGCAATTACATGGACAAGATAATGAGTACATTTCTTATCAAGCACTGTTGTCTCCTTTGTTTCCCCTTTCCATCCCTTCCCCCCCACCAAAGTTTAAAGTTCGTTTTTTGACATAATGATTTGTACATCTCATTGTTGCAGGGGTCCACCTGTATCCCTATTTAAACGATTTGTTTTATTCCCTTCCCCTCCACAAATTATACCAACATCAAATACAGTGAGAGCAGGGGTTATACCGTGGGGGTGGGACATACAAAGCAACAAAGAAATCATCTTAGAAATATGTTAGAAAAAAACTGCATGAAAGCAAAAACATTTGAATACTTATCTTGGGTTCATTTCACCTAACATCAACATATCTGACCTTTTCTGCTTGTTTCAGACATATACTAGTTATTGCAAATAAGGGAAACCATGGAATCTATGTTTCTTTGGGCCTGGCTTACTTCACTTAATATAATTTTTTCCAAGTCTTTCCATTTCCTAACAAATGGGGCAATGTCATTCTTTCTGATGGAGGCATAGAATTCCATTGTATGTATGTATGTATATATATATATATATATATATATACACACACACACACACACACACACACACATATATATATATATATATATATATATATATATATATATATATATATATATATATACCACATTTTCTTGATCCATTCCTCTACTGAGGGGCATCTGGGTTGGTTCCATATCTTAGTTATGGTAAATAATGCTGCAATAAACATAGTTGTGATGATAGCTTTAAAATGGTCTTGTTTGTGATCATTTGGATAAATGCCCAAAAGTGGGATTGCTAGGTCATAGGGGAGCTCTATGTGGAGTCTTTTGAGGAACCTCCATACTACTTTCCAAAGTAGTTGAACAAGTTTACACTCCCACCAACAATGCAGTAAGGTTCCCTTCTGTCCATATCCCCTCCAGCATCTGTTGTTTTTGCTTCTTTTATTAACCATCATTCCAGTCAGCCTTGCAACATCCTAAGTCTTATATGATTTATTAATTTTATCCCTATTGTATTCTTCCCATTACTATTATTGCTGTACTAGTAAATTCTCTCTAATTCACTGTTTCATTACATTTGTTTCTTTATTTTTCTAAAGATACTGAGCCAGGCTCAATGTTCAGTACTTATTAGACATTTTTATAATCTCATGGAGAGTGTATATCAGCTATGATAGCTACTAAATAACTAGTAATCTCCTCTTCCAGAGTGGAGTAGAGTCCTAGGAGCAGCATCTAGAGAACGGTGATCAAATATTTGACTACTGAGCATACATCTGCAGTTTGGTGATGAGAACCTACACCACTACCAAGTCATGTCTCAGTTTTACCTGAATATTTGGAAAATATGCGCATATGCATATACACATATATTATTTTATTTATTATATATTGTGAATATATACTCAATTTTGTCTTCCATATTTTTACCCATCTATTTCTTTATGTTTTCAATAACTTTTCTCATCCATCCACTTCTTACTTTATATTTTCCATATGTTTACCTATCCCTCTGTGTATTACTTTATATATTACACATTGCAGTGCTGTTATCCTGGGTTATTTTTCTTTTGCCTGAAAAAATGACTTATTTTTTCCTTCGGGGACATAAATTGGTACCTTTCCATTATTCATTTCTCTTAAAGTCTTTATCTTAAAAGATATTGCGTTAGGCACAGTAGTTATGATTCTCTTTCATTATTTGCAGAACTTATTCATTTTTATACATTTCTTTATTTCTACTGAGAAATCACATTTAATCATAGTATTGCTCCTTTGAAAATATTGCATAAATTTCCCATTCTTTGGTTGCTTTTAATTATCTTCTTTTTCAGTTTTTAGTAATTTTGTGTTTTATGTCTAAGTGTCATTCTCTCTGTATTAATATTTTTTGATACAGATTTTCTAAAATATATAAATTAATGAAATTTATTGGTTTTATTTTTCAAATACTTGAGCAAATATTGTTTCAGATTTATTTGGAAATGAATTTCAAATGTCTATCAGTTTTTCCTTCCTTCCTTCCTTCCTTCCTTCCTTCTTTCCTTCCTTCCTTCCTTCTTCCCTTCCTCCCTCCCTCTTTCTCTCTTTCTCTCTCTCTTCCTTCCTTCCTTCCTTTCTTCCTTCTTTCTTTCTTTTTTTCTTTCTCTCTTTCTCTCTTTCTTTCTCTTTCATTTTATTTTTTATGCTGGTACAGGGGCTTGAACTCAGGGCCTCCTCCACTCTTTTTGCTTTTTTAGCTCATGGCTAATGCCCTACAACTTGAGTCATGCCTCAACTTTAGGATTTTTTTTCTGGTTAACTGGAGATAAGGATTTGTCTTTTTGGGATCTTTTAGAACTTGCATACACCGATCTCAGCCCCTGAGTAGCTAAGATTAAAGACATGAGCCATCTGTGTCCTTGCAGTTTGTGCATTTTTACTAACTTGTTATTCAATTAACAGAACTCATCATGTTTACCTACACCTAATGAGCTTTTAAAACCTTTCTTCCATGTTAATTTATTACCGTTTTGAACTTTAAAATCCCATTTTATATTTCAACTAAATGAGACATTATTTTACTGAGCTTTCATTTTCTCTTATTTTTACACATAACAGACACACATTCCATATTTTTATAATCTTCTCTTAACTTCTGGAAACTAAAAAATTATGTTTAGGTAATTATATAGAAATACAAGAATCCAAATGATATAATTTTTTCCTAAAAGTATCTATCTTGTACTATTATGATGATTGTACACTAAACACTTGAATTCAATGATGGCTGACCTAAATTGAACAAAGGTATGATTTCCTGTGAGGGGTGGTTTCAAAGCTAGAATTACAGTGAGTCACAAGAACCTTGTCTATTGCAGCTTCTGATGCCTATGAAAGTGAGAGAAAAATAGAACAACAGCAGTTGTGACTCTCTATCAAGTTTACACCTGCCCAGTGAGATAATTTTATTGGGTTACTTTGTACTGTCTATAAATGAAAATATGGTGGAAAACATAGCCACAGATGGGAGCTCAAGGAAACAAAATACTATAGCTTTATAATGCACAGCAAAGATGGGAGATTGTCCATGTGTAAGTCTCTTTAACATGTATTGGTATAGCTCTAAACTTCCCTCTGGCCTACATTTTTTCTCCCATTTTATTGAATTTCAAACTAAGGCTAAAAAAAAAAAAAATAGGCACTTGAGCCAGGTAAGATACTGGATCTTGAATAGATTAGGTTCAAAGCTCAAACATTCTTCATGATATCTATATATATATCTGTCTCCTATCTATCTATCTATCTATCTATCTATCTATCTATCTATCTATCTATCTATCTATCTGTCTGTCTGTCTGTCTGTCTGTCTGTCTGTCTGTCTGTCTGTCTGTCTGTCTGTCTGTCTGTCTATCTATCTATCTATCTAATTGTCTTAAAGAAGATATGACATTCTTTTTTCATATGAAACTAAAGTGTCCTTACAAGGAAGAGAATGAAGGAGGCAATTTTTGGTTATACAATTTTTTCAGTAATTATATATAAGAAATGATGTCTAAAACTGTACATTTAGAAATGATTCCTTAATTTTTACTCTTGTTGTCATGCTCTTTGTATTCAAACATTTATTTCAAATACAAGGATTTGGAAAAAATGTAATATATTCAGTATATTTGAGAGAAGAATATTGCTAGACACTTTTTCAAAAAATCACATGAATTTGTGAACAAACAACATATTCTGTAGTTTTGAAAAGAAGTCTAAGGTGGTAGAACAATGGCATCCTTCTAGATGAGTTAGTTCCATTCCCTTATTTCTATGAGTTGTATTATTACAAATGGTTTTCAATGGGTTCATTATCTTTTGAATGAAAAAATTCTGTTGCAAAGATCTATCTGTAGTGAAACAAATTCGGAATGAGACAAGACCTAATGTATCAGAGATAAGTTATAACTACCCCTTTCTACTTTCATTAAAAATGGAGCTCTGAAACAGATGGGCTTCAAAGATATTTTAAAGATTTAAGTGCTAATGCATGGGAGAATTCCAATGCAAACAGTTCCTTTAAAGTACTTCAGGGCATGCTGGGATGTGGGAGGGACCTGGAGAGGCCTCTTAATCTTGCTTAGATCTTTCCATTAATAGAGGGTTATAAAATTACCTTCAGCATGCAGGAGAAAAGTGGTCTTACTGGGAGAAGCTCGGCTTGTCTCTGAATTATCTGCTCGTCGACTGAAGTTTAATAAGCTTTTCTAAATAAAGAAACAGCTCCAGCTGCAATGGATGAATTTTAGTTTAGGATTATTTTATTAAATATTGACTATTTTATTCTTTGAAAGCATATGGCATACAAATGTTGAGAATTTTCAAAGAAGTCAATAGCATGCTATTTTTTTTTTTTTAGTGTGTAAAGGACTGGTTAAAATTAAGTTTTTAAAATTGAAATGTTTTGGTTGAATTTCAAAGTACTATTGTATCACTACATTGTTTCCATCTATATGAATGCTTTTAATATGGTTGGTAAAATTCAACATAGCCATGTTGAAAATCATGGTGGCTCTGGTTCATAATTTATGACTATTGCAGGCTGTAAATTATGTGTGACTCATGCTTATAATCGATCACTCTGGATTCCACATACATACAATGTCTGAAGGACAGAGAATGTAGGAAAACATCTAATGAGCTTTAACAAAGAAGAAGCTAAACCAAAACCAAAAAACAAAAAACAAAAAAAAAAAACCATTGTATCTATCAACCTTAAAACTGTACATTTGTTTCATAATTAAATTCCACCTCACTTCTACCAGTAAAATGAGTATTTCAGTTATGGGATATATTGTGAAATTCTTTCATATATTAGTTTGCTTATAACTTTTAATATGTAAGATTTAGAATTTCAGAAGACATATAAAATTTGTTTTCTTATTTTTTTCATCTAACATAACCATTAGAGTTTAATTGTAGAAAAATTAAATGATGATTTAAAAATGCAAATAAGTAATGTAACTTTCTTTTTAAAAGATAATAAAAATTTCTGATTTATTTTCTCTTGTTTCCATGTCATTAAACTTTTTGGAAAAGAAACATTATTTCAGGTATTCCTCAAGTTACAAAGCAAGCATGGGAATCAGAAAAATATGTAGATTTACTATTTAACAATGAACAGAACTTTATTCTATCTACTTGTGTTGGGTGTGAGCAGCATAAGAAATACATATTTATCCTGGACTCTTTTGCTAATAAATAACCCTGAGCAAATAATATAACTTCAATAAATTACCTCTTTACAACTCAAGTATGATAAAAATTATATATGTTCTCTAACATGCTTGTTGAAGTAAAATGGGTAATATAATAATGAAATAATTGTTTAATTGATGAAACTCGTTATAATTATTAGTAGTTAATATTACCTATTTTCTTTAAGGGCTATGCTTATAATTGGTAAGGGGAAAATATTTTTCTTTCCTCTCTAGTTTACAAGTTAGAGAACTTACCTCCTCTCTATTTTATTAAGGGGTCCAATGTGAAAGCCCACATTAAATTAGACTCTTAGGAAAACAAATATCAAGAAAGACATTCCCATTCCATTGTTTCCTCCCATCCAAGTTATCCCCACCATCACTGCATATTTACAACAAGGCTTTTATTTGATGAAGTCTCCATAAATCAAACTGAGGATTTACAAGAACTGTTTTTTATTTCATAGATTTAAACATAGATTGAATGGTAGATTAATAGTGAAACATTTTATAAAAATACTAGCTTAACTGAAATTCTAGTAAATAGTTTAGAACCAATAAATAAACCAGCATTCCAATCCAGATATATTAAGGGAGGAAGTAGTCAGAGCTATAAAGTGGTCTTACATCTTAAGAGGGGAAATTGCTTTCAAACCAGATGTATAGCACAAAATATTCTAAGGTATTTTACAAGCATTAATTAATTTCAAAAGCCTCTCTTAAAATAAGTACTTTTGTTTTTTCCAATTCTGAACCATGTCCACAGTTTTCAAATGTTCAATTATCATTTTTAATAACCTCAAATAAATAATCTCCATTTAATGTTAATGACTTTTTTGACATGCACATTGTCCATTAAAGTAAAAGAGAAGTTTGTCTGTTACTTTTTATTCCATGTGCCAATCCTTTATTTGTTTGAACTGGATTCTCAGAACTCTTCATCGTTTTTGTCTTTTTCTATGTATTTTGCTGTTTCTACTCTTTCGTGGACCGTTCTTAGACACTTATGTAAATATGGTTTTGTCTATGCTATTTTCTTTGTTTGATGTTTAGGATTGAGAAGTAACCAGAACAACACAAAGAGATCAAGTGCATTAATAAATATTTAGTGAGAGCTTCTTCTGAGAATTTATAAAGAGGAAAGTGCACTGGCTCCTACCTTGGCCATATCAAAAGCTTTATTGAATGTAGATGAAAGGTCAGGATAAAAGAAAACTAGTATTAGAAATTGTAACTTGGCTTAGAAGTCTGACTGAAACAAGGACACAAGATGACCCATTGCAACAATTATACTCACAAGCCATTACATTAGAAACAAACTTTACAACTTCTGGAGGGGAGAAGTGAGGGAGATGGGGGAGGGAAGGGATAGTAGGGGAAAAACAAAGGATGAGGTAACAATGTTTGACAGTAAATGTACTCATTACCTTCCTCATGTAACTGTAACCCCTCTGTATACCATCTTTACAATAAAATGAAACTAAAGGAAAAGAAGTCTGAGTGCATTCATTCTCTAGCTATCAGACCTTTGTAAATTATGCCATCTCTCTAAGCATCCATTTCCACACAACAAATCAAAGCTGGCAGTATTAATGAATAAAAGTGAATAGGAATAGCATTTTAGTCTTAATCATACACCTCTGTGTTACATATTCTGGAGCAGGAGATTATATCCCTCTCAATAAAATGCTATGTGAGTTCCCTTGAACTAGCTATAAGCCTGCAGGAAGGAACATGCAACATAAATCCAATTACTGTGTAGAGAATGGTAAGGGCCACCAATGTCAAAGTTCAATTATAATTTAACAACAAGCATGTGCTTTTAGAGAAACAGAAGATGGTTTCATTAACGTCTTTTCCAGCTATGTAAATTGGTAAGGATCTAAGAGCAGGTATTGATTTTTCTTTTTAAATGCATAATGGACCCTTCACATTCATTAGTTCTAAATCTGTGTATTCCACCAACTGGATCAACAGTATTTGAAAAATATTGTGTCTTCACTGAAAATACCAGACTGTTGTCCACATCACTATTTAATAAACAATGTAGTATAGACATTATTTAGGTAGCATTTACAGTGAAGTAAAAGATGTCTTAAGTAATCTAGAGATAATTTAAAGTATAAAGAAAGATATGTGTATGATAAATACAAATACTACTGAATTTTACATAAGAGATGTAAGCATTTATGTGGTATGCATGAGGAGTCTTAGAATAAATCCCTTCTGGATACCAAGGAATAACTATATTTATTTACTACGGCTATTATAGCAAATATTAAAGACTTTGTGTCTTAAACAATACCAATTTATTTTTACACATTTCTGGAGATTGGGATGTCCAGAATCTAACAAGGTAACAGTGTGACTTGTTTTATTCTGACAGTTCTTGCATCATTTTGTAGATGGCTGCTACCTTGCTGTTTCCCAGTGCATGATAACTCTTTGGTCTCAGAATTTTCCATTTCCAAATCATTTCTTGCCAGAAGGACACAAGACACATTGAATTAGAACTCATCACTATGTCCTCATTTCATCCTCATTAATATTTTAATGCTTTATCTTTAAGTACAGTCACAATTTGCGACTGTAAATTTCAGAGGGACATAAATATAAATTTCAGAGGGCTATAATTTAACCATAATAAATTTCTTGCCATAGAATCTTAAGAACAGTTGCTTTAAGGTAAACCAGACATAGACGGTGTGTAAATACAAGCAGTGGCGGGGGTGGGGGGTCACATAGGCTGCATGGCACTGCAAAGGAAAGAAGGTGATCTGGCCAGAGTGAGCATCTTTTGTATTTTAATTTTTGGAAACTTACCCCTTTATATTAGCCATTCAATATGAGAACTATATTTTTTCTTTATATGGTTTACTCTAGCGATAATTTTGGCCCCAAGATAATTTATGTGATTAGAATACCAGACACATGTTTCAGAAACAAAAATAAAAAGATTTGAGCAAGGTGTTGGTGGCTCATACCTGTAATTCAAGTTACCTAGGAGACTGAGGATCAAGTTCAAAGCCAGCCTGGGAAGAAAAGTCTTTGAGACTCTCATCTCCTGTTACCTAGCAAAATGCCAGAAGTTAAAGGTGTGGCTTAAGTAGTGGATAATCAGCCTTGAGGGAAAAAATAAAACACAAAGAACAAGGCCCTGGAATCAAATCCCAGTATCAGCACAAAATAGTATATGATTTGAATGGAATTATGATTTTTATACAGAAAAAATAACATACCCTCTACCATAATATGTGATAGTATTATGGTCTTTTATACATAATGCTTGAGAAAATGAAATGATCAATTTATTACAGTGAAGAAGTGATTCTTACATGCAGCAAGATGGGAGTCAGGTTTGTCTATTAATTCTAAGTCCATTGCTAAACTTTTGTATCAATAGACACTGAAAAACAACACCAATTATCAAAAGCTAAGGAAGAAGTTATACAAAGAGAATAAGTGCTCTGTATACTACTGTGTTAAAATAAAATTTTAGCATTTTATTATGTATTTATTTAGGGATGTAGATTGGTAGAGATATAAAGGTTCTTTACTTGCCATGGTAAATTAAATACTTCTGCTTAATTTTATATGTGAATTATTTGCAGTTTTAATGTTTTTCACATGCTATTTCAATCAGAGGTCAGAATATACTCAATTCAGTGTAGCTATGTAAAACTGCAAGACAAGAGTCTATGAACTATTTAAATAATGGTTCATCACCAGAGTTCTGACAAATGGTGGGGGGTGGTTTGCACATTTAAACATTCATCTTTGAAAAAAATTTTAAGATACTTTCAGCAATTTCTTTTTCATGAAATTTAAAGCTTAGGTTAACGTCTTAAAATGTATCATGTTTTTTCTGAATTGGATATGATGATACTATTCTCAAGTATTGTGGTTGATTTGTGTGTCTCACCAAATTCCTATGCTAAATAATTAATACTGACTAGTCCAGAATGTGACCCTCTTTGGAAATAGGGTTCATGCTGATGCAATTAGTCAAAGAAGAAGTCATGTTAAAGTAGGGTGAGTCCCTATCCAATATGTTTGGTATTCTCTTGAAAACAGGGAAATTTGGCCAGCTGTGCTTACCCAAGGAAAATCCTGTATGAACAAACTGAGCTCTCTATAAGCCCAGCAGAGGAACATGAAATAGATGTCGCTTGCACAAGCCTAACAAGGAAGTCCCTACCCCAAGGTCACCAGCTTGACTTCATATGGCAAGAATTTAGAACAGTACGACAATATGTATCTACTGTATAAAAGCACTCAGTTTATAGTATTGTTTCACAGCAGCCTTAATAATTGAACCAAGTCTCCATTCTTACACTTTTCTGATTTCTTAATTGAAGGAAATAAACCTGTGAAGATACATTCACTGATCATATTGACTTCAGGAAAAACAAAACAAAAAAACCTTTTGCCATTATTACAAAATTTTGCTTGTATGATAATGAATGTTCAGCTTTGAAACATAGTCCTTGATTGAAATGCTGGCTCTCATGACAAAATAAATTTTATTTTAGCAATATTAAGCATACAAAAATTCATGCTACAAAGAGTTGTTACTAATTAAAGTTATACTTAAAGACAGATTTGCAAATACAAAAGTTTCAGTTTCTTCTTTATAGGCTATTTGTAAAGTATTTGCAAAAGTAAAATTTCTTAGAATTACCTAGTAAAGTGACTCTAGTATTTGTTATTGCTGATAGTTTATGTGATCACATGATACCTTTGAGTGTAAGATTTACAAAATTGGAATAAGGAGGGTTAACTTGGGAAGCTATATCTGAGAAATCAGATGATCTAAAATACTATGTGAAAGTTTTTAACTGAAGAAGTCTCTTAAGTCTTTTGCATAATTGAGTCATAACATGCAGATGAAGTGTGCAAATCTTAATTTCACAGCTTGACATATATTTGTATATGTATATACTAAGTCCCAGAAAAATGCACAATACACTGATTACTTTCCACATTATATCTTTGATTTGATTTTCAAATCATAGACTAAATTTACTCATTCTTTAATTTCATATAAATGCATTCCTTATTTCTGGGCAATTTTGCTCTCTATAATGTCTGAGATTCATCTATACTGTTGTAAATAATTAATTTATATAAATGTATATTTCATTTTTTCAGTAGATTGCATTGTGGTTATTCACTTTCACATTGATTCTATAACCATATGTAAGTAAAAAATAATGTCTTAAAAATGAAAGATGTAACCATAATGTTAAAAATATTTATTTAAAATATTTCTTTTATATGACAGAAGGAAACACTGATAAAACTAAACTTGAATTATACTAAGTCATAGTTTGAAACAAAATGTTAGCAACTCTCTTCATAACTAAAAATAAGACACAGTGTACAAAGGGCTCTTAAAATCAATATTAAAAAATGATCCAATTAAAAAATTGGCAGAATACTTGAATAGGCACTTCTCAAAAGCAGATCTTCAAATAGCCAATAACCATGGGGAAAGGGCTCGGAAAAGGAAATGTGGTAGAAAACCGTAATGATGGATAACTGCATTCTCATCAGGATGAAAACCATTTAAAAAAACTCAATTTCTACTATTGTTAAAGAAAAGAAACAACTGGGACTCTCATCTATTACTTATTATGTTATATTGTTTGGGATTGTATCCTAAAATAGAACAAATACCAACATATTAACCAACAATCATATACATTTCTAAATAACATTAGAAGATATGTTCACTAAATATATTTCTCCTCTATCTAATCAAGGTTCTGTACTTGTTTTATACTTAGTTCTCTTATCACAGTGTGAATTATTTTTTCTTTTAGTGTATACACCTTAAATTGGTTACCAAATTAGAAGCATTGCAGTCAACCCCTTTTTTCTAATTAAAAAAAAATCCTCTTCATTTTAGTTCAGGAGATGGAGACACCTTAGAACTTCTCTCAGTTCTACAGAGCAGAACCTGTCCTCCAGATGCCATATCAAGTTATCAGATGTTATAAATATGCTCGCCAAGAACCACTGGAGTCACAACAATACACACGAAAATAAAGAATTGTCATAGAAAGACAAAATTTACTTCTGCAGAAGAGTGAACCATCGGCTGAAAATCTGGCAAGCAAGCACACAGAACCGGCAGACTGCTCCCTTATTTATTCCTTGCAGCGGGTTCTGCCGCTCTGATTAGATTGGTTGAGTCCAGGATCAAAATCTGCTCATGATTGGCTAGTTTGAATAGGGTAAAATATATTCACATAAGGTGACTTTGAAATAAGACTGACAGTAAATAAGTTATCTTAAAATATTCCTGACACAGTCTACTAATTTTTTGAACAATCAGAGGTGCTTTTTAATTCCATTACATAAAGAAACCAGTTTTAGGCAAAACACTACCATTTCAAAAATCCTTCCTTATCCCAAAGAGGATCTGCTTTACCTTAACAAGAGCCAAGCCACCAGGCCAAAGCAGAAACTTTTAAGTAACACATTGGATAGAAAAGAAAGTTTTCCCACAAGGAGCACTCACATTTGATTGATGGGCACTGGAGAAATGGATGAATGAATTAATTTCTAATTTCTAATAAACAGTTTAACCCCTTCATCAATCACTGCTTATCATAATTTAATTTGCACAGACAAAATGATAAAGACCAACTTAATTTTGGATGTTATATTGTCCCATGTTTGAAAGGAAGGTCTTTTAACTCTGCCACCCATAGAGATTTCAGATAAATTACAGGCTACAGGCTGCAGGTTGAAAGAGAAAATTGGCAACGTGGCTAATCAGCCAGCCAGTGATGGCAGTGGTAGTTGTTTGAAAGAAAACATGTGGAATTCATAGGAGTAAAGTTGAAACTAGCTTAGGAATATCTCTAACACGTTTGTGGCCACACCTGTCCCTGTAGACCCTATCTGAGATCCTGCCATCATTTTTCTTAAAATTTAACCTTCTATAACAATACTACTTACATTTTGTACATTCAAAAGTTAACGTGAAGAACTCATAGTATAGTAAGTGGTTTTAATGTATTATTAAGGAATATTCATGATGTGATTGTTTTAAAAAACACTAAAATTTTAGAGATGTGAAAAGGGAGGAGGAATTCAGGATTGCTGGAGGCCATTACTTGTCTATTACTTTGTTCTAACCAGGTCAGCCCTTGGCAAAATAATGAGGGAGGTGTGACATTTCATACAATCTTCTCATCAAATCACCTTTACAATACTGCTTATCTGTGATCTTATAATTCTCTGAGAAACTTTCTTTTTAAGCCATTCTTCTAATATTCAACTTACTAACAAGAACAAACACTCAGTTCACTTTTTAACCTGCTGGGCATTGCAGTTAGCATTTTTCTTGTAATTCACACAATTTTATGAACCAAGTGTTGCTACCGTGCTTATATCAAAAATGAAGAAAAGAAGTGTTAGGTTTAGAGATGTTAAGCATAATGTCTATGGTCATAAAGCTTAGTGAGTGGCAGTGATTTGTTGAAAGACAGACAGGGTAGCTAATTTCTACCACTATGAAAGAGGAAGGGGAGGCAGAGATTAATTATAGAAGATCAAAGTATTGAAAATCCAAATGAAAAATATTTGAAGTAATGACATAATAGTTGATGTTCTGTGGGGATGTTGACAGGTCCAGATGGTAAGTAAAACACAACTTTCATTGAAATAGACTAATACCTAAAAGCTTCACTGAACAACAGTGAAAACATTTCATCATTGAACAAAAGTAATTTATTGTCTATTGTGCTGAACATCATTTGCTAAAAATATAAAAAATATCAACCACTATGGGAGAATAATCATACATATTTTTTAGAAGCTATGGTAGGTACTGTTTTAGAGATGAAATGATGAAAATTAACACTGATTTTTGTTTTCCTAATCTTTAAGTCTAGCAACTTTTAGGAAAATGTTAAGCAAGGAAGTATAAGAAAGAAAAAATAAAAGGAAGTGTTTGAAATCTTGATTAAAAACTTGAGTGCATTTCTAATACAATGAGATTCAAAGCTTCTAATCTAAGTAGAATGGATGCAATTCAGTTTAGCATCTTGAAGGAAAAGTAAGACAGGGGCTGGGAAGGTGGCTCAGTGGTAGAGTGCTTGCCTTGCATGCCTGAGGCCCTGGGTTCGATTCCTCAGCACCACATACGCAAAAAGAAAAAAGCCGGAAGTGGCGCTGTGGCTCAAGGGGTAGGGCACTAGCCTTGAGCTGAAGAGCTGAGGGACAGCGCCCAGGCCCAGAGTTCAGGCCCCACGACCGGACCCCCCCCCCCCCAAAAAAAAAAAAAAGAAAAGTAAGTTGGCTATGATACAATAATAATAGTAATAATAATAATAGTAATAATAAACCAACTCCTACTTCTTCCTTAAAGCCAAATAAAAATACTAGTAAGGAAAACACAAAGAAAATAATCAGCTTCACTAATGAAAATATTAAATATACATATTTTATAATCATAAATTTGTGTGTTTCTCTTATTTGCAACAGTAGTGTCCTTGACAGACTATGAATTGCAAAACTATAAATCAGCTCAGAATTCTTTCTACTTGCTCAGCAGTTGTATCGAGGCTATTCATTAAGAGAGACACTAATTCTTGTTCTTCCATAGAGCATAACAAGAATTGAATAGAGCCTGATAAATTTGTTGAGAAAGTTGGCTGAAGTAAAGAAGAAAATGAAAGAATAAAAAATAAAAAGTATAGAAAAGTACTAAGAAGTGGAAGAAATGTCAGGAGGAGAAAATCAAAAATGTAAATATGTATCCAATTTATGTAAATAAAATTTAATTCACAAATTATAATTAATGAATGTTGACCTAAGAAAATACAAATGTCTACAATTATTTACCAAAGCAGTAAAATATATACTCACTTAAGAAACATTAAGGAAGTTGGGAAAATTATCATAACATGACAGCTGTAAGGTAATAGATTGTGAAGATTTGGAATTTTAAACAGATCCATAGACTGATATTTCCAAGCTTTTAAATATTTCCCAGAACACAGATAGAGAAAATGAAACTATTTTATTTTCTATTATTACAAGTGATCAACATTGCATAATGATGTTTAGAAGGTGAATAATAGCAGAATAAAGTAGTTCTGCAAACGATGATGGAAAAGTGAGCTTATTAAAAGCTACTGAGTAATAGAGGTTGTAGGAATGGGGAATGTGAGAGTTAATGGGGAGGAGTTCTATGTGATTGAACAATTAGCATATACTTATAAACAGTAACAAAGGGAATGTTAGACAGATCATATACAGGTTGGATATACTAATGGGAGGAAGAAGGGGAAGGATAAAGAGGGTGAACGAAGGAAACACTTTGCATAGATACATGAGTGAAAATAAAACAATGAAGCTTGTGGAGAGAGGTTCAACAAAGTGGGGAGAGGAGGGTGGAAATGATAGGAGAGATGATTCTGAGACCAATTGTATGCATGTATAAACGTCAAAATGTACACCATTGTATAAGTAATCAGTGCTAGTGAATGTAAAAATGTGACTTATTGTGAAACATGAGAAACAAAGCTGAAAATAAACTTTAAAATAAAAAATAATTATGATTATTCATACTAAGGAGGGAAAGATAAACAAATATATATTTATTTAAGTGGATGTTATGAAGGAAATTATTAAAATGTGTATGTGCTTACCATTCAGACTACTAAGTAAAACACAGTTAAGAATTCCTTGATATTGTGTAGGATCACTTTAAGAATAATTATGGTGATGGTAACCCATTTTACTCTGCTTACTATTGTGGACAGTCTTCTTTTCTACATTGCTCCTGAATCCAAAAGATGTGTACTTTATCTGTATTTTCAGATAACAAAAGCAATGCATAGAAATACCAATTAACTTTCCCTAACTGACATCGACTAACTGGTTCTTACTTCAAATTCTATATAAAACAAGAGTAAGCTTTCCCTCCATAAAATAAGATCTTCAACTTCCTCCTTAAAAACAGTAGACGTGGGGCTGGGAAGGTGGCTCAGTGGTAGAGCGCTTGCCTTGCATGCATGAGGCTCTGGGTTCAATTCTTCAGCACCACATAAGCAAAAAGAATAAGCCGGAAATGGTGCTGTGGCTCAAGTGGTAGAGCACTAGCCTTGAGCTGAAGAGCTGAGGGACAGCACCCAGGCCCAGAGTTCAGACCCACGACTGAAACCAAAAAATAAACAAACAAAAAACACTAGATGTATAGTGGGCTGGAACATGAGGATTGAATTGGTGTAGAGACATATTTTTCTTCAATAAGAAAAATCATTTCCACCCTCCTCTCCCCACTTTGCTGAACCTCTCTCCACAAGCCTCATTGTTTTATTTTCACTCATGCACATGTACTTTCAATTCAATATTTATTTTCTCAGTGTGTTGATGGCAATCACTGGGAATATTGTGATGTTCCACCTGTATGTGAATGGTAAGTGAATTTAGTATATCCATATCATTTAAAAAAATATTGGTATGTGCTAACATAAAAAGGTGACCAGACTCCACTGGCTACTTTAAAAAAAAAACAATGTACAGAATATTCCTGTTACTTCCAAAAAAAGACTAATAAATTTACACAGATAAGTAAATTTTCATAATGTTGTATAAGAAAATAAAATTGTTCAGATCTGAGAATTTTATCTGGTGATGGAGGAGGCAAAGGAAGTGGAGAAAGATACTTATTTTTTTAAGCATATTACTGTGATTTTTTTAAAGCCATTTTCTTTTTTTTTAATTATTAGTAAAGTTGTTGGTTTAAATGAGCTAGCTAGATGAAAGTTCAAGTGTCTTAGGAAATGACAAGAATATCTCTGAAAGGTCTAAAGTGAAGGGTTGTTTGTTTGTTTGTTTTTGAGCCTGTCCTGGGGCTTGAACTCAGGGCCTGAGTGTTGCCCTGATTTATTTTTGTGCTCATAGCTAGCGCTCTACCACTTGCTCAGCAGCGTTATTGCCAATTTTTTTCTGAGTAGTTTATTGGAGATGAGAGTCTCACTGACCTTCCTACCCAGGATGGCTTCGAACCACAACCCTCAGGTCTCAACCTCCTGAGTAGCTAGGGTTATAGGCACGAGCCTTCAGTGCCTAGCATAAAATAAAGACTCTTAAACTAAAACACAGGAAATGGAGAAGATAAACAAGATATCTATAGTAAATTCTAACTGGCCAACTTCTTTACTCCAGTTGTGGGAGTTATACAATTCCAGAACAATCAAGTTCCATAGTATTTCTAAAAGACAAATGATGAGATTTTAATAATGTACCACAAGCATTAGAGTAGAAAAATATTATGTTTTCAGGCTATCTAAAGATAATTTTACATGAATTTTACTCTTGAGGCATTCAAAGTTTAACAGAGTGTTTTTTTCTGTAACTGAGAAACAATATATTTTAGAGATTTCATCTTATACATAACTACTCAAAACTAACATATGGTTCATACAGAGCAAAGTATCATGAATGGTAAGTGAAGTAATATATGTAATCTGCTATTCTATTTGAAGAAATCCTGTTTTTACAGTGATGTGAAGTATGATCACTAAAAGTTAATAAAATGATGCCTGTCACAGATGATAATAAACACATGTATATACTAAGGCTTTTTGGTTATAATTTTATAATGACAATTTTAATGACCTCTTTAATTCTGAATCATCAAATGTTTCATATTGTCATATTGTCATAGATTTTATTCCTTTTTTTAAAGTGTTCCTTCACTTTGGTTAAGGAGTTGTACAAAGGGGTTTTAATTCAACATATCAATTTATAAGTGCAATACATCTTGATCAACATATCTTCTTCCATCCTTCCATCATTCTGGATTTTATTTTATAAAAATACTCTTAATGTTCTTTTTTTTGGGCGGTGGGGGGGGTCGGTCGTGGAGCTTGAACTCTGGGCTTGGGCGCTGTCTCTGAGATCTTCAGTTTAAGGCGAGCGCTGTACCGCTTGAGCCACAGTGCCACTTCCAGTTTTCTGGTGGTTTTTATTGGAGATAAGAGTCTCAGGGACTTTCTTGCCAGGTCTGGCTTTAAACTGCAATCCTCAGATCTCAGCCTCCTGATTAGCTAGGATTACAGGTGTGAGACACCGGCACCTGGCTACTCTTAGTGTTCTTAACTTACATTATCTGTATATATAACATTAAAACAAGTTAATATAGTAAATGTTCAGATAATAAAATACTCCTTGAGTATGATAATTGACCTCATGATTATTGAATATTAATAATATTGAAAGGAAAACATATAAACTACAGAAAAAATTTAATTACAAACTCAAATGTGTGTCTATGCTAATTGATTAAACTTTTGGAAAATTTCTCAAACACTGAAAAAATAATTCTAAAAATCCAGTGCTTCACATTTCACTCCAGATTAATATAGATTAACAATCATAATAAAATTCTAGACATACTAGGTTATTTAAAATTTAGCAATCTCTGCATGGTTCTGTAAATGCATATATAGAAAATGGGGAAAGTTGTTCTTTCAACAGCCTGATAATATAGTCTGGAAGGTATTTTTCTGGATAAATCCTCCCCCCCAAATATACTCAGGGATATATTCATAATTTTCCTCCATCTTCTCAAAGTTGTTGAAAGAGTAAAATAGAAACAGCAATAGCAATTCCAAACCATCTAGTACTCTGAGAGGTTAAGTTTCATTATTTGTCGTTTCACAGTTGATGGAGCTAGCTTATTAGAAAAGAAATATTTAACTATATCCCATGGGTTTTTATTTGTACAGTTCACCTTGTTTTTTAAGCTTCTTTTATTTTTTTAATGTGAAAATACTGTACAGAGGGGTTACAATTACATGGGCAAGATGAGGACATTTCTTATCAAGCATTGTAACCTCCTCCTTTGTTTCCCCTTCCCATCCCATCCTCCCCGCCCCCACCAAAGTTGTAAAGTTCGTTTTCCACATATGACTTCTACATCTCATTGTTGCAATGGGTCCACCTGTGTCCCTATTTAAACAATTTGTTTTTTCCCTTCCCCTCCACAAATTATAACAACATGGTTTCCCTTATTTGCAATTACTAGTATATGTCTGAGGCAAGCAGAAAAGGTCAGATAAGTTGATGTTAGGGAAATGAACCCTAAGATATGTATTCAAATGTGTTTTTTTCTTTCATGAGATTGTTTCTAAAACATTTATAAGATTATTTCTTTGTTGCTTTCTATGTCCCACCCCCACGGTAAGCTTCTTTTTATGTTGTCTGTTGAAATTTTTAAAAAAATCAAACTGGTATCTGAAATTTAAATGAGCTAATTTGGAAAATGGCTTTATGAATTTTTGTTAAGATGAATTTAAAGTTTCAATCCTAGTAAATTGACTTTACTATCTTTAAATAAATATATGTATGCATGCATTTATATAGTATTCCTCTATTATTCTACCATCATCATCATCATCATCCTCATCTAACTACCTACCTATATGTTATTTATTTTATTCATTAAACCTAAGAAAAATTATGCTTTAAAAATATTCTGAGACTCTTACGCATTAGCTCACTTAAATTCTTTCAGAAGCTCTATGAAATAATACACAATAAATATACTTATTGGATGTTCTCCAGTACCAAGCTTGGTAGAATTACAAATCTCACTTGATCAGTGTGGCAGAAGAACCAGTGATTTCTTTCACAGTTTATTAGCATATGCTATTGGTATGAGGGAATTTCACTGTGATGTTTTTACATAAGCACACAATCTATTCCAATCAAACCCACCTTCTTTGTCATCTCCCCCTCATTTTCTCTTCTCCTTTGTATCAATTTCAGCAGTTTTCATTGTTCTAAAAATACTTCATCCCACCATATGCTTCCTTTTCATCCTCCTTGCTTCTATTGGTACCAGCCCACAACAGAAACTATTTTACATTCCTGCCATTCATTTTTAAATACTAGATTATTTCATATGGCAGGTATATTTAACTTTTTTTGCCTGATACATTTAATTTACTTTTATGGTCTCTAGTTCTTTCCTTTGTACTCTTCTTTATACCTAAAGTAGTACAGGTATACACATACAAACATATATGCATGTATATATAGACATCTATATAGACATATATGTGTATACACACCTACAAACAAAAATATGTATAATCTCATTTTATTTTTTATTCTTTGATTAATGGAAACCTATGCTTATTCCATGATTTAGTTATTGTGCATAGTGTTGCCATAAATATAGGCTTTATGTTCACTTATACTCCTGTGCATTGGTATAAAAAGGTCAGATGGCATGTCTATCTGTAGCTTTTTAAGCTTCATACTTTCCATAGTGGCTGAATTAATTAAAATTAGTAGTGTATATGTATATCCTTTTGTTCTTCATGTCTTTGGAAGACATTTCTTAAGATTATCATTCTAATTGGGGTATGATGAAATTTCAGTGATGTTTTGATTTGCATTATCTTATGGCTAAGAATGTTGAACTTTTCTTCATGTATCTATTAGCCATTTTTTCTTCTGTTTTTGAAAACTACTTAATCCGTTTGGCTATTTTATATTTTGGTTTTTAAAATATTTTATTTTGATATATCACACATTAATAATGAGGGATCTTTGTTGCTAGAATTCCATGGATATACACAGTATACCCTGAAGATGCTTACCTACTATACCTCACTCTATACCTTCTCTCATGCTTCCTCTTTATTCAGTGTTTCATAGATTTCATGATGCTAACTGAAGTTATTAATTGGACTACTTATTGTTTTGATGTTTATCTTGAAGGACTGTTTAAAACTTTAATCCTTTATCTGATGAAGAACTGGCCTAGATTTCCTCCTATTCTGAAGATTTTCTTTTGATTCTGTAATTTTTTTTTATTTTGCTATATAGAAGCTTCTGAATTTGATGCCATTTAGTTTTCATTTCTTCTTATCTGTGCAATTGGAATTTTATTCAGAAAAGTTACCAATGCTTCATGTTTTTTCTCCATGTTTATGACTATAAATTTAAAATTTTCAGGTCTTACATTATAATCTTCGATCCATTGTAATTTTTTTTTTGGTCGGTCATGGGGTTTGAACTCTGGGCTTGAGCGCTGTCCCTCAGCTCTTCAGCTCAAGGCTAGTACTCTACCACTTGAGCTATAGCACCACTTCTGGTTTTCTGATGGTTTATTGGAGATAAGAGTTTCATTGAGTTTCCTTCTCGGGCTGGCTTTGAACCATGATCCTCAAACCTCAGCCTCCTGAGTAGCTAGGATTACAGGCGTGAGCCACAGGCGCCCAGCTGTAAATTTGTTTTTGTACAGCACAGAGACTGGGTAAAATCTAATCTGAGTCTTCTACATGGGGGTATCCATGTTATCCTAACATCACTTGTGTAAAATTTAGCTGTTCTCCAATGTAGGTTTTTGGTTCCTTTGTTATAACTCAGATGGTTGTAGCTATTTGTCTTACTTTCTAAGTGTTCTATTTTATTCCATTAATTTACATGTCTATGTCTGTGCCAGTGCAATGTTGTTTGGGTTAGCATGCCTCTATAGAGTAATTTGAAGTCATGTATTGTGATACACCCAATATTGTTCTTACTGTTCAAGATTACTTTAGCTATTGATGGTCTTTTGTTCTTCCAAATGTATTTTATGATTGACTGTTTAATTTCTGTGAATGGAATTGGAATTTTGGTGGAGCTAGCATTGAATCTGTCAATTGCTTTTGGTCACAATATTATCTCTGCCAGTACATGAAGATGGAAATACTTTCCATTTTCCAGTATGTTATTCAATTTTCTTTCATCAGTGTTTTATACTTTTCATTTTAGAGGTCTTGCACCTGCTTAGGTTTGTTCCTAGGTATTTAATGTTTTGAATTTACTATGAATGGAATTGTTTTTCTAATTTTTTGTTTGTCATTGGTATGCAATTACATTGGTATTAATTATTTTTAATGCTGACTTTGTATCCAATTATTTTGCCAAAAAGAAAAAATATATGAAATAGAATCTGATGAAATTTAATGGAATCTTTAGGAACTTTTAAGTATAAATCATATCATTTGCAAATAGGGATATTTGGAATGTATTTTTTTCACATTCTCTCATTTTATTCATCTGGATAAGAACAGAACCACTACACTGGATAAAAGTAGGAGAGTGTAAGTTCAGATGACAAAGTTATAGCCATATTAAATGTGAAAGGAAACCAAATAATTTTGTTTATATGTAAATTTTAAAATATGATTTTCACATGTTTATTCACTCAATTATCTAAAACATTTTCAACGTCCTTTCTATAGATCAGGCTCTAAGTTAAAAATGTTTTTGCCTAATAATGATTGTACCGCTGTGGAATTTAGAATTCAGAATGTTAAATAGATATTATAAAACTATGTTTTAATACATAAGTCATTAGTGTCACCAGATGCACATGAAAGTTTGTGAAGTTTCCCTCTAAAAGTAGGATCTCTTCACTTAGGATCCTTGATTTGATCACAGAATAAGAATTTTTGGACATGCCACAGTTATAATGAATAGGGATGCTAAATCTAACAGGTGCATCTTGGTCACGTGGCAGATGATAGGTCATTGGGTTTAATTGGCTCTATCTTGTCTTCATGGTGGAGGCAGAGAAGTCCTACCTTTCAGGTGGGCATGTCTGAATTCTTAGAGGCAAGGGCGGGCACTTGGACGATAGGTACTGGACCTGTAGGTCTTGGGTCATGAACTTTCAAGCTCCCTGTCACCCTGTCCCCTGACCAGACCCTATTTAAGCCCAGACCAGCTCAGTTACAGTTACCATGCCAGGTGTCTCCTGATTGCTCCTGTTATGCTTCCTGGCTCTCCTCTGGTCAACATGGCATCCCACTTCAACTCTCCATTGGAGCTGATCTTGTTTGTTTGAATTGATTTTCTGCTCTTTTTTCTTTTCATGCTCTGTGGCTTAGTTTTCTGATAGTGCTAAGTGTATTCAATGGCTTCAGGTCTTTGCATCAAGAGTCACTGTCCTTTTAATAAAGACACCTAATTTGACCTCCAAAACATGGCTTCTCTGTATCTCACCATCTGGATATATGTTACAACAGTAAGAAAACTTGGAGGAGGAAAACAGACAGACAGACCAAAAACAGATGAACAGACAAGCAGAAAGGCACACCCTAACAGAGTATGTGTGCTCTCAAAGGAAGAAAGAGAGAGACATACACGCAGCTTCTCCACTGTAAGGGGTATTTGTAGTGTAAAGGCAGGGAATCTGACTTCAAAGTTATGTGAAGATAGGTGTTCTAATCACTCCTGTGTTTAAATATTTTGAGCATTCATTCCAGGTAAGAAGGCTTCCTAGCACTAAACAGATGCTTCTCTTTGAGATAAGGAAGGCAACCTGTTGCCCACATTTTGGTTAGGAGGTTGCTTACATTTTGGAGAGCATTTTTTTCAGGAAGGCATATAAACTGACAAATATAAATTACAAATGTTCATTCTTGGAATGAGACATGCATTTCTTAGGAAGGAATGCATCCTATTGTCTCTCTTTGAAGCAAATATCAGTGTTTCTGAGTTGCCTTTACCAGGCCTCATTTTCCTCAATTTATCCTGCCTCATTTTCTCCTAAATTACCAGGGTTCCTTAATGTCAAGCGAAATAGATGAATGAATATTTGCTGTAACTTTACCATATCTCACTTTCACTAGTCTATCCTGCCTTAATTTATAGTATGTGTTACATACAGCTATTGGATATTACATTTATTCTGCTTAATATATCATGAAAATGTGATTTTCAAAAGTCAGATGGATTCAATTTTGTACTCATATTTATCCAGTAATTTCCCATGATTCAGAATAAAGTCCCCTGTGCTTTCCTTGAGTTTTAAGATCACATGATAGTGTCTGTTCTAAGAAATCAGCATTGTCTTTTATAGCCTTTGTCACCCCTACATACTACATTTACTTTAATTTCTTTTTGCATGTCAGTTACACCAACCCAGCTAACTTCCTCCCTGGCTTTGGTTTCTCAAACTCACTCTGAGTGTCCAGCCTTCAGATTCAGGAATTATAACTCCTTATTTTCAATTTTTAAAGGTGTTACTGGCAAACCAAGTAAATACTCATAGACCTCATAGTCTTTAGCTTACTTAATTCTTCTTCATTGCTTTCAGTACATAGCTTTGTATGTTTATTAGCATAATCTTCCTTCTAGAACGCTTAATCCATTTAACATCACTATAACTTCCTTCACTACCAGGAAGGAAGGTCTGGCATTTAATAAGCATTTAATGAATACTTGTGAAATAAAAGAAGAATAAACAGATTTCTAGTCATAGAACATTTTTATTTGCACACTTAGAATATTTAATAATATTTTAAATCTTATTTATTTAACAAATTCCATGCTTTGAGCATTAACCATTTTTTCCTTTTACTATCAAAAAGTGAAATATGGATATTTAGTATTATGTTTTTAGGGTAAGTTTTAAGGAATAAGATTTTTTTAAGAATTCTGTAAGCATTCTGCTGACATTGATTGGATGATAAAAGAAATATTATTTCTAAAGCATAATATCTATAATAAACAAACTTGTTGAGAAGTTATTGACTGTAAATCTTAATAGATTTTTTTTGTATGTGTAGGGACCACTTCCATATTTTTAGCCTTGGTTTCTATTGAATTCAATTATATAGTTTTCTCTAGTCACAAAACATTTTTTTGTTTGCTTTCTGTAGTCACAATGCATTTAAGTGTGTGTGTGTGTGTGTGTGTGTGTGTGTGTGTGTGTGTGTGTGTTGATTCTGGGGCTTGAACTCAGGGCCTGGATAGTGCCCCTGATCTTTTTTGCTCAAGGCTAGATTCTACCATCACTACCACATCTCCACTTCTAATATTTTGGTGGTTAATTGGAGATAGAACTCCCATAGACTCTGGTGGACTCTCCTGCACAGATTGGCTTCAAATTGGGATCCTAAGATCTCAGCTTATAGAGTAACTAGACTTACAGGCAAAAGCTAGAAGTGCCTAGCTTTAGTCACAATTCTTAAGCATACTTTGTCTAGGTAGGAAACATAAATGTGGGTTTTAATGTGTATAATATATATACCTCTGAAAAATTTAAAATCTCACTTCTAAAAATCCAATAACTTTATTTGAAGAGTCAGAATAAGAAGCATAAATAAGGATACACATAGTGATCCATCCTCAACTATTCGACTGGAAAGTAGATTAAAATCTTAAATTATTGCCAAAGTTATACAAGTTAAAAAAGACTCAAATATAAGAGCTGAAACCAATCAAAGTTTCCGGTGTCAGCTGCACTATTTCCTACGGAGCTAATCTATGCAAGCAGTATTTATCATTTAAACAGTTGTGGTTCAAAGACCATTGATGATGTTATATTGCCAAAAGAAAGAACTTCTAACTGACACTTTATTCAGCATTGGAAGGGAAAAGTGAGGGAGACTATTTGTATTTAGCTCACACTTTAAAATAAAGAGAAAGTAAAACGAACAATTTCCAAATTTGACATCAATTCTCCCCCTCTACCTCAATTTTTTTTTCCTAAAGCACTGTTTTAGTTTAGAAAGAAACTCTAAATTGACATTTAAATGGTGGCAGGGCAATTCTCCTTCTCTGCCTTGTGAAATGGTCTCTGGAAATGTACAATTATGCTGTCATCCTTAGCACTCCACATTGGACAGAGTTTAATTATTAATGTGTTTCCCTCAGAGAATGACTCGATCATGTCACAACTCTAGACAAATACAGCTAATGCAAAATCATAAAATATTCACTTGAATACTGCTGAACTGACAGGAAATTAATTCTATGAACACTTTTGATATTACCAGAAAATTAGTTTCAAATGCATAAGACTGAAATAAATGTGTTCATAATTTGCTCAAGGGTAACGCTCATCTTGCAATCAGTTGGTGTCTTTTTATAAATGTTACAAGTATTCAACATGGCTTTATGATAAAGAGGACAGCTAATGTAATGTATTATTTGTAGACAGTGTTTTACTTGTAAACAGCAGGGAGTGAAGAATTGCTCTCTCAGAAATATTTAAACTCCAGTAATATTCTTCTATTTATCATTTTGTAGAATTGAATAAGTGCTATCAATGAAAAAATATATTTTTCAGAGACTGAGAAGCTAAAGAAATGGAAACAGGATTTCCAACATTTCATTTTAGATTATTTCTCAGATCTTTAGTAATAACTACAATTGACTGAAATCATTATTATGAAAACGATATCCAAATTTGTAATAGTGTGATTTTTCAGAGTTAAAATTCTGACAATAAAATGTACTCCTTCTTCTGTCTGTCTAGAAATTAGCATAAATTAAGTCTATTTGTTTAATTATTTATGTGTTTTCACACCTATTCAACTAGGGATCCTTTTGGGTTAATATTTCTAATACTTCTAATACTGCTAATGTCAGTCACAAGCATGATACAAGAGCTCCATATATTTGTTCTTTGACATAAAAATGAGCAAATGATATAAGTTTGAAGAATCTTCTTAAAAAATATCAATGGGGGATAAATGAATGAATAGTAAGTCCACTTTACAATGGAAGATATCTCCAAAAGACATTTTAAACTCTTGTATCTAAAGGTGCTTTTGTTAGATACTGATTATTCCTGACACTCTCCTACCACTCAGAGGTAAGCTTTATATAACCTAAATTGGCTATCAATTTGTAAGTAATAGAATCTAGTTAAATTAATCAACTATTTCCTCATCTGAATTTAAAGCCATCCTTTCATTGGACGTGAATCTCATTGACTGCTTATCTAGAAAGAAAGAGACACCCTACCAGGAATGCCAAATTTTCTTAGATCAGGAGTTCTGCTTCTGCTTCTACTGCCCTCCATCTCATTCCTCAGTAAAGACTAAACCCAAGGACGTGAATATGCTGGGGCAGTGATAGATGGTATATGTTATATTTTGTTGTTCAAGCTTATTTTTGATTTAGGATCTTACTGAGTTTGCACATTTTGCCTTGAAATAAAGATCATCCTGCTTAGGTCTCAAAAGTCACAGAAGTTATAACCACACAACATTAAGCTGTATTTACTTCTAATAAATGTCCCCTTCATCTTAAGTTGATTGGAAACCACAGCAATCTACATAATACTACAACAATAAAGGATGTTCTGATAATGTCTACCATAGTAATTTTGTGTTTTTAAATAAATAAAATGATCTGTTACTAAATGCATAATTCTCAGATCTTCCCAACTTTTTTAAAAAAATTTTTCATTTTTTTTTAAATTTTCAGTGTGTTGTACAGAGAGGTTGCAGTTACATAAGTAAGGTAATAAATACATTTCTTGTCAAACATGCTACCCCTTCACTCATTTGTCTCCTCTGAGCTTATACAAAGTGAAAAAGAAAAGATTGTAATTGCTGGATACTCTTTTTTTCTTTTGTCGGTCAAGAGGCTTGAACTCTGGGCCTGGGCACTGTCCCTCAGCTCTTCAGCTCAAGGTTAGTGCTCTACTACAAGAGCTATAGCACCACTTTTGGTTTTCTGGTGGTTTATTGGATATTACTCATGGACTTTCCTGCACAGGCTGGCTTTGAACCAAAATCCTCAGAGTTCAACCTCCTGAGTAGATAGGACTACAAATGTGAGCCACCCATGGCCAGCTATCATTTTTAAAATTGCAAGAAGTAAAGTTGTTAATTACACCATAAATTTGCTTCTTGAATGCTGGATGTCATGGGAAGTCTAATATAAATAAGACTAAATAAACCTAAAAAGAAATTTTAAAAAATCAAGGAGAAACTGAAGAATCTTGAAGAAATTAAAGAGAAATTTGTTAAGCAATTAAAAGATTTAAAACAATTGTTGTATTTTTTTTTTAAACCTGGGCCTAGGGCTTCAACTCAGGGCCTAGGGACTGTCCCTTAGCTACTTTGGCTTAAGGAGAATGTTCTTCCACTTGAGCCACAGCTCCACTTCTGGCTTTTTCATTAACTTATTGGTAATAAAATTCTCACAAACTTTCCTGAACAGGCTGGCTTTAAAACATGATCATCATATCTCAGCCTCTTAAGTAAGTAGGATTACAGGTGTGAGCCACCAGTACTAGGCTCTTGCTAGAAGATTTTAAAACTCATCTTTCATTACCATTACAAATGTTAGGTAAATGGACTAAATCTTATGGAATACAACATCAAATAGAAGAAGCTAAAGACTCCAACAAGTCAAAAATTTTAATTATAGTACTGCACTCTCAAGGGGAAAGATATTGTCCAAAAGGAAATGAACTCTTTGCCTGACTCATGTAAATCAAACCCCTCTAATTTAGTATTTTCAAATAAATTTTATTTTAATCGCCATTTTATTTATCTATAAATTATTTTTATCTATAAATTATTTTTAACCTGCATCTCTGATTTCTTTCCAAGTTCAAACTATCTTTACTAAGAATTCTTTAATTAAAGTAAAGAATTCTTAATTCTTCTCCTTAATTATATGGAAACCCTTGGAACTGCTTTTGACTACTCATTAAATCTCTGTTCCTTTCCTCAAATTCTATTTTTAATTATTATTATTATCATTAAGAAGTTTTGAATTTTCAATATTAAATATCAACTTAGAAATAAAATACATCTGGACGTTCTTACAATGGCAGAGGATAAGCTGGAGGCTAAATAAGCTCTCACATAGAAAGCAGATTTAGTGTTCCAGCGATCAGTCCTAGGCTAGAGAATCACACTAAGTATGCCATCACAGTACAGAGACTTTGGCCAGAAAGGGAAAATCTAGGCAGCTTGGTCAAGGAGACAGGTCTGAGTACTTGCTCATCCCCCTGGCAGCTGTAGTAGCTGCCATATCAACAGAGAGAGTCTGGATCAAAGGTGCTAGATGCGGTGTGTGAATGGATTCTACTCACCACCAGAAAGAACTGACAAGGAGCAGAAATCTTCATCCTGCAGATCGCAGACAGACCAGGAACCAAGAGTCTAGCATGAGTAGAACCCTGACATCCTCACTCCTTCTCAGCAGTGAGGCGGGAGGAGAGGGAAGGTAGGCCCTCCCCCACCACCAGAGATCCCCATTTTGATACTGACAAAGGCCAAAGGCTCCTCTGAGCAGTTAGCTCCAATTGGAAGAAAACAATAGCAGCCATTCAGCAGGTCACAGGAACCTGATCTGACCTGCTAGGCTCAGCTCCACCCAGGGGAAAGTCACCCAGCCTAGGCAGAGAGAGCTCTGCCCCTGAAGAAGTGACTTTCCTCACTTCTCCTCCCCACTGCAGCCTACACAAACAATTGAAACTCAGTAAATATAAACCCTGAGAATGGCTCCAGGCTGGGCTCTGTGAATTTCTCTGGAGCAGGGCCCTCAAGGAAAAGCTACTGATTGCTGATAGGCCTCAACCCTACCCAGAACCTAAACTCATCACAGCAACTCCAAGACAGAGGAAACAGCCATCTTCCTCTGTTGTGATACTGAAAAGATCTCCCTTCCACTGAACTAGCCTGAGAGAAGGATCACAAAGTCCTGGGTAAGGCAGAGCTTCTTTCTGCCTGCTCAAACAAACTAACTTAAGAAACCAATCAAGCCACAGGAAAACCAAACACTACAAGCAGACAAGAGACTCCACCAAGACACTGGTTACTAACACAGGGGAGATACAAGATCTCCCCTCAGACACACACACACACACACACACACACACACACACACACACACACATCAAAGAACTTTTTTTCCAAACTACTTTTTTAAATTAGAAAAAAAATGTTTTCTATATTTTTTATTTGTGTGTGTGTGTGTGTGTGTGTGTGTGTGTTGTGTTTTTTAAAATCTCTTTTGGCCTTTTGGTCTTTTTTTATTTTTTTTTCTTTCTTGCATGACTTAATTGCTGATAAGGTCAGCCCCAGATATAATACCCATTGTGTATTATTACACCTTAACCCTCATTGTGTATATACATAATTTAGAAATTTATTACTCAGTTCTCAACCTCTTAGACTTAACTTCTTTAATAGTAGTATTTTTTTTTGTCGGTTGTGGGGCCTGGGTGCTGTCCCTCAGCTCTTCAGCTCAAGGCTAGTGCTCTACCCCTTGAGCCACAGCACCACTTCCAGCTTTTTTCTTTTTGCTTATGTAGTGCTGAGGAATTGAACCCAGGGCCTCATGCGTGCAAGGCAGGTGCCCTACCACTGAGACACCTTCCCAGCCCCGTATTATTTCTTTATACCTATGTAACTTTCAAGTATTCCAATTTTAAGAATTTTTATTTTTATTTTTTCATTTTTATCTTTGCCCTCTTCTCATCCTATCCTTTTCTTCTCTCAGTATTATTTTTTATACTTACATAATTTTAAGTGTTTCATTTTTTAAATTTACATATTTGTTTTTCCATTTGTTCTTGCATTTTTATTTCTCTCCTATCTTTCTGTCCTCTCAGAGATTAGGACTTGGTTAAATTCACTCTCCTTTTACCTCTCCACATCCCTCTAATCCTATTTTTTCCCACAATTCTCCCTATACCTAAAATTTCTGGTTTGCCGAATCCCTCTTTGATATTCTTAGCCCATTAATCCATAGTTGTTTGATGTTGAATACATTGTATCTATCGAACTAGTTTGTATCTGCAGCCATTTGGACTGGGCAACTACAAGACTTAATATAGTGTTCTAGAACAAAATTAGTGTTATTTTCATACCAACGGGGCAGAACCAGCTGGAGAAGCACAAGAAAAATGGCAAATCTGGGTATCTCAGTTCCCACTCAGAATAATCAGGTGAAAGAACAGTTAATAAATAATCCAGAGGAGAATTCACTGAAAGCTCTACAAATACTACTGGTAAATATGGTGAATGAAAAGATTGAAAACCTGCAAAGAACTCAGGGTGAGCATAATACAGAGAAAGATGAGGCTAACAAAAGATCAATACAGGAACTTCACAAGCATGTTGAGGCTAATAAAAAATTACTACAGGAAGCTTGTGAGCAGGAGGTAGATACTCAAAGATTATTACAGGAGTTGTGTGAGCAAGGTGAGAACAATCAAAGACAAAGACAGGAAGCTTGTGAGCAGGAGGAAGATACTCAAAGATTATTACAGGAATTGTGTGAGCCAGATGAGAATAGACAAAGATCAATAGAGGGATTCATGGAATCCATAAACAGACAGCTGAAGGCATCCAGGGAGACCACAAAAGGAATGCTGAATGTAGCCTGTCAGAAGGAAAGGGAGTCCAAGGAAATCATAACCAATCAACTAAGTGATTTGCGAATAAACACTGAACACCAAATTAAGGAAGTAAAGAATTTTATACAAGATCTAAAATAAAGCTCCAACAAAGAATTTGAAGCCATCAAAGCTGACCAATTAGAAGGAAAGGAAATTTTAAAAAAAAGTGGAATGTCTAGGTTAGACTATGCAAAAGATTGAATCTCAGGAATTGAAGACAACCTAGCTATTATAGAGAAAGAACATACAACTATCCAAGAAATATCCAAGAAATATGATAATTAACATTTGGAAAACACCATCAGAAGGCCTAATCTAAGGATAATGGCTATGGAGGAGCACCTAGAGACAAAAGTCAAGGGTCTAAGAAACTTATTTAATAAGATCCTAGTTGAGAACTTCCCAAACATGCAAAAAGATAGGCCTACTCAGATACAAGAAGCTTTTAGAAACCCAAATAGACCAGAACAGAACAGGACATCCCACCATTACATTATAATCTGCACAGGATAAATTCAAAATAAGGAAAGGATCCTTAAAGCTGTCAAGGAGAAAAGATCAATCACCTATAAAGGGAAACCAGTTATAATAACATCAGATTTCTCAGAGAGACAATTAAATCAAGAAGATCCTGGAATGATGTGTGCCATGTCCTAAAGACAAACAACTATCTCAACCAAGAATACTGTACCCAGCTAAGCTCTCCTTCATAACCGAAGGTCAAATAAAAACCTTCCATAGAAAAGAAAAACAGGAAAAAAATATCTTCACCAAAACATCCCTACAAGATATTTAAAGATGTCCTACAAATAGAAAACTAAGAAGACCACAATAAAGGCCAAGGAACCTCACCCAAACTGAGAATCCAAGAACCATAGGAAGAACCCAGTTGTCACAGCCCCCAAGAAGGTGTATAACATGGCAGGAACTACTAAACATCTCTCAGTATTAACTCTCAACATCAATGAACTTAACTCTCCAATTAAAGGACTTAGACTGTCTAGTTGGATTAAAAAGCAAGATCCTTCTAGCTGATGCCTTTGAGTCACAACTTGTCCATAAAAACAAACATATTTTGAAAGTGAGAGGCTGGAATAAAATCTACAAGCAAATGGCCCATATAAACAGGTGGGAGTTGCAATCCTAATATCAGATGAAATAGACTTCAAATTAAAATTAGTGAGAAGAGATAAAGAAGGCAGCTACATACTAATTAAGAAATCTCTCCTAAAAGAGGATATTACAATTTTAAATATTTATTCACCAAACAATGGAGCATCCAAATTTATTCAAGAAACACTACACTACTCACATAGATCCAAAGACATTAATTGTTGGGGACTTTAACATACCTACTAGATAGATCATCTGGGCAAAAACTCAAAAGAGAAACCACAGATCTAAACAACTGCATAGATCAACTAGATCTAACAGATATATAATGAATATTTCACCCAGCAGCATCAGAATAAACATTTTCTCAGCAGCACATGGAACATTTTCCAAAATAGACTACATTTTAGGTCACAAAGCAAACCTGTTCAAATTCAGAAGTGATGCCCTGCATTCTCTCAGACCACAAGGGAATATAATTAAAACTCAACACCAAAAGCCACCAAAGAAAGTCTTATAACACATGGAGGCTGAACAACACGCTGTTGAATTATCAGTGGCTAATGGAAGAGATTAGAAATTCATATGTTCACGATATTCAATAAAAATGAACACACAAATTACCAGCCTCTCTGGCAGACAAAAAAGGCAATAATTAGAGGCAAGTTTATAGCTCTGAGTTCCTACATCAATAAATTGAAGAGATCTGAATAAGACATCTGAACCTCCTTGAAAAGAACAACAAGCTAAACCCCAATCCAGTAGAGGGAAACAAGTAATTAAAATTAAATCAGAATTAAACAAATTAGAAACCAAAAAAAAAATAAAACCCATAGAAAGAATCAAGAAAACAAAGAGTTGGTTCCTCAAAAAAATTAATAAAATTGACAGACCCTTAGCAAATCTTATCAGAAAAAGAAGAGAACAAACCCGAATGAACTCTGAGATGAGAATGGAAACATCACCACAGAAACAACCAAGATTCAACACAATGTAAGGCAATACTTCTAAAACCTTTATGCTAATAAATTTGAGAACCTGGAAGAATTACATGATTTCCTATTAAATATTGATATGCCAAAACTAAACCAAGATGAGTTAAACCATCTTAACAGGCTCATATCAAGCATTGAAATAGAAACAGCAATAAGAGACCTCCCATCTAAGAAAAGCCAAGGACCAGACAGATTTACAGCAGAATTCTACAAGGCCTTCAAAGCAGAACTCACACCAATATTCCTCCAACTCTTCAAGGAAATTGAAATTGAAAGTTCACTACCGAACTTTTTCTATGAAGCCATCATAAGCCTCATCCCAAAACCAGGCAGGAACTCATTAAAGAAAGAGAACTATAGACCCATTTCTTTTATGAGAATTGATGTAAAACTTCACAACAAATTTGGGCCAATCGACTTCAACAATTCATACAAAAAATCATACAACACGATCGAACAGGATTCATTTCAGGGATGCAAACAGGGATTCAAAAATCAATTAATATAATTCATCACATCAACAAGAGCAAGAATAATAATCACGTGGTTATCTCTACAGATGCAGAAAAAAGCATTTGACATGATCCAACTCCCCTTTATGATGAAGGCTCAGGAAAAATCCATGGAACATTCTTCAATACAATAAAGATTCTATATGACAAACCTATAACTAGCATTATATTTAATGGTGAAAAACTAAAGCCATTTCCTCTAAACTCAAGAATGAGACAAGGATGTCCACTCTTTCCACTTCTCTTTAATTTAGTATTAGAATGCCTAGCTACAGCAATAAGACAAGATGCAAACGTAAAAGGAATCCAAGTAGGGAAAGATGAAGTAAAATTCTCCCTCTTTGCAGATGACATGATCTTGTATGTAAAGAATCTCATGGAATCCACTCCCAAATTACTCAAGCTGATTTGAAACTTTGGCAAAGTAGCAGGGTATAAAATTAACACTCAAAAACCAATGGCTTTTTTATATACCAACAATGAGAAGAGCACGGCTGAAATCAGGAAAGCAACTCCATTCGTAATAGCCTTACAAAAAATAAAATAACTGGAAGTTAACTTAAACAAAGAAGTGAAGGACCTCTATGATGAAAACGTTAAAAACCTGAAAAAGGAAATCAAAGCAGAATTTAGAAAGTGGAAAATCCTCCCATGCTTTCCTGGATTGGAAGGATCAACATCATGAAAATTGCAATACTTCCCAAGGCTATCTACAAATTCATTGCGATGCCTATCAACATTTTAACCTCATTATTCAAGGAACTAGAAGAGGCAATCCAAAAATTCATATGGAATAATAAAAGACTCCCGAATAGTAAAAATGATCCTTAAAAGAAAAAAACAGTGCTGGAGGAATATTAATACCAAATTTCAAACTCTACTACAAAGCCATAGTAATCAAAAGAGCTTGGTACTGGCATGAGAAGAGACCTCAGGACCAATGGAATAGAACAGAAAACCCAGAAATGAACTCACAGACATAGAGCCACCTAATTGTCGATTAGGGAGCTAAAAAAATAGAATGGAAGAAAGACAGCCTCTTCAGTCAATGGTGCTGGCAAAATTGTTTAATCACTTGTAGAAAACTACAGTTAGATCCTTATATATCACTCTGCACAAGAATCAACTCCAAATGGATCAAAGACTTGGAAATAAAAGCAGATGACCTGAAAACATTACGGGAAGGAATCAGAGAAACTCTAAGTCTTCTTGGCACAGGCCACAGTTTTCTTAATAAAAACCTAGGAACACAACAAATCAAAGGAAGGTTGGAAAATGGGATTGCATGAAGCTGCAGAGCTTCTATTGGCAAAGGACACAGATAGCAAAATCAATAGAAAGCCATGAAATGGACAAGTGTTTCATATCTAAAATACACTTGGAACTCAAAAAATTAACCCACCCAGCAACAAATCCTCAAAGAAACAACTGCCCGATAAATAAGTGGGCTAAAGACTTCAAGAGAAACTTCACGTGAAGAAATGCTCAATGTCTCTAGCCATAAAAGAAATGCAAATCAAAACAACATTGAGATTCCACCTCACCCCAGTTAGAATGGCTATAATCAAGAACTCTAGTAAAAGCAGATGCTGAATGGGATGTGGCCAGAAGGGAATCCTACTGCATTGTTGGTGGGAGTGTAAACTTGTTCAATCACTTTGGAAAGTAGTATGGAGGTTCCTCAAAAGACTGCACATAGAACTCCCCTATGACCCAGAAATCCTACTTTTGACCATTTACCTAAATGATCACAAAGAAGACCATACTAAAGTTTGGAGCACAACTATATTTATCACAGCATTATTTACCATAGCTAATTCAACCACTTTGGAAAGTAGTATGGAGGTTCCTCAAAAGACTGCACATAGAGAACTTCCCTATGACCCAGAAATCCTACTTTTGACCATTTACCTGAATGATCACAAAGAAGACCATACTAAAGGTTGGAGCACAACTATGTTTATCGCAGCATTATTTACCATAGCTAAGATATGGAACAAACACAGATGCCCATCAGTAGATGAATGGATCAAGAAGATGTGATACAAACACACACACACACACAATGGAATTCTATGCCTCCATCAGAAAGAATGACATTGTCCCATTTGTTTAGAAATGGAAAGACTTGGAAAAAAATTATATTAAGTGAAGTAAGCCAGGCCCAAAGAAACATAGGTCCTATGGTTTTCCTTATTTGCAAGAACTAGTATATGTCTGAGACAAGCAGAAAAGGTCAGAAAAGTTGATGTTAGGTGAAATGAACCCCAAGATAAGCATTCAAATGTTTTTTTTCTTTCTTGCAATTGTTTCTAACATATTTATAAGATTATTTCTTTGTTGCTTTGTATGTCCCTCTCCCACTGTATAACCCCTGCTTTCATTGTATTTGATGTTGGTATAAATTGTGGAGGGGAAGGTAAAAACAAATTGTTTAAATAGGAATACAGGTGGACCCATTGCAACAATTCGGGGGGGGGGGGATAGTGTGGGAAGGGATGGTAAGGGGAAACAAAGGAAGAGGCAACAATGCTTGATAAGAAACATACTCATTACCTTGGCCAAGTAATTGTAACTCCTCTGTATGGTATTTTCGCAATAAAACAACAACACAATTTAAGCGGTGGGGGGGGGGGAGGGGTAGCGGGAGTGTAGCTGTGGAGGTGGAAGGTAGGGATGGTAAGGAAAAAACAAAGGAGGGAGGAGGCAACAATTATTGATAAGAAATGTACTCATTACCTTGCTTACGTAACTGTACCCCTCTGTATAGTATTTTTACAATAAAGAACTTATAAAAAATAAAATCAAGAAATGCAAAAAAAAATATTTGGGAAAATCAATCAACCAAACTAAAAAAAAAAAAAAAAGAAATGTACTTATGTATTACCTTACTTATGGAACTGTAACCCCTCTGTACATCACCTTGACAATAAAAAAGAGAGGAAAAAAAACCCAGAACTACCATGAAAAAAAAGAAATAAAGTACATCTAAGTACATCTGATACCTTTGCTGACATTAACAAAATACATCTGATAATGATATAATAGGTAATAAGTATCTGACCACGTATCATGTCCATTACTGTTATCACCCTGGTCAAAATCCATTACCTAAAGTGTATTCCCCATCTGACCCTACTTTCCTTCAGTTTATTGTCAATACCATAGCCAAATTGACCATGTTAAAAATCTAAATCATATCATAAGCTTCTTTTGCTCAAAAATCAGAAAACACATTCCCATTTTTCTTGGACTAAGAGCGAAATTCTTTTATAATGTCTCATTGACTGTCTGTCTACCTGGATTAGTCTGCTCTCAGATATTTTCGGATTACTTCCTGTAATGGTCAGTCTGTTTCAACTTGACTTGGCTATAGATCCCAGTTATTCAATCAAACACTAATCTAAGTGTTGCTGTAATGGTATTTTGTGGATATGATTAACATCTAAAGTCTGTTGATGTTGAGAAAAGCAGATTATCCTGGATAATCTGGGTGAGTGTGAATTCAATCTCTTGAAAGGATTTAAAAGCAGAACTAAGGTTTCTCTAAAGAAGAAAATTCTCCCTGGTGACTGAAGTTTCAGTTGCTTGTTATTTTCCAAATTGCTCTTTGGAAGCTTATAGATGTTGGACTTGGTGAACCAGCCCCCAAATCATAAGCAAGTCATTTCCTTGTAACTTCTCTCTCTCTCTCTCTCTGTCTCTCTCCATTCCTCTCTGCTCTGTGTCTTTTTTTCTCTCTCGTAACATTTATATACTTCTAATGTTCTGTAGTTTGCTTATTTATTATTTTATAGCTGTTATCATGTTCTAACATAATATAATATGTTTATGTAGCATATTTATTCATTATTTATTCTGTTTATTGTTTATTATCTACAGTTCTTGATTCAATGTAAATCTCACAAGAAAAAGATGTATACTTGTTTTGTTTACTGATGCATTGCCATTTCTTAGAATGATGTTTGTAACTTAATAAGTGCTAATAAATATTTCTGAGTGAATGGGTGAGGTGATTGGTGTAAATATTTAGCTTTGAGATGATTTGCTGACTGCTGTTTTCTATGAACCTAAAACCAGATTGCAATTTCTAAGTTTATTCTTTTTTGGAAATTCTGGAGTGTGTTTCCAGAAGCAAGCACACACACACACACACACACACACACACACACACACACACACACATATACACACACACCCCAATAGGGAAATTCTTGATTATATGTATCAATAATAAAAACAAACCCTAATGTTTCATTAAATAGAGCACTTAACTTGTATGACAGTAAAAACAATTTTTTCTCTGGGATGGTATGTTTTCAGTAAAACAATTATCATTTTTATTTGTGTAGTTACATTACTGGTACATGGATAAGAAATGAAAAGCTGGTTTCCCCTGTGGGAAGATGCTTAGATTTCAATAGTAGAAATTTGAGAGGCTAGTCAATTCAAAGCCATGCTGATGAAGTGCATAAGAAATACCTGTATTGAATGCACAATCTCAGTCATAACTGCCAGATTTGGAAAGAGCATAAGCAGAATTAGAAACCACAAGACTGGAAAGTTATAGGACACAGTTTTATTTTTATTATTATTTTTTAATAATTCAGCGCTGACCCAGACTCATTTCTGATTTGATAGAGGATTGTCTTTTATTTTATATTTTATATGTATTATATATATAACTATGTCTAAAAAAGTTATATATGTATTCATTTGCCCAAAGTGCTATGTTAAAAATTCATAGACTAGGTTTTATCTCTCTCAATTGTGGACACTGAGAAGTTCATCATGAAACTGCTAAGATCAGTGTCTATTTAAAGGCAGGTATTATGGTTCCTAAGTGAAGCTTTTACCTATCCTTCATAAAATAGAATGGAAGAGAGTGAGGTAAGGTTCTGGTCTGTCTTTTGTAAGGGCATTAATCCTTTGGGCTGATTTCTCAAGGACTTATACCTCCAGCCCATTATATTCTAGTACTATTACTGTGGGAGTTCTGATTTCAACATATGAATTTTAGGGCAGTACATATTTTCAGTTCATAGGGATGTGCAAATCATAAAGTGTGATCAAAGAATGAATAATTGAAGCAAATACTAGCATGTTACAGAGATTAGAGTTATTAGCAACAATTTAAGAATCTAGTTAACATATTAAATATGGATAAGGATGGGGAAAATGAATGAAGTACATGAAGAATTTAAACATTTATTGACATCTATAATAAGATAAACCCAAAGGATATTCTAGAATTGCAATATTTAGTGTCTAAATTTCAAAATTAGAATTTTAGAAATATATTAAATTTTTATATATATTAAATATTATATAAAAGGTATTTTTATATTTAATATGAAGAAAAGAAATTGGAAAACATATCAGAAGAGAACCTTCAACGTCAACTGTAGAATAAAGAAAACGATGGAAAGAAGAATACAACATACAAAAACATATGGGTCTAGTCATGATGGTACCTGCCTGAAATCCCAGCACTTGGGAAGGATTGCAAGTAGGAGTACTGCAAATCTGAGGCTAACTTGTGCTACAAACAAGGTCTTGCCTCAAAAAAGAAAAAAGAAAAAGAAAAGTAATGTGCCTGGTGCACAAAGATATTTTGATTTTTTTCCAAGTTTATTTTTAAAAAGGGAACATAATATAATAACATTTTATTATTTACCTGTAATCCTGCTGATTGACTGAAAGGTACTTTGAATCTTTTTGGGTTTGACTAATCTCAGCTGATCTAGAGCGATGAACAAGAATGATCATATGTCTAGAGTTACTTAGTACATTAATTGCAACATGCCAGGTATTTGGGAAGTTGTAGAGAGGCAGATGAAGCCAAAGTCTTGTTTGGAACATCTCAGTTCTTCTTTTCTTGGTTTTCTCAATGGAGTTCACTGAATTTCCCCTACGTGATATTTTCAAGATTTTATGAATATCAGTATCATAAAGCTACGATGTTCTCTTCTGGCATCAAAATTGCCCAATGTCCAAACTTAAAAAATACAGAAATAAACTCATTCTTGATAGGAACGGAAACACATTCTCGCTGCAAGAAGAGTGAATGACTAAAATGCTAATGAAGAAGCAATGTAGCCATTTTAAGTCAATCACAATCTAAAATTGAAAAGCTGAGAGATAGATTTATATTAAAAATATATGCAGAGTTAATTGGTAAGAATTTTCCAGAAATGTCTAAAGATATCAAATTCTAGATTTAAAAGATTAAAAAATAAAATAAAAATTAATTAAAATTAATTAAACCAAAACAATAAAAAACCCTAGCTACCTGTAACCTAAAGTGACAAAAGACAATCTTCCTCCTCTAGCTTCTCCTCATCTTCCTTTTCCTCCTTATCCTCCTTTTCTCTCCTTCCTTCCTTCCTTCCTTCCTTCCTTCCTTCCTTTCCTTCATTTCTTTATTTCCTTCCTTCATTTCCTTTATTTTTTTTTCTTTCCAGTATCAGGGTATAAAGTTAACATCATGTACTTGTTCACTCAGCTGGCAGTCTACACTTTTAAGTAACTTGTCCAGCCCAATACTTTGCTGATCATTTTGGAGATGAAGTTTTTCAGACTTTTCTGCTAAGCCTGGTTTGTAACTGAAATTCTAAATTAAAGACAGTCTTAAAGGAGGCCAGAGAATAATTTAGCATCACTTTCAAAGAAACAATGGAAAAGTGTGGGCTGATTTCTGAACTAACATAGCATTGTATCTACTTGATATTATCTGTTACAAATAGAACAAATAATAATATGTAGTAGTATCAATTAAAATAGAGCTGTCAAGGGTGGCTCAGGCATGTAATCCTAGCTACTCAGGAGCCTGAGAGATCTGAGGATCTTGGTTCAAAGCCAGCCTGGGCAGGGAGGGGGGGGGCCTGAACTCTGGGCCTGGGCTCTTCGGCTCAAGGCTAGCGCTATACCCCTTGAGCCACAGCGCCACTTCCGGCTTTTTTCTTTTTGCTTATGTGGTGCTGAGGAATCGAACCCAGGGCCTCAGGCATGCAAGGCAAGCGCTCTACCACTGAGCCACCTTCCCAGCTGTAAACCCTCCCCTCCCTCCCAACACCCCCCCCCTCCCCACCACTCCCATGAGACTCTTATCTCCAATTTACTACCAGAAAATTGAAAGTGGTACTGTGGCTCAAGTGGTAGAGCATTGGCCTTGAGCTGAAAAGCTGAGGGACAGGGCCCAGTTCCAGAGGTCAAGCCCCATGACCAACCAAAAAAAAAAAAAACCAACAAAAAACAAGCAAGCAAGAGAACAAATAAATGTTGAACAATAATATTATTAGTTATAAAACTATTAAAGCATTCTGTGGGTTGTAATGAATATCACTAAAATCATTTTAGGATGCTCCTTAGCAATACAACATAAAGCTAAAGCTAAAATTTGTCTGTGATCTAAACATTTAACTTATTTTTCCACCACATTGTAAAACAGAATTAACAAGCTATGCAATGAAGTTTAATTCTGTTCTTCATTTCCAATATTCATCTCTCCAAAATTGAAAAAGCAAACAAACACAAAATGTCTGCAAAAAAAATCCACAGAACCTTTCATAAAAATCGTCTCAAACTAGAAATAACGTTTGCATCAAATACAGGATGAAAAAAACAGTGTTATTTTTTCTTTGAAAGGAATTTGGAGCTATGATTTTATTATGAACATTGACTACCTTTATCTTGAATATATTTAATAGGTAATTTCATTCTGGCCATACTTAGATTATCATCAGTCATCGGCCATTTATAAAGTAAATAATGATATGAGGCCCTTTCCCAGATCTGGGGCCCTTACTCTTGGGGATGATGATCAAAGACAGGGCAACTTTTCTTACATATAAATTCTCTGTACTTGCTAGGCAACAAGTGGAGAAAAACAATTTTTCCCTGAATGTATATGGAGCAATAAGGCTCTGATTTTTTTTTTCTCATAGGGGGAAACAAATGTTCTCCTTACTTAAGGGATAAAAGAGGGCTTGAGTTCTTACTACAACCTTTAGGAATATGATTATAATCTCTCCAAGGGCTCAATACTCCCAGGTGTCATCAGATTTTACAATCCAGTGACATTGCTAAAGTCTTGAGCCTTTTTCTCCTGAAACATAAACACATACTTCTGGTATTAGTAAATCTCTTTGGATTTCTCTATACAATTGCAAATTAATTCCCCCATGCTTTCTCTCAGCTCAGATCCCAAGTTAATTGTGAAGTTTATTCAAAAATCTCCCATTCTATAGAAATACAAACATATTTTCTCTATATTCTATAACTTCACAGTTTTATGGAAGAATAAAATACTTCTAAATTCTGAAATGAATAAATCACACACACACACACACACACACACACACACACATTATTGAGCAAGGGACTGGTGGCTCATGCTTGTAATCTTAGCTAATGATGAGGCTGAGATCTGAGGATCGCAGTTCAGTCCATGAAATTATTTTTTAATGCTCAACCTCTCTAGCCATAAAAGAAATGCAAATCAAAACAACATTGAGATACCACCTCACTCCAGTTAGAATGAGTATAATCAAGAACTCTAACAACAACAGATGCTGGAGGGGATGCGGACAGAAGGGAACCTTACTTCATTGTTGGTGGGAGTGTAAACTTGTTCAACCACTTTGGAAAGCAGTAAGGAGGTTCCTCAAAAGATTCCACATAGAGCTCTCCTATGACCCAGCAATCCCACTTTTGGGCATTTACCCAAATGATCACAAACAAGACCACACTAAAGCTACCAACACAACTATGTTTATTGCAGCATTATTTACCATAGCTAAGATGTGGAACCAACCCAGATGCCCCTCAGCAGATGAATGGATCAAGAAAATGTGGTATATATACACAATGGAATTCTATGCCTCCATCAGAAAGAATGACATCACTCCATTTGTTAGAAAATGGAAAGACTTGGAAAAAATTATATTAAGTGAAGTAAGCCAGGCCCAAAGAAACATAGGTCCCATAGTTTTCCTTATTTGCAGTAACTAGTATATGTCTGAGTCAAGCAGTAAAGGTCAGATAAGCTGATGTTAGGGGAATGAACACCAAGGTAAGTATTCAAATGTTTTTTTTTTCCTTTCATGTAATTGTTTCTAACATATTTATAAGATGATTTCTATGTTGCTTTGTATGTCCGTCCCCCACAGTATAACCCATACTTTCACTCTTTCTGATGTAGGTATAATTTGTGGAAGGGAAGGAAAAAAAAACAAATCGTTTAACTAGGGATACAGGTGGACCGGTTGCAACAATGAGATGTAGAAGTTGTTATGTCGAAAAACAAATTTAACAACTTTGGTGGGGGGTGGGGGGGAGGATCAGGTGGGGGGAGGGGATAAGTATGAGAAGGGCAGGGAAGGGAAGGGGAAACAACGAGAAAGCAACAATGCTTGATAAGAAATGTACTCATTATCTTGCCCATGTAATTGCAACTCCTCCGTACGGTATTATCACAATAAAAAATAAAAAATTAAAAACAAAAGAGAAGCAGATGCTCAGATAAAGGGCCTAAAAAGTGCCTCTTACAGAGTTCTTATTGATGAGGATGACTTTTATTAAAATACATGCTAAGATTCTTTGTTAGTGGTTACAGGGCTAGGATATAGTCTATGCTATATACCAGTGTCCTTGCTCAGAAATGCTTATAGCCCCAGACTGTCAGAGAGAAATCATGAAACAGATTAAGTAAATGCCTTGAAACATCTATATTTGGAAATATTAGTAGGTTAAAAAATAAGAGATTATGCAAAGATTGTCATCAGCTGATAATTATAAGCATTAGTAGCAGGTGTTTAGGTTACATTTAGTAAAATACAGATCTCTAAGAGATGTATTTGCATTAGGGGCATTTAGAAATTGAATGAAAACATCTTTAATAAGCTGAAGTTCCAGGTTAAGTAAAAGTAGATACTGTATTAGATACATTTCAGTAGAGGTCTTCATCATCCTACATGGAGTTCTTGAGTGCAGAAGGCCTTCATAACTTCCCGTGTTGAGCTAGCAAGTGTTTCTCATATCTGTACATAGAACAGTGGCTGAATAAAGGAGTTTCAATTTGTGTGAAACAGTAGAGAGGACAGCAATTTGGGGGGGAAAATCACTCAGGGATGAGAGTTGAAGTTCTGCACAGCACACTACACCCATACTACATGCTACACTGACCTACCAGCTTTCTACCATTTTAAGTCATGTTGGAAACAGAATCTTTACCATTCAAATTTCCTACTTTTCTAGAGAACACACAAAAGGTAGATTATTGAAACAAACAGAATCCTGTTACTAGATTGAGTCTTAAGGTTAAAACTGATCTTTCTTGCTATTCTTTATAACTTATTTATAAGGTACATTCTGATTTTTTTGTTGCTTTGTATGTTTCTTCCCCACAGTATAACCCCTGCTTTCACTGTATTTGCCCTCAGTATAATTTGGGGAGGGGAAGGGAAAAAACAAAATTTTAAATAGAGATACAGGTGGACCCATTGTAACAATGAGATGTTTCATGTTGAAAAATGAATTTTACAATTTAGGCAGGGGCGGGGCAGCATGGGGGGGTGGGGATTATAGTTGTGGAGATGGGAAGGAAGGGATGGTAGGGAAAAACAAAGGAGGAGGCAACAATGCTTGATAAGAAATATACTCATTACCAAAAGGAAATCAGAACAGAACTTAAAAAATGGCAAAAACCTCCCATGCTCCTGGATTGGAAAGATTAACACCGTGAAAATGGCAATACTTCCCAAGGCTATCTACAAATTCAATGTGATACCTATCAATGTCATTCTTCAAGGAAATAGAAGAGGCAATCTAAAAATTCATATGGAACAATAAAAGATCCTGAATAGCAAAAACGCTCCTCAATGGAAAGAACACTGCTGGAGGAATATCAATACCAAATTTCAAACTCTACTATAAAGCCATAGTAATCAAAACAGCTTCGTACTGGCACAAGAACAGACCTCAGGACCAATGGAATAGAATTGAAAACCCAGAAATGAACCTACAGACATATAGTCATCTAAACTTCGATAAGGGAGCTAAAAAAATAGAATGGAAGAAAGACAGCTTCTTCAGTAAATGGTGCTGGCAAAATTGGTTAACTACTTGTAGAAAGCTAAAGCTAGATTCTTATATATCACCCTGCACCAGAATCAACTCCAAATGGGTCAAAGACCTCGGAGTCAAAGCAGACACTCTGAAAACATTACAGGATGGAATAGGGAAACCCTAGGTCTTCTTGGCACAGGCCAAAATTTTCTGAATAGAGACCCGGAAACACAACAGATCAAAGAAAGGTTGGACAAATGGGATTGCATAAGGTTGCAGAGCTTCTGCAGGGCAAATGACATAGCTAGCAAGATCAATAGAAAACCCATGGATTGGGAGAAGATCTTCACTAGCCATACAACAGACAAGGGTCTCATATCTAAAATATACTTGGAACTCAAAAAATTAAATCCCCCAACAACAAATCCTCAAAGAAACAACTGCCCAATAAATAAGTGGGGTAATGACTTAAAGAGAAACTTCTCTGAAGAAAGAAGGATGGCCAATAGACACATGAAGAAATGCTCAACCTCAATAGCCATAAAGGAAATGCAAACCAAAACAACATTGAGATAGCACCTCACCCCAGTTAGAATAGCAAAAATCAAGAACTCTAATAACACAGATTCTGGAGGGGATGTGGACAGAAGGGAACCTTACTACATTGTTGGTGAGAGTGTAAACTTGTTCAACCACTTTGGAAAGCAGTATGAAGGTTCCTCAAAAGACTCCATATAGAGCTCCCCTATTACCCAGCAATCCCGCTTTTGGGCATTTACCCAAATGTTTACAAACAAGACCACACTAAAGCTACCAGCATAACTATGTTTATTGCAGCATTATTTACCATAGCTAAGATATGGAACCAACCCAGATGCCCCTCATGTAGATGAATGGATCAAGAAAATGTGGTATATATATATACACAATGGAATTTTATGCCTCCATCAAAAAGAATGACATTGCCCCATTTGTTAGGAAATGGAAAGACTTGGAAAAAATTATATTAAGTGAAGTAAGCCAAGCCCAAAGAAATACAGGTCCCATGCTTTCCCTTATTTGCAATATCTAGTATATGTATGAATTAAGCAGAAAAGGTCAGATAATATGATGTTAGGAAAATGAACCCTTAGATATGTATTTAAATGTTTTTTTCTTTCATGCATTTGTTTCTAACGCATTTATAAGATTATTTCTTTGTTGCTTTGTATGTCCCTCCCCCACAGTATAACCCCTGCTTTCACTGTATTTGATGTTCCTATAATTTGTGGAGGAGGAGGGGAAAGACAAGTTGTTTAAGGATACAGGTGGACCCGTTGCAACAATGAGAAGTACAAGTTGTCATGTCAAAAATGAACTTTACAACTTTGGTGGGGGGTGGGGGGGGAGAAGGATTGGGTGGGGAGGGCGGGGGGGGGGGGGGAGGCTGGGAAGGGATGTGAAGGGTAAACAAAGGAGGAGGCTGCAATGCTTGATAAGAAATGTACTCATTATCTTGCCCATGTAATTGCAACCCCTCTGTACAGTATGTTCACAATAAAAAAATAAAAATAATTTAAAAAAAGAAATATACTCATTACCTTGCTCATCTATCTGTAATCCCTATCCCTCTGCACAGTATTTTCAAAATAAAAAACTTATAAATAAAAAAACTTTATATAAAAAAGCATAAAAATAAAAAATCACACTTGATTTCACTCAGTTGCCTCTAGCATTCCTACAGGTCTACCTTGTTTACCTAGGGAGTTATTCAGATGCTCACTTCTGAAGATGATCCTGCCTCTTTACTTCTCTGCTTGCCATTTTGTTCTCAGCCTCTGTTACCTTTGTCAATTTGCAATCAAAATTGAGCATAGGAATAAATATAGTCTATTTGTGCTGCTATCACAACTCCCAAGATAGGTATATTATAAAAATAAGAAGGGATTTACTTTTAATTGTTATGGAGACTGAGAAGTTCAGTATCAAGTCATTGGAGTATCTTTAATCTCATAATGCTGTTCTTTGCTTCTACAATGGACCTTGGCTGATGAGTGAAGTCTCCCCTTATATGGTGATGGGAATGGGTAGGCAAAAGGGGAGGAATCTATGTTTTTTCCCATTTATGAAGTCTCTAATACCTCATGTCAATTCAGGGTTTTGATTGTTTTTCTCTCTCTCCTTTAGAATGAAGGAGTGAAGGCCTTAATCTTGCCATACAGTAACTTGACAAAGCTGAGAATCCAGCAATTTGAAGTTTTACTACCTACTACCATTTTTGAAAAAATCTTGGGCCTGATCTTCCCTCCTTTCTTCCTGCTGGCTTTATAAGGTAATCTTTCTCTTTGTAGCTAGTAAGGAAGCTTCTATTTTTCATGCATAGCTTAAATGGATTGATCAGCCAAAGCCTTGCATTGCCGTTTCCAATATATCAAAGAACCCATCAACAGCCATTTACTTTTGTAGTCCTTATTTTACTACTTTTTCAGCACTTATCAAATGCCTGAGTTTATGTACCAGTCAGTGAATTATCTTATGCCAAAAGCCTATTCCAGTGAAAGTTTTAACATGTTACATGACATGGACCAAGGACTTCACCTGCTTTTCTTCTATAATCAAGAATATGATCTTCATTGATGACAGAGAAATTAGTGTTCCAGCTTCAAAATTTCAGTTTAAAATGTATTTCCCAGGGCTGGGAAGGTGGCTCAGTGGTAGAGTACTTGCCTTGCTTGCATGAGGCCCTGGTTTTGATTTCTCAGCACGACATAAGCAGAAAAAATCAGAAATGTTGCTATGGGTCAAGTGGCAGCATTTTAGCCTTGAGCAGAAGAGCTGAGGGACAGCACCCAGGCCCAGAGTTTAGGCCCACAACCGATCAAAAAAGAAAGAAAAAAGCATGTCCCATATATGACCTTTCCATCCTTATTGAAAAAAAATAGATGGCAAACCTCAATATACAGTAATACCAATGTAACAGAATCAACACATCCTCCATTCCACAATTATTTCTAAGATATAAAAGTTGATAGGGAAATAAGCAATCCTTAGAATCATTCTAGGTCAGAATGATAATTATGTTCATGATACATAATTACTATTACTTTTATTTAATGTTATTTTGAAAACAATGTTGCTCAGAGACAACAAGTGTCAAAGTAAAAAATCTATGCCTCCATCAGAAAGAATTACACTGCCAGGTTTGTTAGGAAATGGAAATACTTGGGAAAAATTATATTAAGTAAAGCAAGGCAGGCCCAGAAAAACACAGGTTTCCCTTACCTGCAATATCTAGTATATGTCTAGGACAAGTAGAAAAGTTCAAAGGCTATGCACAAATTACCATAGAAACTGATGCTAAGCAAAATGTACCCCAAGATAGGGACACAAGAGATTTTATCTTTCTTGCTGTTCTTTTTAATGCACTTATAATGTACTATGTGATTTTTCTTGGTTTCTTTTGTATGTTCTTCCCCCATGGTATAACCCCTGTTGTCACTGTATTAGATTCTGGTGTCCTGCATCTTGTATTTACATTTTTCTAATTTGAGGAGAGGAAGGGAATAACAAAATGTTAAAATAAGAATACAGGATCACCCATTGTACCAATAAGATGTCCATGACACTATGTTGAAAATGAACTTTACAACTTTGGTGGGGGGGAGGTAGGAGTTGTGGAGGTGGGGAGGAAAGGGATGGTAGGGAAAAAACAAAGGCGGGGATAACAATGCTTGATAGGAAAGGGACTCATCACCTTGCTCATGTAACTGTAAGCCCTCTGTACAGTATCTTAACAATATTATATATCTATATCTGTATATATATGAAGTTGCTGCAAAAAATAAAATAAAATGATCTGACTTCTCAAAAGAGTCATTAGAAACATTCTATATTATTGGGACTTTGTGTTTATATAGTGAATATTGAATATAAATGACAAAATTTAAAACTAATCTATACTTGAAAGTTGTCTGCTTCAAGTGAGCTATATATATATATATATATATATATACATATATATACACACACATATACAACCCTCTCTCTCTTTCTCTCTCTCTCTCTCTCTCTCTCTCTCTCTATATATATATATATCAATTGCTACAAATTGTGAAAGTATAGCAGCCAACTGCTAACTGGGAGGGGGAAAGCAGTGTAGGATTTTTGTAAATACACATTTCGGAGATCACACAGCTAGACTACATCAATTCAGAGTGTGGAAATCTTTCTAGTGTGTAGGATTTAACAGCAGTCAATCTATTAGTGTTTGATCTTTGAAGAGTCAATTAAACATCTTAAAGAAGGCAACCAGCTTTGTGTCTGCTCCTCAACTCAAATGTGTCCACTTGATCTGAGCTAAAAAAAAAAAAGACACTAAAGGTCATCAGAGAATAGAGCTCATTTATGAAATGCTTCAGCACAGGAGATATCTTCAAAAGAAGTTGTTAAACATTACTGATGTTGTAAGATACATTTCCAACCACCTACTAGCCAAAGCAGGACCCAGCTATTACAGTAGATGCATAATTCTGTGCATATGGTAGTCCTGTTCTTCAAATGGCTTCTTTAATTGCATCTGTCAGTTTTGATTTATTTTTTAGTTTCCAAGAAGGTCTTAAAATTGGTAAATTACATGTTTATTACTTTTTTTCAAGAAAACAAATGATGTAGTCTGATTTTAAGTTTTGTTTTTATTTTTTCATTTTCATTTGGAGAAACAAAGTAGAACTTTTAAGATGTGAATGTATCATTATATAATATTTATAAGCTCAATAGGTTAAAATTAAAAATTACTGTCTTGTTTAGCATACACCTTCAGTTACAAAAACTATTATTTATTAGGCATTTTTCTGTTTTGGTTTTATGAAATGCTATGTCTCTGTTGGTGCAATTGACGAATGGGAACTACTCCATTTGGGTGATTTCTTTTTCTTCCTTCTAGCTGATTACAAACCAAATTATAAAATGCTTGAGGCATTCAAGTTTAAACCAGTTTCCAACATTAAAGAATGGGAATCATGTAGTCAGCACTTAATAAATTTTCTTTTCTTTTTCTTTTATACTAGAATTTGAAGCTCATAGCATTTCTGTTTATCAGGTGACTTTAACATCAGATCTGAGGATATATCAAAAGATTTCTGAGTTCAACTTATGAATCTAAGTATTACTGTAGAATTTCTCATCATCAGCATTGAATTTTGAAAACAACTAAACTAGAAAAAAAGAGAAAAACAAGTGTCTTCAAACGGTATACTTTTACAAATATAAAAAAGTGATTATAATTATTTATCTAATGAAAAACTAAAAATTGTAACATAATTCTACGTATTGATGTCTATATTTTCCTATGAATATATAAAAAGAACAACAATTTAAGTATAAGAGATAGTATCCTCACAAGAACTGATATTTTTATTTCTTTTCTTTTCATTTTTTAAGTTGAGTCCAGGCATGAACTTGTTCCCTGCCAATGTTTGCTCACTGAGTAATGCTCTACCAACGAAAACATGCTTCCAATCACAAGAACTGGTATTTTTAATTTGTGCATTTGCAGACTTTATAATATAAATATTACAAAGAATTTTTCGTGAGACCATGTATGTTAACATTGTATGTCTTCAATATGCAATCTCTGGAGACTTGAGCTAATTATAATCTCTAAACCTTAATTTCTTATGTGTAAAATAAGAGATCTTCGGAATTATCACTAGGAATAATAACATTGAGCTCACAGAGTTTCTCTACAATTTAAATTACTAACTATGGTAAAGCACTTACCAAGTAATCAGAACTTCATTTTAGTAAAATTAAAGATAAATCCATGAGATCTCTTCAGAATAAGTTACACAGTAATATGGTAGAGAGTACAAATCATTCTGACTATTTTCTCTTCCTGGAATTGCATTTAACCTCATACTACTTTTTCATTCTGACTCTGTCCATGTGATTTTCTTAGGTCAATTGATGCTGGCAAGTATGATGCAAAGAGACTTGAAAAGGACTTGTGCAATTGTATTTTTTTTCTGTCTGATAGTCTTTATTATATCAATCCATATGGTTAACCCTGGAAGGAAATGAAATTAAAAAAATAGCAAGAAGCTTCCCAATTGCTCCAGTTGATATCATTTTACAGGAGTTGATTACTAGTTAGTTTTCAGATATGTGAGTAAATTGAGTCAATATCAGTAGAGCCTCTTATTTTCCTCCCTAGCTAATTCCATTCCGAAAACAGTAAATCCTTGTTGCTATACTATTAAATATTTTAGAGATTTATTGTGCTTCTGGTCATAACTTCTTCCTCTGGAATACAGACTTAGGACACTCATGATCCTGATTGAAAGAAGCTAATATCTCAGGGAGAGGAACAAGTTTGAGATAGGATAGTAATATTCATAGGTGTATTGTTGGAAACTCTTCATGTTTCTGCAGTGGAATCTAATGTGATGTTTAAATATTGATATACTGCCTATCCTTATTTTCAGAACTATCAATCTAATCAGCACTTAACCACATATAAATTTGTATACATATAGTACAATAAGTTAATACATCCCCAACTATAATTGCACTTTATCCAGAAATAGAAATAGATTGAGACAGAAAAAAGAGAAAATTGGAGTTCATAAAGCTTTTTATTTATTGACTCATTACTTATGTATTTTAGCTAACATCAATACCAATTAACTGAAATTCATAAAGAATATATGTAAGATGACAGCAAATTTATTAATGCATTTGTTAAATTATAAAAGTTGAATGTATTAGTCAATATGTTACAACAGAATGATTATAAACCTTTGTAATTTATTCTTAAATATGAATTCATCATGAAAATACAAGGTACAAAGAAACGGCAGCATTAGTTTTTGGAACACTAAATGTGAAATTTTAGCTAAATGTAAGACTAGATTTTTCTGGTGATCTGGACTAAAGACAGAGATCTTATTTAACAATATAATGATACCATTAAAAATCAATCTTAAGGTGAGAGAGATGAATTGCAGGAAAAAAATGGGAAAGAAAAATATCACAATAATTCTTAAGAAGCAGAATGAGCAAAAGAAACCAGGGAATTAAACTAAATTACAAGAAGCATAGAAACAAAGTTGGAAGATGTTATGTAAAGCAAGTGACTCAGGCATAATCTGAAAAATTGTGTGGAGAGTTCAGGTAACTGAGAGGTCATCACTATGCTTGGCAATATAGGCAGTGACTTTAATAAGCACAGATTGTATGCAAATAATTTGGATCTGTCTAACAGCAGCAGAAGAAATATATGCTGTAAAGGGAAATGGACAAGAGTTAGATGACAGTAGTATTAGAGAGGGATCATAATTAGATGTGTTACTATGAAAGTAGGTTAGCCAAAAAGTAGGTTACCCACAGTATTGTGAATTATTAGTGGGAGATGTTAAAAAGACTGAAGAGGGGGCTGGGAAGATGGCTCAGTGGTAGAGCGCTTGCCTTGCATGCCTGAGGCCCTGAGTTCGATTCCTCAGCACCACATAAGCAAAAAGAAAAAAGCCGGAAGTGGCACTGTGGCTCAAGTGGTAGAGCGCTAGCCTTGAGCTGAAGAGCTGAGGGACAGTGCCCAGGCCCAGAGTTCAGGCCCCACGACCGGACCCCCCCCCCAAAAAAAAACAACAACAAAAAGACTGAAGAGTACAATGTTAATTGATGCTGTAATTTGGAGGTGTCTGCCCAACGAAGGCCATTGCTTGTAGAGTGTTGCTTAGCGTGCTGATTTAGGGAAATGGAATTTTTAAGAAATGCGAACTAGCAGGAAGTCTTAAGGGCAGTTAAGGGCGCTGCCCTTGAACAGGTTTCAGGTATTTCTCCTGGGATTCTGTTTAGGTCTAATGGGAAGGATCCTATTTAGTCTAATGGGAAGGATGTTAGAGAAGCTTGAACTGGCCCCATCCACTCTTTCTCTGTCTTCTTGTTTAACATATGGTCTATTGTTTTACATATAAGCCTACCATTGCTCTCTGTCATTCTGACAAAACCAAAAGAGTATAAACGAGAGTTGAGCTGATAACAGTGATATAGCTTTGAGCCTCTACACCAGTACTCTAAATCTTCCTCTTTCCTTCATACTAAGCTGGTGTCAGGTATTCCTTTACAGTTACCAGAAAACAGATAACAAGTTTTCCTCAAGGGATGTGATAATATGATACTGCTTATATAGAAACTGTATAATGCAATTCAAGACAAGAGGACAAATCAATCTTTTTCTATTAAAGGAAATGAGGAAAAGATAAAAAATGACATATAGAGATAAAATTACAATCAATTAATATTCAATAAATACAATTTCTCTACAGAACATGTCACAAACTCCTGAGCATAAAGATATACAGAAAGTGTGTGAGAGAGGCAGAGATAAAGAGAAGCAGAGAAACAAGCAAAAAGTGAGCAGAGATTTATAAAAATAGAGGAGAGAAATAAAGTAAGACAGAAAAGAACACTGGAAATAGAATGTACTGAAAAGCAGTGAAGGTTTGAGTATTCATTTTAAATTTAATTATTTGGGGTTACAATTTATAAGCTTATATGACTATATCATCTAATTAAATAATTATTTAAATTTTTAATTTTTTTTTATTTTATTTGAGTAGTTGCACAACAGAGTTACCATTACACAGCTCAAGTTATTAAGCACATTAAATCTTGATTGATGAAACTGCTTTAACCATGAAGATGTAAGTTTGGATATTTTGATAGACATTTTATTATTATAAGATAATTTAGGTTAAAAAACATGAATAATCACAAAACATAACCAGACCAAGAAAACACACCAAAATAACCTGGATAAATGGAAAATCAGCTGCGACATTAGCATCACTAAACATTATTTATCACAATAAGGAAGACTTTTCTGGACAGATTGTTGACCTATAGAGTACATGTATGAATGTATGCACCTCTACTTTACTAGACCATACAAATCTATAATTTTTAACTACAAGGTGCAATGATAGCATGTTGATTTTTTATGCATTATGAATTAGGCAAATTTGAATTAAACAAAAATATATCCATGTTACATATTAAAGAGAACAGAACTTTCCTCCAAATGGCTTGTATTTCAAGTTTATAGCTCTTATTTAAGGAATAATAAAGTTCTATAAAAGTATTGTTAAGAAATAGTACTTTCCTTCAAGCAATGAGGGGCCAACACTGAGTACAGAAACATCTGTTTAAGCAAAATGGCAAGCATTTTTATATTTGTCAACATAAACTACACTAATCATAGCATAAAATGTTTTCATTTTACCTCATACTGACAATAATTAAAGCATTCTGAATTGTTATGGTTACAAAAATCTATGTGTTTTTGAACTCACTGCATAAATGAGTCCATGTAGGCTCACTTTTCATATAATAGGTTCATTAGTTTAGTTTCTAACTTTCATCCAGAATTACAAAATTTCAACTAATCAGAAAAAAGCACAAACATCCACCTAAATGATGTTCTTAATTATTTTTGTTTATGTACAGAGATGCTGGGTGGTATGTTGGCTGGTCACATTGCTTTGCAAATGGTAGAATTCTTCTTTAACTAATTTGTGGAATGTTCTTCCATGACTCAAAGACTTCCTTTAAAGTTTTATAGAGGGATGGAAACAATTGATGAAGCAGGAATGCCCAAGTTTTAAACGCCACTTATTTAAATAAAGTGGATTACCAATTCACTAGATCTAAATGTAGTTGTGTTCCAAAGAGGAATGGCAATAGGAAAAGTTGCATATCCCTATTTTTCTTTCATTTTAGTTTTGTATTAGGCATTTAGGACATGAGGTATTATTATACTCATTTAAAAGATCTTAATGAAGAAGAAAGGTGGGAAAAAATCCCCAATATAACATATTTAAGGAAAAGAGCAAGATAAAAAATTTTATGGAGATGGGTCTAAAGATAGATGGACTATCCTGTGTAAGCCGAGACCATCTATAACTCAATTTCTGATCACTGTACTATGGTCTTTATAATAGTATAAAATGTTGCCTAAAGGCCTATGTGTTGAAGGTGTGGTCCCCAATATAATATTTAGAAGTGAGACTTTCATAATGTAATAGCATCATAGAGTTGTGACCTTATTGATGGATTAATAATTGAATTAGTATTACCAAAGGGACATTGAGAAACTGTGGAAGGTGACGATTAGAGGAAATGGGTTTCTAGGCCTACACTTTTGAAGGGTGTATCTTGTCATTAGCCTCTTCCTCTTCCTTTCTCTCTTTACTTTTTACTTCCTGTCCTCCATGAAGTGGGCAGCTTGGCTGCTCAGGTATGGACCTGACTATCTATTGAGATTTTTTTTTCTCTACTTGGACCTAAAGCAATGGAATCTGGCAACCATGGAATGAAATCTCTGAAACCCTGAACTCCTTACATGAATCTTTCTTCCTTTAAATTGCCTTCTGAAGTATTTTCTCACACTGATAGAAAACTACATGGTCTCTAAAAAGAATTATGTCTTGATTAGTATGGGTGAGTCTTAGGAAGGTTCCTACAAGTATTCTGTGTGTGATGAGTGAATAAATCTTGTAATACAGGAACTACCTTTAATAAATGATAAGGCTAAAGTAGGCAGAGCTTCAGAAGTTACTTTCTAGTGTTCTTTTCATGCTTCAGTCAGGCAGCCATTTATTAGGCTGCTACTGTGTTTAGAACACAGACAGCAGAATGGCTATTAATGTGGCCATGAGGGTCAGAACCTGCCGTCACTGATTCATGTCATATGTTCCATCCAAGTTACAACTGTGATCCCCATTGCGTGTATGATCATAGGTTGTCTTCCAGCAAATTGGATGGGGACAGAATAAAAGTTTTTTTTCCTTCTTTTTCCTTTTGCATTCAATTTACTATGGTTTTAGTGACTCAATCATTGTATCTTTCATGATTTGTTAAAAGGATTCAAGGTATAAGGGCTATTGTGGCAGATGTCATACAGTATTCATAAGGCACCATATTGAGAACTCTAGCTGTCCCAAAGTCCAACTAGCTTCCTTGATCTCCCTACCACTCATCACTTTCCATATGTCAAGTGTCTCTGTCCTGGTGTCTCTTCCTCATGAGAAAATACAAAAGGCAATGAATAACCCATTATTCACATAATAAGTTTTAGTCTCCGATTTTGTCTGTGAAAATGAATAGCTATCTTTGGATCCAATTTTAAAAGTCATAAGTTCCAGGTCTTGTTGTCACTTACTATCTGAACTTGGGCAAGTCATTTAACCTCTTTGAGCTTGAACTACCACATCTGTGAAATTGAAATAATAATAGCTAACTCATAGGGTACTTTGGGTCAAATGCAATACTGTAAGTGAGCAGGATTTGGAAAATGAATAGTACAAAGTATCACCAACTAAAGTTTCTCTTCTCTGGCACACAGGTAAGTAAGATTGAATTTATTTCCATTTGCCTCCTCTTATTTAGCCAAAATAGATTTTTAACACTGAATACATTGTTCTTAGATACCTTAAAACTACAACTGGATACTTGTCTTTAAGATTTAAGTTGTTCCTTTTTGGTCTTTAAATGATATATATGGAGAATAGGATTATTGACTTTACAATTTCTAACAAATTTTCCTTATTTTAAATTAGGAAATCTTGTTAGTCATAAAGGAAAGTGTTAAACTGAAGATTGCAGTTTCCATTTTTGTCAAGCCTATGCTTAGGCTCTGTGTTTCTATATGAATTCCTTGGATTTTTTCCTTTTGTGACACAAGGACAAAAGCAATTAGATCAGTTCATAGGTATTTCACGTAAAACCTGACTTTCCGAGAGATTGATTTTCCTGTCTCTCAAAGAAGAATTTGGTCAATTCTAGGCTTGTTTGTAGGAAGTTAATAAAGATAATTGGTTATGAAGAGAGACTCTGAGAAAAGTGAATGAACTATGATGAGAAGAAATGAGAAGTGAGAAAAAAGAAGAAAGGAAATGGTGGATATAAGGGAGGGGAAGAGAAGTAAGGATGCATAATTTGTAGCTCTGAACAAAAATGAATTCTTTTGAGTCTGAAAATAGTAGCTATAAGAGGAAAAGAAGACAAGCAGAAAAAAATGTAAATAATTCATATACTGCAAATTATTGAATGGTTTCTAATACCAAGGAAAAGTTAAAAGTGGAGTCTAGATAGCCAACACACATACACACACACACACACACACACACACACACACACATACATACACATGCATATAAACACATATCACTATGCCCTATGAGTAGTAAGTTATTATTGGATGCAGTTACTTATTATTATTGTTTATTTTCATTATGGGTCTATATGCATAAACACCAAGATGGGATATTATATATTTCCAACCATGTATAATCAATTGACATTTTAATAGTTTCAATGAATGTCATTTGAATTGTATCAACAGAAAAATCTATATTTTGAGAGTGTTCTTTAATTATTTATTCATAATTAGTCAAATTTATAGTGGAAGTATGTCTTATATAGACTTAGTAGACTATATCCTTATGCTTCTCTCTTCCTCCCTAAAGTAATGCCATACTAACCAACAACACAATAAAAGAGATATCACCAAAATCAGTAGTAAATAAATTATGCTGTTTTATCCAAAATTATATGTGAAATGTCTTGTAGAAGTTTATTAGAATCGAAATATTGTAGATTCAAGAGAGAAATCAAATAATGTAATTCCTTAGAAAAGCAAAGTCAAAGTTTAATAAAATAAATACCAGGAAATAGGTACTGTAACTGCATGGGGTGGGGGTCAAGGGAGAAGGGGGTATATGTATGAAGAGGAGAGGAGGGGGAGAATGCAATCAAGAATTCAATATAGATTCTACAAAATTAAGAAGAGTGAAGGAAGGGGTAGATAGGAAGGGATGGATGAGAATTTTGAAAGGATGACATTGATCAAGAAGCATTGTATTCATAAACTGCTTTGTTAAATGGAAACTCCTTTGTACAACTACTTAACGTTAATAAAAAGTCTTTAAAAAGATAGACATATTGTTATATTACATAGAAATGGATTTATTTGCCAGAGAAAGTTACAATTCTTTATGATTTCTTGCTACTGTGTAGCAAACACCACATATCCATTAAGCTGAAATAATTTTATGATCACTAATGGCTTTTTATTAATCTGATTCTAGGATTCAGCCATAAGATATTGGTATAAATAAAACACTTTCAAACACAAAACTACTATATTATAATTAATAGTGGTGTTATTTTCCAAAGTAATTTGAACGATATCTTGTAAATCATACTATAAGTTAATCATTTTTTTAGTTCTGCAAAAATTAGTGTCCATAGTTTATTAATACTATGAATAATCAAAGACTAATGTTTATTTTGATATATATTTTTATTGTAAAGATTCTGTAGAGAGGGGTTACAGTTACATGAGTAAGGTAATAAGTACATTTCCTATTGAGCATTGTTACCCCTCCTTTGTTTTTCCCCCACCATCCCTTCCGGCCCCACATCTCCAACTCCCCCTTCTCCCACCAAAGTTGTAAAGTTTGTTTTCAACATAGTGTCTTCTGGATCTCATTGTTACTATGGATCAATCTATATATTTATTTTAGCATTTTGAAAGACTAATACTTAAATTCAAGACAATTTACTTCTAGATGGCAGAGGAAAAAATGAACAGTAATAGTAATAGTATTGGAAAAGCATATGACAATAATGATTTGGTATCATCACTATTATGTTTCTTGGGAGAGTAGTGGGCAAAAAAACTACACAATATTTTATGGTGAATGTTATGTGCTTACATCTTCTGAGGGAGAAAAATTAGCATCATTAGAGCACACACTGAATATTCTGAAAAAAAAGAATATAAATATAGAGAGATTGAAACCAGAAGAGTAAATAACAGAATAATTTGTCTAAGAAACTAAGAATATTGATCCAGCAAGAACTCTGACACTAGCAAATTTAGAAGGTAAATTTAACCTTGACTGTAATTTAAGCTGTTTTTTTGGAACAGTAGCTTGACTCTGCTTACTTTTCAAAGCTCACCTTATTGCTTTTAAAGAGTTTCTTACCAGGTTATTGATATTGCAGTGCTGTTATATTCAGAAACAAAATGGTTGTGAGTGCACTGTAATGTGAATGCTATGCAATGGTTATCTGTCAGTTCTCTGGAACACTATTTTATTTTCTGAGATATGTAGGGCTTTATTATTTTTTTTTGATAGTGTTAATATTACTTTTCACCCTTTTTCACAAGAAGGCTCTTTTGGTTTCAATGTATGTAGTAAGAAGGAAATGAACTGCTCAATGTAACTAATGTGGGATAGAACTAGTAAAAGCAGAAAGCATGGGTTATATTAAGAACAAAATACTATAAATTCCATTCATGTGTGTTATCTATAAAGGACAATTTTATAAGCTGTAAAAATCAGGATCTGAGTTTAAAAACATGACTTGGCAATGCAAGGATCCTTTGAACTGAATGATTATCTTTATCACTGGTTTGAATACTTGCCCTCTGAGCACAGTGAGCACACCGTGGAAATATGAATGACTACAACTCTCTGTGATTGAAGGATAGAAGGATTGAAGCTCAATCTCTTCTTCTGCTGCTCAAATGTTATCAGGAAAATTAGCTTAATGCTTATTATGTGAAATGACAATTGAAAAAATATTGCAATTGGCTTTGTACTTTTCCAGTGATGCTTAATTATGATAGCATATCATGAATTCCTGAATAAGAGCAAGACATTTATTTTTGCCCTCTGGTTTTGAATTTGTGTTCTCTGCCTCTTTAGAGACTTGGTTTTTACCTGTTTCTTCCTTTTACTAAGCATGTCTCAGCCTCATCTCTTAAACACTTCTACCTAGAACCCTTCCTAGGGTCACGAGGCTGTGGTTTTTTTGTCTTATTATTTTTCTTAATATATACTGTCATCTGAGGCCTAACGTCCACACATGAAGTTCATTAGCTATGTTCTTTCTAGTCCAAAATCTTTCTCTCCATTAGTAACATTTGTAATCTTTGAAATTTTTGGCAAGGTTTTGCTTGTCTTTAGTTTCATTTGATCTATGACTAAATTTCTCTATTTTGCCACATTCTCTCATTCTTTTATTTTCCAAAGCAAGTAATTAAGCATACTGTTCTTCAAGATATTCTTTAAAAAATATGTGCTCTCAAATCTAGTCTTGATCTGGGCATGTTGTATTTAATGTTCGCTGCCACTCCATCTTCAACTCTCCAGAAAATAAATAACATGATTTCTTGTCACAGTAGCTCTTGTATCCCTTTGTGTTATTTCTCTTCTCATCTTGGAGCTATCTCTGGTGTCTTGCATATTTCCACATACCAGTATTCAGTACTTTTTTTCTGTGCTATTTTTGTTTCAACTCCCATTTATCTCTTCTTTCATGTTCTTATTACCTCAAACTTAAATCAGTCATTTATTAGTGCTATTTCCATCTCATGGATAAAGTCTGTACAAATATACCCATCAGTCAGCATATTTAAAGTGAAACACAAATGATTAGTATGACTACTAATTCACTACTATCATAAACTAGTCATGCAATTTTGTCTCCCTGTTTTACTTTCTATTCAAACATACCCTTATGTTAATTTCCTGAAGATATTCAGAATAAAACTAATGGTAATATCACATTTCAATTCTCTCCTTTCTTACTACTTTGATTGCCTGTCATTGATATAGAGGATTCCCCTATAAGACATGGTTCCATTTCCCTGTATGTGATTCTTCCTGAGAACAAAACCCATGTACATTTCACTCACCAAATATGCCAATCTGATTATTGCCTTTGTGATAAAATTCTATGTACATCAATTTCTATGACTTTACTCATCCAGGTCTGTTTCCAAATTCTCTTACCACCTAGATAAAGTCTCACCTGTCTTATCCTTAATATCCAAAGAAAACATAATACAAGCTAGTATATTTTTTAGATATTACAAGGGGTTTAAACCCCTTTTGAAGCAGATAAAGAATTCAAAAAATCATCTTATATCCACATGATGTTCTTGAACAGTAGACTTCCATGGGGTCCTCAAACAGTTATTTTCTTAAAATAACTTGGCCTTTCTATTTTTACTGCAAAGTGATATTTTTTTTCAAGATGAATAGCCTTAGGTTTCATACACCAGAACAAATCATAATGGCATTTGCATGTGCATTCTAAAGCTATAAATACTTTTTCAGCTTATATTGTCTTAAACATCATTAATAGTTTGATAAGGTTGCTAGAGGGATCCTTTTAGTTTATAAGGTGGAAATATTATTGAGCCAACAGATTTCTTTATGGAAATTTTTATGAGAAAGAAGAGAAATATATTCTCTGACTTGCCAACTAAAAGAAATAACAACAACTTTAAAATATGTCATTTCCTGGACTGAAAGACAGAAAGGGACTGAAATGATTTAGGCAACTGACCATGACTCCTGAGTTAATTACTGTTGTGGGTGAATATGTGTCCATAAGGCTGGTCAAGAAGCATGACATTGACTGGGTAGGGAGATGTGCATGGGCCACAGAAAATTCATTTCCATTATTAGAGAAATAGCACAAAGCCCTGACTCCAATCATAAAAGCTCGCTAATATCATTTAAAAACATGGCTAATTTTTGTTATTTAAGTTTTTCATTATCACTATGCACTTCTGGAATCACAGCCTTGCCTTAGAAATGCAATCTGTACTATATTACTTTCCTCAAATAAAATTTAACAAATGCTTGTTTAAGAATTTTACCTTAAAGGAAAATACTATTTCTAAGTAATTTTATGTGTCACAAACTACTTTAGTGCTTAATTTGCAATAACTCATTTAATCTTTACAATAATTCTATATAGAATATATTAGAAGTATTTACAAAAATGACTACATTGGTTATGATGACTCATCCATGTAATTCCAGCTACTAGAGAGATAAAGATCGAGAGAACCAAGGTCTGAGGCTTGCCCAATAAAATACCAAGAAACCCTATCTGAACAATTACTAAAAGCAGAAAGGAGGAATGTCTCAAGTGGAAGGACACTTATCTAGCAAGCAGAAAGTCTTACCTTTAAACCTCAGTAACATTAAAATAAGAAGAAATGACTGCATTGAAATTTACATTACTCTTTTTTAACTCATAAAACCATAGCAGATGCTATGTTTATTTTTAATACACATTTTTTGTCCTGGAAATTGGTATAGAATACAATGCAACCTGAATGAGGTATGCAAATTGCTCTTTGAAATAATTTGGCCTTGAATGAATCCAGTCTTCTTGGTGTTTGGCAGAGCACAAAAGTCCCAAGGGCAGAGTGAGCATAGAATCTTTTGCAACTCAGCATTACAAAGTGTCCTGTAGAGAACACATGTGTCATGAATGAAACAAGCTGTTTGTGGTTTCCAAATTCTAGATGTTTTTTTAACCTTACCAGTTTTTTTTTTTCAATTTAATAAGGTATAGATGTAAATACAAAAAGGAATTCACGTGTAGACATGGAGAGGTAGAAGTAGAAAGCGAAAATGCCTAAAAGCCCTTGTACATTTGCAACTTAAAGTAAGATTCATGTGATAATCTTGCAATTTAAAATTTTCAGTTCAAAAGAAATAAAATGAAATACGTACATATATCATAATCATAATATATAAAATATGATAAAAACCTATGCTTGTATTCATGCAACACCTTAAAATAGCTAAGTTGTTTTTATTATCATCATTGAAATATAATTAACTATATTTATATGAAGCAAATTCAGAGAGAATTTTTTATAACATTTACTTTCAAATAATTGAATATGTATTGCCTAAATTTTGGAACTAATTGTAACTGGAAAATAACTGGACTCTTGAAAATTTTCTGTTTTTAAAGTTCACTGGTTTCAGAATTATTGAAGCACACTAAGTTTAAATTGAACTAAAATTGGAAAAGTATACTTATTCTCTACTCCTGGCTTAAAAACAGCCAAAGGGATTTTGCCCAAAGTTATGAATCATTGAAATCCTGGAATTTGTATGACTGTCTACAGGTTAACAAATCTAATGTTAGTAGTTTTGAATAAATTTGTATAAATTAGAGAACTAATATTAAAATGTATCACTTTTAGAGCCAAGGATAGCCACCTAAAACCATGAAATATGTCACTATCTAATTTCCCACATTCTAGTATATATTTATGTTGTTCAAGTGGACTAAATGTTATAGTATTCTGTCTGTAGCATATATTCAGTTCTCATTCTAGGACTGAATAAAATGTACACATGCAGCTGCACAAATTGATGTATAGATTATGTAACTCACACTCTGAACTCCACAAGCCCATATAGGATAACATGAGAAAGTAGGGGAGAATAATTATGATAATGAAGATGTAGGACTATGAGAAAAGGCTTTATGATTTCTCTTCTACTTTTTTGAAGAAATAGGATGATTAAACCCTCAAACTACATTTGCAAGAACCATTTATGGAGAGTGTTTTCCACAGAAGAAAAGATATATCTAATATATTAAATACCATATTGTGAGTTTCATCTGAATAAAACTCATTGTGAAGGAAGCCCTAAGAAAATTACTGAGAGAATTGTCCTGTAGGTACTAAACTTTGCAGTGTGTGCTAACAAAACAACTATTTCTACTTCTTTGCTATATAACTGAAATGATAGGAGGCTAAGAACTACAACTCACAATGTAAAAATATGACACATAAAGACAAAAGAGAATTCTAAACCATGTTTGTCATGACATAAACAGGTTTCCAAAGCAACAGATGTTTACTGAAGCTATCCTGGACATACCCAATCCAAGAAAACACACTGGGTCAAAGAATTAAGACAGTGAACTTTATATACCCTAGAGGAAACAGGAACTATGGGCTCAGTCAAAAATGTTCACAGTTTAACCACGGAAACATGGACTATGCAAATTTTGCCGAGTCTTCTTCAAGATTCCAAGACTCTAAAAGTGTATCCTGTGAAGAGTAAAACAAACACTTAGCCCACAGAAACACAGTTAGGATTGTCTTTTTGTCACTCATTAAAACATGTTTCCACCCAAGATTCTTGATTCTATCCCAAAAGAATCAGAAATAAAAGTTGGTATTATCTTCTTACTTACGTAGATAGAATCCTCAACCCCACATTTCAGACAGTAGGTAGTAATAATTAAAAGACAGTGTGTGTGTATGTGTGTGTGTGGTGGTCCTCAGGCTTGAACTCAGGTCTGGTCACTGTTCCTGAGCTGTTTTGCTCAAGGCTGTCATTCTACCACTTGAGTCTCAGTTCCACTTTTGTCTTTTATGGGGTTAATTGGGATAAGTCTCATGGACATCTCTACCAAGGGTGGCACTGAACCCCAATCCACAGATCACAGTTTCCTGAGTAGCTAGGATTAGAGGCATGAGTCACTAGTGACCATCAAGATGGAAGTGTTATTTAAGTGTATGTTGTAATAAACTTTTAGTATGGATATGACAAACTATTTTCATTCATAAAAATTGCTAGAAAGTTCTGAATTCTTCCTGAAATGCCAGAGGAAGAAAGAATAAACTCCAATGTGTTTGAAGGTAAGGGTTGCAGAAAAGTAATATTTTCCTCCTGTTTTCTACAAATTTAGAACTTTCAATAAATGTGTTATATACATAAACCAAATTATATTTTAGATGGCTATCTGAAAAATGAGTGTCATTGTTCAAAATGTGAAGTGGATGAGTGAAGATGGATAGCTATTTGTAGCTCACTCCTTCAGAAGGCAAAGACACACTGAAAGTGCCCAGGTTTTTAAGCACATACAGGTTAGCCCAGGTATTTCAAGTCCACTCAAACAATTTTTGTTCACTTTTTCCAATTTTCTTTGATAGAGTAGAAAGAAGCTGAATGGCTTTGTGTTCTTCCTGTCTTCTCTTATGGCAATATATCATTTTAGCTAGAAATATATATCTTTCCTTTTCTTTGACTTTTAGTTGTCTTTTTCTTACCAATGTAGCTCAACATTTGTGGTTAGTGGGTTTAATTAAATATTTCATATCACCAATCATACAATTATTCTAAGACACATTTTTCTTTTAAATTTCTTCATAAAGTCTTAGTAGTCTTTGATTTGTCCTTTCATATCTTAATGTTTCATAAAATCATACCTGTTTTTTAGTCACCCACAGTAAACAGTGTATCTGTTCCATAAAATTCCACTGATTTTATATTTCCATGTTAGGATTTTACTGTTAGGTCTTTTTTTTTTTGTAGGTCATGGGGCCTGAACTCTGGGCCTGGACACTGTCCCTTAGCTCTTCAGCTGAAGGCTAGTGCCCTACCACTTGAGCCACGCTCCACTTCCAGCTTTTTCTGCTTATGTGGTGCTGAGGAATCAAACCCAGAGCCTCATGCAAGCAAGGCAAGCATTCTACCACTGAGCCAGCTGCCCAGACCATGACTGTTCTTTTACTTTATTTAAAAAGGTATTTTACCAAACTGTAGAACCTGGTGTACCTGATGAGATATATCTATATTTATCTATGTATATGTATAGCCATAGGTATATATAAATACACATATGCCATAATGCAATTAAGTAAATATTGTAAATCTCCTCTGAATTTTTCTTTATCAGACAGTCCTTTTATATTAGCTAAAGTATGATGTCACATTTTCTTCTTGTAGACTGTGACTTGTAGAAAGAAATTAAAAATTGAACTTATTATTTTTGTTTCTATGTCATATTTGTAATCTATTTTTCATAAAGCCTTAATCATATTTCCCTCTATGTATTTCATATTTTGAAAAATTTTCAGGTATGTTTAGTATTTGCACAAATGTTCATGTTCTACCTCCAGCTTTATATATTTTCTTATTGTAATAAATGTATCTTCTTGGCCGGGCGCGCTGGTGGCTCACGCCTGTAATCCTAGCTACTCAGGAGGCTGAGATCTGAGGATCGCGGTTCAAAGCCAGCCCGGGCAGGAGAGACCGTGAGACTCCTATCTCCAATAAACCACCAGAAAACTGGAAGTGGCGCTGTAGCTCAAGTGGTAGAGCGCTCGCCTTGAGCTGAAGAGCTGAGGGACAGCGCCCAGGCCCAGAGTTCAAGCCCCACGGCCGACAAAAAAAAAAAAAAAAAAAAAAAAAACAATAAATGTATCTTCTTGGAAAAAAATAGTTACTTTAATTTATCCTACCCCTTAGACTTTTTCTTTATCAGAATTCATTCTTAAGTTCTGTGTAGCACATAGGCCTGAGGATTAATAAATTTTTATATGGTATGGTCTTTCATTTGATATTATTCATACAAAATTATATAACACTTATTTGTGGAATATATTATGATTTTATTTTAGGCAATTAATATGAGCATTATTATTATTTTTTGGTCGGTCATGGGCTTGAACTCTGGGTCTGGGCACTGTCCCTGCATTCTTCAGCTCAAGGCTAGCACTCTAACGCTTAAGCCACAGCTGCCCTTCCTGTTTTCTAGAGGAAATCTATTGAAGATAGGAGTCTCTCGGACTTTCCTGCCTGGGCTGGCTTTGAACTGTGATCCTCAGATCTCAGCCTCCTGAGTAGCTAGGATTAGAGTAGTGAGCCACCAGTGCCAGACAATATGAATATTTTTTTTTACAAATCTTCAAAGCTAGATTAATACCTTGCTATTATCTAAATATAGGTCAGTCACGCCGATCCTGCAAGGTATGCTTGCTTAGTTAACATTTTGTATCATTTTGATTATGCTGATTTTTAATAGCTGGTCAGATGGGAGATATGAGTATATTTTCTACAGTATTTCTTGAGGAGATAGCACTTGCATATGTAGAGAAAGTGAAGTTTAATCCCAAAGTGAGTGATATATCTTTCTTTAGAAAAATTTGTTGAACAGAACAAAACTACAGAGTAATGGCATCAACTGGCTGGAGGCGCATTGTTTAGCTTCTTAACTCTGAATAAGTGGTCCTGGTTCTTAGACCTTCAGAGCCTGAATGAGACCAATAGGCTGTTGGACCCATACCAATTTGCATCCCGGTCTGTTCTGATCATCTAGCTTTCTAAAGATAGGTTGAGGGTATTTTGGTTTCCATTAACACATTAGGGAGTTTCATAATTTAGGCATGCATTAATTAGGTTTCTAGAGAAATACATGACCCTGGCTAATAATGATCTCTTTTTTCTCTTATAATCTACTATGATTATGGTTTTAAGGTTTTAGCACATTTTATTTTGATTTCTAGAAGTATTAGTTTTGGATAGCTGAACGTGAAGACTTCATGTTTTGCTATATGTGCTTCCCAAGTAAACTGACTTCTTTTCTGTAGCCATCCAGTAATTCAATTATCTATTCTAGAATCCATGTTTAAATGTATCTGGTTGGGGCTGGGAAGGTGGCTCAGTGGTAAAGCGCTTGCCTTGCATGCATGAGGCCCTGGGTTCAATTCCTCATCACCACATAAGCAAAAAGAAAAAAAGCCAGAAGTGGCGCTGTGGCTCAAGTGGTAGAGCACTAGCCTTGAGCTGAAGAGCTGAGGGACAGCACCCAGGCCCAGAGTTCAAGCCCCACGACCAGACACCCCCCCAAAAAAATGTATCCTGTTGTCTCTGTTGTCTCAAATGACAGGCTATTTTGTTATGGTTGTTTTAAGTTTCAAGGCTCTCAAGCTAGGTCCTTGTTTGAAGTATGATGGTACACACCTGTAATCTCAGCACACAGGATACTACAGTTGAAAGTTTATGTGTTCAAGAGTTTAGACTTACTACACGGGAAGTTCTAGGTTACAGTGAAACCATGTATCAGTAAAATAAAATAAAATGAATTAAATGACAAAATGAATTAAAAGCTCTTTATAGTAGCTCCTTATACTGTTGCTATATGCAAATGTTCTTTTCACTCAAGACATTTATGGGATTCTACCCTATTAATACAAGTAATACAATTCTTTAATTTATACTGTTGAGGGAAAATACATATCCATATAAATCTTCTATATAGTACCTGGAATTTATTCATAAAATTTGCTTTTGTGCAAATTTAGACAGTTCTTTCTTACAAACAATGCAGCAATAATCATTTTTTGAATGTCTTTTCATGTGTGCACAATTTTTTTGTGTATAACTAGAAAAGTAATTGCATCTGATTGGATAAACTTATGCGAACCTGCAATGTATATTAAAAAATAATTTTTATCTTAAATAGGCTAATTTCTAATTTGGCCAGTAATATATGAATTCCATTGTATGTATTTCAACCTGATATGGTGGTAATTTCAGTCTTTAATATCTGACAATCTAAAGGTCATTAAGTTGAATCTTGATTCACATTATGATTTAATTTACTACTTTCGTGATTATCAGTAAGATTCATCATGAATTAGAAGCCTGTTAGCCATTTGTGTTGCATATCCTTTGATTTATTTCTTCATATGCTTTGCAAAATTATCTCTTGAGTTTTCAATAGTTTAATGATTTGCCAAAGACTTGAATATAAAAATACAAAAATTATTTCATGCATTAGTTTTGCATACCTTTTATCCATGTGGTGTATTTGTAACAATTAATAGAAGTTTTGAGGCCAACATACATAATTTATTTCTCCAGATTTGTTTTGGTCAACTTAAATTCAAGACCTGAGTGGTGCCTCTTAGCTTTTTTGCTCAGGCTAGCCCTCTACTACTTTGAGCCATAGCTCCACTTCCAATCTTTGGGTTATCAATTGGAGATAAGAGTCTCAGATTTTCTTGCCTGAACTGGATTCGAAATGCAATCCTGAGATCTCAGCGAGGATTATAGGCATGAACTACAGCACCCGGCTTCCATATTTTACTATATCTAGTTTGGGGAGGAGAAAAATGATGCGGGTAGTAGTTTCCACACAGCCTCCCTGCCTACCCCTAACAGGACTTTGTCAGAATCAACATTCAGTACAAGGACAATGTGTCTTTAAAAACTGATGAACTCAGTATCACTCAATGTCTATAGTCTACAATGAAGTTCACTTTTGATAATACACATGATATGGATTCAGACAAATGTCCAATGACAAAGATCTGTCATTGTAGTATTAGATATTATTTCACTTCCTTAATAATCACCTGTACTTTCTTTGTTTGTCCTCTTGAACCTCAACAATCTCTCACTTTTTTAAAGCTTCCAGAGTTTTTTTCCCTGGAATTTCATATAATTGAAATAATGCATCCTAAAATGTTCAGAATAGATTCTTTCAGTTACTAACATTCAGTTAAGTTCATTTCATGAAGTCAGTTTTTTCATGAGTTGCTAACTCACTGCTTTTTACCATTGAATATCATTTTAGTGTGTGGATGTAACAGATTATCTGTTCAGTCACCAGCAGAAAGACACTTTTGGTTGATTATAAGTTATGAAAATTATGAAAAAAAGCTACTATAGGGGTTGGGAAGGTCGCTCAGTGGTAGTGATTGCCTTGCATGCATGAGGCCCTGGGTTCAATTCCTCAGCACCACATAAACAGAAAAGGCTGGAAGTGATGCTGTTGCTTAAGTGGTAGAGCGCTAGTCTCAAGCTGAAGAGCTGAGGGACAGTGCCAAAGCCCAGAGTTCAGGCCCCATGGCTGACCGAAACAAAAGAAGCTAATATAAAAAATTATCTGTATAGGTTTTGAATGAACAAAAGTTTCTAATACCTTTGGGTCAATTTGAGTGAATGCTAGATTGTAAGCTAAGAGTATTTTGGTGTGTAAGGAGCTGACAACTGTATTCCAGAGTTGAGCTACTATTATGTATCTACCCCAACTATAAGTTAGGATTCCTGTTTTTATATATTTTCACTAATTCTAATATATATAGTAAGATATAATGATAAAATAAGATGTAAAGACATTACGTTAGGAATTAGTTCAGTGTAAGTCATTGTTCTGTTATTTGCCATGACAATATCTTGAATGACTTTTAAAAAATGACAAAAGGTTCAATAGATGTTTTCCACATTTCCTTGTCATTAAACAATCATCATTGTCATTATAAATTTTTATCTTCACATTTATAGCTAGGTTTAATTTAAGATTTAACATTATTCTATATCAGTTATCCCAGGGGAATTGAAAACATTGTCAAATGTTCTATTTCAGTGACAGCATATTCTGTAAGCCATTTAAATATAATAATTTACCTTTGTCTAGATTTGGCCATCAAAACCCAGCTTCCCTGACATTACTACAGTTTATATTGAGTCCCTTTATTAGTTCAGTTAAATCTTTGAGTTCAGTGTTTTCAATACAATTATAGAGATTTAAAATGTGAGGTTCAAAGAGCTAGCCTAGTTGAATTTCAATATTGGAATTTGTGGCATGTCTGTTAATAAAATATTATGTATGTGCTTACTGTGTATGAATTGTTTCCAAAGATACTGAGTTATATATTGCTGTGGATATAATTTTGGGCACTCATTTACAACTGCTTTAAACATAGATGTACATGAACACACACATACAGATTCCTGAAATATGATGTTAGAACATATGGAAGCATATTTGAAATGTATGAAGAGGCTTTAAGGTATATTAGGTTGTTTATATCAACATACAACACAACTAATCTGCTTCAATATTTAGTTCTTCATATTTAGTATTTTATATTTTTAAATATGGATTGAAAACTTTAAAAACATTAAAAAGAACTATCATGACAATGAAATAAAAGAAACTGTTTTTTTTCATAATTAAAAATATGTCTCATAAAACATAATGTTTTACTTGATTCCAAAACTCTGAAATGCATGCCATTATGAGCAGAACTGGAAAATAACATACAGTAAAATTTTTTAGAGACTTATGATACATTTCTGTGTTTTTGTGTCTTTTTTAATATTATGACTTATTCAATGTTAATTTAAATATTATATACTTATATTTTTGTTACAGATTATTTTTCTAGTAATAATACACAGAAGAGTAGAAATAAAATTCAGTAATTCATTTTTCCTTTATAAACAAAGCAAAACAAATATTTGATGTGGATATTTGCTGATAAATGTAGAATGAACAATGTACTTTTCAAACTTGGTCTCTCAAAATTGATTGATGAAAAGGCATGCTGAATAACTCAGCCTCTGTTTTTCGGATCCTGCCATCTAATCCATGTTTTTCTGGATTACCTATAAGATGACTAATTCTCTATTCGGTGTCTTCATTTCATCCTTGCCATTTCGATCAAATACTCTGCAAAATAAATTTTCTGAAAGTATAATATCCTGAGAATAAATTTATCCAGAATATAGAAATACATTTAAAACTACATGGTATGAGATTATATAGATTAGGTACATGAAAAAGAAAATGAAAGGGAGACAGACAAATATTTTATTAATTTCAAGTTATCATTTTCTCAGTCCCTTGATTTATTTTCATAATTGTTCCCAAGGGAGCTGAGTTTGAAAATCCACTTTCACTAATCTGTGTTTATGAGGGATCAAGAAGTTTTGACCTTTTAAACTCTCCCAAGACCATTTACTTATTAGTTAAACAGTCAGTTCCCCAGCCTGCCACAGAGAATTTTAAATAGAATACAATCCCAAGTAGAAATATAAAATAAGAAAACACAACAACATCTAGAACTTTGAACATCTTCAGAAATTTATTTACCTTTATTAATATAGGGAATATTTATCTCTGTTTCTTGCATAATATAAACAGATTTTAGGATTTTTTTTTGTGGGCCTAGGTGCTGTCCCTCAGTTCTTCAGTTTTAGGTAAGTGCTCTACCATTTGAGACACAGCACCACTTCCGGTTTTATAAGTACTAGTGATAAGAGTCTCAAGGACATTCTTGCTGGCTTTGAACCACAATCCTCAGATCTCAGCTTCCTGAGTAGCTAGGATTACAGGCCTGAGCCACTGGCACCCAAGCTGATTTTAGGATTTTATTTTATTTTTTAGTATCTGTAGAATTTTATATCTCAATATGTTAGTGATGCATATGATAAATGGTTTAACACAAGACAATCCATCATCAAGGTGTAGCTTACCACATGTAACAATATATTATAGTAAAACAGCCAACAATTTATCTTTCATTTCAGGCCTTTTATGAAAAAACAAGCACTACTTCAATACAATGACTGTGATCCTTCCACCCAAGAAGAAGGATTGTGTTATTGGGTGGATTAAGGGTCTAACCGCCAGATAGCAAGTATAGCATAAGAGTGGTGGACAATGTGATGATTCATGACTCCTGAGGGAATGAAGGAATTGAAGGGTGAGAGGTTACATCATTCAAACACTACAATGCCATACATGTGAATTCTTCATTTCTAGAATATTTCACTCTATAAGTTTGGATTATGATTTGATCATGGATAATTAAAACCAAAAACTTGAGTAACTATGGACAAAGGGGGATTGCGGTGTTTATTTAAAAGCACAGTTTATGATATAATATCTAAGTGTGATTAATATGGGTGGTATTGCTCTTACATAACATTGAATTATATGGATGCATAGTTTAAGTACCCATATAGTATTCAGATACATAAACAAATGTGTATGTTAATGCTCAAGTATTCAATGTGTATGTATATGTGTATACCAGTGTGAAAGAGGATTGAAAGTACATTTAACCATCTTTGCTAAATATTGTTAATTAAATGTTTGAAAGCCAAGTAAAAAACAAACTTGTCCTCAAATAGCCATAAAATCCTCTCAGGGGTGTTAATGAATTCAACCAAATTCAACCATGCATGTAAGCTACAGTTAAAAAGGAAGCTAAGGACAAAAATTTGAAAATGCAAACAATTATTTAAAATGATAGAACATGGAAGTGGTGCTGAGGCTCAAGGTGTGCCTTGAGCACAAAGAGGCTCAGGGATGGTGCCGAGACCTTCTGTTCACGTCCCACAACTGACCAATTAAATATATATATATATATAAAATACTAAAATGATAGAAGATTAGAGCATTCATCCATTTTAAGTACATAAATTAACAACATGATACAATTAGTATATTTCATACATGGATAATGAAATATGTTCATTATAACTCAATATATTAAAAGCTAAAATATGTTAATATTTATTGTTATCAATTATAATAAAATACCTTATATGTATTATCTCCTATATATTATATCAAATTATATTTTCACAAACATCATATGAAAATTTTATATATACAAATATTGTTATATAAAGCATCACATATATTTTGTTACATATCACATATGTTACATACATCACATATATATTTTCTCATGTAAAATATATAATTTAGTATGTAATATTTAAGATGTTTTCTTTAATGTGTACATTGGTGAAATAAAGACAAAATCCTTCACAATTTATTCCTATTTGAAAAGGATTCTATGTGTAGCATAATGGATGCAAGTCTTCACTGAGACCATTTTCTCAGTGAAGATTTATGGGACATATAAGACTAGGCTCTGGATGATCTTCTGACCATATGTAATAAAAGATGTGCATGATTTGAGTAAACATGCAGTATGTAGCTACAGGATAAACAATGTAGAAAAAACTAATAATAAAAGCCTTTACAATATTTTACTCTTGCAATAATGCTTTTATTTCTTTCAGAAATTTACTAACAAGGACCTTGTTCACACTTCTGAGTACCTTATTCAACACATGCATTTATTTTTAGGTTTTTTTTCTGTTGATTTCACACAATTCCTGGTGTCATTATAAAGGTATGTACTCTCAGCACAAATACAATTATTTGTAACTGTGTACTTGATAATATCCAGGCTCATACAACCCATATAATCAGTTAATATTATTAAACAGAACACTTTCGTATGGCCTTGTTTGTTTTCATTAGGGTAATTGCCCAAAAGTGGGATTGCTAGGTCATAGGGGAACTCTTATGTGTAATCCTTTGAGGCACCTCCATACTGCTTTCCAGAGTGGTTGAACAAGTTTACACTCCAACCAACAATGCAGTAGGGTTCCCTTTTGACCACATCCCCTCCAGCACCTGTTGTTATTAGATTTCTTGATTATAGCCATTCTAACTGGGGTGAGGTGGTATCTCAACGTTGTTTTGATTTGCATTTCTTTTATGGCCAGAGAGGTTGAGCATTTCTTCATGTGCTTATTGGACATTCTTATTTCCTCTTCAGAGAATTCTCTCTTTAAGTATTCAGCTCACTTTTTGAAGATGATACTAAGTGAATGAACCCCAAGATATAGACACAAGAGGTCTGCCTTTGTTGTTTTTGTTTTAAATGTACTGTGTGATTTTTATTCTATTTGTTGTTTCCTTTGTATGTTCTTCCCGCTATGGTATATCCCCTGTTGTCACTGTACTTGATTTTGGTAGCGTGCATCTTGCATACACATTTGTCTAATCTGGGGAGGGGAAGGGGAATAACAAAATCCTGAAACAAGGACACATTGCAAACAACGATAACCACAGTATAGTATGTTGGAAATGAACTTTACAACTTTAGATGATGGGGGTATGCTGGGGTGGGGAGAAGTGTTGGGAGAAGGGAAGGCATAGTGGTACAATAACAAGGTAAGGGGTAACAATGATCAACAAGTATTGTACTCATTGCCTTACCCGTGTAACTGTAACCCCTTTGTACAGAATCTTTACAATAAAATAAAATTAAAAAAAACATGAAACACAAAAAACACTTGAAGAAACATTGAATTATAGCCACAGTATTTTAAACATAACATTTTAATAGATAGATTAGGGAATAAATATGAGTTACATTGATATACACACACGTATATAGAATATAGTATAATATATATCATATATAATATACTATATTAATATATAGCATGTAATATAGTATATAATATATAGCATAATATATAAGATATTGTATGTAACATACTATATAATATGTTAAAATATATTAGCAAGAAAGAAAAAAAACACTTGTGTCCTTATCTTGGGGTTCATTTTGTCTAACATCATCTTATCTGACCTTTTCTGCTTGTCTCAAACATATTAAATCCCCCAACAACAAATCCTCAAAGAAACAACTGCCCAATAAATAAGAGGGTTAAAGACTTGAACAGAAACTTCTCTGAAGAGGAAAGGATGGCCAATAGACACATGAAGAAATGCTCAACCTCTCTAGCCATAAAAGAAATGCAAGGGCTGGGAAGGTGGCTCAGTGGTAGAGAACTTGCCTTGCATGCGTGAGGCCCTGGGTTCGATTCCCCAGCACCACATAAGCAAAAAGAAAAAAAGCCAAAAGTGGTCCTGTGGCTTAAGTCATAGAGCACTAGCCTTGAGCTGAGGAACTGAGGGACAGCGCCCAGCACCCAGACCCAGAGTTCAGGCCCCACGACCGGACTTCCCCCCCCCCCCAAAAAAAGAAAGAAATACAAATCAAAACAACATTGAGATTCCACCTCATCTCAGTTAGAATGGCTATAATCAAGAACTCTAATAACAACAGATGCTGGAGGGGATGTGGACAGAAGGGAACCTTACTGCATTGTTGGTGGGAAGGTAAACTTGTTCAACCACTTTGGAAAGTAGTATGGAGGTTCCTCAAAAGACTTCACATAGAGTTCCCCCTGTGACCCAGCATTTACCCAAATGATCACAAAGAAGACCATACTAAAGCTACCAGCTCAACTATGTTTATTGCAGCATTATTTACCATAGCTAAGATATGGAACCAACCCAGATGCCCCTCAGTGGATGAATGGATCAAGAAAATGTGGTATTCTATGCCTCCATCAGAAAGAATGACATTGCCCCACTTGTTAGGAAATGGAAAGACTTAGAAATACTGGTGTTTTAATTCAAGTCTTACACTTGCTTGTTGGCTTTATGATCTAGCACTTGAGCAATATCTCTAATTTCGTTTAATATTTTGGAGCTGGGAATCTCATGAACATTTCAGCCTGGACTTGTTTTGAATAATAATCTCTCTTATTTCAGCCTTTTCATTGTTATAATTACATTTTTAAGCCACTAGTGTCCAGCTTTCATTTATAAGGATGTAAATCTGTGGTAAATTGAAAATCATTTGTATATGGTGCAGTATCATGAAGCTGTAACGAGTTTTAAATGTTCTTCATGGATGAGGAGGGATTACTTTCTAAATATGGGCAGGCTACCTTGTCACCTCCATAGTCAGAATATTCAATAACAGATTAGATCAAATAATTATGTAGTCATTATTTTCTAACTTAATGGTTATAACAAATCACATTCAATTTATCTGATTAAAGAAACAACACAGAATTTGGCCCTGCAATATATAAAATTAGGTATCTAGAAACACAAAGTTGTAGAGTTTAAAATTCTGACTCTAGTGTCAATAGTTCTTTTATTACACAATTTGTATCACACTGAAGCATAAGACTGTATTATGTAACACTGGGAAGTGACATTAGCACTATGAATGATCACCAAGTGGCATTAGGGTTTTAAGGGCAATCAGAGTCTTAGGTCTCTGTGTCCATATCCTTGCTGTGCTATCGAGAATTTATAGCATTAATTGAGTCATTTCTCCCCTCTACACGCCAGCTTTTTCATTTACAGCATCAGGATAATAAAGTAACTAGCAGGAGATTTTTGTATTCATTAAAAGCTCTAGTCCACTTAAATTCACACAGTGTCTTACGGAATAAAAACACCGGTTATAATAGTAATCAAAGGAGTTGAAAAATACCATAAATGTTCTATCTAGATTTAAAATATATTTTAACCAGCAATAGTGCATAAAGCTATTCTTTTTGTTGTTGCTGCTGCTGCTCATGGGGCTTGAGCCCTGGGTCTGGGCTCTGTCCCTGAGCTCTTCAGCTTAAACCAAGCACTCTACCACTTGAGTCTCAGCTCCACTTCTGGTTATCTGGCAGTTAATTGGAGATAAAGATCTCCCAGACATGCCTCCTGAGTAGCTAGGTTTACAGGTGTAAACCACAAGCACCATAAAGCAATTTTTTGCATATGACTTGTGCTACTACTAATTACATTTTATGTTAATTAATATATTAACGTTTTGTTGGAGAAACTAAAACGCTGAATCAAAAATATAGATTTTTTATATTGTAGGATGCTGAAATTCTAATTGAATAATTGAGTATTTTTTAGATTCTAGAAAGCATTTTTGAGATACTTTATTAAGTAGCCACATCAGCAGAGATATTACAATATGATTTCAATTTTATTGGATTTTACTTATTATAATTACAACACAAAAATACTAGCTCATTACCTTTTACAATAAGTTCTCTGGTTAATAATGATAAAGAATATTGGCAACTGATAGTACTTTTACCTATCCTTTGTGGATTTGCATGCAATATAACAAATATTTCATCAGGATTTGTACAATGTCAGCTATTTTCTCTATAGCTGTTGATAGAAATGATTCTAGCTTGAGGACAAATCAGGCAATAAAAATGTATTGAGTAAATTCATGCAATAGATAAATTTACAGTGGAACTATTTGGAAGTCCACATTTTAATATAACACTTGGAACCAATTTATATTAAAACATGCATTGATTATGGAAATTATTCCATTTCTAACAAATTGTTATGGCTAATCTCATTCTTGTAGGACTCATAAGCCTTTCTTTTTCAATGCATATATGCATAGACTTGACCTCATTTCAGGTGATATATTTCTGAGATGAGATCCAAATCAGTATCACAACTGTAGCTATACAGTTACAATAAGAAAATGGACAGGGCTGGGGTATGTCCTATTATAAATATTGATTTAAATGAATCCTGTCCTTCAAACACTGAGGTGCATGCTATTGGCCTCAAAGGAGATCAGGACTTATTAATATTATGCAAGTGAAAGCCTTAGACTATGGCCTTACAGCTACTGTGCAGCTTTCCTTGTGCCCTAACATCACCCTGTTTATAGCTCTTTAAAAACACTCACCCGCATGGTTTTTTGTTTCTGTTCTTGCTTTTTTCACTTTAATGTCTATATCTTAGACACTTAGCTGCTGGAATTCAGGTCACCTTTTCTTCATTTACATACCCTCAGACTCAACTAGCATACCTCAATAAAAAATGAATACATGCTTGAATGGGTGACTGACCATTAAGAGGCATAGGCAGAAGTAATAATTAAGAGTAGCGTGGAAACATATTCTTATTTTTGAGCCTAAAGTGAATCTCAGAAAGGAATCACAGCTGTTGATAGCATAATTTTGCTAGTGTTAAATTCTCTTCTCTGCTCATTTGAAATAGTAATATTTCAATAATATCTCCCCATTATTAAAATTTGTAAACAAAAACTAAAATCTAGACCACAATAAATAAGCAAACAAAAAATATTATTTGGTCACACTAATCAGGCTTAACTAATAGCATAATTTTTATATAGTGAGCTGACTTGACTTGTCCTGAGAGTTGCTTTTATGAATCAATCAGTGTTCTTAGGTCTAAAGCTTATGACAAGAAGAAATTTTGGATTATCAGATAGATGGATTGATAGGAAAATGCAATCTATCTATTTATTATAATTAATTTCTATACATGTATATGATTACATATATATATGCTTTGGGTATTTTGTTTCATATATATGTCATTTTCCTAATATTACTAATTATCCATTGAAAAGCTGAAGAAAGAATAAATTCACCAAAAATGATTTGAACAAAGCAGATATGGTCATATCATATTCCATTTACAAAATTATTATTTTATTTTTCTTCTGGCCTACATGAAGCATTTTCTAAAGCAGACCGAATTAAGAGCAAATAGTTTAAAGGAACATTAGAGTAATAAAGAAACTATAATGCCCTTTTATTGCTGGAGTTTTTATAAACAGTTTTGGTATAACTCAATTGTATTATCATCATTATTGAGTAAAACATAGAGCACTTTACCAAAGCAGCAGGGACACCTGCTAGCAAAGTCATTATATGGTAAGTTTCCCTGTTGCTCAATTCAGCGAACAAGCTGCTTTCAAATGCCTCCTAATGGCTGTGCAACATCTATACCTTTCTTTTCTGTCCACTCTTGGGACATATTATAGAGAGTTATTCATCAATTACCAAGACTTTTTTTATTCTCCAGAGGAACCCAGATTGTAAGTTAGAAGATTTTTAGAAGGAAAATACGTGTTGTTTACTTAAGTCTATTTAAGTACATCAATACACATATTTTCCAATTCCTTTGAGAAATATATGAGAATCGTATATCATAGTCAGAACTTATCTTGCATGCTGCCAATATAATGTCTCTATCATAAAAGTAATAAATTTCTAGCTTCGCAAACTCAAGAAGTATCTGAAAGTACTAGCTTGTTCATTTTATTGTTATTATTATTAACATTGCCAGGAAAATGTCTTATGCTTTTCATAGTAATTAGCTAATGGAGATATACTACAGTAGGTGTTTATTAGTCAACAGAGGTGTTCATTATATTTTTTTCCCAGAGAACATTGCCACTGATGGTCAGTTGTATAGGGTTAAAAGTCAACAATCATTTCTGCATGATTGAAATCTTTGTAACAGGGCGTTCCTGTTGACTATATATGCGTTGCGACGTGGAAATGCAATATTTGCATGCAGAGTAATTCCAAAGTGTAAACTACATTCCTTAATATTAATGTGGTTTAAGTGGTGCCAGTTATGTATGTCTATGATTCATATCGCCGAGCTGTTCCCCTTCCCCAGAATGATGTACTGTCACTGTCCTATTCATTTTGAATGTTGTATTCATAAGGGTTTTGTGACTAGACATCACCGTAAATCAATGTTATTGGACTATATTTTCAAACAAAACATTTACAGGGCCAGTCAACTCACATTCTGTACTCAGAGTGAGACACTTGTATGAAGGTCAAATAAAGTCGACAACTTATGGATTAGCTTATTGAAGGAGCAAATAAAACCAACAATTTTTGTAATACGTTGATAACAGGTTTAATGTATTCATGCTTCACTCCAAGATTCCTTATGGCCTTTAGAGTTCTACTTGAACTGCAAAATAAAGCTAGGTGGATGGATATCAAAGTTCTTGTGGTTGCCTTTTCTGATGAAGCACAAGGAAAAGTATTGGTTTATATTATGCCTTTAGTAGACATGGTAATATGAACAATATCACTGTTTACTACAAAAAAGATTCCCTTCTGATAACTTACTTCTTACTGAATTTGTACTCATTTTTATATGCAGAGATAAATTTGTGTCAATAGAATGAACTGATGTTTATTTCTTCCAAATTACGTGTTACTTTCTTCCATGTTAGAAAGTCTTTTAGGTGTAAATGAATAGTCTTTTTTTCATTTCTTTTCATAGTAGTGCAGAATGGGGGAGGTCACAAGCAGTTCATGACCATGAGATATTCTCATGTGAGGTTTATTCTTTTCATATGGCTTTAAATGAAGGCCACATACTATGCAAATAATCTGCTCAGGCCAGAAATATGTAACAATATGGCAATAACCCAATTAAGTGTAAATAAACAGGAAGAGGATATGTAGTTCCCTTGAGAGAAAAGCATCATTCTGGAGTAATGAGTACTAAAATTGCATTTCCCTTATATAGCTTGTATTTTCTACACATTAGCTTAGATTATTCTCTGAGGAGGAAAAATAATTTTGTTAAAGCTGTTTAAGTCTTTTAAAGAGGTTTTTCTCTAAACAAGTAATATTTTAAATAAAACTTTAGGATTTTCTAAATTCACATTCTTGTTTCTTTACAGTGACAGCATATTTGTAAGATCTTAGAGAAATAAATTTACAACAACATAGAAAAGAAGAAAACAAAACACAACCAAGAATCACTGTACAGAAAGGTTCTCCTTAATAATAAAAGTCATTATCTGAACAAAATAATAATGATACAGTAATTTGGCAGGTAAAATGAATTAATTTTGCATAGAAAAGTGTAATGTATTACAGAAAGGTAATTTGTCTTAAACACAGGCCTATATTTTACATGGTGATGACATGTATCCATTTTATATTCTAGTACAGACTTTTGTACAAAGAGTGCTCTAGTCATTCATCATCTAGTCCCATAATCCTACCTCCCAATTATGCTTCTTGAAGAGCTCAGTGAGGAGAAGCAATGGCAATACATAAAAGATCTTTAATTAGGGAGCAATGTATGTTAGTGCTCTGGTGAAGGTAACTCTGTATACCTTGTATTTTAGAATAAATTGATGAAGATGTGATATTAGTTAGCATTAGCTGGCCATCAATCGTTTCTAGTTTTAGGTTATTGGAATATTTGGGACTGTTTCATCATTTACTCTTGGGTGGTATTTGAAAGAATGAGGTGTGCCATCAAAAAGGGAGGAAGAAGCCAAATAATAAACCTCCAAATGACCCCTTTCCACTTTGGAAAACCAATTAAAAAGGAAAAGTGCAGGCTTCTCTTAGCATTGGTAAATCTCTTTTATTTTATTTGAATTTTATTTCATTTTATTCATTTGTAATTATCATAAAGATGACATTGGTGCCATCTACTTCTTATCTGTTCATTGCTATGCAGTGCAGCCGCCTCTGGAAGGTAATGTTCATTCTGCCGATGAAGAAAGCAAAGAATAAAGAGACCTGCTCTCTTGCCTAGGGTAACATTATGAGTTAGTTGCAAATGTGTATTAAAATTCAGGTCTCCAGAGCCCCAGTGTTTTAATTAGCTTAATAATCCATGCTAACTTTCATGATTATTAGGGTTGAGGTTTCAGTAGTTTTTAACATTATTTTTAACACCTATGAAAGATGGCTGCCCTTCCTAAGGTTAATGCAAACTATGAGTTACACCAATTATGCAAACTCTAATCTTTGTAACTTATCTACCTCCAGGGTGCTTAGAGCAATATGGGCATGTACTTTATTTCTTATTCGAAAGAACTTTCACTTATTTCTAGGAAATCTTTCTTTTTATACTACTAACAACAAAAACAAAACCATTAATTGAGTGGCACTACATATAAACATAATCAAAGTACAATTATCACAACTATATTAGTAAAGAAATTATTATTCATCAACTTTTCTATGGCTTCATAGTGAATAAGAATTAGAATGGGACTTTAATAATGAGAGTTGCTACAAGAGTCACAATAAATAAACTTCACATATAAGGTCAATTGCTAAAAAGTAATTTGATATTACCAAAAAATGAATCAATAAATGGATTTGAAGAAGGAGTATTTCATCCAAGTTTTTTTCATATGTAACAGTTCACCTAGAACAATCATTACTTAATTATGATTTATATTCTAAACTTACTTATTCCTTCCATTCAAATAGTCATCTGGTAAATATTGAACTAATTGCAGGGTATACAAAGCTCAGGGAAATGATTTCAGGTTGTGCTGTTACACATTTTTTAAATGGCTGAGGTAGTTACATTAAAGCCAGCTGAAATATTCAAAATGACTTTTCTTAGGACATATTATATTTAAATTATGTATTAAGAAAGGAACCAAAGCTGCTATAGCAAGAGTGAGGAAAGAGCATTCCAACAGAAATAAAAATTGGTACTTGTTTTTATGTTTCTGATTATAAATTGCATGAGGAAAACTTTATTTTTCTTTTTGCAAAATAGAAAATACAATAAGACATAATGCTGAGAAAATACCAAAGAAAATTAGGCAAAAGATATAGAAGGATCCTTCTTCTGAACTGAACAATGTGGGAAATTTCACTAAAAGGGAGTTATAAAAGAAAGGAAGTAAAAGCCAGGCAAAAGAAGTAAAACCCAGCTACTTTAGTGATAGAGACAGGGGCTTTAAGAGTTGAGAGGATTTAGTGGAGAATGTTTGTGGAGAGAGTAGAGGTAAGAGGATAATAGCTTCAGGCCAACATGGGCAAAAGACTAAGAGACCTTGTCTGGAAAACAAACTAAAGCAAAAAGAATTAGGCATGATGGATTAAGTGGTTGAGTGCATATATAGCAATTGTAAGTCCAAAAAAATGTTTTAAGGGAAAAAATAAATGCAGAGAGCTAAGGCATTCTCTGGGAAAAGAAAATAACCCTAGTAAAGGGGAAAATACTTCAGGAGGCTTTGGTTCCTAAGTATGATAAAGATGCAACTGTGGTTTTAAGTAAAACTGAGATAGAATACGATTAATGCTGAGAAATATCACCTGTACTATATTTAGAGGATAGAAGGTGGCAGAAGAATTTAACAATGTAAGGAAGAATTCCATTCTTCATAGAATGGCAAAATGGACAGTTTTTTTTACAATCCAGAGAGAAAGATGATCACAACTGAGACACTGATGCTGACATCTGATGAACTGGCTTGACTTATACGTTGGAGGTGGAAGCAACAGCACACACTGTGATTAACTGTGGTAATACAAAGAGATATATAATCAATAATCGCTAATGTTTCACTTACAAAAAGAAATGCTTTTTATAGAGTTAGGGAAGATTTTTTACATGGTTAGATATAATGAAATATTATATGTACATATAATATTCAACACATCCTTATTAGTTGAGATTTTTACAGAATTTTAAGATGAAATTTCAAGTAGGCAATTAGATATAGGAGCTTGGAACCAAGAGTAGCAGAAGTAATCAGATTCAAAAGTAATAAAGACTCTATTTGAGGCATATTGCTTTCTAACTTTAAATAAAGAGAGATATGGTAAGGAATATAATGTTTATAGGAATGGAGAACAAACAGTAGCAAAAAATAGTGACTTCTGTTCAACAGGTACAAGAAATCACATTCTTACAAAAATGCAAATAAAATAAGAAATGTGGAGAAACTCCAGATATAAAGTTAATTTCGCTTATGGAAATTTGGCCTTTATTTATTGCTTTCTGTTTTGCCCTATAAAACCTCAGCAGGGGCTCACAGTAGAACATGCCTGTTCTAGTTCCTTTAGAGGCTGAAATCTGCAGAACCATTGTTCAAAGCTAGTCCAGGCAGAGGAGTTTACTGGACACCATTTCCAAAATAACAAGGTAACAACAGAGTTGGAAGTAGCTCAAATGGTGGAGCGCCAGCCAAGCAAGTTAGAAACCCTGAGTTCAAACCCCAGCATGGACAACATACAGCCCCCCCCACACACACCTGAGTGAAAACTTAATTATATACCATATGTACACATATACACCATATGTGTGCTTATTACCTACAGAGCTATATGCAAATCCAGTAACTCAAACCTGTAATCCTATCTACATGAGAAAAAGAGATTGGAGAAATGTTATTACAAGGTTCTCTCCGACACAAATAAAAAGTTCAACTTTATCAAAGAGTCCATCCTTATCAAAGATGTTGCACAGTAGGGTTCTGATTGTCTCAGTGATCCAGGGACATACAAACAGGAGCACCAAAGTCCCACATTGCCTGGGCATAAAATACAACTGTATCTCAAAAAGTAACCAATACACATACACACACAGATCTATAATCTAATAAATGAGTAGTATTGTTGGCCGTTAAAGTGTGATCATTCATTTTATAGAAATAGGAAATAAATCCATATCATTTTGAAGGACCTACACTTTTGCTACTTGTACCTTAACACTTGATTATAAGTTCCATGAATGCTTTGAGAAAGAGACGACTGCAAAATGAGAGCTAAGCAGTTTTATTGTTGGCAGTAACAACAGTATATCTGGTACTGTGGTGCTGGTTCCCTGGATTCTTGAGTCCTGTAGGGTGATGTGCACAAGGTACACACACACACACACACACACACACACACACAGAGGCACACAGAGGCACACACATACACACAATGGATTCTCTTATAGTGAAGGTACCTCAGGATGGAAAACAAAAGTCTTTCACAGTAGGCAGAAAGCCTGTCTGGATTGCCAATGTCTGAGACAATATTAAACTGAATAGCACATAAATCTTCCCTCTACTCCCAAGAGAGACATTACACCTGTCTTACAGGCCACTTCCTGTGCACATGCTAAGTGTTGAGGAGAAACTTAAGAATTATATCCCAATATCCCAATGTTTATATTATGGTTTGCTTTCTGGAGATAAGACTCATTATTATAAAAGTGTACTTTTTTTTTGTTTGTTTTTTGTCAGTTGTTGGGCTTGAACTCTGGGCCTGGAAGCTGTCCCTTAGTTCTTCAGCTCAAGCCTAGTGCTCAACCACATGAACCACAGTGCCATTTCCGGTTTTCTGGTGTTTTATTGGAGATAAGTGTCTCACGGACTTTCCTGCCCAGGTTGGCTTTGAACTGCGATCATCAGATCTTTGCCTCCTGAGTAGCTAGGATTACAGGTTTGAGCCACCAGCGCCTGGCTCTAAAGTGTACATTTCTGAAGAATTAAGTTTCCATGAAGAACATTTAACAACATGGTACTGGAGATAGATATCTTAAAACTATCAGAATTCAAATTTTAAGTAAAACAAATTTACCTATTTGGATTTAAAATTATAATGTGCTCTTAACATTTAGCATAAATGTATAATATCTTTAAATTAATCTAGCTCTTATCTCAATTTTATATTACTAACGGTTTTTTCCCTCTTCCTTCATTATTACTGATTCAAATAGTTTTATATATTCTAAATCCTCCAAAAAATTTAAACATTATTTGAGCCAAATACACTAAAGAATAATAACTTCATGATAGACAAATAAACAGAAAGGGTATTTTAAACCCTTCCTATGGCTAAATATTGTAAATCTTTGATTATTCATGATTCTTGGGCTTATTGTACTGGATAGACATTGAAGTATTTGTATAGGTAAATGTTTTGTTTCAGCAAATTGAAGATTTCCATGTCTACTATTTTTATCATTGCCAAGGTAAATTAAAAAAATCTCCATACTCCTGGGATATTACTATCTTCAGAGCCATACAACATACAGAAATTTGTATATAAAAAGGAAGTGTTTTTTTCATGCTTATTGGTTAAAATATTCCAAATCCACCCCTAGACCAATCACTGTGAAAAGAATCAGGGATATCTTTAGACAAATGAGATGAAATTAACCAAAAACATCCATCAAAGACCCATGTGAATCTGAGCAAGAGGTGATTTTAACTCAGAGGTCACTGGCTGAGGAGCTTGAACCAAGTGAGAGCTCAGAGAAGAGTCTATGATATAGAATGCAATCTGTAGAACTGCTTCCTCAGCTGAGGATGGCATTATTAGCCCCCTGTTATAGAAGAAGAGAGCAGAGTATATGTCTTGTAAATAGCAATGTCAGATTTTTACATGAAGCTTTTAATCTTGGGTTCAAAGCTCTTATCCCGTTTTATACTCTTTTGTGATAGGAGAAATGAATTAGTCTAAATGTTTAATGAAAACAAAGTCTGAAAGACAGAAAATACTAGGATATGAATTGAATGGGCTCTTTTTGGAAAAACATGCATCTAAAGAAGAAAACCCTGGATTGGAGTTTTAAGGAAATATTTGACTTCTATGTGAATTTGCCTAGTTCAAGACCTTCAATTAGCTCAAGAGATAGCAACTCAGTGGTAGATTGCAAAATCTGTGCTGTGAGAGTTCACTTTGCAAATTCACTAACCCACTGTGACTCTTCCTAGAACAGCTCAGACTAAAAAAAAAAGAAAAGAAAACAAATTCCCATGAAAACCTAACTAAAAGGTCACAGAAAGGAGAGGCAGAACTCATTAATTTTTTTCAGGGCCTGAGGGTTAATTCTTTAAAAATCTGTGCCACGTTGGCACGTACAGTTTGCATGATGATTTTCTTTTGTATTAAAGCACACCCACTCCAGTTTGCAATACCCTGGTGCCTAGCTGACCTTTGGATCCATGCCCTGGGGAAGCTGAAGCAGCCTTATAATATCAGGAATACATTTCTCTATGAATCATCCAAGGGTGACCTGCCTTATGACTGGGTTTACTCCTTAAATAATCATAGAGAGGTCATTTTTTCTATCTGAAATATAAATAAGATAAAATAATATTGCCTAAATTCACTGGTAATTCTGTTATTTGTCACCAGTACTGAATTTACAATAGAAGTATGAACTACTCTTGCCTCTAGAAAACAAAATAAAGTAAAAGAGAACAAATGATCATCCCTGATTTCTACCTGTAAGTCTACGAGGTATCTATAAGAGCTATCTACAAGAAACAATATAAACTCTTGGAGAGGAAGAGTTAGAAACTAGTAACAATATTCATTTCTACCTCTTATTTCATTCCCAGGTTTTTGGGAGACCAGCAACAAGCACTTATACAATCTTTCCAGATCATAACCCAATTTCTTTCAGAAATTATCTTTCTAGTTTAAATAAATATCAGTTTTTTCTTCCTTTTCTTTCTCCTCCTTTCCTCCCTCCCTTCCTCCCTCCCTCCCTCCCTCCCTCCCTCCCTCCCTCCCTTCCTTCCTTCCTTCCTTCCTTCCTTCCTTCCTTCCTTCCTTCCTTCCTTCCTTCCTTCCTTCCTTCCTTATTTTATTTGTTGTAATAATATAAATTGAACTCGAGACTTTACAGAGACAATCTATTACTTGAGTCATGCTCTTAGCACTCCCTCTTCAGTTAGTTCTTGATATATAAATAATTGTATGCAATAAAAGTCCTTAGGAGGTTTTATTTTTTTAACCTCAATAATATGTTTATGTTTTATATTAGATATGCAAAGATATGTAATAAAAATAGATGGGATAAAGATGAAATAAAATCAATTTAAAGAAATGTTATTTTATTTTATCTTTTAATAGCACTAATGTTTTTCAAAAATATTACTAAAATCATATTTGCTATGTGGTGCTATATATACATGATCAGCATAAAAATCTTGAGTTAAAACTTTATGCTAGAATTATTGGCAAGTCTGGTCGTAAGTTCTGTTTATTGATACTCTCTGTTTATAAGTTTAATGGCTGTCATTATTGGAAAGTCAAGTGCTAAAAATTCACAGACCCAAGTGAAAGGAATGTGTATTGCCTAGATTTGTAAAATCTTAAGACACATGTTTCAATTTCACCCACTAATAATGAAAATATTTTGTTGGATTTGGCTTGAAGTTTGTGAACTTCTCTGGTGTTCACAAGTTGTTCTTTCAAGTTAGAAAGTGCCATATTTTCATATTTTATAAAATATGCTCAAAGGCAATAATGGCATTTAATTTGGAAGGCTTGTAATTAGATTAGATAATTAGAGTTCTAAGTTTTTAAAAGCATATTAATACACAAATTTTTAGAGTGGCACTATTTCAGGAACAAATTCATCTAAAGATGGACATAATTTATAATGATCACTTTTGAGAATATGCTCTCCAAATGAGTGTGTATATTGAAAAGCAACTACTTCTTAATTCATTAATAAAATGTGAGAAAATTATTTTGTAAAAGAAAAATTTAGAAGTCTTCTTAATCTGTATAATTATTTTTAAGTGAATTTGCTTAAGATTGATGATGAATGTCTATATGGCATGCATGATATCCATTAATATCTGAGTATTTAGATATTACATTACTAGTTAAAGATATGTAGAGATTATGTGATTTAAGTAGAGGTGATTTATTATTCAGAGATTTAGAGATTAAATAAATATAAAATCAGCTGGAGATAATTATATATGGATAACCTAGTTCATATGTTCATTTTCAGAAACCACAATATTTCATCATATACTGATAAATTAAAGGAAGTTTGGAGCTTCAGGTGTATTCATGTAATTTTTTTAAGATGATGCAAATGTACATTTCACAGTTTGTGAACACAAATGGGCTACAAAATATTGTCAAAAATCATCTTATATATCTATTACATATTTTTATATATTATTTTGAACTTTTGATTCTGTAATAATTTTTGATTGATAAAAAGTTACGGAGAGGTGACTGGTTGTTTCAAATCTGTAATTCTAACTACTTTGGAGGTTGAGAAGTGAATATTACTGTTAATAGCCAAGGTAGGTGGAAAAGTTTGTTAAGTATTTTATCATCAACTAACCACCAAAAAGCTGGAAGTGGAGCTGTGGCTCAAATGGTAGAGTACCAGCCTTGAGGAGAAAAGCTAAGGAATATTGTCTGGGCCCTAAGTTCATAGTAGTGGCACCAGAAAATGTATATAGTAATATATGTAGTAAATGTATACAGTAAATGTGTGAGTGGTATAGAGCTCTGTTATGCAACATTTCTTCCAATATCCCTTCATGTTTACATCTTACAAGATTATGCTACATTTATCAAAACAAAGAAGTTAACAGTGGTGCATATTACCAATTATACCAAACATTTAACATAGATGTCATATATTCATATCTTTTGCACCAATTTTGTGTTTCTATTCCAGGATAAAATCCACGAGGTAATATGTTTCTTAGTCTTCATACTACTCTGGTTACTCTGATATCACACTTTTTTTCCAGTTTATTATTTTGATAGGATGGAAAATGAGGTATTTTGTGACTAATTTTTAATTAGAGGTTATTTGATGGTTAATCATGGATTTTGAGAAAAATATGGCCACATGAGTTGTTTCTGGTATTCACATCATGATTCACATTATTTTATGAGAATATTCATTATAAAACTTGTTTGATCAACTGGTAACTGTAGAGTTTTCATTGTTTCTTCACTGTATGATTGCCATTTTTCCTGTAGTTTTGGAATATTGTCATTAAATTTTGTTATTTCTCTCAAGAAGAGAAATGCACTTCCGTGAAGGTCTTAAATGATACTTTTAGCTCTTTTAAGGGATTCCCAACATCCTTTAAGTACTCAAGTAAAGTATAGTTATTTCATTAAAAAATGCCTCACATACCATTCTCAGTGGATTTATAAAATTTAAAGGAACTTTTTCCTAAGGCATATTTTATGCATTCCCTCTTGAAAATGGGGTGTGAATGTAGGTGAAATACCATGGACTGAGCGTGGCACACATAGGAAGAGAAAATGGAAGTTCCATCCTAGACATCTAAGATACCATTGGAATACTTTGCAAAAGGCCAGACAAGATAATTTTAAAAGGAAATGGAAATGACAGAAGAAAAATGTGACACAAGAAGACAAAGTTCTGAAATGGCATCATCTCAGAATTTCCTCAGGGAGAAAGAGACCCATTGAAAATAGAATTTTAACACTTAAATGAGACTACTCTATAGACCTATTATAACAGAAATCACTAGTTTAGATCATTAGAACCAAGAACTATTCTCCTGTTGTAAAATGGTTGGAATTTATCTGAGAAATTGCATGGAATTACATAAAAAGGAATGAAAGATTTCTAAGTAAGTAAAAATATGAATTACTGTTCCTGTCAAATTTATACCTTACACAAATTTGGTCACACAATCACTTATTACAAAGTGAAGTCTGTGAGTGTACAATTGCATTTTTGATGAGCAAATTAACACAAAATATTCAAACTATATATTTCACGGTTGGGCTAAATTCTATATATAAACATAATTTATATATATATAAATGTGTTTATATAGAGAGAGGCATGTGTATATGTTTATTATATGCTATGAGCAGAAATTTCTTATGACCCAATGGTGAAGAAAATTTATGAATGAGGGAAAATATAAATTGCTTTTGTCGAGAATAATTTTCAGTCATAAAGATAAATGTTTTCATCTGATTTTACTGTTCACTAACCCTATAACCTTGCTATTTTTTAACATCCTTTTGAGCTTCACTTTGCTCATTTAATAAATAAAGATGTGTGCATATGTGATTTTTTTTTGTCGGTCTTGGGGCTTGAACTCTGGGCTTTGGCGTTGTCCCTGAGCTCTTCAGCTCAAGGCAAGCACTCTACTGCTTGAGCCACAGCACCACTTCCGGTTTTCTAGTGGTTTATTGGAGATAAGAGTCACGGACTTTCCTGCCCGGGCTGGCTTTGAACCTCGATCCTCAGGTCTCAGCCTCTTGAGTAGCTAGGATTACAGGCGTGAGCCACCGGCGCCCGGCTGTGATTTTTAATATTAACAAATTATAATACTTTCCTTAAATATCAAGCACAATTTTCCCCTTATCCTTAATATGGAATCAGTGCAATATAGATTGCTACCACTCTACTTTATTATGATTATTATTTTTCTGAGTATCCGTTTTGGATACTGAAGTTATGGGGAATTCAATCAAATTACTGAAGCCTACCCATGAACTGACCCAGCAAAAAGAAATATAAAAACATAGGACATATTACACATGATGGCTAATTTTGATTGTCACTGGATTGAGATGCACATAGATTAGTATGGCACATTTCTTGATATGCCTGTAAGGATGTTTCCAGAGAGAATTATCTGAAGGAGAACTACATTCTTTAAATGTGAGCTGAAATATGCCATAAGCCCAAATCCCTGGATAGAATAAAAATGAAAAATGTAAAAGCCAACTAGTACATGTATTCTATCTGCTTCCTAGTTACCATGATGTTTGCTGTTCTTGCTCTCCCATGACCTCCCACCAGGATGGACTAAAACCTCTGACACCTTGAACCAAAAGACATTTTTCTTGAAGTGGTTTTGCTTTGGTATTTTGTCCCAGAAACAAAAGAACTGACTAATAAATAGTATAATGAATGAAGAAACATAGCATTGCCATCAGGAAAATCAGTACAAAAGAAGACAAAAGTGAGAAGACAATGGAGTATAAATTTACTGAATGAATAATTTGTACAGATGCCCAGTAATATTATTCAGAGAAGTAATAATATTCAAATTCTTTATTTCAAAGGACAGTCCTTTATCTCATAGATATAGCAATAAGAATTTATTACTTAAATATTTTAATTCATAAATTCTGATAAACATTTTTAGTAAATACAATAGTATACACATATACCAAAGACAAATCTCTATAAATACTCCTGAGATTTTTCTTTCAGCATTTTCTTTTCTAGGGATCAGCAAACTTAAAGAATCAATAAGAAGCAATTTTTTAAAAGGAATGCTTAGCTATTAAACAAAAGCATAGACTTTTTCAGTTATTGCTAGATAAAGAATTGTCATTTCTACAACAATACTGGAAGGAACTTAATTTTTCTTGAGGTTTAGGGTTTTAAATTTTTAAATTTGTAGATCTATTTCAGGTCTCATTTAATTATTAAGAAATTCACACATTTCTTCTGCTTTCTAATGGCCAGAGTCATTGCAATATAAATTGAGAAAGAAACATAAGAAAAAGATCCTTAATATTTCATTATAGTTATACTTTGCTCTCATCATAGTACTCCAGAAATTCCCCTGCTATATCAATAATGCCAGAGAGCTAATTTCTCTGCCCAAAAAGGATACTCAGATTTGCTGACACTACATTGCCCAGTATTTCAAGATCCTCAACAATGTTAATATAAAGCTATTTCTTATGGGAACTTCAGATTTTCCCCCCTCAGGAAAGATTACAAATCAGTATTTGTTATCTCAAAATATTAAGGTAATTAGTGCTCGGCAATTTTTTTTTTAATGCTGCGTTTACACTGGTCTAGATAAATGCTGAAGTTTGGAGATTGCTTACTTGAACAATTTCAAAACTAATGAAATTATGGTGTTTGCAAAAGTGAACTTCAAGTCTAGATAGGACAAGGCTATCTTGAAAGATTTGCAGAGCATTGCATAGCTGGTTGGACTGAAAATACTATGTTCATGGCCCTTCTCTCTCTGTCTGTCTGTCTGTCTGTCTCTCTCTCTCTCTTCAGCTTAAAATGAGATGAAAATCCCAGACGTTTAGAAACCTTAAAAAAGCAAACCTGAGCTTTCAAATTCATAATAAATAAATATTACTGGAGATCTTTTTGGGGGTTAGATAGTATTTCACTGGTCTTAAAGAAATGTCATGAACTAAGTAACGTATAGTTACTTTCACATCTTGTTTGTTCTTACCTCTTCCTTCCCTCCTGTGTTAGGACGATGTAACTTCCACTGAAGTCCACAGGAACTTTATGTTGCATCACTTCATGAAGGTGCCAGAGCAAGGTAGGCAAGAGCCCAGAGCCTGTATTGGCAAGTTGAGGAGATTGTATGGTGTCACTTCACTTGATCTCTCTCACAATTAATTGAATGTGCATGTAAGCAACTTCCAGAATTAAGGTACTTATCTGGACCAATGTAGACACTGCACTTTTAAAGTTCACCCATTCACTCATATCCCCCAAAGTCACATTTTGTTTTCTGATGTTCACAAAAAATCAGCTAAGGGCAGAGCGAGGGAAAGCTGGCATAGCAAATGGTCTTCTTGATAGTTTTAACAAAGCAGCTGCCCTAGTGGAGAGCTGCCTCTTCCTGCATTCTGCTTCAACTGTCTTGAGTCCATTTCTGAACCCCAGCCAGCTCCCAGCTGGTAGTGTACTACAATGCTGTCATGTCATCAAACCCAGTCAAGATGTTCCAGTATTTGTGAGGGTGTTTTTTGGTTTATTTGTGTGTGTGTGTTTTTTTAGACTTGCAGACTTGGCTGTTTTCCCATAAGTTGCATGGAATGATATTTTTCTTTAAAGAAAAATTAGCTCTTATTTACCCATGGGTGAGCAGGTTTTTAAAGATTGCTCAGTAAACAGAATGTAGGTCAAAATTAGTGACAATGAACAAGCACTACTATTTAAATTTTCAATGATTCATATGTACATACTAGAATTCCAACATGAAGAAGAATGATGAGAAGACCTTGTTATAATAAAAGTCATAATATTGCAAATAAGTGTTAGTGTCTCCTGAATAAGTTATATTTCTTCACATTACAGGGACATCTTACCTTTTGATGGATTAGTTCTTATATAAATGTGTTTTACTTTTATGAAAACTCTGGGAAAAGATCAAAATGTTGTCTGTAAAATAATTGATAATAACTTGTCAAGAGAATAAAATATCTTTACTCCTAAACAATACATAAGTCAGCATGATTTGAGACATGCTTAGGTTTGTGAAAGAAGAAAAAAAACCTTTTGTGGATATTTTTAATAATTTGAACATATGGCATGAGTAGAAGCAGAAAAAGCAGTTTTTTAAACTTGATGTCAGATCACATCACATTATGTTGATTTATACAGCTTAATGGGAAATGCTACAGATTTTTAATAGATGGATTTCCTTCATCATCTCAACTAGGAAGAATTTTAGGGTACAAATACAATAAGGCCTTTGGGATTCTTAGTTCTCTTCTAACACACTTTTAAAAGAGATTCACTGAGTTTTTTCCCCATATTTTACTTTTTCTATTGGGTGAGGTATTAAAAAAAAAATGAGTTTTAACAGAACATTGTTTTCTAGTCACGAGGGGAAATAACATTTCTCTCTACAGATCAGAAACAGAAATTTGACAAGATGAGTGTTTTATTAGTGGGGTTGCTGGAGAGAAGGGCATGGGGAGGTATCCAGGCGAATGGGAAGAGAACACAGAAGCGTAGCCATGATGAAGTCCTGATTGTAAAGCCATATGCAATTGTATGTGTGTTAGACAATGTCCTGATGTGCGATATCTCTGCCTTATGCTGAACTATAGGAGGAGGCTGTTCAGATTTGTAAACTACTATTCACAGTAATATCCAAATTGAGTTTGTAAGTATAAAGTAAGCATTCAAACTGGATAGTTTTCCAGGAAAAACAGAAATGTGAATATTAAGTAGGCAGTGTAAAATTTCAGTGGAATATCACTTTTTGCAACATATGAGATTTCTGCTTCTGTACATTATTATATATCTATGAATGTTTCCAATGTATTACCTATTACTTTTAAGGCATTATCTCAACATTCTCATCTTCTTTAATTATAGGATATCATCTAAATTATCAATTGTCATTATCTAAACAATTACCTTTCATACACTATGAAGTCACAGACACATATCTTCAAAAAGACTTAAAGAATGTGCTGTTTATCTAAAAGACAGTCATGAGACAGTGAAAAAATATGAAAGAGAGACATAAGACAAACACAAAACACATGAAAGAATATCAAGCCAATAATATACATGAATTATTCGGTTAGTGCATTTTATATGAAAACAAACAAGAAGATAGTGATGGTAGGGTCCAGGTGTGTCTGGTACTTTCAGTACTTGGTGTAAACATGAATCATAAATAGTTGTTGAATGAGTGAATTAATGGATACTGTGTTCTATAGAAAGAGAAAATAGCAGATTTTTATTTTTTTTAAATTAAGAATGCAAAGTAAGAAAGAAAACCCATTACTATTTCCAATTAGTAAGCACAGTACACTAATTCTAGCAGGGAGTTGGCTAATTGCTTTCCATGGATTATTTAATTTTATTTTCATGAATACCTCTCATTTTAGATTTAACAGTGAATAAATAGGGTTTTAAAAGTTGGTGAATGATTTGCCTATGGTCAATAGCTAGTAAAGATGGAACCAGGACAATAAGGCCTCTAAGCCATCACAGGAAAATATCTACAACTCTCAAGGAGAAAACAAAAGTATAACAGTAAAATATCATTGTCTCTAATCACTCATATGTATGACAAGTAGGAACCTTTGGTAGCATAGGGCTGGAAAACAATATATAAAGATTAATCTGTAAAATAGCAAGATGCATTAAACATTGCTTAATTTGAGATAGTACAAGTAAAGGCTGATATAGAGAACACAACTGTACATTAACAGAGAGAAAGGCTTCATGAAAAGAAGATGTGGTGCCAGGACGATGAATAAAATACAAATTAACTCTCCTAGTAAATTGAGTTAAAGTCAGACCTAAGAATATATCTCTGGGAAGGAGGACTGGAGATACACAGATATTTTGCTAAGTTTAATACATTTTGGCCTACTTTTCAGGAAAGCTTTCCTGCCATAGAAAATTTATTCTTAAAAATCAAAGAAGGTTGTACAACAAATAGGGTTAATTTTAGCAATGATAATCAGAGCTCTAAAAAGCAGTGGCCTAAAGAAGAGAGAACATTATTTCCCTTACACATAACAGTCCAGAATGGATTGTCTGATTGTGCAGTGGGTCTTAGAAGAATAGGATGCTCTGTCTTATCACATCATTATCATTCTCCAAACATTAAGTCAATTCTTTATCCACCAAGACTGGTCCTTTCTTGTTGCATTGCTCACTTTCTAGACAACTAGCAGGAGGGATCATAAAAATGGGAATAAGTATACCCTTCCATTATATTTAAGAAAGCTAAAAACAGATACTGAAAACCCCTTTTCCTCTAGCTCAAATGCTAAACCACAGTTCCTTGGTCTGGGAGATTGAACAGCTGTGAAATACACAGGTTTTTTTTTCAGACAGTCACCTAAAAATAATGTTATGGAAGAAAGATAAAATATCTGAACACATTGATAATAACCTCTGCCAGAGTTAATATTGTGTTGAACAGGACATTTCACCTTTTTTAGTCTTTTGTTGTTCTTATTTTGCTTTTTAAAATTGACTTAATTGTGCCAGCTAAACAACTTATGCTAACTGCTAACTCTCTTATGCCTAGCAAACATGACAATCTTCTGTTTTTAGTATTTGCTAAGATTGCTGGAAATTCTTCATATATATAATGTTATATAATTTGTTTTCAGAAAATTACTAAAAGATAAAAAGTCCATAAGTGATATTCATTATAGTAGCCTGTGAAGTCATGTTAATAAATGCATTTAGTTTTTCCTCAATCATGACCTTTGCATTTTCTGGTCTGGGGATTATCAGTATAAGAAACAATAGCAATCTCAAAGTTCTGAGCTATTATTTTTTAAATAATATGAGTTGAATTATGTACTTGTTCATCATCTTTCTCCAAATTTGTTATTTTATTTGATGTCCATTTTGATGAAGAAAAATCCTCAAACTACAAGACAATGCTTTATTTTATTTTTTCTTTCATCTCTAATCCAACACCTCCAAATACTGTTGACCATCTCATTTAATACTGGAACCTCTACCTTTGAGACTGATATAATAAAGTATTTCCTAATTAATTTCTGTTCATTCATTACTACAGTTGCATTGGTTTTGCTCTGTCTTCCCATAAGCCATCATTTCTTTTCTTATGAAACTGAAAATTCTACATTTATTACTTTTAAGGCATTAAAAGTGTATAATTGTATAAAATTAAGAACAATATTATCTGATACATTAAGGGCATTAAGGATTTAATAACAGAGACTGGTCTTTAAATAAAAAGAGCCTCTTCATGAACTTGCAGTACTAACCCAGGTGAAGGCTTAAGCATTTGGTACAGAAAAACAGTCACAACTTTTATGTGAAAAAATCATTCAATCCAGAATAGAATGAGGAAGAGCACAGAGGAGACAAACAACATTTACAACTTTCCTGTTCCTCTGACAACTTGCTTGGTAGTGACACTAAATTTATAGGCTGCTGCAAGTAATAGAGGGATTGGGAAATCTGAGAACACAAGAATCTGTATACTGTTGCTTGTAGTAACAAAACTTTGGTTGTTTCCCACATTCTTCCTCATTTTGGTGATGAGAAAACAGTTTTAGATGGAACAGTTTTAGCAAGTCAATATAGACTGGCTCTGAGATCCTGAAATATTCCAACAGGCACAATTCCCACTATCCTGAGATATTGTTGAATCAGTAGCAAGAGCACATGCTAAGGTATTTTTAAGTTTCACAAGTTGTTCCACTGTTATCTGATTGGACTGTGCTGCTGTAGAACACAGGATATCTATTGGAAAATTCCAGTGGAGATAAATGACAAGCATTCAAGACTATCAGTCATCATTTAATAGCTTTAGAAACTCACAGAAAGTATCTAGAGATGAGCCCAAAGGTAAATAATTGAGTAGAGAAAGAAGGTCCTTATTAGCAGTTGAAGACTTGATACTACTCTTTCCTAAAATGATTTGATACTATGTAAGCAACATGTCTGACTCTGCTAGCATGCAAAGGCAAACGTTAAGTCTGTAAGTGAAGAGAGACAGACTAGTTCATACTATCAGCTTACTGGAACATTAAAACATGATACGTATGAATTTTAAATCATCATCTATCTATGTCACAAATATTACCTGCACATTTTCATTATATTTACTAATTTCATCTTAACTCAAGTTGTCATTATCATCATCTCTTACTGTGAGCACAGGGCCATAGCTCATGAAAACTTTCACAGGGACTGAATTATAACAATATCCTAAGAGATTACAGAGAAGAAAGAACAGCAGAGATGTCTATCCAATTTTCTATTGTGAACTTTCAACCTGACATATCTGATGATGCCTTTGGCAATAATCTAAACACTTTGCTTTTCTGCTCAATACATTTGTGTTGAATATAATCGTGGTAGTTATTATTGTTGTGTCATAATTAATGTTTACTTTTTTTGTTCTCCGGTAGAGCATTTTGCAAATGAATGAATATGTTGGAATGAATAAATTACAGTCATTAACATGCTTCATATGATTAACGTTTTGTGAAATGAATAAATGGATATATGAATAACTGCCTTGTATTCTCTTTACATTTTGGGTTTAAAAAAAATTAGGAAATCTGTAATAGTTAAACTAAAAGAGAGAAAACTACTGCAAGAGAAGCCTTGGCTGAAGTTTAGAACAAAAAATGTGGAAAGTATATTTGAATATATGGAAATTTCCCTAAATCTGTACATTATACTCACTGGAAACACTAGATATAACAATAAAATGTTTCAAAATTTTTCCAAATTTACAATTATATGTTGTTTAAAAAATATAATTTCATCCTATACTATTTCAAATAATTTATTGTCAATAAAAAGTTTGAGTAATTGCTTTTGTTTAGTAATCTTTAAGTAGAAGCTTATAAAATGTTAATATAAAGAAGAATTTTCTTAGCCAAGTTCAACTTCTAAAACCAGAGCAAAAAAAAATAATAAAACAAAAGATCAGAAAGTTAGTTAATTTAATACTTCTGTAAATAGTAATGGATTGTTTCTGATTTCAAAAAAAAATGAGAATATCATTTGTACCTGTGGTATGTGAAAATGTCCTAAAATGAATCATCAGTCTTTGGTTTTTATCCCTTTTTTGATGACTTCCTCTTTTTGTTATAAAATGATGAGTGTGTATTCTCATCTATTTTTTTAATTTTTTCCTGTCCTGTGATATTATTTCACCAATACAAGACAGGGAGTGAATTTCTAGGAATTTTGAGACCAGAACTTTAAAAGCTATTGGTCGCTCCCCTCAGTCAGTAACCACAAATACTGTGTAAGGATTCCAGTATATCCTTCTAGGGAGGGGAGCCAGGTGAAGAGAAAGACCTGGAGAATTGGGGGGAATGAAACCAAGCGAAGAAAGGCACACTATGAAAAAGAGCCAATTGATCTTGCTAGCTATGTCCTTTGCCAGGCAGAAGCTTTGCAGTTTCATGCAATTCCGTTTGTCCAACTTTGAGCCAGGCCCAAGAAACATAGGTCTCATGGTTTTCTTTATTTGCGTTAACTATTATATGTCTAGGATAAGCAGAGAAGATCAAAAGCTATGTACATATGACCATATAAGATGATGCTAAGCGAAATGAACCCCAAGATAGAGACACAAGTGATTTTTTAACTTGCTATTGTTTTTAACATATTTATAATGTACTATGCGATTTTTTATTTGTTTGTTTCTTTGGTATATTCTTCCCCTTGGTATAACCCCTCTTTTCACTGTATTTGATTCCGGTGCCCTGTATCTTGTATATACATTTTTCTAATTTGGGGAGGGGAAGGGAACTCACATAATTCTTAAATAAGGATACAGGTTGACCCATTGTAACAATGAGATGTACAAGACACTATGATGAAAACGAACTTTACAACTTTTGCGGAGCGGGGCGCAGGGGGGGGGGGGCGGTAGTTGTAGACGTGGGAGGGAAGGAATAGTAGGGGAAAAACAAAGGAGGAGGTACAATGTTCGATAGGAAATGTACTTATCACCTTAATTATGTAACTGTAACCCCTCTTAATTATGTAACTGTAACCTCTCTGTACTGTATTTTTACAATAAAAAGCATTAAAAAAAGAAAAAGAGCCAAAATGCCAGACAGACTCAGGGAAGCCTGCTAGCACTTGATGGAAAAGAGGAATCCAGCTCTGTAATGTCATCTCCATCTTTCATGTACAAGAAAAAAAAAAACATATGGTAGCTAGCTATCTTTAAGTAAGGATAACTGGAAATTCTACAGCTTTGGTACCATCAGCGTTGCCAAAAACACTGTGGAACAAGGATGGATGGTATCCTAAGGGAACTTCCGAAATCCCTGTCAGGGATTGTAAGCAAGAATCCGTATTGAGAGTGACTGGGTTATGTAGTAGTTTGTTTATATGCCCATAAGTGTCTTTATTATTGTCATTTGATACACCTTTCAGAAATGGGTATGTGGTTGTGTCACAATAGTTACTGAACAGGTTTCATTGTGCAAACATAGATATTCTACAACCTCTAATTAATTAACTAATTAGTTTGTTTATTTATCGATGGTCATGGGGCTTGACCCCAGAACCTGGGCGTTGTCCCTGAGCTCTTTTGCTTAATACTAGTTCTCTACTACTTTGTGTCACAATTCTACTTCTCCATAACTTTTTTAATTCTAAATAATTGTGACACTTCTGTATGAAAACTGTAAACTTGTTCAATATATGCATGCAAGATTATCTCATAATGTTGAGTCAGACATAGATCTGTTCCTACAAAATTTCCATATCTTGGGCTGGGAAGGTGGCTCAGTGGTAGAGTGCTTGCCTTGCATGCATGAGGGCCTGGGTTCAATTCCTCAGCACCACACAAGCCAAAAGAAAAAAGCCGGAAGTGGCGCTGTGGCTCAAGTGGTAGAGTGCTAGCCTTGCGCCCAGGCCCAGAGTTCAGGCCCCATGACCGGACCCAAAAAAAAAAAAAAAAAGTTTCCATATCTTGAACAGAACAACATGATCACATTTTGTTTAAATAAAACATAAATCATAGCTTTAAAATTATTTCTATATTATGATATCAAATTAAAAACATGTGGATTGTATTAGAAAAAGAATGAAGTAGACGTTCCTGTATGTACCGTGTATTTTAAGGGATGAATTTGTATTTAAATTTAGATTTTCTTGTCTTATTGCAATCATAATTCCATAATTGTGAGTCTATTAAAAAATGTAAAAATTTAAAATACCATGTGATTTTTTTGGTTGCTTTGTATATCCCTCCCCCACAGTATAACACTTTTTCTCTGTATTTGATGTAGATATAATTTGGAGAGGGGAAGGGAAAAAAACAAATTGTTTAAATAGGGATACAGGTTGACCCATTGCAACAATGAAATCTACAAGACATTATGTTGAAAAATGAACTTTACAATTTAGGCGGGGGCAGGGGAGAGTGTACTCGAGCAGGTGGGAGGGAAGAGATGGTAGGGGAAAAACAAAGGAGGAGGCAACAATGTTTGATAAGAAATGTTCTCATTGGGCCTGGCTTACTTCATTTAATATAATTTGGGGGGGCATTGCTTACTTCACTTAATATAATTTTTTGCAAGTCTTTCCATTTCCTAACAAATGGGGCAATGTCACTCTTTCTGATGGAGGCATAGAATTCCATTGTGTATATATAACACATTTTCTTGATCCATTCATCTACAGAGGGGCATCTGGGTTGGTTCCATATCTTAGCTATGTAAAAAAATAAAAAAATACTATACACTTCAGAAAATGTAATTTAGCTCATTACTGTTATTTATTTCTTCCATAGGATTAAATATGAAAAATAGTTTGAATTAAAGAAATGAACACTATCTATCCTATTGTATACTGTCTGGAGTCACAACAAAAAGGACTGTGCAATAGAATTTCTTTTTCAGTTGCATGAAGATGAGCTATAGCACCAGTAACAAACTCACATTGACTATAAGGAAGATAATTCAGTGATACATTATTTTTCTGTGTGCTTGCTTGATGTTTGTTGTATCTGGCCACTGATGATTTTCTGTTTTGGTTGATTAATACTGAGATGAAAAATAAAGAGCTACATGATCATATTCAAAGATTACCACATAAATATAATTAATTTTGATAAATATATACTACAAATTATAAAAATCTTTCTCTTTTATTTTCAAAGAAACAACTGAGGCATGATTCCTAATTTTTGCTAAGGCAATTTAATTTAAAATCCTAAAATGAAAGATAGAACTTTAAAAAATATGTCTTATAAATTCTAGCTAAAAATGTTTACAGCATTTTAATATATAGTATCTAGAAAGTCACATTGTTTTATTGTATTACATTTCAAGGTTGTAGGCATAATGGTGTCACTTTCATTCAATGCAAATTTTTGAGGGAAATGTATTCGTAGATGAAGTCTCTGAAAAGACATCCAGTTGTTAAATTAAAGTTGGAAACCAACTTGTAAGAACAAAATGCTCTACATTGTTCATCTAAGAAGAAAATTTGCTGCTCTGTCAATAACTGACTATGATGAGTGACTGTCATATTTATATATATAATTATAAAATTTCCATAATATCTACATAAAATTCATATATTGCTTTTCTCCATAACATTACTCAACTTCATTTTTCCAGTTTTTGAAGAACCAGTTTAAACAACAACCAGCCTTAAAACAATTATGAAGTAGGAACAAATAAAAGTAATGAATTATGTACCGATATTTTGTGTCCATATTAATGTCATAAAAATAATTCAGGGCTGTCAGCTTGTAGATTACACTTTGAATTTGATTGAATGGTTTCAAAATCAAGACCAGTTTAAACAATAGTAAATTTAAAATCAACATAAGAAAAAATGTCTTTAAAAAAACATATTAGGAAGAAATTTTCAAATAACTTCTTAGATTTATACATCTATCAAAATGGATAAAAGTCTGGAAGAAAGTTTCTGAAGTATCTTTGTAGCCTCAGTAATAATCAGAATTTTTTCATCTGATTAGATTCTAATCAAGTTCAGAGGATAATTCAACAGTAGTCTTTGTATCTATATAATGTCCAAAGTAAAATGGTAAAATAAATGTTTGCATTTAATACAGTACAAATCACTGTCTTTTTCTACTTGTCTTTGGATAGGTTTAGCAGAAAAATTCCAAAATTGAAGTGTGTTTTAGTAATTTATTTCAAGTAAGAATTTTCATCTCCCTTGAAATTAATTGTGTAAAACATTGATGTCTAATATTTTGACATTCTCAGTAACTCAGTTGGGCATATGTTCTGATCTATGTGACATAAGATGGAATTTTAGTCATCTGGAGCTTTGGACTGGAGTGTCCCAAATTGTTCCTCATATGGTTTGGCTTGGTAGTTCATGTTACTCTTGACCTAGTACTGATCTGAGGTTGTCAAGAGAGCATGTCAGGTTTCTCCATTGCTTTGTATGTGGCTTAGGCTTTTTCGAAGACAGGTGTTCAGAAACAAGAGAGTGAAATTCAGGTCTAAAAGTGTGGTTCAATACACTTGTGTAGTTGAGTACAAGGCCATAAATTCAGTCCTCAGTGCTTGCAAAAAGAAGGCGAGAAGAGGCAATTTTAAAAATGAGCTGATAAAGATCTAAGCCACAGAAAACTCTGATCCTCTGAAGTCTTCTTGTCACTTAGTTCCTAGAATACCATCTCAACCACATTGTGTTCACTAAACAAGCACATGGCTGTCCAAAAAGAGGACGAATATTTCTATTTCTCCAAGTGAGAAATGGTATCTGTCCATGGAAAGGGAGTACTCATATATTCAATCTCAGCCTAATCTTTACCAACATTTCTGTTGCTCATGTATTTTAACTTATTGAAATAAGTGAATTAGGGGATTTTTTGATCCACCAATCAGACATAACTAATATTGTAAGATTGTAAACTCAGCCACTTTATCTCTACTGATGTCACATAAGAAATGGTTCTTTGTATGTCCCTCCCCCACAGTATAACCCCTACTTTCACTGTATTTCATGTTGGTATAATTTTGGAGGGGAAGGGGAAAAACAAATCGTTTAAATAGGGATACAGGTGGACCCATTGTGACAATGAGATGTACAAGTCGTTATGTCGAAAACGAACTTTACAACTTTAGTGAGAAGGATGGGAAGGGGAAACAAAGGAGGAGGCTACAATGCTTCATAAGAAATGTACTCATTATCTTGCCCATGTAATTGTAACCCCTCTGTACAGTATTTTCACAATAAAAAAAAAAAGAAAAAAAGAAATGGTTCAAATATTCAAAGTATTTACCTGGAGTTCATAAAAGCAAAAACCTGGACCATTTAACCATATTCTCCACAGTGTCCCTGTAAAGACTCATGGGTGGCCCAGGACAAACCTCTCTGCTCCTGAAGTCTCATTTTGCACTCGCATTCCTATTGTATCAGGTAACCCGAAAAATAAATGTCTCGTCATGGTTACTGCTATTTTCACTATTTGATTATTACTAGTTTAGTACAACAGACCTCACATCAGGAAACACTATGTATCAACAATTTATAAAGGTCAAAGTTAAAAAATTTATAATGTAAACTTAACTTAAAACCATCTTGAACAGGGGCTATGTCTAGGATCCCACAGAGCAAAACTCTCAAATTAGTGACTAATTAATGATGTATAGGTCATTATATAACAGATTCTAGTATATCTCACATCCAAGAAATACACAATTTCATTATACCTGGAAGACTGGGCTTAAGTTTACATAATCAATACAGTTAGAAGGAAGACTCCTAGATTCACTCCTAAGCTGGACTGAACACCTAACTCATTTCCTGCCAATTCATGTACTTTTTCAGATGAGTAGTAGCAACTTCATTGTGTGATTCATGTATCCATTAGTACAGTTTCATCTAAGTCACATGTACAGCATGCAGCAATAACTAGCAGTGCATTCTCACCTCTCATTTGTTTCTTTAAATAATGTTACGTGAAATACACCACTCTGGCTTCTTTGATTCCCTTTCACTACTAGGACTCAAAGAGAATATTGGATTTGATTATTCTTGTTAAGTAATGTCTAAGAAGGTAATCAAAGCAAAAAACAAAAACGAAACAAAACCCTACTTTAAATAAAGCTTTCTTTTGCCCTGCTTGTGTTCTAAGTTCTGTTTGGCTCTCATCCACAAGCACAGACGACTACAATGACAAAGAATATATACATTTTAAACACTAAATCATCTAAATTCAGACTGTAAAAAACAGTAAACATAAAATTTTAAAGATCAGCCCCATTTGTCTTGGATTACTTTCCTAAGACTATTATCTGAAAAGCACAACAATATAGGTAGAATAAAACTATAGAATATTATGTTGTAATTTTGGAAACAAGAGGTCTGAATATGCGGTGGCCATTGTCTTTGTTCCTTGCAGAGATTCTGAAGGTGCTTTTGTCACATGCTTCTCTCCTAGTTTTTGGTGGTTGCTGACAAGCCATGAGGTTCCTTGACTTTATGTTGACCCATTAGTCAATCTCTGTTTTCATTGACATATGCCTTTCTTTCCTATGTGTCCAAATTTCCTTCTTCAGCTCAAGACTAGTATTCTACCACTTTGAGCCTCAGTGCCACTTCCAGTTTTCTGATGGTTAATTGAAGATAAATGCCTCATGGACTTTCCTGCCAGGGCTGGCTTTGAATGGAGATCCTTAGATCTAAGCCTCCTGAGTAGCTAGAATTACAAGCATGAGCCACCAGCATCTGGTTTTGAACCTAAGTTTTTGGTAAGAATTTAATCTCTGAATTCTAAATATCCAGAAAATGGTGCTATCTTGTACATATAACAGGAGTCATATTAGCAAACATCCAATTTCACATTTATTATGAAGGTGCCATAATTCAAATTATTTTATTGCTTCAGACTTCCAGAATAATGTCAATAGTGATTTATTTTCCTAACATTCATGTAACTCAAAAGGACTGAGTCATTCAAGCTGTCCTTTCCAGAATAAGAATATCTTTCCTAAGACAAATGGCAATGTACATCCAACAAGTTTATGTGCACACGTTGACTCGGCGGTTTATGAATTTCACAAATCTTAAGCCCTGTTTCACTGGGAAACTATTTGCAAAGATAAAGTGGAATAATGAATAAGAAAGTCCTCAGTGTTCTTTGGAAGAAATAAGGGTATGACAAACAAAGCCAGCTTATTATTCTCTTTTCAATACCATTGAATTGATTTTCTCTGTGAGAAGTACTCTCTATCTTCAGTTTTCTCATATTTTTGCAAAATACAGCTTATTATTTTATACTTCTATATATTTATTCTTTTATGAACATTTTTTCATGGTCGATAAATAATAAATGTTAAAAGAACCTAGATATTGAGCCTGTCCCTGTTCTTCTGAGAACATATTATGCTGACCACTGAACAAGTGCAAATCCTAATGTCAAAGCTGACCTGTGGGAAGATGACCTGAGTATCTGTCCATGATTGTACTGACAGTGGAAGGAGAGGACCTGAAAGACTGTCAGAGACATTAAGAGTCTAAGCTAGGAAATGTCCTAAGCTGGTAAGCAAGACAATTTACACAACTCAAACCTGTAGATCACAAGTCTAGCCCTAGATACTCCTTGATCTGGGCAAGGAATGACCTCTAACTTATCTGAGAGTTCTAACTGAAGTAAGCATTCTCCTCAGAGTGTGAGGTTGATAAAGATTAAACCTCAAACTTAGTCTTTTATTATGAAATAACTGTGACATAAATTAGCTAAAGAAAATGAATGCCACGGTGAATTTCCTATTCAATAGAATTAACTATTTTCTCAACTTTTATAGCATCCCTTGAAGTACATATTATAAATTGTATTATACTAAAATTTACTAGTTTCTAAAGATGTTGTCCTAAAAAATTTAAAGTTTACTTTTGAAACTTTATGGGTTTTTTGTTTTGTTTTGTGTTTAAATCAAAGGGTAACAGCGTTTGACTTCAGGGATACTCATTTGTTAGACATTCTACCAATTGACCTACAACTCCAGACCTTTCTCTTTTTTTTTTCTAGTTATTTGCTAAAATAAGGCCTCATATTTTTGCCTAGAGACCGTGTTGCCTGTGGTTTCCTACCTATAGCCTCCCATCTGGCTGTAATGACAAGGTTGTTGTGAGAGCCACAATTATCCGCTTATTTTGTTGAGATGAGGACTCACCAACTTTTTTTTTTTGAATGCAAATAAAGATCCTGCCAATTTCTGCCTCCTGAGTAGGATCACAGTCACAATCCTTTGTGCCCAGCCTTTATTTGTATCTTTATATGTGCAGAATAAATCGCCTATATTTGGAGGAAAGATACTGTCTTTTAACACAAATATACTTAGAGATTGCCACCTACTCAGGGTTGCATCCTACACAGACAATTTCTAAGTCTAGGTATGTACATAACTTTATAATTTTTCTCAGAATTTTTGAGGTTTGTGGCACTACTGTATAAATACTTCTTTGTAGCAAAATTATTAGTATTCAATGTTAAACATTTAAATTTTACTGAGTTTTTTTAGTCTGTTCTACTTGAAATATTATCAAAAGTTATGGTACTTGATCATATGTTGAAAAATAAACTAATATTGTTTTTGATCTCCCAATATTTTTAACTCACAAGGCTGACTAGTGCTTGTTTCTCCATAAGTGTGTGTTCATTGAGTGATCTGCGAATTTACTGAAACCTTAGGTGATGCGTGAAGTATCAGGCAGCAGCCAAGGAGATAATTATTCATGAGAAACCTAAGGCTGCTTGGACCTGGCCTTCACTGTACGCATGCTCACATTCGCTGGCACGTACATCTCCATGAGTAGCAGGAAGTTTTTCTCTTTTCTCTTTCCAGGAAGGAAATTCTACACCTCTGACTTTTTTCTACAAATATACCTCTCCTTTTGTATACAAGAGTAGAGGGTTAATTACAACTTTCCTAGCCAGGCACTGGTGACTCACATCTGTTTTCCTAACTACTCAGGTGTCAGAGATATGAAGATCAAAGTGCTAGGGTAGCCCAGACAGAAAAGTCTGTCAGCCTCTCATCTCCAATTTACCAGTTAAAAGTTGGAAGTGGAGTTGTGGCTCAAGTGGTAGAGCACTTGAATCATTGACTTCAAGGCCCCAGACAGACGGAGATTCTCACACACACACACACACACACACACACACACACACACACACACACACACATGTTCTGTGTCTTATCTACTAAACCACAAAATTGATATGTTCATGCTTGTACAGATAATCATTTTAATTTTATTTACTGATAATTTTAAAATCCTTTCAAAATTTCTTCTAATAGACATGGCTATTATGTACTCTATGTACAACCAAATTATTGAGAAAATGTTATATGCCTTGTGTCTATGTGCTTTACAGGGGGAAAATCAACACCTCTGTATCAGGGAAGCAGGAAGTTTCTCTTCATTCATCCATTTTTCTGACAGTGGTTTCTCAAGTGATAATTTACTCAATCTTTCTTACTGTCACATCCTATGTAATTTAATAATTGGAAATAAATTATAAAAAGATTAAGTATCTTTTGTGCCGTGTTCTGTCCCCACTTGTGTTCTGTTTAAGAAGAAAAGGTTGTTACTAGGACACTTTAGATAAATGTCTCTGGCTATCTGACTTCATGCATTGTTGTCTTGAGATCAAATAAATTCTTTCTACAACTTACTTGAACTTTAGTCATTATATTTATTCATTAAAATAGCTCTGAGATCATAGATTTTTAGTAAGAAAGTGATCTACATGTTTTTTATGATACACATGCTTTTCTATGAGTCATAAAAATATTCTACTCTTAAATTGGTAGTGAGATTCCTTTATAACATCAGGCTACTTCCAATGAGTGTTATCCTCTTCCATTACCAATCCTCTTTGGACCAGAGACATTAATTCAGTATGTTTGCATCCTGTTTGCTAAAGACATAGAGGTATGCTCACTTGAAAGGAGGTTGATGGCTCAAGTACAGCCAGGCCTTGATAAAGGGAGAACACTCTGTCCTGTTGTTTACAATGATTCTAATGTTTATGCCACTGACTAGAAATACCTAAAAGTCCCTCTTACCACTGTTGCAAACACAAGTGGGAATCATCTGTGTGAGATTTATACCCTCACCTGCTTATTAATTTATTCAGGTTTCCATAGTCCTATGGAAGAAAAATCCCTAGAACTAACAGCCCCACTGACAAGTGCAAATGTGTCATTTGTAACAAAAGTACACACATTTGTACAAATGTTTTATTTGTACAAATGTTTTATTTGTACCAAAATTATCAACAACAAACGTTCCCCACAGCCTCCTTTATTTTAGTATTTAGGCTTTGAATTTACAATACAATTCTGTGATCCATGTTCATAGATTGTGCTGTACATGATGTATGGAACATATACAAAATATATTTAATAAACAGTATCATTTAGAGGGAAATTGTGCCCATTGATTCAGATGACAGCGTTTTCCATTTCTATTTTATTCTTTTTCAAAAATTCAGCTGAATACCTCAGCTGTCAAATGACACTAGAGTGTTAGTCAGGGGGACTATTACTAAATCAATCTTATTTTTCCTCCTAAAGCATCTAGATTGTATCTCCTGCTATGAATCACCCTGCACACATTCATAGCAATACTCTTGTCATAATGTATGAACCAGGTACACGTGCCAGCATATGGACCTCACATAGATGCAACCCAAGTCCTATAGCTCCTGTCCCTAATCATATAAACCTGCAGAATGAAGGAACAAAGTGTTAACCCGAGATGAACCTCACTATTTTGATCTTTGTAAGGTTATAAGAGATTTGACTTGGTCAAATCTTGTCTTTTGTGTCTTGGGAATCTTAATAGGTTCAGTTATTTTCTTTACACTCCAAGAAAAATCAGTCACAAAGTATTTGAGGAGATGTAGTTTGGAAGAGAAAATTAGGGAAAAAATAACTTCAAAGTAAATGAATGGCAATGCTTCCTGATGGCTGAAAAAATCATAGTCAATAATAGTATAGTAAAAACGTAATTTCTCGTGACAGCTTAGTAATATAAAGCAAACTAATGTTTTAGGACAATACTATCGTGGCAAAGAATAGAAAACTATTCTATTAATAGAAAACTGTGGTCACGTTAAACAATAAGGATGCTGGCTCTCAGTGATGAGAAGCAGTGATTTTAGTTTGAATAGCTCAGTTGAATACTCTTGTCATTACTGGTGTATGATTGGCCCTTGGACTTGGAGTTGGGAGTAAATGAACACAGTTGGCTCTCGCAGCAAGCACAAGTGGCTTCTGGGGACATCTCCTGGTTCATATCCATGCTCTGCAAAGCAGGAAACTATAGCTTAATATAACTCTACATTGTAACTTTTCATGTAACTATAGGAGTTTGCATAATTTCTAATACTAAGAAGAGCCTCTCTACTCATTAGAACATGTTGTCAAGAAAATCATTTCCCCAGAGAACTCTTTAAACTGTGACACCATGTGCGCATGAAAACTATTTCATCAAAATGTGCCACAACTAATACCTCTCTCCAAAATGCCAGAGAACAGGTTGGTAACTTTTTGTAGAGTTGACTGAGACACTTTCCTTTCTCCAGAGATTGGAACTCTCCTTAAATTCTTCTCATCCTGGCAGGTCTTTGTAGCTGTACTGATGATTTGTGATAGAAAACAGGCCATATGTTAATAGAGAATATTCCTGATTTAAATTTGTCACTCTTCCACCTTCTCTTTACCTTGTGTTACATTCTCCTCTCCTCTCCTCATCTTTCCCTTTCATCCCATTCCCTTCCTCCTCCATGCTTGCCCTGTTCATTGTTTTTCTTCTCTTCTTATCTTTTATGTATTTATATTAAATTCTGGAAACAGTGCTTTGTGCAGAATTGAATCATAATACAGGTTGACATAAATTTGTGTGTAAATAAATAGTAATTGTGGCTCTCTCACATTAGGAATATGTTGTTTATGTTGGGGGAATGGAGCAGGTTCCAGATGCTGCACTGCAAGTTCAACTAACACATTGTTTTCATGTGGATTGACTGGCCAGGGTGAAGACCAGTTGCTTTTATGGTTTGATGTGGTTCTTCCATCTCACCTTCAAAATAGGCTCGACATATGGCATTTTAGGAAAATATGCTCCTGTTAACTTTCAAAACCCTTGTAAATACATAAAGTCAGATATTTTTAAAGCATGCCATTATTTAAACTATTCCCCTTCAAAATATGTTTATGTAAGAATTTAAACATTAGATTATATGAAATTTTTGTTGAAAACTTTGCTACTCTATCTCATTATTCTTTTCATTTCTGTGTCTTAAGTGCTCTTGTTCCTGTCTCCAAATAAGAAAGCTATCTAGGTAATCAGAAAAAATTGACATACAGCCTGCTTCTAATTTCCAAATAGATATTTTAAAATGTTACTTTCCCTCTAGGCTAAGGCCAAGCAGTCTAAGACTCAGAAGAGCAAAAGCAAATTTCTACTGTGACAATTTTGATGTGTAAATGTGGAGGGGATAACTCCCTTTGTAGATGTTTTGAGGGTAATTGCACAATGTAACCATGTGCTGGCAGAAATGATCTCGTGAGAGTTGGAGGAGGGCTCGGCAGGCATCCATGGGAGCAGGCACACATGCTTGCAGTTAATCAAACACTAATCTAGAGACAATGTGGAAAGGTTTTGCACAACTTATTGAAGTCTCTAATTAGTTCAGTTCAAGTTAAGCAAAAAGAAGTTTATCCTGAGTGATACCGATTAGTCAGTTGAAAGGCTTTTGAAAGTGGGCACAAGTCTTCTTTGAGATCAGAGACTCAAAAGCAGTTGAGCCAACAACAGTGTCTTTCTCTTCACTCTTGAGGTTTTTTTTCTGGGAGTATGTCTAAACCAGTGCTCACATCATGTCCTTGGGATTTCCACCAAATTGGAACTTCCTCAGGACCTGCCTTGCAGATTTGCTTAACTAACTCCCAAGATTAAACAATGTGCTTATTTGAAGAAAAAATATTTACATTATATTCTATACATTTTATTTCTCTTACTGAAACTTGATAAACTATGCAGAAAACCATGATCGAAAACTAGATTAATTTTTGGACATGGCAACTTACCAAATATCAATCTGTTGTCATTTTAATTTGTGAATACAAACTTATATAACAAATAAGAATTATTTATTTTCTCTAAAATATTATGTAATTATAAAGGTTGTATATGAAAAATTTGAACAAGTTTTTATGGGATCTTCTACACAGCACATAGCTTTCATATTGTTATTCACACATAATTCTTGACATATCAGGGAACTAAACTGTGATTTGCACTTTTAATTCGCTAATAGCTTAAATTCTATCTTGTAGTGTTGCTTTGTGAAATATCTTTGGTTTTTAGGTGTTCCCAATCAATATTTATTTAAAATCTAGTCAGTTATATGTTCTACAAATTATCTTTTATAATTTTTTCTCAAATAACAGCTAATTTTTTTTCTAAAAAGCAGAATTTCAGTTTCCAAAAGCATCCTGTTGGCTGTAGACACTGCATTTACAGCATTTTCTCTCAAGTAAATCATTTGCAATATTGTAGGTACTTGACACGATGGTTCTGATGCCCAGAATTCTCTTGCCTGGGGTTTGTTCAGCTGGATTCTATTCAGTGAACCTATTTCTAACAATCCTATTTTTACTGGTTGACATGATCAGTGTTTGGCAAACTATGAACCATAGGTTACATTCAGCTCACCCCCCCCATCCCAGGTTTTATAAATAAAGTTTTATTGGAAAATAGCCATTTTTATTCATTTGTATATTTTCTCTGGCTGCATTTGCAGTACATCTTGCAGAGTTGAGTAGTTTTGACAGAAACCATATGGTCTACATGGTAGGCAGAATCCTAAAAGAGCCCCCTGTGATTTCCTGCCCTAATTCCCAGGACTGTGAATATTGCGTCTATCTGGTTTACACTGCAGTTCCATGTCCTGTGTCCAATCTTGCTTCTATCCACAGCTTTAACAGAGAGCTGAAGAGATCTTCCTAGTCTGTTTCCTGGATGACACAACCTTCAATACTGAGCTTCATCAAGTGACTTACTTTCAAGGGTTAAGCTGGTCTTCCTACAACCCTATGATTCCTGCCACTTGCCAAAGTGTTTCAAATCTTTAGTCATTCCTCAGAATACCATCCCTTTTCTCTGAGTTACTTTTCATTTCCATGACCTTCTTTCCTGATTTGATTTTTTATGCATATTTAGTAAACATTCAATATTATGGTTTTAATTTACAGTTGTAATACTTTAATCTTGCATAAATGAGTTAGGAGTTCTTTAAAGAAAATCTCTCTAAGGAAGGGACACTGAAGTTTAACTTTATTCTAAATCTTTTGTTTACCATAACTAGAGGTTGGGATATGAAATGAAAGTAAATAACTTGGATTTTTCACTTTCCACCTTTCAAAATTTTTGAAAGAATTATGGTTGGAATCAGAAATCATCAGTTAGAGTCTAGAATCAAACAGGCCTTGTTTGAGTTTAACCTCTCCCACAATAGCGTTGTGGTATCTCAGGTTACATAAATTCACTCACTGAAACTGATTTCTTTGACTATCAAATAGAGGCATTATTACTTCCATGTACTTTTCCTGTACACTCCAGAGAGGAAAAAAAATATCTACAAAACCACAGGACTGCTTCACAGAACATTGTAAATCTTAATGAAAACATTAATTTTTATGATTGTTAATGTTGTCAGAATTATTTTATTGCTAATATTAAATCTTTATTGCCATTATTAAATGTCAGATCCTATCAATCTTCCTTCAGGATCCATCCATCAGTTCCCATTTTACAGTACTTTTCACTTAAAAAAGAACTTTATTATAGAGTAGTTGTACAAAAAGATTATGAGTATAATTTATCTTGATCAATGTCACCCCTTCTATCATTCCACTCTATTTTTACCCTCCAATTCCTACCCTCAGGTTACACAGCTCAAAATTTTTATAATTGTATAATTGTGTATTGAATATAGTTACTGTGTTGTCCACCCTTCCTCACTCAATTCCACATGTATTTATTGGGAAAACATTCCAGAATCCTTCCCATGGGGAAGGCCTGAAGTTGCAAATAGTACCAAGCCTTACATACCCTATGGTAGAATTTTCCTCTGATATATATATATATATATATATATATATACATATATATATATATATATCATATGTATATGATACATATGCACAGCAAAGTTTAAAACAATAAGAAACTATAGAAAGATTATTTATAACAGTATATTTAATATTTTTGAAATGTTATCTCTCTTGAAATAATCACAAATATTCATATTTTCTTTTTTACATAGTAAATTATTTTATTTAAATATCACTGATAGATTTTTATTTATTAAAAATTATCTTCAAGTAGTTATACAAAGGAGTTGCCTTTTTTAACTGAGGGGTTACAGTTGTATGAGTTAGGTAATGAATACATTTCTTGTCAAGCATTGTTACCCATTCCTTTGTTTGAATCCCAAGATTTGGACACGAGTTTTTTTTTTATTTTTGTTGTTGTTGCTTTTAATGTACTATGTGATTTTCTTTTGTTTCTTTTGTATGGATTTCCCCCTATGGAATATCCCCTGTTGTCACTGTATTTGATTTTGGTACCCTGTATCTTCTATATACATTTATCTAATTGGGGGGTGGGAATAACAAAATGCTGAAATAGGAGATAGAATGGCCAGTTGCAACAATGAGACTCACAAGACAGTATGTTAAAATGAACTTTACAACTTCAGTGGGGGAAGGAGTGGGGGAGGTGAGGGAAAGAAGAAATATTAACATATTAATATTTTTAACTGTGGTTGACTGTTCATAAATGAAAACATAGAATGCAAACCTTGGATAAGAGTATCATATTTAGGATAAAATACACAATCATTAGCTAACAAATAAAAATAATTGGAAAAATAATAATCAGTGAGATCAATGAAACTTCCATAGGCCTATTATACTTCTTTTAATAAAATATAATTCTAGCAAGAATCCCGGCAAATCAGTTTATCAAGAACCTCGCACCCATTATCTCTGATCATCCTTGATAGCTGATCAATTTACTTATTTTCTTCCACCATCCAACTAATACTTAACTACCATACATACCTGTCTTTAGAAAGAATCTTGTCTTTAGAAAGAATCCCCTTCCCCACTATATTTCCTCTTGGTAATTTCACATTCACTGACTTGCTTCTTGTCTATAAATTAAACATGTCCTTACATCTGAAATTTTAACCTAATCTCTCAAGGCCACTAAAAAATCTCTCAACAGTAAATGCTTCAAATATCTGTTGATATCTTTAATGCCCACTTTGATGCTTCTGAATTATTTCTTCCCTTGGATGCTTTAACAAGAACTAAATGAATATTTTTTTCTTTAATTGGAAATACTTTATTAAACCCTGACCAGCCATAGGGCTGGTTTTGCCTGTCAATCACATATTTCTCATGTTCATGAAATCCTAGCCACATGGATGATTTCTTGTTTTGTCTACTCAGGAAATTTCTGTGTGCTGTTTCTATGTGTCTGATAATCTCATTTTCTTTCTTTTATATTAGCAAAATATTGTTTATTCTTTAAGTTTCTTCTTAATGTTATTTTTTAAAAGGAAAATATTTTATTTTCACCATCATGTCTTTCCTTCCAAGTTTAAAATTACACTATCTGATCATTGCTCAACTCAGTCTTTATTCTAACCTTGGAATAAGAGGAAGTGACATCTTCACAAAAACAATGCCTCCTGGTAACTGTTTACTACTTAATCTGGGCAGTTTTTAAGGTCCACATGCCATATGTGCATATGTTCCTTTAGCTTAAATGAATACCTAATACCAATGTTTATCTGAAAGTATTATCAGTTTTTATGCATGAAAGGGTTAATGCTTCTTCATTTATTCTGAACTTTGGAAACTTTTTGTTATTTTTCTACTTGTGAATTAAGTATATTTTACAAAGTATCATGACAATCAACTGTCCTTAGTATCTGAGATTATAGGCATATGCTGCTGAACCTAACCTACCATTTTATTTTACATATATGACTACATATACTATGGGGAGAAGAAAAGTTCATGATTACATATGTACCTTTTTCCTTCAGATTGTACTCTTTTTGAAAACAGAAATGACTAGAGGGATTGTGTTGTAAGCTTTATAATCACCACTCATACATTAATTTTCAGCTGCACTTTGAATTTGCTGTATAAGAATTTATTTAGATGAAATTTTCTTTATCAAAGTATCAAGTCAAATATGGTTCCTGTTACCAGTATGACCTTGAGTAAAGGGTAGAACCTTTGGAGACAAACATTGTCACATCTTCTTGATGGCAGCTATATGTCTATGAATCTTTATAACCTGTACCTGCTGAAGTATCAGACACAAAGAAACTTTAGCCTTTTATGGAATAAAGGAATTACTTGGGATCCTATTATAGCTCCACAATTTATGACTCATGGAAAATGACCCAATTATTTCTCTGATCATGCATTTCTCATATGGAAAATATAGACAATAATTTATTTTTAAAGCTTTTGAAGCATCCCATTAAATAATTTAGATGGAGTACCTGAAATATGGCAGGCACGCTGTAAATTGTAGTTATTATCATTTAATTCCATACTAATTTGTTTTCTTGTGTTCTAAAAAAGATATTAGGAGTTTTGACAATATTTAAATTGGGCTATATAAGAAGAAAAAGAAGGAAAAGAGTTTAGATACATTTCACCATACTTAAGGTTTTAGAAAAGACTTAGCATTTTATGCTTCTTGGCTATAATTAAAACTACGTATTACAAGAAAACTTAGAAGGAACGGGTGACAAAAATAATTATTTGAATTAACTCTACTTTATGATATCCATGCAAAATTTGGATCTTCCAAATACAATTTCTTCATTTGGTAATTTAATTGATTTCAACTGAAAACTGATATCATGATTTAAAACTTGGTTATTGATTTTGCCATACTCAAAATAACTTGATACAGATGCTGTTTGGTTTTCACAACAAATTATTTATTATAATTATTTGCAAGTTAATTTGTTGTAACTAACAAACACAGCTGGCATGTCAAAGTTACATACAAACTTTGAACATAAAAATATTTAACAGAATTTAAGCCCATTCCTTTACTTCTCTTCAGGATGGGACAAGGAACATGGATGCACTCTCAATTTAAGTCTCTGTATTATATTTTGCGTGATACCATAGTTGATAGGAAATTATTCATTGTCCTACCATTGTGTCATTGATGACCTAAAGTGGCTCAGCATGTAATCCTAGCTATTTGGGAAGTGGATATCACAAGTACTGTGATTTGAGGCAAAATCAGACCTCATCACAACCTGTAAGTTGATGTAATGGTGCTCACCCGTCATCCCAGCTATGATAGAGAGCATAAAAGGATCTGAATTTAAAACTCTAACCACCAAAAAAAGCGCAAAAAATGATTGAAGAAGTTGTTAAATAGGTATGGAAGAATAAACTCTCCAATGACAGTTTAAAATGTTCAAGTTTTATTTTTTGTGCAGAAGCATATCACCTACTTAAGCCAAGTATGACCATGTTATCTCCCTGAATTGTTGTTGTTGTTGTTTGTTTGTTTTTAATTTATTTTATTATAATGATGCTGTACAGAGGGGTTACAGTTACATGAGTAAGTTAATGAGTACATTTCTTGTCAAGCATTGCTTGTGATTGCTTTTTTGTGGGGAGGGAGTCGGTTGCGTGATATGAATTCTGCGCCTGGGCACTGTCCCTCAGCTCTTCAGCTCAAGGCTAGCGCTCTGCCACTTAAGCCACAGTACCATTTCTGGCTTTTTGTGGCTTATGTGGTGCTGAGGAATCGAACCCAGGCCCTCATGCATGCAAGGCCAACACTCTACCACTGAGCCACCTTCCCAGCTGTGTGATTGCTTTTTACATGCCCCAGAGAGTGTAAACTTATGAAGGTGTTTAAAGTATTTCAGTGGTATGCTTAAAAAAGTTAAATTTAGGAGTTTTATAAGTAACTTAAATCACACTATGTAAATTTTCCATATTGAATTTGGAATGAGCATTTTATTATATTGTAAAAAGAATATGTACAATAAATATTTCATGACAACTCATAAAGGCTGTTATTATTTATATTTTCATAATGTAATAGACTGTATTACCAAAGCTTGTACGCAAAGTTTTTTTTCTTTTGTTGAAAATTCAGAGGAGTTTTCTTTTCCTGTAAATCAGTTATATATCATAATCATGCATGCCTGGTGTGTGTGTTTAGCATCTCTTCATAAAATCTACATTTAAACTTTTACTAAACATAGGGATATTTGATTTATTGGAATACTCATAATCATCTCAATTGTCATAGGAAAGTGCTACAAAGCTTTCATGGTTTCAGAATTGCTTGCAATTTCTTTGAAGTCAGTGGTTAAAAGAATGCAAAAATAGAGATAAATGACTGACTCATTATTGAAGCTTTGTATGTAGAACATGGAACATACTGATAACAAAGGACTCTCATGAATCTCTCTCCATGTGTAAGTGGTAACTTTCTAGGTTTCTGTTGATATATAGTAGAAATAATTATAAGCATAGGGAAAGTTTGTTGACATCTCTTCTATTGCTTAACAAGTTGGAATTTCCATGGTCAAGAGAAGTCCACTACTGAAACATCACAGATCAATATTATATATAAAAGCAGTATTGACACAGTGCAATGCTTTTTGCAATTATCTTTTCATTTTGTCTTTGTATTTTCTTGACCTAATCTAGACGCAACCTCCAAAGGCAATGAAAAGAATATCTGAAAGCTGGGCCCCGGTGGCTCAAGCCTGTAATCCTAACTTCTCAGGAGGCTGAGATGTGAGGATCGCGGTTCAAAGCCAGCCGGCGCAGGAAACTTTGTGAGACTCTCATCTCCAATAAACCACCAGAAAACTGGAAGGGGCGCTGTGGCTCAAGTGGTAGAGTGCTTGCCTTGAACTGAAGAGTGCAGGGATAGCACCCAAGCCCAGAGTTCAAGCCCCACAACCGACAAAAAAAAAAAAAAAGAATATCTGAAAAGAGATTATTGAGAAATTAGTCTAGGATATATTTATAGTGAATTTAACACAAAGGATACATTGTATTTTTTATATTTTTATTAGCCAATGATGATTACTTTCCTCTTAAAAAATTTGCATGCTGTGTATGATTTATATTGTTTTTCTTTGCTTCTGTTTTTTCTTTTATACTCTGTACCACTCTTCATTTTTCTTCTTAAACCTTCTTGATCCTCTCATTCTTGATATCTTGTGCTTTATTCTTCATTCCACTTTTTTACCTTTATCACAGGAAATTTTATCAATTTGTATGGTTTCCACTAAACTCTTTGCAGATGTCTCTCAATTCTGTAATTCTGATACATCTTTCAAAATCCAAACTAATGACATCAATTGCTTCTAAAATAATTCTTCTCTGACATGTCAAAATAGACTGTAAATTAACAGTATTTTTTGTTTGGTTGGTTGGTTTTTTTGTTTTTTTTCTTTACTTTTCCTAAAATAAATCACAGGGGAGGAGAAAAGGTCAAATCAACTCTTTTCACTCTATAGGGCTCCAAAAACTGCAAAAGAAAGAAAAAATAATGAGACCAGAAGAGAAATACCCAGAATGTCTACCAAACAACCACATAAGAAAAAAAGAGTCAAGTAGAGCTACGGGCAAAGTGATGAGGATTTTCACATAATGGATCTAGGTGAGGCTTTGTTCTTCTTTGGTGGATTGGCAGAAAAACAATGAAAGAAAGCACCTTTCTCCTGATAATGAGTAACAAGGGACAAGGGGATGGATGAGCATCTCATTTTCCCAATGCTTAAAACATGGACAATAAATCACCATGTAGATTAGAAATCCTGAGTAACAGTCCCTGGAAGTACTAAATATTTTCCCATTGCGTTTTTCTTCATATTGTACTGGAACTGAGACTTGAACAAAAACTGTATTATTAGTAGTATTAATATTTGTGTTATTATTCTCATCATTTTATTATTATTATCATTATTACTGGGTATTTGAACTTAGAGCCTTTTTATACTTGCTAAACGGATATGATATGTCTGAACCACACATTCAACCATGTTATTCACTGGATTTTTTGTAGGCAAGTCTCCCACTTCCTGTCTTGAAATGTGTCTGAGGCACAAACCACTGACTTTAGGTTTCCTATTATCACCAGGAACACAAGCATTTGCCACAGCGACCAGCTTCCTTCTACTGAAATTATGTTTTATAGTCTGATCTTTTACCTGGTCTGCAACTTCCATTTCCCCATTCTCAGACTCCCATATAACTTGACATGACAAACTTGAGATACCTGTGCTCCAACCCAATTCTCATCTGAAGTTAAGAGTGGCAACAAAGACAAATGGTATGGTAGCTCGATAATATAGAAAAGAATTAAGTGCTGCAGTAATAGTACAATAAAATACACATTAACCTTGTTCTATAAGCATCAATGTTCTTTTGAGAGCCAAAATGGATTGGAAAAAGGAACTAGAAAAATTCCAGTACAATGCAGGAAGATGTCAAATCACTCTTTATTCATGACTTGTGCACCTGCCATAGATCTCCAAAACCTCTTCTTGGAGTTTCGTATTGCCACTCATCTATTCAAGGAGGTGAGAAAAACAAATGTGTGTCTAGACTTTTTTGAGACGTTCTTTTTCCATATTTTCTTTTTACCAGGGCTTATCCCACACATTACATTTCAAACCGATTTCTGGGTCTCTGGCTCAAGTTCTATTTCTCTAGCAGTTCAGAACATCATTGTTACCTTGGGGAAAGGAAAGACAGGTTTATAACAGCTTGAATTTCTGACTTTGAAATTATTCACTTCTGTTTTATCCATCTGTAATTCCATAAGTAGGATTCTCACATGTAACTCTGGTTATTTCAATTGTTTCTAACGTTTTAGCGTAAAACATCAGCTCTTTTATCTTCATGTCATGGTTTATGCTATCTTCCACTTCTAGTATAATTACCATCTTCCCCAGAATACAGCACTCTTCATGTCTCCTGTAAAAATTCCCTTATGCATTGCTCAAAAAGTTTCTCCCTTTCCATTTCCAACTGAGATCTTCAAATCTCCCCTCCTTCCAATTCAGCCCGGTAAAAATTTAAAATTACCTTTTCTATGTTTTCCAATAACCCCAAACAAGCTCTCTGTTACATACTTGTTCTAATGGTGTTGGAGAGAGAGTTTATTCTGAATCTCTCAGATCTTATAAAATTTTGACATCTTTAAGAAAATTTATTTTTATTTTTTAAAAGAATATAGTTTTATTATATCTGTCTTTAAGTTACTCTTCAAAAACAGTGTTGAGTGCATGCATGTTGAAAGTGACTTTTGATACAAGTGCTAGCTTAAAATCTGGCACTAGATATGTGTTTTCGCTTTCCCTATCTCTCGTTTGTCCTGTTTAATTCTTCTTGTTTTAATAAGTTTCTTATTGTAAAAATACTGCACAGAGGGTCCACAATTACATGAGTAAGGTAATGAGTCCATTTCTCATAAAGCATTGTTGCCTCCACTTTTTTCCCCTCCCCTCCCTTCCCTCCCATCTCCACAACTACACTCCACCTCCCATCCCCTCACCCCTTCTCCTCCCTCCCTTCTCCCCACTAAATTGTAAAGTTCGTGTTTTGACATAGCATCTTGTACATCTCATTGTTGCAATGGGTTAACCTATATCCCCATTTAAACAATTTGTTTTTTCCCTTCCCCTCCCCAAATTATACCACCAACAAATACTTTAAAAACAGGGGTTATATAGTGTGGGGGGGGGGACATCAAAGCAACAAAAAATCACGTGGTACCTTATAAATACGTTAGAAACAATAACAAGAAAGAAAAACCACTTGTGTCCTTATCTTGGGCTTCATTTCACTTAACACCATTTTATCTGACCTTTTCTGCTTGTCTCAGACATATACTAGTTATTGCAAATAAGGGAAACCATGGGACCTATGTTTTTTGGGCCTGGCTTACTTCACTTAATATAATTTTTTCCTTGTCTTTCCATTTCCTAACAAATGGGACAATGCCATTCTTTCTGGTGGAGGCATAAAATCCCATTGTGTATATATTTCACTTTTTCTTGATCCATTCATTTACTGAGGGGCATATGGTTTGGTTCCATATCTTAGCTATGGTAAAGAATGCTGCAATAAACATAGTTGAGCTGGTAGCTTTAGTACGGTCTTGTTTGTGATTCATTTGGGTAAATGTCCGAAAGTCGGTTTATGGGGTCATAGGGGAGCTCTATGTGGAGTCTTTTGAGGAACCTCCATACTACTTTCCAAAGTGGTTGAACAAGTTTACACTCCCACCAACAATGCAGTAGGGTTCCCTTCTGGCCACATCCCTTCCAGCATCTGCTTTTACTAGAGTTCTTGATTATAACCATTCTAACTAGGGTGAGGTGGAATCTCAATGTTTTGATTTGCATTTCTTTTATGTCTAGAGACATTGAGCATTTCTTCACGTGTTTATTAGCCATTCTTATTTCCTCTTCACAGAAGTTTCTCTTTAAGTCTTTAGCCCACTTATTTATAGGGCAGTTGTTTCTTTGAGGATTTGTTGTTGGGGGTGGGGTTAATATTTTGAGTTCCAAATGTTTTTTAGATATGAGACACTTGTCTATTGCATGGCTTCTATTGATTTTGCTATCTATGTCCTTTGCCAGTAGAAGCTCTGCAGCCTCATGCAGTCCCATTTGTCCAACCTTTCTTTGATTTGTTGTGTTCCTAGGTTTCTATTAAGAAAACTGTGGCCTGTGCCAAGAAGACTTAGAGTTTCCCTGATTCCTTCCTGTAATGTTTCCAGGTCGTCTGCTTTTATTTCCAAGTCTATGATCCATTTGGAGTTGATTCTCTTTTAGAGTGATATATAAGGATCTAACTGTAGTTTTCTATAAGTGATTAAACAATTTTGCCAGCACCATTGACTGAAGAAGCTGTCTTTCTTCCATTCTATTTTTTTAGCTCCCTAATCGACAATTAGGTGGCTCTATATCTGTGGGTTCATTTCTGGGTTTTCTGTTCTATTCCATTGGTCCTGAGGTCTCTTCTCATGCCAATACCAAGCTCTTTTGACTATGGCTTTGTAATAGAGTTTAAAATTTGGTATTGATATTCCTCCAGCACTGTTTTATTCTTTTAAGGATCATTTTTACTATTTAGGGGTCTTTTATTATTCCATATGAATTTTTGGATTGCCTCTTCTAGTTCCTTGAAGAATGAGGTTAAAATGTTGATAGGCATCACATTGAATTTGTAGATAGCCTTGGGAAGTATTGCCATTTTCACGATGTTGATCCTTCCAATCCAGGAAAGCATGGGAGGATTTTCCACTTTCTAAATTCTGCTTTGATTTCCTTTTTCAGGTTTTTAACGTTTTCATCATAGAGGCCCTTCACTTCTTTGTTTAAGTTAACTCCTAGGTATTTTATTTTTTGTAAGGCTATTACGAATGTAGTTGCTTTCCTGATTTCAGCCATGCTCTTCTCATTGTTGGCATATAGAAAAGCCATTGGTTTTTGAGCATTAATTTTATACCCTGCTATGTTGCCAAAGTTTCCAATCAGCTTGAGCAATTTGGGAGTGGAGTCCATGAAGTGGAGTCCATGAGATTCTTTACATACAAGATCATGTCATCTGCAAAGAGGGAGAGTTTTACTTCATCTTTTCCTACTTGGATCCCTTTTATGTTTGCATCTTGTCTTATTGCTGTAGCTAGGTATTCTAATACTAAATTGAAGAGAAGTGGAGAAAGTGGACATCCTCGTCTCTTTCTTGAGTTTAGAGGAAATATAATGCTAGTTGTAGGTTTGTCATATACAATCGTTATTGTATTGAAGAATGTTCCATGGATTCATAATTTTTCCAGAGCTTTCATCATAAAGGGGGGTTGGATCGTGTCAAATGCTTTTTTCTGCATCTACAGAGATAAACATGTGGTTATTATTCTTGCTTTTGTTGATGTGATGAATTATATTAATTGATTTTTGAATATTGAACCATTTTGCATCCTTGAAATGAATCCTGTTCGATCATGTTGTATGATTTTTGGATGAATTGTTGAAGTCGATTGGCCCAAATTTTGTTGTGAAGTTTTGCATCAATGTTCATCAAAGAAATGTCTATAGTTCTCTTTCTTTAATGAGTTCTTGCCTGGTTTTAGGATGAGGCTTATGATGGCTTCATAGAAAGTTGGGTCTGAACTTTCTCTTTCTATTTCATTGAAGATTTAGAGGAGTATTGGTGTGAGTTCTGTTTTGAAGGCCTTGTAGCATTCCAATGTAAATCCATCTGGTCCTGGGCTTTTCTTAGATGGGAGGTCTCTTATTGCTGTTTCTATTTTAATGCTTGATATGGGCCAGTTAAGTTGGTTCAAATCATCTTGGTTTAATTTTGGCATGTCAATATTTGCTAGGAAATCGTCTAATTCTTCCAGGTTCTCAAACTTATCAGCATAAAGGTTTGAGGAGTATTCCCATATAATGTTCTGAACTTGGTTGTTTCTGTGGTGATGTTTCCATTCTCATCTCTGAGTGTGTTTATTTGGGTGTGTTCTCTTCTTTTTCTGATAAGATTTGTTAAGGGTCTGTCAATTTTATTAATTTTTTCGAAGAACCAACTCTGTTTTGATGATTCTATGGTTTTCTTGAATTCTAATTCATTTAATTCTGATTTAATTTTAATTAATTCTTTCTGTCTACTGGATTGGGGTTTAGCTTGCTTAAAACTTATGTAAGTATAAAGAAATGATATTGATAGAAGAAAAGGGTAGGATAAGAGGAGGGGAAGGATAAAAATGAAAAAATAAAAAATAAAAATTCTTAAAACTGGAATACTTGAAAGTTATATAAGTATAAAGAAATAATACTACTATTAAAGAAGTTAAGCCTAAGAGGTTGTGAATTAAGTAATAAGTTTCTGGATTAAGAATGTACAAAATGAGGCATAAGGTCTAATAATCAACAAAGGTATATGTTTGGGGATGAGCAGAACAGCAATTAAGTCACACAAAAAGGAAAGAAAGGGAAAAGAGAAAAATAAAAAAGAAAAGAAAAGAAAAAAAGGACCAAAAGGTCCAAAGAGATAAAAAAAAAAAGAGTGCACACACACACACACACACACACACACACACACACACTCCTAAAATAAAAATTATGACAGAAAAAAAGGAAAAAAATAACAGAAAACAGTTAAAATAATAATAATAAATAAGTAGAAAAAAGAGTTCTTTTATTTTTTGGGGGTGTGTGTGTGGAAGATTTTGTATCTCCCCTGTGCCTGTAACCAGTCTCTTGGTGGAATCTCTGCTTATGATGTTTGGTTTTCCTGTGGCTTGATTTGTTTCTTATGTCAGTTTGAGCAGGCAGACAGCTTTTCCTTACCCAGGACTTTGTGATCCTCCTCCCAGGATAGTTCAGTGGGAAGGAGATCTTCTTTGAGTGTCACAAAAGAGGGAGATGGTTGTTTCCTCTAGTTTGGAGTTGCATTGATTAGGCTAGGTTCTGAGTAGGGTTGAGGCCTATCAGTAATCAGTAGCTTTTCCCTGAGGGGCTAGCTCCTGAGATGCAGAGTCCAGCCTGGAGCCATTCTCAGGATTTATGTTTACTGAGTTTCAATTGTTTGTCTAGGTTGCAGTGGGGAGGGGCAGCCTGTTGCTCTGTTTACCCAGTGAAGAAAGACACTTCTGGGGGAGGAGGGTGTTGCTGGGGGAGGAGGGTGTTGTGGGGCTTCCCCTGCCTGGGCAGGGTGACATTCCCCTGGATGGAGCTGAGCCCAGCGGTCAGATAAGGTTCCTGTGACCTGCTGAATGGCTCCTATTGTTTTCTTCCAAGGCCTGAGTTGGAACTAGCTGCTTGGCAGGGCCTTTGTGTCAAAGATGGAGATCTTCTCCAGTGTTTGAGGAAGGCCTACCTCCTGTGAGAAGGAGTGAAGATGTCAGGGTTCTACTCACACCAAACTCTTGGTTCCTGGACTGTCCCTGGTCTGCAATCAGCAAGATGAAGATTTCTGCTTTTTGTCAGTTCTTGTTGGTAGTTCTTGTGTCTGGCAACTTTGTCCTGGTCTTTCTCTGTTGGTATGGCAGCAGTGGCTGCTGCCATAGCCACAGCTACCATTAAGTGTTCAGTTCTGTCTCCTTGACCAAGCTGCCTGTATTTTCCCTCTCTGGCCAAACTCTCTGTACTGTGATGGCACACTTGGTGAGATTCTCTAGCCTAGGACTGTTCACTGGAACACTAAAACTGGTTTCTATGGGAGAGCTAAATAAGCCTCCAGCTTCTCCTCTGCCATCTTCCTCTGGTCTCCTCTTTTTAAGAAAATTTTCTCTTGTTTATTTTTGTATACTTAGCAAACAGCATATAAATAGGTGCTTGATATATGTTTGAAAAGTTGAATTAAAGCATATAATAATTGCATTTAGGATGTTTTCACAGACATCTAAAAAATCTATAAATATAGTACAATTTTATTTTTTATTTTATTTAGTTATGTATTTTTTGTTGGTTGTGGGGCTTGAACTTGGGTCTGGGTGCTATCCCTGTCCTCTTCAGCTCAAGGCAAGGGCTCTACTGCTTGAGCCACAGTGCCACTTCCGGTTTTCTAGTGGTTTATTGGAGATAAGAGTCTCTTCAACTTTTCTGCCTGGGCTGGCTTTGAGTGGTGATCCTCAGATCTCAGCCTCCTGAGAAGGCAAGAGCCCCAATGCCATGCCAGTAGAATTTTTTTAACTTTAAAATTTGTATATCTATTTTTAAAAATCCCATACTTTAGCTATTCTCAATATGTTTTATAGCATTATAAATCAAATTATGTTTTAGATATTTGATAAGTTTACAATTACTCTATATCTCTACAATGTGCTTTTCAAGCTCTGGAAAACTCTTAACCAAGTAGCAATTAACTATATTAACAAGTAGCAATTAAATATATTAAAATTTAATAAAAATTGAATGAGAGGGTTTAATAGAGGGGTGGATATGATCAATGTACATTATATAGTATACATATACATGTATTGAAATATCATAATAAAACTTAATTTATACAACTAATATAAAATTAAATACTAATTTTAATTAAATACTAACAAAAACTAAACACTTCAAAGGTGAAATAAAATTTATATTAATGAAATTATGTTTAGTATGTTAGAACAGAACATTAAATGAAGTGGTCACATGGCTATTATTCTGATTTGAATGTGATTGTACTTGCTTTTCCTAACTTTCCTTTTCCTAACTAAGTTAGGAAAGTTGTGGTGAGATAATATTTATCAAATTTAATAAAGTTTTATGCATATTGATTCTATGTATTTCAGAACATTTAACCAACAAAACTTTAAAAAGTAAGGTCAGTAAATACTATAATAAAACATGAAATATAAACAAAGTAGGGACAATATTTACAATATAATGCCACAAAGCATGAACCTTAATATATAAAGAATCGTAAAACATGTCAGGGTCATGAAATAATATTTACAAAAATGAGTAAGATGGCCAGGTTCAGACCAAATTATGTAAGAGAATCAATAATAAAATGAATGGATGTTGACATATACAAATAGTAACTATGCCTTCTCAAAACATCTGATGTAAAAGATTGGGAGCTCTCATGGCCTGATTATTCATCCAATACATTTCTACATTATTTCAAAGAAGTGCAACAGTATGCACCAAAAGACTTCATATTCTGAAATGTGGTTATTGCACTTTTAAGAATACTTCCTGTTAAAATATGGAATAATAATATGTATTGTACATTTTATTGTAAAAATACTGTACAGAGGGTTTACAGTTACATGAGCAAGGTAATGAGTACATTTCCTATTGAGTATTGTTGCCTCCTCCTTTATTTTTCCCCTACCATCCCTTCCTTCTCCCCTCTACAACTACCCCCTTCTCCCACGCCAAAGTTGTAAAGTTTGTACGTCTCATTGTTACAATGGGTCAACCTGTATCCCTATTTAAGCATTTTGTTTTTTCCCTTCCCCTCCCCAACTTAGAGAAGTGTATATACAAGATGCAGTGCACCGACATCAAATATACTTCTCTAATTTGGGGAGGGCAAGGGAAAAAACAATTTGCTTACATAAGGATACAGGCTGACTCATTGTTACAATGAGATGTACAAAACACAATGTTGAAAATGAACTTTACAACTTTGGCTGGAGGTGGGGTGGGGTGGGGGTGGGCGGATGGCTAGTAGTTGTGGAGGTGGGGGGGAAGGGATGGTAGGGGAAAAACAAAAGAGGAAGCAACAATGCTCAATAGTGTACTTATTACCTTGCTCGTGTAACTGTAACCCATCTGTACAATATTTTTTACAATAAAAAATGTACAAAAAAAGAAAATGTGGTATATATATATTATATATATATATATATATATATGAATTCTATGTCTCCATCAGAAAGAATGACATTGCCCATTTATTAGGAAATAGAAAGACTTAGAAAAAATTATATTAAGTGAAGTAAGCCAGGCCCAAAAAACATAGGTCCCATGGTTTCCCTTATTTGCAATAACTAGGATCTGTGTAGGACAAGTAGAAAAAGTCAAAAGCTATGTGCATATGAGCATATAAGAAGATGTTAACAAAATGAACCCCAAGTTAGGGACACATTGTTTTCTTTCTTGCTATTGTTTCTAACATATTTATAATATGCATATTTAAATTGATTATTTGGCTATATTTTCTTGTTAATAGTCTCAAAACTTTGACTAACCCTGAGACATTACACTTTCTATCATCAAATAATTATGAAAATTTCTGCAAGTCTATTTGTCCAAAATTTAGCCTGATCTCACTTTTCATGTAGAAATTTCATTCCATTGCTTCATTTTTTGAAGCTTCATTTCAAGGTCCAACTAATTTGCTTTCACTATTACCACTAATTTTATTAGTAGTCAAAATCGAATATTATAAATTGCCAGGACATACAAGTTCAAAACTACATGGTTGCTATTTTCATAGAATTAAACAAAGGTATTTAAAACTACTTTCCCCATACATAGCTTCATTTTTCTAGAACAAACATACATTTCTTATAAATTGGCAACAGCATATTTGAGAATGAATTGCTGTATTATACTGATAAGTATTTTTGTATCCATATCCATTATTTTTTTCTCTGATTCTGCCATAATATTCTATAGTAAAATAAGTGATTTCAACAACAATTTTTTTTAATCACAATTCTGGAATCTGAGAAGTTCAGGACTGATGTCTATCTTCATGTCCTGGATAGATGTTTTCACACTTTAAAACAGTTGTTTACTCCTGTATTAGATAATAACTTGTCAGTTTAGGACCATCTTTAATTGATCTTTTTTAGCCTTAAACAGCTAATGACCCTTCCTCCATATACAGACACATGGAAGCAGGGATTGCCTCAATTTATGAATTCTTGGAGTATACATTTTCATTCCATATTATCATTTATAAGAAATTAATTCCTAAATCTGGTGACTGTAATCTGAGCTACTCAGGAGACTAAGACCTAAAGATGGTGGTTTGAAGCCAGCCTGGACAGGAAAGTCTGTGATACTCTTACCTCCAATAAACTATAAAAAAGAGAGAAGTGGAGCTGTGGCTCAAGGGGTAGAGTATTAGCCTTGAAGCTTAGAGACAGTGCCCCAGGCCTGAGTTCAAGCCCCAGAACTGATAGAAACAAATTACAATAAAAGAGTTCCTTGCCGGGCGCCGGTGGCTCACGCCTGTAATCCTAGCTGCTCAGGAGGCTGAGATCTGAGGATTGAGGTTTAAAGCCAGCCTGGGCAGGAAAGTCCATGAGACTCTTACCTCCAATAAACCACTAGAAAACCGGAAGAGGTGATGTGGTTCAAGTGGTAGAGCACTTGCCTTTAGCTGAAGAGCGCAGGGACAGCGCCCAAGCCCAGAGTTCAAGCCCCACCACTGACAAAAAAAAAGAGTTCCTTGCATCTGAGACCCTATACGTACACTACACAAATATAAGAAAATTTTCTGTGTGCAAGAATTATACATTCATATGGGAGATAAGAAACACCCACAAGGATGTAATAAATGCTGTTACAGAATGATTCAAACCAGTTCTTTGAAAGACAATGAGTGATTTCTTTTGTTTTTGCTTACTCCAGTATTTTCTCTAGAACTTGAGGATAAATAATAGTAGGATAAAAGATAAATGTTGAGGAAGTGATCATGAGGGACAAAAGAAAAATCATAGACTGTCATAATATAGTGAAATGGTATGATGTATTTGGAAATTCTTTGTTATTTACTATTTTTGAAGTATAAATTTTTCTCAACAGAGAAGAGAATTAGGTAAGATGGATTGTTGATGTCAAAAAAGACCAGTGTATGGTTTCATGTGAAGTTAGGTGTTTTCTTGTGATCATGACAAAAACAAAATTCTCTTTCTTTATTCAATAGAAATTTTTGAAAGGAAAACTGGAGAGAGTGCCATTAGAAAGTCATTGTATATCATTTCATATAATTGTCCAAGTCTTTCTATTTCCTTGTGAATGTTACAATATTATTCTTTCTAATAGATAAGTAAGATTCTATTGCATAAATATATTAAATTTTCTTGTCCATTGAGGTGTCTGAGATGATTCTATATCATGGCTGTGGTCAATAGTGATGCAATGAACATGGTTGTGCTGGGGGTGGTTTATAACCTTGCTTGTATTCTACTGAAAAAATCTAGGAATGGTATTACTATGTCATAGAATAGTTCTATGATTAGTTTTGTTTAGAAACCTCTATACTCCTTTTCAAGGTGGTTAAAGAAACTTAAAATTCATGAAAGGAGGACTGTGTGCACATGGGAAGAATGCAGTGAAGAATTCATTGTATATACCACAAAATTAAGAAAAGTAAGTGAAGGGGTGGGTTGAAGGGGGATGAAAATGTTGAAAAGGTGACACTGGACAAGATGCATAGTATCAATTATGTTGCTATATAGAACCTTCTTTTTGCTATTTAAAATGATAACTTTTTAAGAAAGACATTGTACATCAGGGTGGTGGCGTACACTTGTAATACCTGGTAGATGGAAGGTAGAGATAGGAGAGCTATAGTTTGGGTCAAGAAGGGCCAAAAATTGGTAGAAAGAAATCTCAAGGACAGGCCAATTGTGGGGGTGCACTGACATGTTACTACTTGCATAGGAGAAGGGAAATATGAAGACCACCATCCAATGATAGCTCTATGAAAACATATGAGTCCTTTTCTGAAAAATAACTAAAGTAATACTGGGTCAGAGTGTCCCTTAAGAAGTACAATGAGCACTTATACTACCACTTTGGAAAGCAGTCTGGAGGGTCCTTAGAAAGCTAAAGATTGATCTCCCTTATGAGCCAGTCATACCACTTCTAGGCATCTACCCTGAACAACAGGAACCAATATACAAGTACATGTGCACCTTCATGTTTATTGCAGCACTGTTCACAATAGCTAGGATATGGAAACAACCTAGATGCCCCACCACAGATGAATGGATCCAAAAATTGTGATATCTATACACAATGGAATATTATGCAGCCATTAGAAATGACAAAATAATGGCATTTGCAGGGAAATGGATGGAGCTAGAAGGAATCATGTTGAGCGAGGTAAGCCAAGAGCAAAGAGACAAATGGTACGTGGTCTCCCTGATAAGTGGATGCTAAATCCAAAATGTTAGGTGATACGACAAAATTAACAGGACTTAAGAAACAAAGAACTCCCACTCATCTGGTCAAACCACTACTAAATATCCCCATGCTGCTGATCACATGTATGGTGTATATGTGTACACCGTTATATGTTATAGACTGTGATAGACAATTTGCTCCAGGAAAGTTAGAATGAACTTGTGACTTTAAATGAGCATCATTATTCCACAATACTGTGAAATTTGGCAAATTATGTAATCACTTAATCACAATTAAAAAAAAAAAAAAAGAACCTCAGGGAAGGTAGGGAGGGAAGGGATGGTAGGGGGAAAACAATGGAGGGGGTTGTAACCCTCTGTATAGCATCTTTACAATAAAAAATTAAAAAAAAGAAGTACAATGAGATACAGCAAGTACAAAGCTCTTAGGTCAAAACACCAGAGGTACCAAAAGAGATTTATGTCTTTTGTAAAAGAATATAAAAATACCTAAATAATGTCCATTGAGTTTAGAGCAAGACAAAGTTTTGTGGAGAAGAAAGTAGAGTTTGAATTTCTTTTCCTATGCATTATGAACGAGATTATTTTTAGTGAAGAGTTGGCAATCCTGGTCTATAATTCTTGAGAAGTTGCAACTAAATGTTTAGATTTAAGAGTCTGTAGGAATCTTCATTTAGGTGTATGAAATAGTTTTAATTATATAGCTTAAACATAAATTATTTAATTAACAAAAACTGTGGAAACATATGAGTACAGATTCATGTACAGATTCATGGACACTGGTGGCTCATATGAATAATCTTAGCTACACAGCAGATCCTCAAACTGAGATTTGAGGATCAAAGCTCAAATCCATTCTGAGCAGTCACATTCAAGTTATTCAAAAATCCAATTAACCAGAAAAATGTTGGAAGTGGACATATGGCTCAAGTGGTAGAACATCAGCCCTGAGGGATAAATTCAAGCAAAAATGTAAGTTTTTGAGTTTAATCTCTTGTACTATCATGGACACACACACACACACACACACACACACATAGGGGATTTGAATTTAGAAATCTTATATTAGAAAAACAATTGCCACGTATAAAGGAATACAGAATTTTGCATCCTGAGGGGGAAAATTTGTTACTTTATATTTCCTATATTCAGCCTGTATTCTTCAAAAAATCGACAAAGATGACATCCAAAAGCCAAGCTAGAAATTCTGCTATCTGCCAATCTTTCTTTTGTGAAAACTTTCCATTAATTTTACATTTTTTAATTTTATTCAAATGTTCATCCGTCATACATTTCTTCTTTTATTTATTCAATGACGATGTACTGAGCTTCTATTGCTTAAACAGTTTTTTTTTATTCTTGAATAGACAATATTTAAATACTTATCCTCAAATTGTTTCACTCTAACAATGAATAGCCAAATACAAGAACAAAATAAGGGTAATCACACACTTCTCTCTCAGCCTTTACTCCAACATAAAAATCCTCATTTATTTCATCTTTATTGGGTCCAAACTAAAAGACAAAGAAATTATTCAGATCAAGAACTTTGGTAGTCTAGATAGGAAAGAATTATTTCTTGACTCTGTAAGAATTTCTGATCCAATAGATGAAATGAGTACAGGCCTTTCCAAATACCTATTCCTAGCCAGGCAGCTGAGGCTCATGCCTGTAATCATAGCTACCTAGGAGGCTGACATTAGAGAAGAACAGTTCAAAGCCAGCCTGGGCAGGAAAGTTCATGAGATTCTTCAGTTAACAACCCAAATCCTAGAAATGGCGCTGTGGCTCAAAGTTCTACAATACTAGCCTTGAGCACAAAAAGCTTACAGCCCCAGGATGCCCCTGATGGGGGGGGGGGGTAGGGGGAGGCGGGAAGGGGTGCATGCCTTCCATTTAACCTTAATGAGAATCTTTACTGATGATTTCAAAATTAAAAATCAATTCCAAACTAATAAGTTCCTAAATATATCCTTTAGAAATCTCAATTGCATTCATGATTAAATAAGTTGATGCTTTTAAGGTAAAGGTCTTTAATTTTTTTTAACATATAGGCTTTTATCTTAAGCTAACTAATTGTTAGAAAATCTATTTTGTTTTATGGAAATGTTTCCACAGATTCCAGGTCATGCAAAAATTACCATAGGTAATGTCATTCGAGCAAGTTGAGATAAACTTATCATTAAGTCATTGCCTATTATATACAAATATGTCAAGAACATTTTCATTCAAGTTCAACAGATATTTATCTTAAATTCATTTAGTAATATACTGGGTTATATCATACAGTGGAAAACATTTTTGGATTGTGATAACTACCATTGAGCAATTTACAAACAGATTTCATAAAATAGCCCTACAAGTATTTTTATCTTACAAGCATATTTATTAGTTTTCTACACTGCTGTAGATTGATATCACTGAGAATTTATATCTTTCTGCTACATCAAGCAGCTGGTACCATCTTTTAGAATAGATACTCAAAATCATACTTGTCTTTAATATTTGTGTTTTTTTATATACTTTCAAAAAACATATAACCCCAATTCACTTCCTTAAATCCCATCTTAGGAAACTGATAAAACTCAGAGAAGTAGTTAAGAGACTACAGAGAGAGACCTCCAGGTGTGTTGTAGCTATAAAGGATTGCCAGAATATATTTCTGATTTGTCAGAAAACAATATGGCTCCTTCTACTGGGTAAGCATCTAGAGAAATGAAGAGGAAAGGAGTTTCTCTATAAAGTTGACTAAGTTGGATCCTGAAACATGAAATTTCTGTGTCCTTGTAAGTTCATTTAAAGTTTATAAAATTTCAAGTATTATGTATAATAGGAGTACTTAGGGAAAGGAGATTTATTTCCATTTCAAACTGAGACACACTAACACACACAACTTTTCAGTAAATAGAAATGGCAATGGGCTAGAAGAGTGGAAGAAGACACAAGTTGAAGGCAGGAGTGTCAGGAATATAGCATCCCTCAGGAACAGACATCCTTAGTCTTTACTTCAACAACAAAAACGTGACCTTGCAAAGAAGGCTACAGAAATACATCTCCACCCACAGCACATAGAGAATTTGTCTTCTATTATTTTCAGGTTTAAATATGTTTTCATTTTTCAGGCCTGTGAAGAACTTTCAAAAATCTTAAACTGTCATTTAGCTTGTTCATTTTTTTCTTCTTGCTAACCTATGCACTTTGCCAGGGTATGAATGGTATCTTCTAGGTGTTGATTATATATTGTTTGAGTGAAGTTCTCTGGAAAACTCTACTGAAGTTTTATTGATTTAAATATTGGGCACATTCTTTTCATATGGTCATTCAATACAAGTGGCACAATGTAAAGATGGGCCTTATTTGCACACATATATACACCTTGTTGTTCCCTATAAGGGAACTATATATATGTATATATATAATATGTATTCTGATATATATATAAAATATGTATATATACATATATAATATGTATTCTGTATATATAATGTGTATTAATCTATTAATTCAATTGATTAGATATTTTGTCTGCTGACTAAAATCTAGAAATATAGATTACAGATCCATTAACCTAGAAACCCAGTAAAGAATATTTACATGAGATTGTTTTATAATTGAAATATTATCTTTACTATTTTACTTAGTAAAATCACATTTTATTGTAATATCTAATAAAACAGGAAATGTTAAAACTTTGATTTTAGACATGGTATTTTGATTTTAAAGATTTTGTTGTAGAGTATTTTTAGTCTCCTTTTGATTTTTGTATAGTTCCTTCTTTATGAGCTCTTATTCATTAAACAAAAATGTTTTTGGCATAAAACAAAAGATGCCAAAATTTATTTATGTCTCTGTTTTCAGGACTAGTTCATTTCAGGTTCTTGGGAATTTGATAGAATAACTTTTCCTAAGGACAACCTACAATGTTATTTGTCATATTGCTATAAAAAAGGCTAAAAAAGTTACCAAAATAGGTAACTTTTATAACAAGTATATTTCTCCATTATACTTCATGAGGCTGTACAAAAAAGCACTGCATGAAATTCAGGACTGAACTATATTTATCAGTTTCACCTAACAGATCTATTATAATGTTCCTATATTTAATGTCAAATTTATCAGTGGAAACTACATGTGATTTGTTAGTAGGGAAGCTACCTCTCAGTGGAACTGAGAATTGGAAGTAAAGTCCCTTGGAAATAAATTTTAATATCATTTCGTAATTCAGCATACATTCTTGTGGTCCCTCCATCACTGAGTCAAGAAGGAGGCATGGAAGATACAAATGGAGAAGATGAAGAAAATTTAAGAGTGCTATTTAGATCCAGAATCCAATAGAACTAAGAAAGTACGAATCTATCCTTGTCATTAGTGATACTAGAGTTTCTTTATGTATAGTTTAGGCAATTCTACAGATAACATTTGTCAGCCATGATGGGATGGATCAGGAAAGCCTTCACAGGTGAGGAAACTTTTGCTGGAAAATTTTGAATATGGGAAACAGCCTCCCAGGTGATGGAGGGATTTTTGTATAGGTTTTGTCAGCATATTCCCCAGTGCTAAAGGAGACAAGGAGTAGAGTGGGAAGTTCCAAAATCATCAAACAGAAGAGTAACTTCATACAGTGAAGGACATCAAAACCATGCCAGGATGGTACATTTTTCTGTAGATTTCACTACAAGGGTCCTGATCAAGTTAAATATGTGGAAATCAATAGCAGATTTACATTTGTGAAAAACTTCTGTCCACTTAGATGCTTGAAACCTTCTAAAACTAAACCAGGATACTTTATCCCAACCCAACTGTGAGATAGGGGGGGTGCATATTAAATGTATGAGAAACCAGTAATTTAAAATATTACATAAGACTGCTATTAGTTACTTTTAAAGACTAAAATAGATTTCCAAGAGAAATTTTATACTCTGATAAAGTCCCAGGCTGCTAGGTTGCTATGCTATGCTGAAGACTGCTTTTTAGTATCACAAACTAAGTTGGTTTTTCTAATACCAAGATATTTAAAGTATTTTTTAAATATTTCTTTTTATTGTATCTTAAGGCACCTTCCCACTAAGGCAGCTGCTACAGTGTTTTTCCTCAGCATCTTGCCTTGTTTTGCTGCTTCAAGTCTCACTATTTTCATACCTGAGGCCAATTTGTAGTTCTCTCCTGTAGTTAAACCAGCTGGTTTGTAATAACATTGTTGGTATCAGAATGGCTGGTACAGAGAGCCTTCTTTTACATTATCATAACATTTAGAAGACATGAGCCCTAAAGGATCTGAGAAAAATCTTCAGTGTGAGGAAAACATTAAAAAAGTTTCTCTTGTTCAAAAATGTTTTCTTCAAATGGAAATGCAATAGTAAAAGGTAATGACAGCCACTTGCCTCTGATTTTGAAGAATATGGTCTTTAAAAACAGATTGAAAAAATAGGATGCTGTTCTACTTAGGAAATACATTGTTTAAGTCCCAGAAGAACTTGCCAAGCTAAGAAAGAAAAGGAAATAATATAAAACCAAACTTAGCTGCTTAAGTGGAAAGATACCAGTTTTTTAATCACCATAATACAATAGAAAGACATAGTCAACTAGCAACTGCAGTTTTAAGATATATCCCATTTCTTCTTCATTAAAAAAACTTTCATTTTTAAATTGCACATAACATTTCTTATCAAGGTAAAAAACATCTTAAGCATTTCTACCACTCAAAAGGTTTTGTTTGAAGGAATAAGATTTGGGGTAAAATAAACAAATATTGATTTGTCATATGTCTGTCAACAAACTAAGTAAGAAAATAATATAAGCCTTCAATTGAATAATTTTGCCTTCTATACTGGCTCCAGTAAACAAAAAGTAGATATGATATGTGGATCATTATGCTATTTAATGAAGGTAGAAAATTTAATGAGAAATTGTTTTTGATGTAAGTCATTATTTTGAGTTATTTTATCTCTCTGTGTTCTTGACTAAATATCAGAATGAAATCTACTCCACTGGAGTTCATGAAATGGTACAGTAAGCCCTTTTATTAAATGATTGATGCTCCCGTCTCCCAGCATATGTTCCAGATGTTAAATATTACGCCTAACTCGGTAGCACTTATTATGTTACTTAGAAGGAACCCATTATGAAATTTTAAAGAGGAAATCCAAATCTGAGGCCAAATGTTTAACATTTATGTCATATGTAAAATGTATGGCCTTGTAGAAATAAGTAGATTCTATTGTGAAAGAATCATGTAGTTGATATTTTCTTTTGGTAAGCTTTAAAGAAAAATTTGAACACATTTTTTCCAGTGACTCATTTTTGATAGACTAGCCAAATCTATCCCAAGTACGGAGAAGGATCAGTAGTACCTATCAGCTTCCTGACAAAATCATAAAGGAATTTTTCAACTACAAAGAGAAAAGCCCCAGAGAAATAAATCTTCCTTGTGTGGATTTTAAAAGAATGTAGGTAGATCAGAATATGCCAAACCCTTCCACCGTCCTTTAAAAATTTCACTTGTGGAAGAGATAAATGTAGGCTAGCTTAATGACACCTCCTCTGCATGTCTCTCAAGCTTATGAGAATATCTGTTCACCAGAGAGCTTGGTACACACATGACCAGGACCAACCTTAGAGTTTCGGGAACATTATGTTTGGGATGGGACTTGAAAATTTGCATTTCTAACAAGTTCAAGGATATTGTTCACATGGCTCAAATGATACTATAAGGACAAGTTTATTAAGGAATAGAACACAGAAATTCATTCATTTGACCATTAAACATTTACAATAAGTCATGACTTCCCCAAATGTTTTATTTTTGGTATGTGTATTTCATATAATTAACTACAGAAATTATAAGGATAAACAAGAAGACCAAGATACAATTGGTAAGTCTGGAAATGGGCTTATTTTGTTTGTTAGAATGTAAGGTTGGCATTTGTTTTCATTATTACTATGGTTACCTTCAGAGCACATCGCACTTTACAGATTTCAAGCAATGTCTTGTGCATGATCCAAGTAGATTTTTTGTTGTTGCTCTTGTTGTTGTTTTTGTTGTTGTTGTTTTGTCTCTGCCTGTCTAGCCTTGAACTGTGCTCATCCTACTTGCATTTCCAACATAGGTATAAACACAGATATGCACCACAATTTTGTTTGTCTATTGATATAGAGTTCTGGTAACATTTTACCAGGGGTGGTGTTCAACAGTGATCCTCCTTATCTCTGTCCACATGATTGATAAGATTGCAGGCACTTGTTCAACCACTTTGGAAAACAGTATGGAGGTTCCTCAGAAGACTCCACATAGACCTCCCTTATGACCCAGCAATCCCACTTTGGGGCATTTACCCAAATGTTCACAAACAAGACCACACTAAAGCTATCAGCACGGCTATGTTTATTGCAGCAATATTTACTATAGCTAAGACATGGAACCAACCCAGATGCCCCTCAGTAGATGAATGGATCAAGAAAATGTGGTATACATACACAATGGAATTCTATGCCTCCATCAGAAAGAATGACATTGCCCCATTTGTTAGGAAATGGAAAGGCTTGGAAAAAATTGTATTAAGTGAAATAAGCCAGACCCAAAGAAACATAGGTCCCATGGTTTCCCTTATTTGCAATAACTAGTATATGTCTGAGTCAAGCAGAAAAGGGCAGATAAGTTGATGTTAGGGAAATGAACCCTAAGATATATATTCAAATTTTTTTCTTTCATGCAATTGTTTCTAACACATTTATAAGATTATTTCTTTATTGCTTTGTATGTTCCTCCCCTACAGTATAACCCCTGCTTTCACTGTATTTGATGTCGGTATAATTTGTGGAGGGGAAGGGGAAAAACAAATCGTTTAAATAGGGATACAGGTGGACCCACTGGAACAATGAGATGTACAAGCCGTTATGTTGAAAAACGAATTTACAACTTTGGTGCGGAGGGTGTGGGGGAGGATTGGGTGGGAGACAGGGGGAAGATGGGAAGGGATGGGTAGGGGAAACAAAGGAGGAGGCTACAATGCTTGGTAAGAAATGTACTCATGATCTTGCCCATGTAATTGTAACCCCTCTCTTCAGTATTTTCACAATAAAAAAAAAAGATATATATGTTAAAAAAAGAAAAAACAAATTGTTTAAATAGGAATACTGGTGGACCCATTGCAACAATGAGATGTACAAGTCCTTATGTTGAAATCGAACTTTACAACTTTAGTGGGGAGGAGGGGGGAGGAGGATTGGGTAGGGGAGGGAAGGGAGGGAAGAAGATTGGGTGGGGGGAGGGAGGGAGGAGGATATTGGGTGGGGGGTGAAGGGGAGGATGGAAAGGGATGGGAAGGGTAAACAAAGGAGGAGGCTACAATGCTTGATAAGAAATGTACTCATGATCTTGCACTTGTAATTGTAATCCCTCTGCACAGTATTTTCACAATAATAAAAAAAAGAATAGCTTCCAGGTATTTTGTGTTCTAAATTTTCCTACTGTCAATAACACAATTAATGCAACTTTGTTTAATTCAAAAGTTTGTATTTATTTCTGACATGATAAAGAAATTTATAGTTATCATTGTTCAAATATATCAAGAATTCTTTTTATCCTGTTTCTTTAGGTAGCACATTTTCCTTCCCTATTGTCTTCCACTCTATACAGAGAACATCCTCCTGCTAGAATCTTATTCCATTTATTCTTTACATAAGCTAATGCTTATGAGGTTAATGTACTAAATAATACACATTTATTTTGCTTGTTTTGTCACTGTGATTTTCTTCTTGCCTTATGTATGGTTTCCATGTGAACAAGACTGTGTGCTGACCCCTAGGTACCCTATTGAGACTGATTCTTCTTCCTGGCCCCTAATGCCCTCATCTGTAATTCTAAGTTTGAGTTGCTATGGATGCACTTTCTTTTCTTTGTCATTACTTTCTTTAGAAAGTAGTAAGCCTCATCTTACTAGTTTAATAACTATTATATCTTTTGTTGTCTGTTTTTGTTTCCCTTGAATTATTACTTTTGTATTTCTATTATATAAATTTTTGTCCTTTTTTACTGAAAAAAGAAACAGTCATGGTATGATAAATTATTTCAAATCATTCTTGTCAATGATTTTATTTACTTTGAGTATGTACGATTAGTTTTGTAGTATGAACCTATAGGTCCTTACTATTTTTTCTCTCCTTTCATTTATATAAAAATGTTTGATAATAAACAAGATAATCCTTTTCAGTCTGATTTTCCCCCTGGAAATACAATTTCTTGACATTAGTGTTCTCAAGTGTCAATGTCTTCTCTTTGCTTATGACGCACATACTAACATTCTGAATGTTGCATATTTTTTTTCCTATCCTAAAAATTGTTTGTGCTTCTCTTGATATAAGTAGCAATAATCATTTCTTTGGCTTCTTTCCTAGAAGTTATTCATATCAAATATCTTATATTTTTACTTGTGAGTTATCCTTTAATAAAATTTATGATTTTCTTTTTTTTAATTTAACTTACTTTGTGTGATTTATTTTTAAATTATAGTTTTATTATCTTTAAGTAGGTGTATAAAGGGGTCATCATTTACATTTCAGTTTATAAGTACAGTACATTTTGGTTGGTGATCCTTTTCATCATTCTCCCTCATCCCTCTCAACACTGCCTCTTAATTTTCTTAATTTCAAAGGGTATGTACTAGATATTATGAAAGCATTCTCCTGGTCATCTCTTCCTTGGTTCATTCACTTATTTTATCATTTGTAATAAATTGGAGTTATGGAACAAAAATTGAGTATGATCCCTCCATAGTATTATAGAGATTTACCAGGGCTGGGCATGGCAGAGGAGCGATATTGTGCCTCATATTGCAAATCAAAAGTTTTGACTTTTGTTATTAATCATTTTTTATTTGTTGCTTCTTGGCTTTCCTATGCTCTAAAAGAACTCCAATGATCATTTCTTCTGTGCATATTTGGTGCAATTTGGGGAAGTTTCCTTATCTGTAGCAGGTGTGAAAGAGAAAAAGTTTCCTTAGAGATGGAATGCAGAGCCTTTACAGAGAGTAAAGTGCTATGTCAACTTGGATTTTGTTAGAAAACAAAAAGGTAAGTATGCAATTTAAAGTTTAAGGGTAACCTCATTTCCTGACATGATGACAACCTGGTACCAGGTCCTGAGATGCCGTTATGAGAGAATAGAATGGTTCCCCAAGATACACTGAATAGCTTATTAAAATCTTGAGTAAATCTTAGGAAAAGCGAAGTTGGCTTGGTCCCAGGAACAGCAGCCAGAGAAGCCTCCTGAAGAAGTTGACTCCCTAAAGTTAATCCCCTTGTTCCTCACATGCTCCCACCACGACCAAGCAGCTATGGAGTGTTAGTAACCAGACAATGAATGTAGATGATTGATAGATAGGCCTCTGTTTCCTACCCCGACTTTACCAATCCAGGTAAAGCAATTACCATTAAGAATGTCCTTTTGTCCAGGTGTCAGTGGCTCACAGCTGTAATTCTAGTTACTCAGGAAGCTGAGATCTGAGGACCAGAGTTCAGTCTGCCCAGGCAGTCATGTTCATGAGTCTTTTATCTCTAATTAACTACCTCAACAATTTGGGAAGTGGAGCTGTGGCTCAAGGGGTAGAGTGCTAATCTTGAGCAAAATATCTTAGAGACAGCACTCAGGCCCTGAGTTCAAACATTAGGACAATCACAAGAGAGAGAGACAAAGCCAGAGCCAGAGTCAGACAGAGAGAGACAGAGACAAGACAGAGAGACAGAGAAAGAGAATGAGACAGAGACACACAGAAACACACAAAGAGAATGTCTTCAGTACCTAATCTTTCTCAACTTATTTTGCATTCTTGTGTAAAGAAAATTTTCTTTGATTTTAAGGTTCTTCTTTTGATTCACAAAATTTAGTTATAACATGATTATTTTTGCATTTTTGTTTAAGCTACTATAAGTTGATGTTTGATTACTCTAAAGTCTCATTTATCCTTTTGGTTCAAGTTAATTACTGGTGTAATTGCTAGACAAGCACCTTACCAGAAAGCCATGCTTCAGCCTTGCTTCTGCTGATTATTATTGAGATTGAGTTTTGTTCCATACATAGGTGTGGGTATCATCTGGGTATGATCAGCTTCTTGTCTTAGCTGAATAGCAAGCATGTGCTATCATACCAGATCTCAGTTGAGAATGGAATAACTTATTTAATGAACACAGTACTAATAGATCTCTAATATTTGTGGTTTTGTCTTTGTAAGCTGCTCTCAACAAATATTTGTGTTGGCTGTCTTGAATGATTTGTTTTTTTGTTTGTTTTTTTTTTTGGTCCAGTAGTGGGGCCTGAACTCTGGGCCTGGGCGCTGTCCCTCAGTTCTTCAGCTCAGATTAGCACTCTACCGCTTGAGCCACAGCGCCACTTCCGGCTTTTTTCTTTTTGCTTATGTGGTGCTGAGGAATCGAACCCAGGGCCTTATGCATGCAAGGCAAGCACTCTACCACTGAGCCACCTTCCCAGCCCTTGAATGGTTTTTTTTAAAATATTTGTTCTATGAAGTTTTAGTGACTGTCATATATGATAATCACATCAATAATATGATAATCACATCAATAAGGGAGCACTCCAAAATTCAGCCTCTGGGACCAGCTTATTTTTCCACTATTCTGCCAAAATTGCATTGTATTTTCCAAGCCTATTTCTCAGTTACTATAAGTGGAAGAAGGAAATATGTCAGAAGGCTATTACCATTATTTCTCTTAAGATTCAATATTTATGGGTTTCTCAAGCAAGTTGTATCATTCTAATAACATATAAATCAAATGCTAACTAAACATGCATAAATATTTACTACATATTTAATGACACCAGTCATGGATTGAAGAACTAAGAGTAACAATGAATGGACAGAGAAGAGTCCTGTAATTATGAGCCTTACATTCGTCATAAGGAAATGAAAAGCTGTTAATTAATGCATGAGTAGAGCAATCATTACTAAACCATTAACTATAATGTTGCAATAATTGATGTGCACCTAATTAAAATTATGTAATATGGTAGAAATGTGGTTTAGTGCTTGGTTAGGTGGAATGCCAAAGACTGTGAGTAATCATCAATATTCATGTTTTCTTCATCTTGGAAATGATATTAAGCCATGTTTCCAATCCTTAATTGTCTTTAGTGTTACTATATAGCTAAAGTTTAGCCAATGGAATAAGAAGGAAAAGCACTAAAGTTTGCCTTACATGGGAATTACTGATGAACATTCTCTTTTTAAAATTATACTTTTATTATCTTTAAATAGTTTTTCAAAGAAATTACAATTTTCCAAATCAGTTTATAAGTATATCATTATAAGTTGATCGATGTCACACTAATCATCCTTCTTCCAGACCCTGAAAATGGTGTTCTTTGCTGCACTATTCAGCACAGCTAACTAATTAAAACAGTGCAGATGCTCCTCAATGGATGAGAAGCTCAAGAAATGTGGTATACATACACAATGGAATTTTACTCATCCATTAGGAAGAATGATATTGCATCACTTACAAAGAAATGGATGGTCCTGAAAAAAAAATTGTTAAGCCTGTCCCAGAGAAGCAAAGGACACATGTTCTCTCTCATACATGGAAAATAGATCTAATTTATAAACATACAAGTAAACTCATGGGGTTTTATGCACGTGCACACAAATGTATTAACCAAGTATTGTATCTGTAGGAGAGAATTCAAATGATGTAACTCCTTAAGAAAACTAACTGTTGGGCAAAACAAATACCAGAACCTGGCACTTTACAGTGCAAAGGACCAGGTAAAAGGGAGGAATAAAGAGAGGAAGGAGAGAATGAAATTCTAATATTCAATGCATATCCTATGAAACTCTTTCTTGAAGGTTATGAGCGTGAACTGCAGAGGCATAGAGGGGAGGTCTCCTGGCTCTATGAAATGTTGAACCACTAGTCTGAAGAAGCTTTTGCATAACTGGATGGCAACAAGCAAAGTCCCTGCCAAGCACATGCATGCAGAGTGATAATGAAATGTCATGTCAGTGAGAACTTAACCACTTTTTTCTATAGTAAGTCACTGAGGCGTTGGACCTATTTGTTGTGGCTAATAGCGTTATGAAGATCTGAATTTAAATCAAGGAAGAAAATAATGGCTATTTGTGTAAAAGCCATAAAGTAGTGCTCTCCAAGGAGTTTTAAAACTACTATGCTGATCAATAGAAGCATTTTGAACTTCTTAAGGAAATCAGAACTGCAGAGGGAAAACTAAGGTCCATTGATATAGAAGTAAAGCACAATGTGGAGAGTGTTCAAATAATGGGCAGATGACAGTGGCCTAGCCCCGGAAGGACCAGCAAATGAGCCCGAGAAGGAGAAGCTAGTGACACAAGCTGAAACCAGGGGCAGATCTCCTAGGGAGTAAGAGAAAATATATTTTGAGTAGAGGCATTGTCAATAAGGTTTAATGCTGTTCAGAATACAATGAATATAGAATGAGGAAAGAGAAACATCAGATTTGAGAGAGAGAGAGAGAGAGAGAGACTATTGGTATTTTCTTTTTTATATTTTTATTGTAAAAATACTGTACAGAGGGGTTACAGTTACATGAGTAAGGTAATGAGTACATTTCCTGTCCAGAATTGTTACCTCCTCCTTTGTTTTTCCCCTACTATCCCTTCCCTCCCCACCTCCCTTCTCCATCCCTCCCCCCAAAGTTGTAAAGTTCATTTTCAAATAGTGTCTTGTACATCTCCATTTGTAACATTGGTAAGCAGAAACAAGGTATAATTAACAACGGTGTTTTTGAAGAATAATATGACATTTCTCACCCATTTGTAGAGTGTAGACCAAAGATGATGATGATGATGATGATGATGATGACAACAGTAATGAGATAAAAAAAAAGTCAAAGAGGTAGTATCTAGAGGAGACAAGTAGGTCGAGAGTAGGAGGATATACTAAGTGGCAAAAAAATGGAAGGATGTTACATATATGTAATTATAGTGTAAAGTTACATATATATGTGTATATATTTATAAAAATCTGTATATATACATACATGTGTGTATAATATATTCATATATAGAATATGTATTCATACACACATGTTCCATAAATGTGAATATATGAATATAGCATAATCAAAAATATCAAATGCTGTTTGAAGAGAGACCAAAGCCCTGAGAACATGAGTAAGATGATAAAGAGATGAATTTGTTCATAGTTCCAAATGTGCTGAATGGAAATATCATAGCGAAATTCCATGGACTGACAAAAGTATATTAACTATTTTAATAAATAATAAAGAAATTTTGAAAAAGTATTATTCTAGAAGAAAATGAGAAAGTGGTATCTAGTGGCAGAATGGTGAACACAAAGATTTCCTTTATAAGATGTATACTTCTTAGTTATGAATTTATGATCTAGGGGGTAAGTACAGAAGGACAAATGAAAGGAAATCTCCTAAAGACTATAAAACTCTGAGTGCAGTCATGGAGAAAGAGAGAAGAGATAATTTTAGTGCAAATGAAAGTTTGATTTTGGTGACCTCTGTTTTTAGAAGGAGGAAAGAAGCAGTTCTCAGACAAACTGACCAAATTGGAATAAGCTTAGAAATTGTATCCATTGTCTATACTACCTATATTCATGAAGCAGCTGTAAATCCTTTACAAAGTCTAGTTTCAGCATTTATTTTGACCCAACATATTACCCTCTGTCTTATCAATAAGCTCCCTTGTAATTAGTTAAGTTGGATAATTTTATTTGGCTTAGTACAGAAAGCTCCAACTTATGCAATAGGCCAATATTATTTGAAGATAGTAATCTATGTGAAAACTTGAGACATATTAATATCAATGTTTCTTATCTTAAAACACTTTCCCAAGCTTCCTGGTATAATGCTTGTATTCCAGTACTAGAGAGTAGTCAATGTGACTTTAAAGACTTCGCATAAGGTTGTAGAAACACAATATTGATATATATATAGCCAACAAATGAAAACATATATATAGGAATAAACTGGTTATTTCTTTACTATTCCAATTAAATTAATAAGACTTAGTTACCAATTTTTATTTGGTAACTGGTGACAAGGGTAAATGTTAATTTTCATAGAAAAATATTTTCTGCAACTGTAGTTGATATTTTGAGGCAGAAAAATATCACAGTGGTGTTGTGTTCAAGGATGAAAGTTGTCCTGCTACTTTAGGTATGAATGTATATATATGTGAAATATACTCTATTAAGACAAAAAGCAGAGCAGGCTCATTAGAATTAGAAATAAGTAACAACTTCTATCTCAATCTCAGTCCACATAACCCTGATTTTATTATACAAGAGAGGTTACAGCTGGGTGCCAGTGGCTCATGCCTGTAATCCTAGCTACTCAGGAGGTTGAGATCTGAGGATCATGGTTCAAAGCCAGCCCAGGCAGCAAAGGCTGTGAAACTCTATCTCCCATAAACCACCAGAAAGCCGTAAGTGGCACTGTAGTTCAAGTGGTAGAGTGCTCGTCTTGAGCTGAAGAGCTGAGGGATAGCGCTCAGGCCCAGACTTCAAGCCCCATGACCAACAAAAAAATAAATAAATAAAAGAGGTTAGAAGACTGCATATCTATACATTTGTTTTATAAATATAATTTTGGTAAGAAAAGAGTGAATAATATAAATGTGTAAGTTCCTCAATCATTTCTAATACAAACTAGAATTGAAAATTAATTAATCTTGCTGTCAATTGTACAAGCTAAGGGTTCTAATGTGATTGCCTTGAATATTTATTCAAAATCTTAATGTAAATAGCACTCATAATTCAACAAACTACATGAATTGAATTATCCCATATCATCATGTGTTAGTTTCATTAATTGGTATTTCTTTTCTAAATGTTGCAGAGGACTGTGTTTAAAAAAATTAAAAGTGATGATATTGTAATATCTTAGTCACATGATTAATATAGATAATTCAAGGCAAGGTTGGCTGGCCCCATTTTCTTCCTGAGTGTTCAATAAGTGTGCTTCAAACTATGTGCACATTCAGAGGTTTTTTTTTTAAGATAAGAAAGACCATTATTCAGTCAAGTCAATACATGATGTCCAATCTATCAAATGATTTTTCCTGCAATTTATGGTGAATGTATTTGCACTCTGAGAGAAACTTCCATATGACCCGGAACCCTTATTATATAGTTATCTTCAAAAGAGAGTATGGGAGTTGGAGGGGATAAGAGCTACATTTAAAAACAATAATTAGCTTTGGCATTTATTTTTTTAAAGCTAAATCAACATGCCCAGTCTTATACACAGAACCATTCATCAGAGAACAGATGGTCCCTTAAAAGTAAAACTAAACAGTTCTAAAAACATGACAATCCATTTATCTTAATGTGAACATCCTCTAGCACATATCAAAAAACAACCAAGGCAGATTTATAACTTTTGGAGTGTATAATACATGCACTTGAAATCCAAGAAGGATGTTTGCATTTAATAATACGATTCATATTTGTAAATGGCACATGAAATGCATAGTAAAACAGTGCTTAAATATTTTGATTGTGTTTGAAACTACATTAGTAGAAACATTTATCATCAATATTTTTTAAGTGTTCTATTCCACTATGTGAAAAAGCTATCAGAAATCTCCTTCTAAATATCCCTATCTGCCTAGATGTCTGAAATCTGGTATCTCTTGTTGGGCTGCATTCTTTTACATTAAAATGAATAATAAATGTGTACATATTCTGTTTTATCTTTTTAATTCATGCATTCATTTTTCATTCATTCAGCAAGGAGTTATTGGACAACTGCTCTGAATGCTGCCAGGAAATGGAAATAAAGAGATAAATCAATGATCTCTATTTCTGCCCTTAAGCATGAGATGGAGAGACAGTCATGAAAACATATAATTAAAATAAAGTGAAATGAAACTAAAAATGTAGTGGGTGAATAATCTATCAGAAATATTAACTCATGATTTTCCCCTCCATTTTTCCCAATTCCTTCTCCATGTCTTCTTTCCCCTGCTGTCAACACTTCCCCTCATTTCATAAAAAGATGCCTGTCTTTTGAGATTTAAAGATATATATTCTGGACAGAATGGAAAACACCAGGTCTCTAACAAAAGATTAGGGCATAAACCCAGTAAAGTACAACAGAGCTTACCCAGAAAATGATTTTCTACATCAAAGATAGGGAGACTAGATAATGAAAGAAAATGATAAATATAAGAAAATGAGTATTTTTGAGTGGACTGATGTAATGTATGAAGATTTGAGTAAAGAGTTTCTCGAGGCACATTAATGATATTTGAATAGCCAGGAAAAATGTATCTTTTTTTTTTTTTTTTACTTTCTCCATGGAGTACCTTAGACATAACCCCAAGGACTTAAAGAATGTGTGTTATCTTATCCAGGCATGATCTCATTCTCATGAAATTGCCAATAGAGGCCTATGACACTGCAGCAATAGTATTGATTCGCTCATTTGTGCAGTGAACTTTTTGTATTTGTCTTAGAACTTAGGATATAGGAGTTATAGTAAGCAGACTTATAAGGTAGACCCCTTAACTACCTTCGGCTAACATTACAGGAGAATTCTCTAAATATGATGGATTATTACTTGTTTTGCTATTTTAGCTTATAAGGCAAAGGATAGATTATCTTGGTGGGTATAACCTTATCATATGAGAGTTATAAAAGTAATTTTATCAAGCTGGTAGCAGTGGATGGGTTTTAAACATGAGAAGGAATGCCTTTGCTGGCTTGAGTATGGATTTTCCTGTGTCTACAGGAAAATGGTCAGCTTCAGGTAGCTGACTGACTGCTTCTGACAGAGAGCAAGGAAATGGAAATTTTAATCTTACAACTGGGAAGAACTGAATTTGTCAATAATATGAATAAACTTTGTAGCAGATTTGTCTCCAGAGTTTCCAGGTAAGAGCCAAAGCTGGCTAAAATCCTAAATCTGGCTTTGTAAAACCATAAGCATTGTTCTTAGTCAAGTCTCTTCAGAATTTTAACTTACATGAACTGTGAGATCCCAATGTTCAACAAGAAATGTACTCATTACCTTACTCATGTAACTGTAACCCCTCTGTCCAGCTTCTTTAAAATGAAATAAAATTTTAAAAAATGGTGCTGACTTAAGTCCTGAAGTTGTGGTAATTTTGATAAATTTCTACAAAACAGTAGAAACCAAATACCTGTGAGAAAACAATGGAAAGATGCCTAGCCCAGGAGCTTAAAATCTATTGACAATGGGTGGATACTAAAAATGAGATGTTTTTATGTATCACTGAACAAAACAAGTGTACATTATTATATGTATAAATCAGGAAGAAGCAGGTTGCAAATATGGGAAGGTGCTAATAGGTAGCACATTTTGAACTAGTTATATTTAAGTTAATTTATAGAAGGAAAGAGAGTTAGTGATGGAGGTGGTGTGGCATATGTGATCTGTAAATGAAAACAAATTAAACACAAAATTCAAAAGTAGAACATAGTTGAAGGGTAACATGGTCAATGTGGTTAAAACAAAGTAGCGAAAGTAATTTAGGAGATAAAATGATATCAGGAGACAAGATATCGGTTTTAGAGACTATTGGCTGAATTCCGTCATTACTTTGACAGTATAAGAAATTCAACCAGTGTTTGGAACAAAAGAATAACATGATATGATTTCCTCTTCAAAGAAATCACTCCAGCTGCCAACAAACAGCAGAATGATTATTATAGTTTGATAAAGTCCTCTCTGATTTCCTTTATTTTCTTTCTCTTTGTTCTTTGTTCCTTGCATTTTGTTGTGCATTCTATTTTTCTGTTTTGAGACATGATCTCATAAAGCAGCTTAGTCTGTCCTAAAATTCACCATCCACCTATCTTCAGCCCTTGAGTGCTGGGATTATAGGCTTGTAACACCAATGTTGGAACCAGGCTTGGAACCAGTTATGGTTTGTATCTAAAAGCATCCACTGAAGACTTATGTGCTAAAAGCTTAGTTGCAATCAGATGGCTCTTAAGAAGTAATTGCATCATGGGCTTCATTCCATCAATGGGTAAATTCTATGATGCATTTAGAGCTAAAGAGGGTTATTTGGAGATGGGCTTAGTTGCAGGATTTGGTCCCTGAGGGCAGGCTTTTTAAAAAAAAAATTATTTTATTGTAAAGATGCTACAGTTACATGAGTAAGGTAAATGAGTCCATTTCCTGCAGAATATTGTTACCTACTCCTTTGTTTTTCTTGTACTATCCCTTCCTGCCCCCACCTTCTGCACTCCTTCCTGCCCCCAGAAGTTGTAAAGTTCATTTCCAACAGAGTGTCTTGTGAATATCATTGTTGCAATAGGTCATCCTGTGTTCTTGTTTCAACATTTTGTTATACGCCTTCCCTTCCCCAAATTAGATAAACGTACATACAAGATGAAGGGTACCAAAATCAAATACAGTGACAACAGGGGATATGCCATAGGGGGAAGAACAAAAGAAGCACAAAAAGTTACATAGTACATTAAAACAACATTGACAAAGAAAAACCTCTTGTGTCCATATCGTGGGATTCATTTCGTTTAGCATCATCTTATGTGCTCATATGTCCACAGCTTTTGAGTTTTTCTGCTCACCTGATAAGATTATCCTAGATGTATACTAAAGACTACACATAAAGGCCCTGTATAACCCAGCAATCCCACTTTTGGGCATTTACTTAAACAATCACAACCAAGACCACACTAAAGCTACCAGCAAAACTATCTTTATTGCCGCATTATTCACCATAGCTAAGATATGGAACCAACCCAGATGCTCCTCAGTAGATGAATGGATCAAGAAAATGCAGCATCTATAATGGAATTCTATGCTTCCATCAGAAAGAATGATACAGGAAATGGAAAGACTGAAAAATCATATTAAGTGAAGTAAGCCAGACCTGAAAGAAGTCAAGGGCCCATGGTTTCCCTTATTTGCAACAATTAGTATATGCCTAGGGCAGGCTTTTTTTTTATTTTAATTTTTATTTTTTTGTGAACATACTGTACAGAGGGGTTACAATTACATGGGCGGTAGATCTTGTCTCTGGACCTTCCTTCTGTGTGTTTCTAAGTCCTGTCCTCTGATGAGGTGAGCTAATTTGCTTCACCATGTGCTCCCTGCCATGGAGCTCTGCCTCATTGCACAAGGGTTTAGAAACAATGAAGACAAGTGATCACAGACTGAAACTCTGAAGCCAAATGTCAAGCAAATGTTTCTATCCCTACGGTGAGTTTTTTTTTTTTTTTTTTTTTACAATAACAAAGTGACTAAAATAGAAATACTGAAGGACAACTTTTTTTTAGATATGCTAGAAATTTACACATAAGAACAAGATAAAACTCACAGGCAATCCATAACACCCTACAACAAAGCACAAGATTATAAAGTTATCAGAAAAAAATGAGCTTGAACATATATGTCTGAGAGAATGTAAGTTATTATATGAGGTCAACATTTTGTATGGTTTTGTTTCTGTTTCATTTCAGGTCTATTCATTTAGCTAGGTTATTTTTGGAGGCTTTAGTGTAATTATACTCAGTTTAACTCATTGTTGAGTAAATGAAGTCACAATGACTGAACCAGTAATCACTGAAGGGTACCTATCTTCCAACAAATTAAGAACATATTTCTGCTACATTGATATAATACACATTTTGATTATTTGCAAACATTCAAAATATTGTATTCCTGAATTTATTGGAATGCATATATTTGAACTCTCTTTAGTGTTTGGCAGTGTTTAATTGTAGTATCAGAAGCCACCATGGTTCATGGTCCATCATAGGTAATAATAGATATATTTCTAATTATATAGAAATATATATTTAGAAATCTATGAAAAAATTATATAATTTTAAAGATTCCAAATTACCATTGGAAAACAAAAGTACTCACACCCTAATTCCTAGTATAATGGGAACAAAATGAAGAAAAATCTCTGTGTGAGAAAAGATTTTGCCTTCACAATCACAGCTTCAGAGATTCAACATACTGATCCACAGAAAATACGTGTTCAAGGAAGAGCAGAAATACATGTGAAAAAATGAACTAAAACAAAAAAGATTTAAGTTCTAGTTTCTACTAAAAATAGTTTAAAATTATATTGATAATTAAATAACTAGACTCTAAAGGATTTGGTTACTGATTTTTAAACAGTTGCAACCCTGGAAAAGGAAAAAATTCATATCATACTACTATATTAAATGAATGTATTTATTATACTCAACTAATAGGCATAGCTTATATATTTGTTTATTTGTTTATATGCTTTATAACGTTCTCTAAATTTTTTTAGCAATACTCATTATATTCCCACATTTTTCAATAAATATAAATCTAAGTTCCTTGGATAAAAAAAGTAAATTAAGTTTACCAGTAATATAAAGAGGAATATCTCTGTGTAAGAATGTCATTCTTTTAAGAAATGTATAGGTCTTTTCATTTTTTTACAAAGGGTATAATCATTCTTTCTAAAGGATGAGTAAAATTCCATTATGCTATATCCTACATTTCCTGTATACTTTCTACCACTGGGAGGCATCTGGGCTGATTCTGTACCTTGGCCACGGTGAATATTGCTACAATAAACATAGTTGTCTAATGACTTTAAAACCGTGCCGTAGTTTGTAATCATTTGTGCAAATGCCCAAGAGTGAAATTTATGGATCATAAGGTAGTCCGATGTTAAATTTTTTGAGGAATCTACCCCTGCTTCACAGAGTGGTTGAACAAGCTTATATCTCTACCAACAGTATATTAGAGTTCCCTTTTGGCCTCTTTCTGGCTACCATCTGTTTTAGCTTGCTTTCTTGATAAAGGCCATTCTAACTGGAGTCTGGTGGAATTTCAATGTTATTTTTATTTTCATTTCCTTTATGGTCAGAGATGGTAAGCATTTTTTCATCTATTTGTCATTTTTACTTCTTCTGAGAAGACTTTGTATCATTAGCCCATTTCTTAATTTGGTTGTTGGCTTTTTTTTTTAATTTAATTTAATTTTATTTGTGAACATACTGTACAGAGGGGTTACAATTACATGGGCAGGATAATGCATACATTTCTTACCAACATTGCAGCCTCCTCCTTTGGTTTACCCTTCACCTCCCTTCCCAGCCTCCCCCCTCCCCGCCAATCCCAATCCCTCTCCTTCCCCCCTTCCCCCCCCCCCCCCCCCCCCCCCCCCCCCCCCCCCCCCCCCCCGCAACGACGTTGTAAAGCTCGTTTTGGACATGACAACTTGTACTACTTCTCATTGTTGCAACAGGTCCACCTGTATCCTTAAACAACTGGTTTTTCCCCATCTCCTCCACAAGTTATACTGACATCAAATATAGTGAAAGCAGGGGTTATACTGTGGGGGAGGGACATACAAAGCAACAAAGAGATAATCTTATAAATGCATTAGAAACACATGCATGAAAGAAAAAAAACATTAAAATACATATCTAAGGGTTCATTTTCCTGACATCACATTATCTGACCTTTTCCGCTTGACTCATACATATACTAGATATTGCAAATAAGGGAAACCATGGGACCTAGGTTTCTTTGGGCTTGGCTTACTTCACTTAATATAATTTTTTCCAAGTTTTGGTTGTTGGCTTTTTAAGGATTTAATTTTTTAAAGTTTTCGGTATATTCTAGATAGTAGGCTGTTGTCTACATGAGGCTAGCAAAGAAACTTCTTCCATTCTGTAGGCTGTTTGTTTAGCATGCTGGATTTATCTTTTGCTATTCAGAAACTGTTCCGTTTAATGCAGTCCTATTTATCAAATCATTCTTTGATTTTCTGTGCTTCTAGATCATTACTCAGAAAGGTTCTACTAATACCCAGAAGCCCTAATGTTTCTTGCACTCCTTCCTGTAGTTTCAGTATTACAGGTCTTACATTGAGGTGTTTGATCCATTTTGAATTAAAGCTGGTACAAAGTGATATCTCAGGATCTAGTTTCAGTTACATGAGGTAAGTCAGGCCTAAAGAGACAAAGGATGCATTTTCCCTTATATTTGGGAGCTAGATTTAGCCTATAAACTTGTAAGTAAATGCATCGGGTGGTATGCAAGTGTTTACAAACTTCTTACCTGAAATTGAGTAGATTCAAAGGAGAACTCAAATAGTTTAATTCCTTAGAAAGGCAAAGACAAAATTCAGCAAAATGATAATATCAGGAAGCAGGTTCTATAAAAGGATGGAGTAGCATCAGGGCGAGAGGGGTGGACAAATGAAGAGGCGAAGATGGGGAGAATGAAATCATTACTCATTGTATATCCTACAAAATTAAGAAGATGAGGGAAGGAGTTGTTAGGCTGGGTAAGAATTTTGAAATGGATGACATTGATCAAGATATATTGTATCCATAAACTGCTTTGTTAAATGGAAACACCTTTGTACAACTACTTAACAATAATAAAAATAAATTAAAAAGGAAGAAATTATTGGTAAGGGGAAATATAGAAAATTTTAAACTAGATTTTACACTTACTGTGTTCTTGCAGAAATACTGGCGGTACTATTTATTTCTATGACCTGAGCCCTGAGTATCACAAGTCTTTTGCCAACTTCCATTGACTCTTCACAAGCTGCCAATCATCCTTCTAAAAATGAATCTAATTAGATCACCATTCTGGTAACAAAGCATCAATATTTTTAAAGTAATAGCATTAAAAGCAAAATCTTTGCCAGGAAATAAAAACATGTTCAATTTGGCCTTCATTTTCAGACTCATTTTATGCCATTCTTAGTCTTTCATTGTAAGCAGACTACATTCTGATCACAATTATTATTTTTTTTGTGTGAAAATACTGTACAGAGGGGTTACAATTACATGGACAAGATAATGAGTACATTTCTTATCAAGCATTGTAGCCTTCTCCTTTGTTTCCCCTTCCCATCCCTTCCCATCCTAACCCTGCCCCCCACCCAATCCTCCCCATCCCCCTCCCCCTCACCAAAGTTGTAAAGTTCACTTTGGACATAACGACTTGTACATCTCATTGTTGCAATGGGTCCACCTGTATCCCTATTTAAACGATTTGTTTTTCCCCTTCCCCTCCACAAATTATACCAACATTAAATACAGTGAAAGCAGGGTTATACTATGGGGGAGGGACATACAAAGCAACAAAGAAATAATCTTATAAATGTGTTAGAAACAATCGCATGAAAGAAAAAAAAACATTTGAATACATATCTTAGGATTCATTTCCCTAACATCCTTATCTGACCTTTTCTGCTTGACTCAGACATATACTAGATATTGCAAATAAGGGAAACCATGGGACCTATGTTTCTTTGGGCCTGGCTTACTTCACTTAATATAATTTTTTCCAAGACTTTCCATTTCCTAACAAATGGGGCAATGTCATTCTTTCTGATGGAGGCATAGAATTCCATTGTGTATGTATACCACATTTTCTTGATCCATTCATCTACTGAGGGGCATCTGGATTGGTTCCATATCTTAGCTATAGTAAATAATGCTGCAATAAACATAGTTGTGCTGGTAGTTTTAGTGTGCTGAGCACAAATTTTTATGAGTCATTTTCTATGCATATTACATCAACATTTCCTAAAATTACATCTATCTTTTTATCTTACAATGTCCAATTCATTATAAAAATTCATCCAAACCTCACTCTCTCCAAGAAACATTTTCCTATAACCCTAAGTCAGTAAACACAATAGTTCCAACATTACCTTGCAATTCCATTATTTTAACAAAAATTGCTAATATCATCTAAAATACTTACTTCTTTTTTCTGCCTTTTGAACTAAAACTCTGAACTAGTTATCATTTTGTCCTAGAGAGATTTGTCAACCTACCTTTGAGGTAATGGTAAACTTTATAACTAGCTTCTGTCCAAAAGAGTGTGAACAAAAGTTCTATGAGCCATTTCTGGTTTGTGTCTTTAAAAGGAACTTATGACCTCTGTTTCTTTTTCTTTGCTTTCTTTTAGGCAAAACATGGAAAGAATACTCTAAGTAATGACCAAGCAAAAAGATAGAATTAGGATTGGTGGTCTATTTTATGTAATATGGCTAAAGCCTTAATGAATTTTTCTACTCATTTAACTTTTATGTGAAAGAAAGATAAAACTTCCATTTTAAGGTCTACTGTTATTTAGCCTCTATTTAAGAAAGCTGAAACATAGCCCCAATTAATATTACACATTTAGACATCCTTTTTAAGTTCAGTCATATCATCATAATAATATGAATTTGTTGCTTGAGATAAGAAAAGGAGGATGTATAAGCAAAGAGTAAAGAATAAAAAGGTGTTTGGTAGGAATCCAGGCACATGTATCTTGGCCTTATTGAAATCTAAGCAAATGAGGTGCACAGTCAGAAAAAAGCCAAGTACTTATTCTTTCAAGTTTAATTATTCTGTGTATCTTCCTTGGCTATATTTGAAAGTCTATAACATTCTTGTACATGGTTATTAAATTTATTTTCCTTCTCACATGTAGGGAGGTGTCTTTATCATTTCTAGGACATTAATATTTAAGATTAAGTTAACTAACAAATGGAACTACATGAAATCCTTTTTCCAAATTGATTCAAAGAGATTCTTTCTGGTAGATATTGAGTAAAATCCTCAAACTCAACACTAGTTTCCCCTCCCTGATACCTTCCCTGACTTGGGGAGAGGCAGTAATTCTGTGTGTTTGCCCATAGCAAGAGAGGCCTGCTGCAGAATCCAGTCAGCTGTTTTTAGAGGGTCTTGTCAAAATTTCACTTATTTTGCTACTTTCCCAGCCTAGTTTGTGGTATGATAAAATAAATGTTTGCTAGATGGAAAATTCATGCACAAAATTCAGATAGGGCTTTCTGATTTTTAATAGCCAGAAACAGGTTTCATAAGATTAGGTAAAGATTAAACCGTGTTGTCTGGAAAGAATAAAATGTAAAACTAGGCAGTACAGAACTTAATGAAGGTCTTTTCCAGAAATAAAATAATCACTAACAACTCTCACAAGATAATAAACAAAGTATCACCTCATTATCTCAGACAAACCCACTTTCTGTTGATGTTCCTATCAATATTTTTACTGAGATAATAATTTTAAATAATGATTTGCATTTTTATTTTATCAGTTTTTTTAAAAATCATGATTTTATTCTAATAAAATTTAAAAAAATCTAGCCAACTAAATAAAGGTGAAAATATGCTATCACCTGTTTGACCCCTCTATTTTCTTTCATGGGTAGAAGAAAGATCTGAGGTATCAAAGTGAAAAACATCTATTTATCTTGGCAAAGAAGAAAGAAAGAAAGATTCATTGCAATAGACAGAATCTCAGTTTCACTCCTCATATCAACATGATCATCTTATGATTGAGCAAGACACAATTAGTTTCCTTACAGGAAATATACCTTAATATAATCTATGAAAGTGAATGTCTGAAAGGAGGTAGTAGTTGGATCAAAGCACATGTTACTAACCTCTTCCTGGAAATTTAGAATGAAGGACAAGTCAGAGCTTCTAAGTAAATCCTCCAATTGAGTCACTGAAGAGGACCTCAAAGGTCGAAAAACCTAGAAACAGATAGAGTGTATTGCATTTCTGTATTCTTCAGCCATAGTCAAATAAGCATCAAACAATCCAACACAAAATCTCAGGTGGGGTTATGTTTTCTGTTAACTATGGAGCTTAACTTTACTGGTGAAATTAGATATTCATGAATTAATACCATGTAAAATTCCAACTCTGAAAAGTGATAGAATCACATGGTACAATGACTTAAGGAGATTAGTAACATGGTCCCTCTCCTGTGGCAATGGTAATTGAATGAAAATTAGATGAAAATGGCCTTCACAGTGTGTCTGTGCTCATATATCCTTTGCGTCTGTCACACTCCCATCCAAACAAAAAGCCTATTTGTTCTTTTTTTGAATCAACCTGACTTTTGTGACTCACTTTTAGCATAATAAGACATAATTTATGTTACATCATTTCCCTAGAGGAGGTTTAAAATGGCCTTGAAAAATATCTCTTTCAATATATATCCTACAGATGCTTCCTTTGGGGATTCATATCATCACATGGAGATGCTCTGATTGACAAGGACAACTGAGTCCAGGTTTCCAATTATTCCTGCTCATGTATATGGAGAAACCAACTTAATCATGGATGGTCAAGCCTGGTATTTTAGCTCACAGTAATTTGAACCATTTAGTCCCTTGAAACACTCTTCCCTTACTATTTGAATCTTCCAAGAAATGGCATCAGATATGAATCATATCTAAATTCCTGATCAATAGAATATGTCAGCATTGCAAAAGCATAAACGGTTTGAAGGACTTTCCTCTCCCCTCTTGGCCCAGTCACTTATACATCAAAGACAGAATAAGATAGATATTTTCCCAGGTACATATAGACATCAGGCAATCCTCCAGATATGCACAGACAGCTTGAAGCAGGCAGGAAAATCCACCTAATCCTGGCAGTAAACATTTCAGAGTGGGCCCAACTGAAAACCTTCACCTCCCCAGACCTAAACATTGTGTGTCCACCCAAAACCCCCCAATCCCTATACCCACTTGCTTTTCCCTTAACCTTTGCTTCCATGCTCAAACTCCACAAAAACCCAACTGCAATTCCACCTCCTTGCACAATCTCCATACCCCCAGGAAGGTTGTTGTCCATCACTGTTGTGCCTCAATGAACAGTTCTTGCCTGTTGAGAATTAAATCCAGCCTATTCCTTTTCCTCTTCCTTTCCCCTCCATTTTCTTAACACTGTTGTACTAAGTGTTTTTTTTGGGGGTGGGGGGTTCTGGTCGTGGGGCCTGAACTCTGGGCCTGGGTGCTGTTCTTCAGCTCTTCAGCTCAAGGCTAGCGCTCTACCACTTGAGCCACAGTGCCACTTCTGGCTTTTTTTTTTCCTGCTTATGTGGTGCTGAGGAATCAAGTTCAGGGCCTCATGCATGCAAACCAAGCATTCTACCACTGAGCCACCTTTCCAGCCCTGTTGTATTAAGTTTGAAATGTTTTTTGTTTGGTTGGTTGTTTTTTTATTTTATTTTATTTTATTTTATTGCCAGTTCTGGGGCTTGAACTCAGGGTCTGGGAACTGTCCAGAGCTTCCGTCACTCAAGGCTAGCACTCTATCACTTGAGTCACAGTACCACTTCTGGCTTTTTCTTTTTATGTGGTACTGAGGAATGGAACCCAGGGCTTCACACAACCTAGGCAAGCACTCAATCACTAAGCCACATTCCCAGATTGTGTAACTACCCACCAGAATATTCATAGGATTTAACACAATTTGCCATGGGATAATTTGACTAGTCCTGTACAAATGCCTTCCATTTTCTATCTTCTTGACATTAGTAAAGATGAAGAGCAACAGTGATAATGAGATATATTAACAAGCTAAGATTATAAGCAAGATAAAAATAGTTTCATGGATGATGATTGGTAAAGCAGATGAAAATGGAGCTGTTCCTAATTGTCCAATTAAATGCATGGTGGTATTTTTCAATCTGGCAATGCTTATCATGCTTATCATGGACAGTTTGTCTTCCCATTCTAAACACATGGAAGAGTACAGCCTAATTTTTTATCTCTTCAGTGGCACCACTTGCCTAATGAGTTATGTTTAATAACTATAAGTAAGGTAATGGGAAATGTCTGCATGTCTTGCCCGATCTTTCCTCCTTTGGTGCTGAGACTGGAAGCAGCCTGTATTATTGAGTCATGATATGAATAATAACTCCCCTGGAGAGTCACTCAACATACAGAGGACTTCGTATAAACAAGTAATTAACTTTCATGCATTTAGGCATTGTGTTTTGTCACCATAGATTAGTCTTGTTTGTACTGATTTATCCTATGGGGAATGCTAAAGGATGATTTTTCTTTCCATAATAAGTTTTGGTAATAATCATACTTGTTGTTTATTTTTTTAATTGCCAGAAACAGCCTTCATTGTAAGCTATTTACACATTGCTTGCCAACTATTTCTTTTAGGTTTTGTTTCTTCACAAAGTAGTTTCACAATATTCATTTAAAAGTTGCTTTACCCCTAAAAATACATCTCTGACCCTGCTTAGGTGATACGGGATATAAGGCAAATATAGATATTGACATAGATATAAACATACAGGTATTGTCCTGAAAAAGCAAAAATTGAAATCATTGTACATGACTATAATGACTATATTTCAGGGTAAGAACAAGTGATAAAAATGCTATCTAAATACAATGGCATGTTTGTTCAAGGAAGCCTAGGGATCTTGAATGCATAAGTATCTACCAGAATAAACAAACTAATAAATCAAGCCTGAAACAACCAGTAAATATTTGAAAGTGAGGTGGTCCTTTCATGTAAAGTTAGGGTACGAGCATGACACAGGTTCGTATAACATATATGAGTAGCAGAAAGTTATTCTTCTAGGCTAGAGTTCATAGCACATAAAGTCGATTTGAGAAAAAATATCAGAAATTTTGATTGGATATTATAGAGAATTTAAAGGTCAAAAACATAGATTGAGAAAGTATTTTGTTAAGTAAAGAGAGAAATATGGATGTGAATTGCAGAAAGATCGTATTTAAGGAGGAAGACAGCATGAATATTCTATGCTACCAGCATTCAAAGAAACATACAAAAAGATAGGGTCTTTCTATGTAGGCCAAACTAGCTTTGAATTCAGGATTCTTTGGGTTTACTTTCCTAAATCCTGGGCTTATAGGTTGAGACAAGTTACCTACTTTCTCCTACTGGGCTCTACCTTTTACCTTTTACTGCTTCTAATAATACCCTGACATTATGAATCTATCAAGGGATTAATCTACTGATTAGGTCACAGTTTTCAGAAATTTAGACACTTCCCAAAAGCTCATCAGTGCCAACCAAGCCTTTAACACATGAGCCTTGGGGGAAACATTCTATATTCAAATCATAGCCCACTTCTTACCATTTATATGCCCTTATTATGTATGATTCATCAGGCCATTTTAGTGATGTCTTCTCTGTTTCTCTCTCTCTCTCTGTCTCTCTCTGTCTCTCTCTGTCTCTCTCTCTCTCTCTCTCGCTCTCTCTGTCTTTCTCTTCCTACTGTCTTTCCATTGATTTATCATCCAATTTTTATTCTATCTTTATATGTTAATAGAATTCGCCAAGGAGACAGATGCAATAGGCTACAAAGATAAATAAGTAAATTAAAGAGGAAACATCTCCAAGCTTGAAACTAAGGAGGAAGATAGCATGTCTGTCCAAGTCTAAAAGCCTCAGAGGTCAAGAAGCCAATTGTGTAAATCTAGGTCTAAGACCAAATGTCTGAAAGCCTAAGAGGCCTCTGCTGCAAGTCCCAGAATCCAAAAATTAAAGATTAAAAAAAAGATTCTATAGTTTTGAATTATAAGGACCTATTCCAGTGTGTATGTTTTTTGGGGGGGAATAGCAAATTCACTGTTCTTGTGACTTTTTGTTCTATTTAGGTCTCAGTCAATTAGTTGGTGCTAATACACACAGGTTTAGGTAAGTTTTTTCTATGCTTGGAGTATAGATTCACAAAGTAATTTCTAGAATAATAATTACAGATGCTCTCAGAGATATGCATTGTTATCTTTTTATGTATTCCTTAATTCTGTCTAACACTCTAAACTAACAATCAATAATTATTTACTATGCATTCAAACCTCACAATTACTCTACCACACCAGTTTCATTTAACATACAAAGAAGAAGGAAGGATAATTTTAATTTTGAGCTTGAGTACATTGGACAACGCAAATTAGAAATAGATGGAGGTCTTTTGTCATCTTTCAATAATTATAATGAATACTTGAGATGATCAGTTTTCACAGAGAAATGCTACAAGTTTAGATATTTCAGTCCATAGTTCATTAGTCCCTTTACTTAGGGCTTATGGCAGCTCATCCTGGTGGGGGTTCTTGGTGGGTAAAATATACTGACTTCATGATCAGAACCAAAGAAAGAAGAAAAAGGAGTTATGTTCCCACCATTCACTTCAAAGACATGAACTCCGTGATCAGAAGACCTTCCACTAAGCCCTACTTCTTCAAGGTATCTACCACATCTCAATGTCAATGAGTTTGGAACAAGGCCTGTAATGAATGGCTATTGGGAGATAATAAATCCAAGCCTTAGAAAGGGCAAAATAACCAATATATATAAAGAAAAATATCTTCCAGTTAGTTTTTGATATATTTTGCTTGAATGAAAATTTCTGACATAGGTAACAGGAATGCATATTAATATAATTTTCATAATATAGAATAACACCAAGTACATTCTTATGATTACATAAAAACATCATATAAAATGTATACATATATAATATATAAGTATATAATTATTATAAATACTATTTGATATACATTTTATGATATATACATTTCCTATCAAGCATTGTTGCCTCCTCCTTTGTTTTGTTCACTTGTTTGTTTGTTTTTTTTAAGTAAATGAAGTAGATGTTTTCTAGGGCTTCACCCAGACCACTCAACATGTCATTCCATATTCTGAGAAACAAGGAAGAGGTCTGTTACATAAACTGCCAGATCTTCTCTCTCTCTTTTCTTATCATATAATATATTCTTCCAAGAGACAGGTAAGTTATTTATCTTCATTTCCATTTCACAAAGAACAGTTTAATGTGCAATAGTACTGAAAAATTACCAGACTGCTGTCTATGTTCATTGTACTATAGAACGGTATTTTTAAGCTTTTTATAACTTCACATTTGTTCATTGACCTGGAGGCCTGGAGATTGTTTTTGAAATGTTTCTATTTTCAAATGTTGCCAAATTGTTTGCTTAGAAGATAGATCTAGTTGGAGATTTTCTGTATTTTTTTAAATTTCTGGATGAAATACTAAGCTATCTTATTATAGAAGGCAAGATAGCATAACTAAATAGGTTTAAGGAAGCAATTGAGCTAAACTCTATTTTCAGTTTGCTCATTTACTTTTCCTATGATCTGGACAAATCAGCTAAAAAGTACATGTCTTAATTTTTATTTCAAACAATAATGTAAAGTAAAAAATATTAAAAATAAATGATATAAAAGTGCATTAGCTTCTATTTTCTACATTACTAAAATATGAAAGATACAAAAGAGCTGTGTAACTTTTAAACAAAATATGAACATATAGCATTGCTGTTAACATATAGCATATATAGTATTATAAATAACAAACACTTCCATCTTTACCTATTACAGTCACAGTAAGAATGAATGCTAAACAATTTTGGATTATACTAAAATTAAAGTTAATATTCTAGCTGATAGGTCAAGTATTTTATCCTCATGAATTTAAAAAGTACACTGTATTTTAACACAGAGTAAAGCTTTTTCGATAACAAAAAGAAATATATTTTTAATGGAAACTCTGAATCAAATGGAAATTGCAGGCATTCAAATGACTTTAACTCTGAAGTGAAGATGGAATAATCATTCCTACATTAGTAAATTTCAATAATTTAGTTCCAATAAGTTTCATGTAAAATTTTAAGATACTGCAGTTCCATAAGTGGAAGAGATTTATTGATTTTTTTCAATGTATCTTTATTAGTATTTTGAATCATGTAGCTTTCAAAATTATGCTTTTTTGTTGTTCAGATCTCTTAACTCAGTTTTTAATTTGTTGATGTTATCCTTCAACTGACATTGATCAAAAGTTCTAATCATATTTCTAAGTCTATATATTAATCATACTAATTATCACTGTGATGGATATCTGAGAAAACAACCTATGGGAAGAAAGAATTACTTTCACTCATGGATTTAAAGGGGTCAGTCTGTGGCCATATGACTCCATTGCTTTGAACAGTATCGACTAATCCTGAAGATCATGATGAGTCAAATTTGCTCACCTCCTGGTAAGAAGAGACTCAGGAAGAAAAGAGGCAGATCTGAAGGGGGCAGGGCAAGAATTACCCTGAAATACACATGTTGTGACCGATTCCTGTTTAGTAAACTATTCCACCAACCAGGATCATCTCTGAAAAGCTCATCAGTGAAGTAGGTACCTTCACAATTCTATTATCTCTCAACGGTACCAACCACTGAAGAATCAAGCCTTTCACACTTGAGCCTACTGGGGGAAGATGGGGTGCTGCATCCTATCCAGACCTTCAGTGTCTATAATTAAGCTATATATTTAATGCTTTTAAAGACATAGAATTTAAGATTTAATATGTCCCTATGATTGAGGAGTCAGAAAAAATTAATCTTCTATGTGAATTTGTATGAGAAAATATTTAAAGAACTTTTGATTCCTCAATAATTTTTTTTCTGCCAGTCCTGAAGCTTGAATTAAGACCTGGGTGCTGTCCTTGAGCCACTTTATGCTCAATGCCAGCACTCCACCATCCTTTACGGAGCAGTTGATTGGAGATATGTGTCTCACGGATGTTCCTACTCATGCTGGCTTCAAATTGCCATGTTCGGATCTCGGCTTCCTGAGTAGCTAGGATTATATGCATGAGCCAATGGCACCCTGTGCTTCATTAGTTGAGACTAAGAAATTAATATTTCTTAACCAGGGAGAGAAAAAATATATTCTAAGTAGAAAGAAATGATATGAATAAAGGTATGGAGAAATAAATACACTGATTTTTTAGGGAAAGAAGTCTAAAATTGATGCCTCACTCTAAAATCTGTATAACTTAGTTATGATCACCCCCACCTCCAGATTCCTCAGCCTCATGCCCATGGTGTAGTTTACAGGCTTTGTCATTGCATGAAGTTGAGGACCTGCTAACAACCTAATGACTAATGTTCAGACACCTTCATGTATGCATGCTTTATATTGTATAAATCATTCTTTGTTTACCTTTCTCTGTTTTTTTGTAGTCACATCAAGATGAGTTATAACATAATTAGATGAAACATTATCTGGACTACTGTTAAATTCCTACCAACTTCTTGACTTTTTCACAGTTGTTTCTGTCTTCTAGATCACAACTCCACTGTCAGATCCAAAGAATCACTGCACATATCTTAGCCTGCTGAGAAATCTAAATTTGGTCCTAAATCACTGACTTTGTTTATCTGTCTTTCCACTTAAAAATTAAACTTACCAGATTACTTGATGAAGATGTGGTGTGATACAAACATATCTATACTTATATACATATAAAACACATATATCAATAGTATGCATATATACGAATGTGTATGGATAAACATAAAAAAAAGAAAAAAAATCATGTCATTTGTATGAAAATGGATAGTTACCGGAGAACAATATCTTGAGTAAGAAAAGCCATGATCAAACCAAATATCATATGTTTTCACGCCTATAAAAGCTAAACATAAAAGATGTATTTATTCACAGATATGTATACACTATATATACACATACATATATATATTTATATATGTATATAAAAGTATATACACATTCATATTTACATATATACACACATATATCTATACATATAGACTATAACTCTGTAGGACTATTTGTAGGATGAGAGGAAAAGTACAGTGGAAAAGTCTGAATGTGAATAACTTTAAAATACATTGTTTTTTTCTTTCTTGCTATTGTTTCTAACATATTTATAAGGTACCAGGAGATTTTTTGTTGCTTTGTATGTTCCTTCCCCATGGTATAACCCATGTTTTCACTGTATTTGATGTTGGTATAATTTGGGGAGTGGAAGGGATAAAACAAATTGTTTAAATAGGGATACAGGTGGACCCATTGCAACAATGAGATGTACAAGATGCTATGTCAATAAAAGAACTTCACAATTTAGGCGGCGGCTGGGGGCGGGAGCACGAAGGGGATATAGTTGTGGAGATGGGAGGGAAGGGATGATAGGGGAAAAACAAAGGAGGAGGCAACAATGCTTGATAAGAAATGTACTCGTTACCTTGCTCATGTGATTGTAACCCCTGTGTACAGTATTTTCACAATAAAAACTTATTTAAAAAATACATTGCAATTATGTATAAAGATAGTATAAAAATTCTCAATGAAAGCTGTTGCCCAGTAAGAATTGGTAGTTAAGAAAGAGAAGGCAATAGAGAGGCTTAGTCAGAGCTAAACACAATATATTTGTATTGAAATTCCATGTGAAACCCAGTACAGTTAAGACATACTGAAAAAGAACAACTGAGAATAAAGCAAAACAGGCTCTGCTGGGGCTGGATTTCAAGCAGGTGGGAGTAGAGCTAACAAGGCAAGTGAAATGAGTATGGCTGTAGCCATATAGTTTGCCTGCGTGAATGAAAGTGAAACAACTAAGCCCACTGAAATTACACTAAGAAGTGGGGAGTGGGTTTGGAAGGGTGTGAAGGGGGATGAAATTGATTAAACTACATCTGAACGACATATAATTGTTTCAAAGCACTCCCTTCTTATCTAGCTAACTATATTAGTTATAGTAAAAACAAAACAAAAAAAATAGCTTATCTTTTTCTCCAAAACTTTCCTTCTATGAACTAAGCCCTTGTCTCATGTGCAAGGGTTCTTTGAACTTTACTTTCATTGTTAAGTCATCCCCTCTAGATCACAATCCTTCTGGCTATGCCTCTCACATAGTTGAAACCACAGATTGCATCACAATTCCCTCCTTAGTGTTCAAGGTGGAGGTTCTCACTAATAATTCCCTGGTTAGCCATAATCCTCGCAATTTATATTTACTGAGTAGCTGGGATAATAGACATGTGCCCCTACACCTAGCACTTTGGCAGTATTGGCCTCACCGTTTGCCTCAAGCTCTCTTTGTGTCTGATTTATTTTATGTTAAGATCTCACTTTCTGCCCAGGTGGACTCCTGATCTACAGTCTCCCTACCTGATGCTTCCTCTTGCTGCTGTGATCACAGCTGTATCCAAACTTCTCTCCATGGAGATGAATTCTCATACACTTTTCTGCCTGGCCAATTTGATAAAAACCATCTGTATTTCAGTCTCCCATGTAGCTTGCAATAACAAGGATGAGCCTTGTACTCAATTGTGAGTTAACAAGAAGTTTTGTGATCTTTTCTCAAATTGTGAACTTCCAAATTTCAACCTACTAAGCATCTCCGATTATAGGTTTGATTAACCACTATTCAGTATATGTGTGTGTGTTTATGCATGTGTTGGTGGGGTGAGCAAGAGAGAGAGATAGGCACAAACAAGGATAGAAACACAGAGACAGAGAGAATGAGAGAGAAATTAAGATTGGTGAATAGAAGAAAAAGATTATATAGTTTAAAAAAAAGTTTTATTTTATATACGAGGAAACGAAAACTTAGATTGTTAAAGGGACCCAGATGCCAACAAGGTAATAACAGGGAATTCAAAATTGTTAAGTCCATTTCCACTTTTTATTTAAGCTCTCACCAAAATAAAGAAATAAATCACTGAATATATGTCAAACAATTTTATGAGAGCAAAGGAACCAAATGTTAATATCCAGGTCAACGATTGGATTATAATCAGTGTCCAATGTGTATATTATTAATAATGTACAAGGAACAAAAAAAGAAAAAGGTGAAAAGAAGAAAGGAATATAGGAAGAAAGAAAGGAAAGAAGGATGGAAGATAAAAAGAAAAGAAGATATAAGACAAGTAATCTTCAGAATACTTTTACTATATATTTGCTCAATAAACATTTATCTCAGTAAAAAATATGTATATATTCATTAAACTAATAACTCTCACTTTAGATACAGATTCATATGTGAAATATATGTACATATAGCATACAGTTAAAAGGAAATAAAGCATTCTTAGAAAATACCTTTCAAGATCTGGAATCTAATGAAGTTTGGATCGGAAGGAAATGGTAATCTAGAAAAAATTTTTCTAAACATAAAGAATCAAAATAATTTTATTATTTATTTTAATAAAGCACACGTTACCCTTGAAGCTAAAATGGAAGCAGTAGATCAAAAACTAGATTTACTATCTTATCAGTATTTTCCAATTTTTTTTTCTAAAGAAAATATAAAGGTACTATTCCCCAGTGATCCAGAAGCCAAAGTAATTCTGTTTGTAAAGGAGTACACTTCTATCAAAGCTTATAGAAGTTTTAAGTTCTCATGAACTGAATGATAATATTTCACTTCTAAATAATACAAATGTGAACAAAGTATATTGCTTAGAGTAAAATACAGTAATCTCCCCAGCAGTACAATATGACAAATTGAAATTTTAGAAACAGATATTTGATTCATACAACTTAGCCAATCCAGAAGCTAAAGAAATGAAACCCCAGTCTAATCACACTTTCTTTGCTTTTAGAACATGCAAATTGGACTCATTGCATGTTGTATAACTTGAGTGTTAAACAAAATTATCTTTCTACACTACAGTAAAAATGCTGAACAAAATCAGATACAGAACAAAAATACCATGACTAAGTTAAATAGCAATTTGACTAAAATGAATTTGCTTTGCCAACAGTATCATGACGTGTTCCTAAGTATGTGCCAGTATGATTGCACATTTATCTCATAGAGATTCTCTTTCTCTTTCTCTTTCACTCTCTCAAATATTCAACTCAGGTAAGTAGGCCATTACTCTCTAGAACTCTCAAAAGCTACACCATCTTTCTGTGAACATGGTTCATATAATCATATGGAATTCATTATATGATAAAATATAGAATTTACTTAACCCTGGGGATATTAAATCCTCATGCAGTCTTTGAAATAATTATTTGTTAGGCGCATACTAATATATAGAAAGTTTAAGGACACATATTTTATAAAAGTCTGTTGAATACCAAATCCATGAAATGCTGGCACTACTTCAAGCCTCAGCTAGGATAATGTTAGCAATATTTATTCAATTTGAAATTTTGATAAATATTTTCCTATTAACAACAGAAGTCTACTATATAACAATATATTTTTATGAAGAAAAATGAAAACTGTGCCTTTAAGAGAAAACACATGTAATAATTATCACTCAGTATTGCTAGAGTAGCCTGAATATGCTAAATGCTATACGCTATATGTATATCACTTCCTTAAGTGAATATATGTGAGTGGGTTTTGTGAATGTGTAGGCTATGTATTTATTTGTTCAAGCTCAGAATATACGTTAATAATAAACTGCTATGACTACTTTATGAAAACTCATTAAGCCATGTGATTTGATTGGAAACTAATGCATACATCAGTATGTTCAGAACCTTCAATCAAATATCTCTAGATTGCATGTTGTGATGTTGCAACTGTTGGAGTTTTAATAACTATGTGTCAGGATCACTGCTTATATACACAAATAATTATCTAGCATGCAAATATGTTGTTGATATAGTAAAAGTAATCCTATTTGCAAAGCAGGAGTCTCAGTTTGTAATCATTTTAGGTTAAAGTTTAGTAAATAGATTATAGTATTTATTTTGTAAACTAGCTTCAAACTTTAAATCAATTTCTAAATTATTTATATCTACATGGCATATTTAATTTCACATGTTCACATGTGAATAAAAACCAGTTAGAGCTAGGTACTGATGGCCTAGGTCTATAAAACTAGCTACTTGGGATTCTGAGATCTGAAGATCTCAGATTGAAGCCAGCCAGGGCAGGGAAGTTGATGACATTCTTACCTCCAATAAACCACACAGTAAAAGCACTAGGTGGCATTGTGGCTCAAGTGGTAGAGTCTAGCCTTGAGCAAAACAGCTCACAGACAATGCCCAAACTCTGAGTTAAAGCTTCACAACCAGCATTAAAAAAAAAAAAAGAAAGAAAGAAGGAAGGAAGGAAGGAAAATGGAAAGAGAAATAGAAAAAAAAATAAAGAACAAGGCATCAGTGGCTTGTAATTCTAGCTACTCCAGAATTTGAGATCTGAGATCTAAGGATTATGGTACTAAGCCATCTGAGGCAGGAAAACCCATAAGACACTTACCTCCAACTAAGGACCAAAAAAGCCCAGAAATAGAGCTATGGCTCAAATGGTAGAGTATTAGCCTCGAGCATAGAAGTTCAGGGACAGAACCCAGGACCTACATTCAAGCCTCAGGACCAGCAAAAATAAATAAACAAATAAGCAAAAAGAAAATAACTCTGCACACCTTGAAATTGCTGTACACTTTTTTCAGTTATTTTTTTTTTGGAGGGGGGGGTCTGGTCGTAGGGCCTGAACTCTGGGCCTGGGCGCTGTCTCTCAGCTCTTCAGCTCAAGGTTAGCGCTCTACCACCTGAATCACAGTGCCATTTCCGGCTTTTTTTCTTTTTGCTTATGTGGTGCTGAGAAATCGAACCCAGGGCCTCATGCATGCAAGGCAAGCGCTCTATCACTGAGCCACCTTCCCAGCCCTTTTTTCAGTTCTTGTAATGAGAAGCTAATCCATAAACAGATACTTTCTAAATAAATATGAGAGGTATTTATGGAATTAATTAACTTTGACATGTTAAGTGTTTTATGAGTAATACAGAAAAATACCCATACGAATGTTATAAAAGAGATTGCTTACTTTAGACAATATTCTGCATTCACTAAGATGAAGAAGACACATAAATTGTGCATTTAAAGTGCATTATAAAATTTTATCTCAGCTACTAAAGATATCTTAAGTAGCTAGATCCCATTGATCTGCCATAAAGCTTTGTCAACTAAAGCATTTTTTCCCTCAAATTGATCTCCTTTTTTTCTTCTCATTTTCTCAACAATGCACAGCAGGAATCACTGTCTACACACAGAAAACAGGAAGCTAGCTGTAGGCACAGGTATAAAACAAAGAGGCCTCGATTAAAGAAAAAGAATAGACTGCTGTTCTTATTTGATCTAAAAATTATTGATGTTGTCAATCACAGACACAGAGCCCCATTTATTTGTAATAACCACTAATGTGATTGTTGCATTTCTGACCATTCTAAAATCCAAAGAAATCTACAAGCTAATGTGATGTAACACTGGATTTTCTTAGAAAGCTCATTATATACCAATAAATATTCTGTTTCACAAGCTTTAAAACCACTAAAGAATTTCTTAGAATTAGGAAAGGAGGAGATTTGTCTAAAGCTTAGCCCCAAGTGGATAAAGAGAGTAAAAATTGAGTCTATTCTGTCTTCTTTTGGCAAAAGGATGCTGTAATGAAGAAAACAGAAGAAACGAAATAAAAGGAACAATTAGGCTGAGCTATCAATGCATTTGTTTGTAGAGCTCCCCAGTGTTGAGTAATTCAAAGAAGAAAAAATCTCAAAGACCAGAAATCTTTCATTGAAGTTTGTATTGGACAGAGTAAGTGATACACTTGGTCGTTCCCACTATTATAATAGTGGCTACTTTCTGGGTTTTCACTACAGTGTGACAGTATTACCTCTCCATCTCCATGCTTGCTTTCTGGTTCACTAGAAAAGTCAAAACTCTACATAGCAGGTTAACTTATTTTACTTTGTTATTCTTCCTTTTAAAACTATGTGAAAAAACTGTTGTTTTAACCCGATAAGATCTGAAAATAGCACCCTGAATGTACTTTTATTGAAAATACAAAAAGAAGTGCATTCAATGAGTATCTGGAATATTCTCATAATGAGGAGAATGAAAGTGACATCCTGGGCTGATCCCCTCCTGTGCTTGCTACTGCACACTGAGTGGGCTGCATTCCCCAGCTTGCCTGCTCTGAGGACATGAACAGTAATCACACCTAACATCATATCAGATCCCTGGGATGAGAAATCATATGGAATCCCAGTTCTTGTTTGTGGTATGCCTATTGTTCTTGGAAGTTTTAATCATAAAATTGATTTTATTAATTCCTATATTCCGTCATTCATATAAATGTGGTAGTGTTATAAAGAACAGATTTTAAAAATCATCTATACTAGCCGGGCGTCAGTGGCTCATGCTTGTAATCCTAGCTACTCAGGAGGCTGAGATCTGAGGATCACGGTTCAAAGCCAGCCCGGGCAGGAAAGTCCGGGAATACTCTGATCTCCAATAAACCACTAGAAAACCAGAAGTGGTGCTGTGGCTTAAGCGATAGAGCGCTCACCTTGAGCTGAAGAGCATCAGGGAGAGTGCCCAGGCCCAGAGTTCAAGCCCCATGACCGACCAAAACAAACAAAAAAAAAAACAAAATCATCTATACTATGGTAAGAGAATGTTTAATTTTATATTTCTAGTTGCTGAAATTGTGAAAGATTACTAGTATTATCAATCCTATTCACTTTGTACATATTATATTTTAAATTTTTCAAATTCAATGTGTAATTTTAAAATGTTTAAATATCTGTTTTCCCATAGTAACATTTCAAAAATAATTTATGTTTGTGGGTTTATTTTTCATAAGAAGGCATTTGTCTATGAAGATAAAGTGCAAAATCAGTTGATTTTTATGGGCTAAATATGCTTGCCCATCAGAAAATTAACAAAAAAGAAAAAGTTAAGAGCTAAATTAAATGTACTTTGTTAATGTCAACAATACTCTAAGATGAAGGAGAAAAATGAGAAAAGGTTAGCAGGTTTTGTTTCACAGAATGTAGTAGAAAAAAATCACATGAATTATTTTGATTTATAAGTTTCTCATTTTCCCCCAGGGAATTATGTTTTAAAAAGCAACAAATATATGTTTTATGTTTTTAAAAATTATGATTTATATTTGCATATGTATCATAGATGTCATCTCATTGAATACTTCTGAATTTGTGTTCTTTAACTGTGAGAGGCAATATTTAAGGTCTGTGAATTTAATGATTCTGAAATTTATGTGCTCTAGAAAAAGATTTTCAGTGTTTTAAATATAGCAATGCTAGTATTGAAACTCTGGGCCTTGCACTGAAAGCAATTTACCACCTGACCAACACCTATAGCCTATTTTTACCTTGGTTATTTGAAGATAGAATCTCACTTTATGCCAAGGCTTGCCTGAGCTGTGCTCCTCTTAGTTGTACTTTTTGGTGTCACTGGAGATGACAGGTGAGTGCCAATGCACCTAATTGTTGAAGTGTAATAAACTTTTCTGCCCGTTCTAGCTCTGACCTCTATCTAGGCTTCCAAAGTAGTTAGGATCATAGGCTTGACCCAATGTATCTGGCTTAACTGACCATATTTAAACATGCTATTGAAATAAAAAAAAAATCTATAGTGAGACCCTCAATCACAGCTTTGAGATATCAGGAATATTTGAAAGTGGAAAAATTATTCAACATGGGAATGAAAGAAAAGGCAGACCAGAAACTGGGCTGGTCTGAAGACAGATCCTTAAAAAACAAAGTTGATAGCAAGAAAATCCTTGGAAAGAAGAGAGCCACATAAAACACAGAAAATGAGGTAAACAAATAAAAACAAAAGAAAACAGATGTTAAAAAAATAAGGGACAAAACTTTAAATGAAGGAAATTTTGCACATACAAAAAAAGGAAAGTAGAACCCATAGAGAGAAAATATTAGGTGTGAATTGATAAGGGCACTGTCACTTTTATTATTTATGATAATTTATTAGTCTTTACCAGGAGAAAATTTGTGCTAAAGAAATTTACCACAAAACATAAATAGTCATTATTTTTTCTGCACTCTTGAGGAAAATGGAATCCAAGAGGAAAGATTTAAGGCCAAGGACAAAAGTGAAAGAGTAGCAGAAAATAGCGAAAATAGTATCACGAAGGCTAGACCACAATGACATGAGCCTTTTGGAAAGCACTAAGGACAAGTGAAATATAATTTCAAAGAAAGATTGAGCAGGGGATAGGCTGCCTTCCTGGACTAGATGATGTAATATTAGCAGATGACATTGGAAGGACTAAACTCCTATTTTGCCTCTGTTTTCTCAATCAGGAGGAAAAAATGATCTTCATATTCAAAGGGTAGGACAAACAAGGAAATCAAATCCTGATAAGTGAAGAGATAGTAAGAGAGCACTTAGCTACTTAAATGAGTTCACATTACCAGGTTCAGATGGATTTCATCCCCAAGGACTGAAATAACTTGTCGTTGGACTCTGACTCATCTCATGAATTTTCCTGTTCTTCTCTGTTGCTGTGGACACTCTTTAGCTTATGTTCATTTCTCTATTGGATTATTGTGACTGCCTCTCTCTTCCTTGAAATCAATGTATACCTTGCCTCCAACATGAACTTTCCCAAAAAAAACTGCATGTAGGATTAAATATTTCTCACCTAAAACAACTCTGCATTTTCTCTTTTCTACAAAATTTACTACTTACAATGTAGTTGCCCCACAGCTAGCCATTCCTAGGGCATTCTTAATTGTTCAGTTCTCAGATCACATGGTCTTAGCGTGGCCCAGTTGGTCTGATGTTTAGTTGGTTACACTCATACACGCTTACTTGCCATATAACGTTCTATCCCATTCACAGTATTTTTTTCCCTATTATGACTCACCTGGATTCTTCAAGCTGTAGTTTAACAATTCTTCACATTTTGTTTTGTTTCTAAGTGTTATAAATCTGTCACCTTACTATCTACCTGTCTTATTTCTCAAAATGATTAAAATTTATATATAGTCAAACCCTGTAGGCCAAATGTAATTGTTATTAAACAATTCAGTATTTCATTAAATATTTGTCACATCATAAGAAATAGACATCATTAATATCCTTGATTCTTAAACCTATATTCTGAATTTTTTGAAAATGTACACTATCATTATGCAAGTTTGAATATTGCATAGATTAAAAGGAGTATAAATTAATCAATTGTTCTTTTTTAAAATAATATTTTATATTACTTTATAGATCTTGTACAGAGGGTTACAGTTACATAAGGAAGGTAATGAGTACAGTTCTTGTCAAACAGTGTTATCTCCTCTCCTCATTTCTCCCACTTTCCCTCTTTCCCCCTGATTCCCCACCCCCGCCATGTTATAAAAAACATAGTGTCTTGTGAGTATGGCTGTTGCATTGGTTGACCCTTTGTCATTTGTCTCACCATTTTGTAATTCCCCTCTCCCTCCCCAAATCAGATAAATGTATATGTAAAACATAGGATACCAAAATCAAAGACAATAACGACAGGGGATGAATCTAATTGGGAAGAAAAAGAAAGAAAAAAAACCTCACACATTACATTTAAAAAAAAAAACACCTCTTGTTTCCATATCTTGGAGTTCATGTTGATGAGCATGATTTTATATGGTAATATGTACATAGCTATTGAGCTATTGTGATCCTCTGATACTACTACCCTAGACATATAGTAATTATTACAAATGTTCTCTTTTTTCATTACTTATTCCTGTAACTGGACCTAGTAAATGTGTGAATGTGTGCAAGTATGCATTTATGTTTGTGTTTAAATCTACATATGAACATTTGTAAATTATTTTGCTCATTAAAGTTACTTAATGCTCCTTGTGAAGACATGAGAAAACAGAATAAGGAAAAGATTGGCATTTTTTTAGTAATTTAGTTCCACTGAGCCTGAATTATCAATGTGTTCATGGATGACCTAAGAATGGACACCTTAGTCACTTTTTTTTTCCTTTTTGAAGTTTTAAAATTTGTTCTTAATTGTTATTCATTTAGGTACTTGGATAAAGGAGTTGCCATTTAACAAAGTAATTTATGAATACAATGCATCTTGATCAATGTTAACATTCTCACCATTCCCTCCCAATACCTACTTCTTCCCTCACTCTTCTTAATCTTGTAGGACATAGATTGAATTTTTGGCTGCATTCTGGCCTCATCTCCTCTTCATTCCTCTACTTCTTTCCCCTTGACCCCACCTCAGCCCTTTCAAAGACCCATTTTCTGACTTTTATTTTGTTGAAATTTGATGTTGCCTTTCTAAGGAATTAAGCCGTTTGAGTTCTCCTTTGAATCTACCATCTTTCAGATAATATATTTATATATTTTTGCATACTGCTCAACATATTTACTTTTAAGTTTGTAAGTAAATCTGGCTTCTACTAATAAGGGAAAACATGCATCCTTTGTTCCTCTGGGGCTTACACATTTCCCTAAATATATTCTTCTCCAGGTAATGCTGTTTCTTTACAAATAGTACAGTATCATTATGTTTTTAATTGAACCTTAGTTCTTTTGCAAAAATCACAGTATAAGTATCTCTCTGTGGTGACAGTGATTCTCATATTCAAGGATTTTTAGATAAGCTTCTCACAAATTTTAGATCTTAAGCTCTACAAAATATGCAACTTCACTGTCTAAAATCCCCCCAAAGAGGACTCCTTTGCATATATAGTAATTGTGTTTTTATATTTGCAAGAATCCTAGAAATAATATGGCCAAATCAAAGACACATTGCATTATAATACTTTCTGCTTGAGAAGAAACCAGAAGTGATTTATTTTTGATTAATGAATGGATTTCCATCAGGAAAAAAAAATCCCTCAGTTCTTGTTTCAGTTTCATTATGTGAGTTCTAATTTTTTCTTCATTCTTTTATTAAACAGGCAAAAAATAAAAGAATATGCTTAGTAAATATATAATAAATAGTGAAGATAAAGCTAATATTCTGGCAGAATTTTAATATGAAAGTAACGACATGTTTGAATAATAAAACTGAAAAAATGCAATGGAAATCAATGAAAGTATGCACAGAGATTCACAAGCAGCTTAGTGGCAAAATGCTCAGAAGTCTCAACTGACTGGATTTCTGCCTGGTCATCAACATATAATACCTTTTAGATTGTATTGATACTAGTTTCTATAATGTGAATACAGATTTCATTTCTGTTTAGAAAGGAGGCTCCAGCTAGACTCTTTTCTCTCACTCCCCATCTAACATCTTAGCATGAACATTCCCATCTGAAACATGTCCCCTAAGAATGACAATCAGTAAGGGAAAGGAACTCCACAGCTTATCTTAGGAGAAATGGCTAACATAATTGAATATGTGTCTCCTTAAATGGGAATAGGAAACTATACAAACAATTGAGAGCTTTTTGAATGTTTGAAAATCTGTCTTAACGTGAATATTGATGTAGCATGTGAAACTCTAGATTAATGGCTAGAATCTACAGTGAGATAAATTTAAATTACTATATGAAATTTAAAAATTAGAAGTTTTCTGATAGTTTTCTATCTATCTATCTATTTTTTGTTTTGGTTGGTCGTGGGACCTGAACACTGTCCCTTCACTCTTCAGCTCAAGAATAGCACTCTACCACTTGAGCAACTGCACCACTTCTGGTTTTCTGGTGGTTTATTGGAGATTAGCGTGTCACAGACTTTCCTGCCTGGGGTGATTTTGAACTGCTATCCTCAGATCTCAGCCTCCTGAGTAGCTAGGAGTACAGGTGTGAGCCTCTGGCACTGACTCAAAAAAAGATATTTTTTGTGAAGTAATATGTTATCTTCTCTTCTAGCAAAGGTGGAAGTCTTCACTTATTTTGTAGTCAGGGATTTTTCTCTTGGTTTTAATAAAGGCTGTGCAACTTTTAGTAGCCCTTTTCATCCAACCAAGACCTTTCTAACACCAAGATAATTCATCCCAATAGCTGATGTTTATAGTGAATTTCTGATGGTCTGTCAAATGTTCTTTAAATGTGACATATGAAACACTTTGTTTAATCCTAACAATAACTTAGTATGGTGGGCAAGATTACTATCATCACTAAAACTTACAATTGTCAAATAATTTGGATCTAGTTTTGAAAGGAATAAGTGGTTGTCACCGAACTGGAATTCAGGATGCCTAACTCTATGCCAGTGCCTTTAAGTTTCTTGATCTACCATACAGATTTTTTTTTTGTAATGAGTCACATTTTAACAGGCTCAAATGAGTGACTGCTAGTGATTGCATCTTGCCCCTTAATAAGCCCCAGTGCTATTTTTATTCTGTATTTATTAAGTGTCTGCATTGTATCAGGTAATCTAAGAATAACAAACAGCTGCAGGGGTTCTTGTGTCAGAGACCCTAAATGTCTCATTAACCCTTAAAATCTGTTTCCGAAAACTTTATTTTCCATGTTAATGAAGTCTTTTCTATCCCTAACTTGCAAATATTCAAGGATAAACACTAGGCTGTCCTAGGTTCGAGTACAACTGAAGGCAGCAATGGTTTGAAATTGTTCTTTGCTAATCGTAATGTATGTTGGCTTTAAGCTACATCCTAACCTATCTAGATATACTTTACCTATATAAAGAGAATAACAATAAAAGCAATAAAACTATTGTCTGGATTAAATAGTACATAGTAACCATGAAAATTAAATAAGAAAACAGAAGGTTCTTAGCACAGTAAGCAACACATGGTGAATGCTAGATGTTATCTGCCATTGTGTTGATGGAGATCATACTCTGACAACAAAATGCTCTGAAACTCAAAGAAACAGAATACATGTGAGCATCCAAAACTCATTCATAGTGCAAATCTTAATAAAATAATAGTAGTAATAAGCATCATGATGCATATATTTCTACAGTGTAATAAACAAAAGATCTGTTTTGTGATAATTTCTGAAATCTTCAATAACAAAAAAGCATAATTCTGAAACTGAACTAAATTTTCTAAATATTAAAAATTCTCATCCCCGCCGAGTCTCTCTGACACCAACAGCAGCTCAGAAGTCATTCACAGACTTAGCAGCTTGAAGGTCAGGAGTACAGTGTCTCGGTGTGCCAGGGTTGCTTCAGCATTTAAACCTTAGTCCAATCAATTTAAGACTACGTAGATTATTCTCTCCTTTGAGACAAGCCTCAGCAGGTGGGTTATCTCTAGGGAGCAGAAACGTACTCCAGGACAAGCTCAGCCACATCAAATAAGAATAGACAAGAAACTGTCCCCTATGTCCCATGTGTGAATGCTCTCAGAGTTATAAAAAGGCCTTCAGAGTGTCACAGAAAATAAGGGGAAAATAACACAAAGGAGGGTACTAGAGATGGTTTAGCAGACAGATGGGCCACTGTGGTTGGTCGTCAGAATCTTGAGTGGTATCTTAAACCTTATGGCCAGAGCAGCAAAGAGTTTAAGAGGAAAGAAATCAGTGGCTTGGGAAGGTCATCCTCTCAGACAGGTACGATTTCCAGGACTACATAAGTAAAGCTTTTGTTTGCCATTTATATAAAATGAAGTGACAAAGTCTATATAGCCTAGGCCACAGTCCCTTACATAAAGACCACAAGAATCTAAGAAAAATAGAAGCAATGAAATTTAAGATTGGTCATGTTAGTTTCCACAAGCCATTTTCAATTTATTATAGGTTTGAATAACTTTCTGGATGAAGTATTTTTATTTGTTCTTATATTGGAATAAGAACAATTGAAACAAAAATTGTTTCCATTTTATCTAATGTGTAAAATACTTGAAAATTAAGACACCAATGTAATGTAAAAGGGTATGTCATATCTCTTCTATATATAAAAAGACTTCTATAAATTGAGCTTTTAGATGAAATGTTAGAAGGCAACTGGATGCTTTCTTTGCCCTGATGTTTGTATAATTCATCTCTAGGAATTATACAAGAAGAAATTCTAAAATAGATATTAGATATTATTATTGTTAACAAATAAAAAAATTCAATGAATGGCCTACATGTGTTAGCTTTATTCAGTGGAGATAAATCTATTTAAAGATCAGAATATAAAGAAAGTTAGCCAAATGGAATTCTTTAGAGAAGAGTTCTAGCTTTTCTGGGCTATTGTAGATTAAAAATCCTAAACAACAACAAAAATAATACAAAAATAATACAAAGATCTTTGATGTCTAAAAAGCAAACAACCCCCACCCACACAAAATCCAAGATGTAGATTCCATCAAGATATCTGTGTAGGTTTTTGCTCTAATAAATGGAGTAATTTGACACTAAAAAAAACTGCCTATCTTCCATTTTAGCATTGATAAAAGGGCTGGTTTCCATCATGTATTAGGTATTGCTCTATATTGATGGATAATTGCAGGAAACATTAAAAAATTGTCTGTTTCCAGAATTCAACCAACTTCCCATGCCCCACTTTCATTTCTCCAGCTGTTACGTGTTTATTCCTTTGTTTTGTACGATATGACAACAGAGAGGTTCCTGCCTTTGTAGGATGAAAGTTTTGTTCTAGGAGGGGAATTTTGTTAGTGTACAAATAACTATTCCTAAAGTGAAATCAAATAAGTGTAAAACACAAGCACAAACACCAGAGTCAGAATGGACCTACAAAACCAGCCAGTCTAGCTGACCTCTCTGTACAAATAAAGAAATGGGTTAAATGAAGAGTCAGTGTCTAGTTCAAGTTCACACTGTACATTACAACATACCAAGATTGAAGTCAAGTCCTTTACCATCACCTAAAAGGTCCTTTTCTTTTCTTAAATTTAATTTTGTTATAAGGTGATGTACAGAGGGGTTACAGTTACATATGTAAAGTAGTGAGTAAATTTCTTGTTGAATTTGTTAACCCCTCCTTCATTTTTCTCCCTCTCCCCCCCATTCCCTGTCCCAAGTTGTACATATCATTTCCAACGTAGTGTCTTGTGAGTATCACCATTGCATTGGTTCCCCCTTTGCCCTTTGTCTCACCGTTTTATTGTTCTCTGTCCCTTCCCTAATTCATATAAGCGTACATACAATACCCAAGTTATCAAAATCAAATACAGTATCAACAGGGATAAGGGCTCTTTTCAATTTAAATTACATCCCCAACTATTGAAGAACTTAAATAACTTTAATTGTTCTTGTAATTTGGCATGTTTAATGTGAATGCAAGTGTATAAAAATATACTCAAATGTATGCTGGAAACTGTAAACTACAAAATGAATTAAAAATTTGGCTTAGTAAAGTAAATAGCATTTACAAGTTTCTAACTCCATTACTCTTGCATTTGATACATTTTACAAAGGATTATGAAGTGTAAAATTGTCAGTGGAACAAAGCAACAAACCCCTACAGGTAGGTCATGACAAGAGAACTATTTCTGTCAGGCATAGATATCTGAAATTTAATGTGCATTCATGAGACCGGTGGCTCTTACAAACTTTGCCAACCCTTACTCACATAAGTGTTTTGCTACTCTCAGTGAATGCTGATTAGCAGAAATAGAAAATACCCAAGTGCTACTATGAATCCTGTAGCATTTTCAAAATTGGAAGCACAGAGCCACCTATTAACATCTGAAAGAAATAAAAGCATTTAAAGGAATAATATAAAATGATGATATAATACCTTTTAAAGTTATTATGATACATTTATATATAATATATAATGCTATATATCTATGTATATATTCAAAATGCAGCCTTTACATGAAGCTAAGGTTAACATCATTCATCTATTTATGATTTATTTATTTATTTATTGAAGAAAAACTGATCTCAGTGTTGCCATGGGACAATATTAACAAAGCATATATCTAGAGTAATGTTTTTACTATACAAATGGTAGTATGTTTTCATTTTTACTACTCCTTCTGTGATTCACTATTTGCTGTGAAATACAGAATGCAAGATTAAAATATAACTTCTTTAATAGAATACTGTCTTCAACCTTCATATTATTCTTCAATATACTGTACAAGGTAATAAAGATCACCTCCAGTGAGGGTCCTAACAGGGGCACTGAGAAAAACCAGGGACCACTGTGTCTGCTCACCTCAACCAGAAACAGTAAATCCTGCAAATGACATTTAAGTAGATGGGTTACTATTTCCAAATGAAAGGATAGATGTTGAAATGTCCAGATCATACTAATTAGCACTTAACTTTCATTCACAACTTCTGGGCATGGATATCTCTTTAAAGGCAAATGATTTCAATTTTACCAAGTGTTAGCTTCCTTGGCAGCACTCTTTTTCTCAGGTTAACATGTAGTACATTGATTCCAGTTACAAAATCTGAATAACATTTGTTGATAGGAATTGTTCATTTACCTATGATTTCCACAACTTCCAGTAGATGTGTGTGCATTCCAAAGTTAGCTACATTTGGGGAAAAAAAGAAAAATAAGCCACCCCGTTATCACACTGCACTTAATTTGTTCAGTGGCTTATTATCTTTGCTTGGATGTTGGTTCCTAGGGACAACAGCAAACAGAAATGAATATGAAGTCAATCTATGTGTATGAAAACTCATGTTTCTTTTTTTTCTCCGCCCCCACCACCCTAACTAGAGTGATTATTTACATATAATTTACTCAGACTGTATTGCAAATGTCTGTTTGCTTTTCCTTTTAATCAAATCATCTATGATCAGTTGTCTAAACATGGATGACAGTGTCCTCTTTCTAAAATAAGTCTAGCTGACAAGCAGTTCACTGATTCCAAATCATGCCTTCACATCAGGATTTGGATCCTGGGTATCCAGGATCTTTCCAGACTATAACAGATAATGGCTGCCCTCTAGTGACGAGACATCCTTGCTGTTTCACTGTAGGTAAAATAGGACATGTTTAACCCAGATGTCCTATTTTCTACTCAATCTGTGGGGCGTGGAGAAACCTTTAAAGAGAGAATGCAACACATAGGTCATTAATTGTACTAAGTGCCAAAAAACTCAGACATCCACAAAATGCAGAAATATATATATATATATATATATAAAATATTCCTAAAACTCAGTGCGTTGCCAGCATGCATTTATACAAAAGTCAACCTATTTTGAAACTCAAACAGTATCAGCTAAATAACCCTATATTATTATTTCAATACTGAAAGAATAAAGTTGAGACTTCCTAACACCGAAAGGCTAACTGCATAGCAGTGTTGCTGACTATAGAATCTTTCATCACAACCACCATTCTTCACCATGGTCTCTCTGGCACCGAGAACACACTATGTTTGTTGACATGAAATTTGTGTTTCCAGCTCACTTGGGAGCAAGAGCTTTTTATATTATTATTATTCTAGTTACTAAAATGCCTGCAGTAGTACTTACATAATCGCATGTGCCTGGGTGCATCAGGCCACTTTCAGGATTCAACCAGCAAGATTATAACTACTTCCATCAATAGTAGTAAAAGCACAGTAATTCAGCCCACAAGTCATGATGACTTTCTCATTTCATATCAGTAACAAGGGAAAGTAATGCAATTAAAACATTTTTTAAAGCAAAGAGGCAAAAGAAAAAAAGCAATGCACTTTGGCCTGTAGTTGATATAGAGCTGAGTCAAAATAAAATTCATGGTCAACCAGACTGGAGAAAAATCACCTCTTTGAAGGTTGACAGAAGAACAAATTATTTTTCATTCACCAACTCATTTTTCCCTTGTATCCTCAAACAGAAAGACATTTTCTACAATGAATCATTTTTTTTCTATAAAAGTAAATTTTCACTGTAAGTATGAAACATAAAAATCATCTAAGAATAGGAGGAGGAATTTCTCCAAGCTTCTATGAAATGATTAACCCTCCTTCCTTTAAAATACAGTGTAAAATCTAACCCTAGGCCACACTAGTAATATTAAAAAATACTTCAGTGATGTGTACGTGCATGCACACATGTGTTTGTAAAATGTACATAGAAAATGTACATAGAAAATGTACATAGAAAATGTGTGTGCTTGTAAAATATACATAAAAATGCACTAAGAAAAACTGATGAATCTCATTTACTGGAGTATCTAATGAAAAATTTTGATATTGAAAATAGGTTGGCACTGGCTTTCCACATGGTTGTTCATGAAAATGGATAATTGGAAAATTGGATAATCTAAAACTAATGAATAAATTCAATTAAGATGCCAGTTCTGATGTAATATATTTTACTACTATATGAGAGGACAGTTTGTTTCTTCTTTGTCCTTCTTCCTTCTTCTTACCTTTCTTTCTTTCTTTCTTTCTTTCTTTCTTTCTTTCTTTCTTTCTTTCTTTCTTTCTTTCTTTCTTTCTTTCTTTCTTTCTTTCTTTTTTTTTTTTTGTCAGTTGTGGGGCTTGAACTCTAGGCCTGGGCACTTTCCCTGCGCTCTTCAGCTCAAAGCAAGCGCTCTACCGCTTGGGCCACAGCACCACTTCCAGTTTTCTAGTGGAGATAAGAGTGGAGATAAGAGTCTCACGGAGTTTCCTGCCCGGGCTGGCTTTGAACCATGATCAGATCTCAGCCTCCTGAGTAGCTAGGATGACAGGCGTGAGCCACCAGTGCCCAGCTGTCCATATTTCTTTTGTTAGAAAAACACACTTTTCCTTCAGTTCAATAAAACTCTCAACAGAAGCCTTTAGGGGAATAAAAACTAAACTTTCTGGGCTTTGTGGTTAAGTTGAAATATCTTAAATAATTGGTAGAAATTCCAACATATGTCTTTTTACTCATTTCCATTGTTACTGGAAGAAGGTACTCAGTTAATTTCAATTTAGTACATACCACTGAATTCTTATTCTGTATCAGTACATTGGGGCCTAGGACTGAAAATCAAAATTAAGTTTCCATTTTCAATGTCATAAAATCTTTTACAAATCAATTTATTTATTCATAAATTCAGACAAATATTTAAGAGCAGTACTAATTCTTCTCGCCTACAGAAGCCCTCAGAGGAGAAATAATGATCCAATGTGGACTGTATCAATATTTTGAACAAGAGACAAAGAATCATTACACAAGGGAGAGGAAAACACATGCACACACACACACACATACTCAAGGGGAAAATATTTAATTATATCAAATTATGAAAAAAAAACTGTAAATCTCATAAATTTTACCTGTATAACTGTAAGTTATTGTAAAACCCATAGTTAGTGAATTAATACTGGTTTCAGTCATCAGTCCCTTTAAATCTAACTGATCCTCTAAGTTACTTGCTTTATACCACAGGCACAGTGCCCTCCCAATAAGCATGAAATACTGACAAAGTTACAGTGGGAGAGAACATGAAGCAGTAAAGGATCTATTTCAACACATTGTGTAAAAGAAAAAAATGGAGAGGGGATTATAGAAAAAGTTATAACACAAATACCTAAAATAATTAGAGTCCTGGAAATGTTTATAAATTGTGCGGACCACAATGTATGAAACACAGGTGTAAGGAAGATGAGGGAATGGGTCACACTAAGAGCCTGCCCCCTCCACACAACTGGTATTTTGTGCACAGTAGTGAGAAAGATAGGAGACTGGGTTATTAAAACAACAAACTGAATAAAGAAAAATCTATATGCCAAAGGGCGAGGCCCTAAATTGCTTCCTTTCCTTGCTTTCAATAGGATCAAAATTTTTTCTTTAGGTGATCTGACTAGTCTCTGAGAAAAGAGTGCATATATTGACACTTTAGAGGGATACACACACACACACACACACACACACACACACACACACACACATACATATACAAACAAAAACACAAAGTCAATTCAACTGCTCCTTCAACAACCTCCTACCCACACAAAGGAAACAACTACAGAGCTGTTTAGTGTTTTTGTCTGCCATATGGATCAAGAGTTAAATATAACTTGATAGTTTTGAAATAATTAATCTGAATAACCTCTCCTCACAGGGAATGTAAGAAAGATACTATACAAGAAACAGAAGTAAATAATCATACCTGTAATATGTCACAGAACTGAGGGTAAATATTGTGCTTATAAAGAAAAGAATAGGGTGCGATGGGAAAAGATGATTTAAAAAGCTGAAAGAGCTTTTGAAAATAAATATTCACCACAAAAATATTATGAATATTCATAGTGCAGGAAATTACTTCAATTATAAAGCCCAAAAATAGAGAAAGAGGAAGTAAAAGGTTAGGTTGTAGCAAGAAAAGGAGTTGTTAAATTTGTATATTACCAAATAAATAATACACATACAGACAATTAAACATAAATGTAGAAAATAGACACATAGAACAAAAAGCAAATGTATACTCAGAAAACAAAAGTTGCATAAAAAGAAAAAGAACAAAATGAGTTCCTTTAAATAGAGTGTAATGTGAAGAAATGAGATTTTTTTGACCTACTATATTCAGTGCAGCCAGATAAGCAATAAAAAATGCAGAATGAATATATTTCCACATATGCTCAAGCTCAAAGATTTAATCTACCATGAAATCTTTCTTAGAAACTTGATCTAAGATATCTTTACCTTAAAAAATACCTGTGAAGTCTCAAAAATATGAAAGAGGCTTAGAAAATATAATGGAGGGAGGAAAAGGCCATGAGAGAATGTTGGTTTAGGAAGAAATTTCATGATATTTCTAATTTATAAACCAATTTTTAATAAGATACCCCAGAAAACTGAGGAACTGATAAAAATTAAAAAGACAACTATTGCTTACTTCTTGAAGATTGGCAATAGATGCATAGCAATTTAAGTAATGAAGCAACACTATCTAAACAAATAAAGCATATTGAATATTGAATTACACTATGTCAATACCAACACAATACCAATACCAATATAACAATACCAGAAACAAACTAGATGAGAGACAAAAAAATAAAACTGAGACCTAGAGTTTCTCCTATTTCATTCTGTAATGATTTCAGGGTGTCTACTTTGACTCTGAGGTCTTTGATTCATTTGGAGCTGATTCTGGTCCATGGTGATATATGTGGATCTAGCTTTAGTTTTCTACAAGTAGTTAACCAGTTTTTCCAGCACCATTTACTGAAGAGGCTGTCTTTCTTCCATTCTAATTTATTTTTAGCTCCCTTATAGAACGTTAGATAGCTATAGGTCTGTGGGTTCCTTTCTGGGTTTTTAATTCTATTCCATTGGTCCTGAAGTCTGTTCTTGTGCCAGTACCAAGCTGTTTTGAGTACTATGGCTTTGTAGTAGAGTTTGAAATTTGGTATTGGTATTCCTCCAGCACTGTTGTTTCTGTTAAGGATTGTTTTTGCTCTTTGGGGTCTTTTATTGTTCCATATGAATTTTTGGATTGCCTCTTCTATTTCCTTGAAGAACGAGGTTGGAATATTGATAGATATCAGATTGAATTGGTAGATAGCCTTGGGAAATACTGCCATTTTCACGATATTGATCCTTTCAATCCAGGAGCATGGGAGGTTCTTCCACTTTCTAAGTTCTGTTTTGATTTCCTTTTTTAAAGTTTTCAACATAGATGTCCTCCACTTCTTTGATGCACAGGCCAAAATTTTCTTAAAAGAGACTTAGAAACACAACAAATCAAAGAAAGGTTGGACAAATGAGATTGCATAAAATTGCAGAACATCTGCATAGTAAAGGACATAGCTAGCAAGATCAATAGAAAGCCCACGGACTGGGAGAAGATCTTCACTAGCCATACAACGGACAAGGGTCTCATATCTAAAATATACTTGGAACTCAAAAAATTAAATCCCCCAACAACAAATCCTCAAAAAACAACTGCCCAATAAATAAGTGGGCTAAAGACTTAAAGAGAAACTTCTCTGAAGAGGAAAGAAGGATGGCCAATAGACACATGAAGAAATGCTCAACCTCCCTAGCCATAAAAGAAATGCAAATCAAAACAACATTGAGATACCACCTCACCCCAGTTAGAATGGCTATAATCAAGAACTCTAATAACAACAGATGCTGGAGGGGATGTGGACAGAGGGGAACACTACTGCATTGTTGGTGGGAGTATAAACTTGTTCAACCACTTTGGACAGTAATATGGAAGTTCCTCAAAAGACTCCACATAGAGCTCCCCTATGACCCAGCAATCCCACTATTGGGCATTTACCCAAGTGATCACAAACAAAATCAGTTGAAATCTACCAGCACAACTATATTTATTGCAGCATTATTTACAATAGCAAAGATATGGAACCAACCCAGATGCCCCTCAATAGATTAATGGATAAATAAAATGTGGTACAAGTACACAATGGAATTCTATGCCTCCATCAGAAAGAATGACATTGCCCCATTTGTTAGGAAATGGAAAGACTTGGAAATAATTATATTAAGTGAAGTAAGCCAGGTCCAAAGTAACAGGTCTCATTGTTTCCCTTATTTGCTATAACTAGTATATGTCTGAGACAAGCAGAAAAGGTCAGATAAGATGATGTTAGGTGAAATGAACCCCAAGATAAGGACTCAAATGGTTTTTCTTTCTTGCTATTGTTTCTAACATATTCATGAGATGATTTTTGTTGCTTTGTATATCCCTCCCCCACGGTATAACCCCTGCTTTCACTTTATTTGATGTTGGCATAATTTGTGGAGGGGAAGGAGAAAAATTGTTTAAATAGGGATACAGGTGGATCCATTGCAACAATAAGATGTAGAAGACATTATATAGAAAAACGAACTTTACAAATTTGGCGGGGATGGGTTGGGTGTGTAGCGAGGGGCGAGGGGAGATGGGAGGGCAGGGATGGTAAGGGGAAACAAAGGAGGAGGCAACAATGCTTGGTAAGAAACGTACTCATTACCTTGCTCATGTAATTGTAACTCCCAGGACTTCCGGGAAGATGGGGGAGGAGAAGCTGGAGGAGAAGCTGGAGGCTAAACAAGCTCTTGTATAGAGAGCAGTTTTAGTGTTCCAGTGAACAGTCCTAGGCCAGAGATGTACGGTATTTTCACAATAAAAAATATTAATTAAAAAAACTGAGAGACCCAGGCAAATAATTTTCAACTAATAAATGACTCTGATGTAAATGACTTCCATCCCTGATGTTTACATTTGGAAAAAAATAAATATTTGAGGATTTATAAAGAAATGCATTTTTTAAATGATTGAAAGATTGATGAAGATACATGAGAATCCCAGATCATTTTTCGTTTTGTAGACTGGCAAGCCTTCATTGCAAAACAGAAATAAATACATAAATAAATAAATAACAATTTTATTTTTTGGAGATGGTAAATCATTCTAGATTGTTAGCTATTGGGCAATTTAAAGTTAAGAGAACATGAGGAATTTTAAATGCCTGGGCCTGCCTTGAATTGCAATCCTCAGATCTCAGCCTCCTGACTAGTTAGGATTACAGGCATGAGCCACTGGCACCCTTAGTCAAGTTTTCTTAAAGGGCTCAGAATGAATTATAATAACTCTGTTCTTGATGTGGGAGGGGGTTACACAGGTATATCCAATTCATGAAATTTCATCTGACTAAAAACTTATATATTGTCTTCAATAATAATTAAAAATAAAACCTAGACAGGACAAACAATATGAAAAGGATTAAAATAATCTGAGCTTATTATTGATGATGACACAGTACTTCAGTGGTTTTTCAAATTGTTTCCTTCAGGAAAAGGCTTGAATTACAAATAGATTTGATGTAATTTAAGACAAACAGGGAGCGAGGTGGGCATGGGGGCTAGGGGCACGGAAGACTAAGATCCAGAATGATGAAAAGCAAGCATTCTCCTGAATAAACACAGCAGCTCAGTGTTAGGACTGGAGCTAATACATGCTGACACCCATGGTTTTCTGTAGGCTGCAGTGATGAGTCTTCATGGTGACGGTTTAGAAATGAAATGTTTCAGCTGGGTCCCCTTGGATCACACCTGTAATCCTAGCTACTCAGGAGTCTGAGATCTGAGGATTGTGTTTCAAAACCAGCCTTGGCCGGAAAATCCATGAGCCTCTAATCTCCAATTAATCACCAGAAAACCAGAAGTGGCGCTGTGGCTCATGTGGTAGAGCCCTCTCCTTGAGCTGAAGAGTTGAGGGACAGTGCCAAGGCCCAGAGCCACGTGACTGACAAAAAAAGAAAGAAAGAAAGAAAGAAAGAGAGAGAGAGAGAGAGAGAGAGTGAAAGAAAGAAAGAAAGAAAGAAAGAAAGAAAGAAAGAAAGAAAGAGAGAGAGAGAAAAAGAAAGAAAATGAAAAAAAGAAATGAAATGTCTCTACAAGCTCATGTGCTAATAGATTGTTGCCACATTTGTGGCTTTGGGGGAGCAGTTGAATAGTGAGAACTTTTTTCTACTTGGTAGCATAATCTGTTGATCAATTCAAATTTGCTAGAATTAATGCAAGTTTGTAAAAAGAAATGGACTCTGGTTGGAGAAAATGAGTGATCAAGGTGTGCTTTTCAAGAGTGCACTGTACCCTGATTGCTCTACTTGTCTTTCAGTTGACTACCTTTCCCTCCTTACCACATGCTTCCCTAGCTCATGTTCAGCCTTATCAAGGCCCCAAAGCAATGGAGCCAGGTGATCACAGACGGAAATCATGAGCCAAAAGAAATTTTTCCTCCTTTCACTTGATTTCCTCAGTTGTTTAGTCAAAGCAATGAAAAGTTGACTCAGGCATTATGATGAGCCACTTTTACTTTAGTACATGTTTGGAATCCCTGAGTTTGGGAACAAACGTAGGAGGATTAAAAAGGGAGGCCAATCTAGGCCTCGACCGAGAAGAACCAAAGTAAAATGTAAGCAAACAAATAATTATAAAACAAATACTTCAAAACTTTCATAAGTACCTTTAATGTTAATTATATCTATTGGAGCTTGGAATTTGTGAAGTTTTAATACCACAGAGATTGTTTTCTGCTTTTAATCTTTAAGATTTATTTGGGATTGTTTTAGGAGGAAAAAAATAACCATTTTCCTAAAACTAAGTGCTAAACTTAGATTCAAAGCTTTAGGGGTTTGGAAACTTTGTGTATGTGTTTGCTAGGTAGACAGCCACTTACTTTAAAAAGTATTTTAAAAGAATCAAGAAAAAAGTCTGGGAAGGTGGCTCAGTGATAGAGGGCTTGCCTTGCATGCATGAGACCCTGGGTTGGATTCCTCAGTACCACATAAGCATAAAAAGCTGGAAGTGACTTTGTGGCTCAAGTGGTAGAGCACTGGCCTTGAGCTGAAGAGCAGAGGGGCAGCGCCCAGGCTCAGAATTAAAGCCCCAGGACTAACCAAAAAACAAAAACAAAAGCGAAAAAAAACACAACTTTTCAGTTTGGTTTATAAAACAAAGTAGTTCAAATGAATTTTGTATCTGCACTAAATGTATGAAATTGAGGACAAATATCTGTGTATTAATACCATGTATGTTAATTCATATGCATTATAGAATGTACTTATCTAAAGGAAATAATGTGTGTATATTCTCATATTTTATTTCCTTACTATAGTAAATTTGGCCAAATTCTGATTCTACCAAGATTCTCCAATTTGTAGTATAAATTTAAGAAAGCCTTATCACTATCCCATTCCTTTTTGGACAAAAATCCCTGCCTGGTGATTTTTCTGTGAGCTCTCCTGCTAGAAGCCTGGAACAACTTCAAGTCTTTGTAGCTTAAGGATCTTTCCTGCTGTGTGCCATTAAATATGGAAATGATCATATTTTGTGGACTGTGCCCCTGAGCTCAGAAGACCTAAGAGAATATGTAAATCATGTTACTGAAAAAGCCAAAGAGAGTACCACATACACTCTGGAATTTGGAGGTAACTAAACGGAAAAGCAAAATTTCTTTTCTTGTTAATTGGCTACCAATTCTCCAAAGGAAATATTTATGACTTAAGATGGTTTATAATGCATTAATTTTGTTCGTGATGATTACATGACTATCATATTATCTATGTAACCTTGATGCTGGGCTGTCATTTTTCTTTTCACGAGGTGAACTATTCATTGAACATATCAAGGACCTGCACAGACATTTCAGTCACTATGCATTAATCTAGTTATATTAATTACTTATAGTTATATTCTATCCCACGGTAGTCAGAATAAGTACACTTATCTAGCATATCAAATATAAGTGAAACTTTCTTAACCCTGTACCTAAAATTTTCTAAGGAAATATCTTCAGTGAACATCAGTGATTTCCTGAGAGCATGAGTGGCAGGTGTGTCTGAGAGGATGAGATTTGAGGGATCAGAAAGCCAGAGGAAGGAAATTTCTTCATTTCATATTCCAAACTCAGCCAGATTTGTTAAGTTAAACCATCTGCCAAATCATGAGACCCCTAATCTACCAAGAGTGAAACTGAATTTTAGGCCAGAAAATCAGCAAGTTTTTTTTTTAATTTATTGTGAAAATACCATACAGAGAGGTTACAATTACATGGGCAAGGTAATGAGTACATTTCTTATCAAGCATTGTTGCCTCCTCCTTTGTTTCTCCTTACCATCCCATCCCATCTTCCCCCCCCACCCCATCCCCCATTCCCTCTCCCCTTCCCCCTTCCAAAGTTGTAAAGTTGTAAAGTTCGTTTTTCAATATAGTGTCTTGTACATCTCATTGTTGCAATGGGTCCACCTGTGTCCCTATTTAAACAATTTGTTTTCTCCCTTCCCCTCCTGTTAGGTGAAATGAACTCCAAGATAAAGACTAATTTTTTTTTTCTTTCTTGCTTTTGTTTCTAACATATTCATAAGATATTTCTTTGTTGCTTTGTATGTCCCTCCCCCATGGTATAACCCCTGTTTTCATTGTATTTGATGTTGGTATAATTTGTGGAGGGGAAGCAAGTTTTTATTCCCAAGCTCACTAGAAGCAACCCCAGTATTGGCCAAAGATTTGAAATGGATAAAACTATGCATTTCAAGGTTGCTCTGTATTTCTGGCTGAAGACCCATTTTCCAAGTTATTTTCTGACATATTACAGCTAGCACATGGTCACATATAGTTCATTAAAAGTTCTACAATAACATCCATGGATTTCATTTACATATTGTGATGGAAAAAAGTAGAGAAGTCCCAAATTTATGCTGTAACTTCATTCTATTACAAACTAGGATAAATTAATATTCCTTTGTTGTTGGTGGTGGTGGTAGTGGTGGTGGGGTTTGAACTGTGGGTCTGGGTGCTGTCCCTGAGCTCTTCAGCTCAAGGTGAGCACTTTACCACTTGAGTCCCAGTGCCACTTCTGGTTTTCTGATAAGAGTCTCATGGACTTTCCTTCCCTGGGCTGGCTTTGAACAAGCATCCTCAGATCTCAGTCTCCTGAGTAGCTAGGATTACAGGCATGAACCACCTGTGGCTGGCTAAATTAATATTCTTACAGATCTAGTTAGCTTTCCTTAGTGAGTCTTTCAATGTAAACTTTCTGGAATTTCATGAGATTGTCTTAGTCTACATGACTGTTATAACAGAATTACATGAATTGGTTGGCTTATAGATAGCAGATATTTATTTCTCAAATTTCTAAAACTAGGAAATCCAAGATCAGAGAGCCAGAAACAAAGTCACCTAGTTATGTTCTCATATGGTAAAAAAGAACTATGACAATCTCTGCTTTTTTGTTTTGTATTTGTTTTTGTTTTTTTATATACAGGGACAAAATTCATTGTTTTGTGTTTGCTAGTCAAGTGCCTTATATCTTGAATCACATCCTCCCTCTTTGCTTTTATTATTTTTTCCTATGGGACCTGGCTATTTCACATGTGGTATCCTCATACCTGTAATTCCTGAGAAGGGGGATGCATGCCTGTGCCAGGCCTTATGCTCAGCTTGTTTTTGAGGTGTGCTTTCACTTCACTAACTGTTGCTTAGATTATCTTTCAATTGCAGTTCTCACAATCTCTGTTCCTAAATACTGAGATTATGGGTATGTGCCATATTGTCCAACTATTTTTCTGATATTTTCAAAGAACATCCAGAGTATTCATAAGAACAGTAATATGATGAACTAATCACCTCTGAAAGGTCTTGTTGATAGGAATATCACATTGAAGCATAGGAGTGTGTGTGTGTGTGTGTGTGTGTGTGTGTGTGTGTGTGTATGTGTGCTGGTCATGAGGCTTGAATTCATTGCCTGTTTACTGTCTTAGAGAAAATTTGTTCAAGGTTAATGCTTTTCACTAGAGCGTTAGCATTTTGTTTGTTAATAGGAAATGAGTCTCACAGACTTTCTTGTCCAAGCTTTGAACTGTGATTCTCAGATCTCAGCATCCTGACTAACTAGGGTTATAGGCATGGGCCTTCAACCACTAGCTGTAAGTGTAGCATTTCAACCTATGAATTTTAGAGTACACAGACATTCAGCTCATGGAATTTGTGCTATACATAATATATATCATATAGTAGAATGTATTTATAAATTCAAAAGATGGTACATAACTAATAGAAATTTGCAAGTAGTTCTCTATCAGGAGCTTTGAATGTTTCCACTGAAATAAATCACTGGCCCTGGCTGCTGTGATGGGACTATTCATTGGCTATATTAGATTGTGCTCTCTTCTTCTGTCAAATGTCATTGGGTTATAGTCATTTTGTTTTCTATTTATTGGAATATTATCCAACTGTAAAAGGAATGAAATATTAATGCAAGGCTGGTAGCTCAGTGATAGAACACTTACCTGGGAAGATGTGGAGCTTTAGATTCCCAGTACTGAAGAAAAGATAGTCAAATATGCTGGTGCATGCCTGTAATCCTAAGTGTAAAAAGAAATTGGAGGAGAATGAGAAGGTATAAGAAGAAGAAAGGGGAGGATAAAAGAATGGAAGTTTGAGAAGAAAGAAGAAACAGAATAGAAAGAAGGAAAGAAGAAAGGAGGAAAGAAAGAAAGGAAGGAAGAAAGAAAGTAGAAAATGCAAAGCAACTATGATAAATGCTAAAATTTGAAATGAATCTTGAAAATAGAGTGCTAAGTGAAATCACTGAAGTTCACATGCTGAACAATTTTAAGTTACTTTAAAAAATCTAGGAACAACTCAAATATCTGTCCCCTTTTAAATATATTTTTTAAGATTTACTGCTGTGCTTTGTTTTTCTAAACACTATATCAGGCCTGAAATAAAATGAGAAGAAAAGAATGGAGCCACCATATAGTTACCCCTTTCTACTCTTTTAGAGAGAAGGCAGTGCCTTCTATAGCAAGCAAACTTCTAGGAAGGAAATAAAGTTATTTAAAAAAATATAGAGTCTGCTGGGTACATGTGGATCACACCAGTTATCCTACCTACTCCAGAGACTGAGATCTGTGGATCAAGGTTTGAAGCCAGCCTGAGCAGGAAAGTCCATGAGCCTCTTATGTCCAATTAAAGACCAAAATATCGTAGGTAGAGTTGTGGCCCAAATGGTAGAGCGAGATAGTGCTCTGGTTCTGAGTACAATCCTTGGGACCAGAACACATATAAAAAGTGTAAGTCAAATTAAAAAGACATAAGTCCACCATGGAGAAGAGAGTAATGGTCCCAATTGGAAATAAACAAAACATTAAGGTAATCAAATAATGGCCACAGTATATTACAAGCCAAAGAACAAAATAAGTCTCCAGTGGTCCATCCCAATAGAAATAACAAATACTTAAATGGGACTACAACTATACAGAAAAATTCCAGTTAATACATGTGAAATGAAGGACAGAACTTTAAATCTACCAGTAAAACAACAAATGAACCATTCCAGGAGCACTAGGTGTGATTTGGGTTTGAAAAGTATAGGATTGGAATATTTTTGCAATTCCAAAGGATCTCCAGAAATGTCCAAAAATTCAGAAAAAATTATCGTTTTACAGAGTTATACATTTCCAGGCTTAAAAGTGGCATATTGGATGAGTAGAAATAAGAAATAAGTGCAATATAGTTCCTAGTATCCTTTGAAAGAACAAGGTTCGTTTGTGAAGAAAATACTGAAATTCAAATGAGGTCTACAGTTAGTTAATCATATTCTATCAATGTTAATGTTCTTGTTTTAATCATTGCATTGTCTTTGTATAAGTTGCCTACATTAGTAAAGATGACTGGGTAGTATATGTGACATTCCCCAATCCCAGCTTTTCAATATTTAAAGTTAGAAATTATTTTCAAAATAAAAATTGAAAACAGCACCAGAAAAGCATGCTCCAAATATGAAACAAATTTAATAGGCATGGTTTTGAGCAATTAGTGAAGTGTAGAAAATCCATTTGAACATTCCCATTTGAGCAGCAGAGGGCTTAAGGCATTAGAAATTTAGGGTTTAATATATTCATATCAAAATGCATGTCCCTGCAGTGAATCATAATCACATAGTTGTAATAATGTGAATGATATTTATGCATTTAAGCTTTATAATTACAAAGGATAATACAGCTGTTTCCAGTCTTGACAATATACAAAAAGCTGATTGCTAGTGTTTCATGTCTGCAATATTAGCTACTTAAGATGCTGAGATTTAAGGATCTTGAGGGTTTGAATCCAGCCTGGCCAGACAAATCTAAGAGACTCTTGTCTCTATAATTAACCAGCAAAAAATTATTTATATATATATATATATATATATATATATAGAGAGAGAGAGAGAGAGAGAGAGAGAGAGAGAGAGAGAGGTGCACAAACACTAGAGCTGTAGCTTTAAGTGAAAAAGTGAAAAAGTCTTAATACCAACTCTCCCCAAAATTGCAGATGCCATTATTAGAAATTTTGAGATATAAATAGGAAGTTAAAAAAGTTTTGAATATTATTAGTATTATTCATCACCGTGGAAAATTACAAAAACATAGCTGTGAGTCAATTATAAGAAATAATGTGGACAATAAAATGTTTCTATGTTATGAGCAGGGGATATGCAATAGGACAAATAGTCTTCAGTTAGCATTGCAAAATTTAAGAGAAAATAAATGTTCATGAATCAAAAGGCATATATAGAGATTATTTCTGAATGTGTGTTTAGCATTTTAATTGATAGAGCATATTTTTAAGAAGATTAAAGAGTCCTCTAATGTTAGCAACTGAGGAGAAAGACATTAGGAAGTTAACATTCAAAGCTAACCAGGATAAACATTTGCCAAGACCCCATCTCAAAAAAATTATAATATATCTATAGGATATTTTACTTTAATATTTATAAATTAAATATAAGTAGCTTTATAGATTAGATATAAGGAGATATAAGAATAAGGACATTAAAATATTTATAAAATTAGTAGCAAAATGAGATTCATACCACAAGAATTGTTAAATGTGCTCAAGAAAGTCTGTAAAAGGAAAAAGAAAAAAATACAATTTTTTATGATTTAATGATTTCTAGGAAGGAGCAAAAACAAAGTACTGATATTTTTCTCACTTGTCCTTGCAATTTTTTGCAGTGACTTCATTCATTCTCTGGCGTCTACTGTATTGTTGATCATAGAAATTGTGATCATCTTGTTCTTTTTTGTTTTGTTTTGTTTTTGTTGGTTGCGAGGCCTGAACTCTGGGCCTGGGCGCTCTCCCACAGCTCTTCAGCTCAAAACTTGCACTCTACCACTTCAGCCACAGCACCACTTCTGGCTTTTTCTGCTTATGTGGTGCTGAGGAATCCAACCCAGGGCCTAATGCATGAAAGGCAAGCCCTCTACCACTGAGTCATCTTCCCAGTCCTCAAGTCTTGTTCTTTATATATGTTCCTATCCCTCTCTATGTAGCTAAAAGATATTTTTTAAAAAAATAATCCTTTCACACATACTAAATATATATATATATATATATATATATCTTAACTGAATATAAAATCATATAACCTAAGTTTATAATTTCCCCAAAAATGAGCTCATTAACTTAATATGTGCTTGGTCAGCCCTGGTACTAATAAGTACAAGAATAGAATATTCACAAAATAAAGAGGAAACTCACTCACTGAATAAAAGATTTGGAGTAGGCAATCATGTCTTTTCTAGTTATACTACCTTAAGTTTTAAAAAGTATTCTTCAATATTAAGATCAGACTTTGTTATAAGTATGACCTCCAGAAAATATTATACTTGATCTCAGTAAATTGTTGTAGGTTGTTTCTCAGTAAATACTCACTGAATATCTAAAATATTGCTTTAGTCAATTTGTTCTCAACAAAAAAATGTGGAGTTAGTCCCTATGAAGGTGATCTTATTTGGAATACTGCCTTTGAAGATGATCAAGTTCATTAGGTTAGGTTTCAGTCTAACATGATTGGGTCCCTGTAAGAGTTTACATGGACAGTAGAATCAGACTTGTGCATAAGGAGAAAGAACATTAAACCAAGATAAATGCAAAAACATCTGTGATACTTTGGTAAGTCAAAGAATGCCAAAGCTTGCCATTCTACCATTTGAAACTAAGACAAAAGCAGTGAGCAGATCATATACTATAGCTCTTGGAAGGAGCCATTTCTACAATCACCTTGATTTTGATCTTCAACTTTTCATAACAACTGTATGATAACAAATTTCCACTCTGTGACTGGCCTTTGAGATATGAAGAATTGGGATACTAAAAACTTTTATACAAGTAGCAGCAAAAAAATGGTGAGTACTCTAAGACCTGGAGATCACAAGTTTACCTGTCAATGTTTTCAAGGACTACCTCAATGGCAAAATAGGGACAAAGAAAAATACAATATAGACATATTTTTAAAATGGAGCAGATACGTTGTGGTGCTTTGAAACAGTAGTCTTTGGAAAGGAGTACTGATATTTACACATGAAAAAGCAGTTGACTTTGCTAAACTTCCCAGAGTGGAGAGAACATCTCATAAACAAATAGTATGGAGCAAGGGTGGGGGAAGGGGGAAAACAACATTTTCTCAGCCAGAGATGCTTCCAGTCCATGTTTGAAGAGTTAAGAATTCCATGCATCTCTTTTAGGGTTTCATATCGTCAAAGTCCAGTTTAATTGGCAACTTTGAGGAGTATTAGGAATACTTTCTCTCCACAAGTACAATGTTCCTTTTCCATATTCTCGGAGAACTACATACTTTCTGTAGAGTAGACATCATAATGCATTTTCATTTTTATCTTTTCCATATGTATTACACATACTGAAAGTTTTGTTTCCAAGTTTAAGGGACTCCTCTGCAAGAAAGAGAGCCAATATCTTATAAACAGCTGTTTTCCAAGTTTGTAAAGAACGTGTCAATTGTATTTCTGTTGGATGAACAGAAGATTTAATATTACTCAAATGTTGATGAAATTAAAAGTAGTCTTATGGGACACAAATCCTTTTATTTTGCAGAGTAACACTAACTTGCAAAAAGGTCTGTCACTCTTAGAGAAATCTGGTTTATATTCAACAAAGAAGAAATAAAGATGAGTTAATATTCTTTTTTATGACTCCACATGTTTTCCTTATTGCATTGTACTGGACCTAGAATAGCATTTCATTGTTTGAATGATAGATTAATTGATTGATTATTGTGACAAATAACAAATGTTGGATGCCAAATTACAACCTCAAACATCTGTCATTCAAAATTCAATTGAATTTTGTTCTTAGGACAATTTAATCCTGGAGAAAAATAACAGAAAAATTAGAGAAATGCCAATGCATTATGGACATGTTTTGATTTTGGAATATTAGAATTAAAACTTCCAAGTGTAGCTAAGTCTAAGATTCCATAAAGAAGTTTTCATCATCAGAGAGACAGAAATGATAATGCATAGTACCCTGTGCTGTGAATATATTTGATCCCTAGTTAGGAATAAGAAAGGAATTCCATGGTACCAGTAAAGCTCTTGTGGAGCTGGGTATCTGGAAATCAGAGCCCATATACAGCCTCTTCCTCAAGTACAATCATTCTATATGTAGACCGTAAAAAATAATGCTATGCAGTGTTAGATCAATGATGTTTTAGCTCTGTGCCTTATGTCAATCCAAATTATTAATATAAAAATTGGACTACATAGCAGGAAACCTAAACTATTTTTCTGTGCCTGTTAGCATGTATTTTGATTTGCAGAAATCAACATAGAAATCTGAAAATCGTCCTGATTAGCATTCTTTCATTACTTCTAACTTCTTCATTTTTTCTGATTCAAGTGTAATTCCTAGTCTGTTTTCTTGAAGGAGAATTTTTTTTGTTCATGTAAATGGCTAGCCCCCAAACTTCAAGTCTATTGTCCAAGAACATATGCATTTGTCCTTACATTGAGCAAATATTAATAAATATTTCTGACTTCTGTGGTATTAAGCATTATAGTCAGACTCAGATATACTAGTATGAAAAAAATGGAATAAACAAAATATACACAATTCTGATCTTTTTTGCAAGTACCACAGTATACACAACTCCACAGAAAAATAAAGTGGTAAATTGTGAACCATTACTTCTGAGACAAACTAATAGAATAAAATAGAACTACAACAAAAAATTATACATTTTTACAATATGAAAGCTAAACCAAGAAGGCAGTCTTTATCTGGGAAAGCATTCATTGAACAACTGAAATGTTTTTGGCACCCTGTGCTTGTCTGCAAATGACCATTAAAGCACCACAAGTATTTAATTTGGGTTAAAAATTATGCTAACCAACAAGAATGGAATCTAAAAATACTTAAAATAGACTGTAATTGAATGAATATTTAAATTAATAGGGTTCTATAAGGTAAGGAAAACCTGCCTCACTGAGATAAAAATAATAACATTATGAAAATGACATAAATAATCATGACATATTCTGGGAAGTACAAATAGCTTGGTAATGCTAAATCTTAAAGTGAAAGAGTTAAAGTGTCTAGAGAGTATGCTGGCAGTCAGATGAGAGAACTGCAATGTCCGACTTAGTTTCTTAAATTGTAATACCTTTATTTGTAATATTGAGAATCCATGTAAATTTCAAATGAGTAAGCTCTGTGTAGTTCAAAGTAATAATAATTATTTTAGAATAATAGTTATTATTTTTGAATTATTTCATGTTAAATTCAGATCATCATTACTATCATCCCTTATTTTTTCATACTTTTTGGGAATCATTTACGACCTTTCACAGTACTACCTAGTATTACCTAGTATTACCTGTATGCTTATAATTTACACCTAACTGCCATCTATGAGGGATAACATGAGGTTTTTGTCTTCCTGAGCTGGGCTCACTTCATTTCATATGATGGTTCTTCTTTACCTACTTTGCTCAACAATTATTTCTTCATTTTATGGAGTGTTACCTTGACATTTACATATACTTGATTGTCAAAGAATCATTTCTAAAAGGACATTGTAATTTTCCTGCTGTTACTTTCTTAAATGTACATGATAATATCATGTACATTTATCAAATTTCACCTGAATCTTTTGGGCACGGCAAAGGTAATCCAAAGAAGAAAGGTCATACCTCCAAATGTACATGTTGCCAGAGTTTCAGAGGTTTCAGTCCATAGTCAGCTGGCTAGTTGACCACCATAAGAAAGCAAAGTTGCTGACTTCATAGTGGCCAGGAAACAGAACTAGCAAGGTATTTTTTCTACCATGGGAATAATTTTTTTTGCATTAAAAAGTGCATCAAAATATGACTGAATAATTGAGAGAATTAGGGTAGCCCTAAACAAATCTGAATAATGTCTTTGTAAAGGAGACTAAAACATAAGAAGAGACACAAGAGTCATGTGAACCCATCAAGAGGACACCATGAGAAAATTGACGACTTAAGCCAAACAGAGATGCCATGAATAAATCAAAACATTTGACATTTTGATTTGGGCTCCTAGACCTCATAACTGATAAAAATGCATGTCATCAGATTAAAATACTGAATCTACAGCATTTTTTGTAACAAAATACAATATGTAAAAAATACATATAATATATGCAATGGCAGTGCAATATAATACATACAGTACAATGCAATACATACATTATAAGCCTAGTATCCTGAACTTCTCTACTAATAATTTCTTCTTTTTAACATTATTTTAGCATTTACAAATGCTGAGTAGCAAGACATTAGAACTGTATTGATTTATTTGCAATCTTACTTTTTTCATGTTCTGAAGTCAAAAGGCAGGAGCCTTATCTATTTCCCATACTACTTGGCTTAATATCTTGTAAAAAGTATAAAATACTTAAATATTTAAACCTATATTCTGTGAACTGTTTAATTCATTGTTTGCATTTTAACAAAAACTGAATTTTACCTTCTTTAAAGATGGAATTAAAATAAAAGATGTTCTGTTACAATGAAACTGAAATGAGATTCCTAGAATTATGAAGCTTAATTTGAAACTAATTAGTTCATCACAGGTACAGTGACTTACAGTAATTTGGATGATGATTTTGTAGCAACCATTTTCCTTACCTAAAGAAATTCTCAAGTCAGGCTCTGGTGGCTCATACCTGTAATCCTAGCTACTCAGCAGGCTGAGATCTGAGGATCACAATTCAAAGCCTGCCTGGGCAGGAAAATCAGTGAGACTCTTATCTCCAATTAACCACTAGAAAACTGGAGGTGGCACAGTGGTTCAAGTGATCGAGCACTAGCCTTGAAGTGAAGAGCTGAGGGACAGTGCCCAGGCCCAGAGTTCAAGACTATTTGAGGCAGTGACCATTTGTTGTTTGTTTCAGAGCAGAGCAACACGTGGTGCTAAACCACCTGGTTGTGTGCCCTAATAAGACATGCAAATCCTTAGTTTGGGGCTCTCCTCCTGGTCTCCACTGTGTCAGAGTGTAAGAAGAGGCCCGAGCTGCAACCCATTTAAATAAGACAGCTGTAGAGTTTGACTCTTGGTGGTCTTCTTGGTGGGGGTCCTGCGACTTTGAGATAACATATTAGTGGGGGGCTCGTCCGGGATCCCCCCCAAAGACCCCCGAGACCTAAGACTCCAAAGTTAAAACAGCGCTGTCTTTGTTAATTTGTCTTGTCCTGTCCTTTGTCTGTTTTACTTTCGTTTTTCCTTGTCTGTTTTACTTTCGTTTTTCCTTGTGAGGACGGCTGCTCCGATTCGTAAAGGGTTGTGGAAGCGGACGCGCTTGCACGACGACCCTGGAGGAACTGGGAGACATCCCAGATCTTCTTGTGGGGCAGGGATAACCCTGCCGTGTGGGGCGGGGGTCCTTGGAACCCTGCCATGTGAAGCCTTTTTTTCTGTAACTGTCAGGCTTGTGTGTGTTTTGTTTGTACTATTTATTGTTTTCTTTTGGACTGTATGACTGATGGGACTGGAAACCATGGGCACCACTCCATCTAGCCCCCTAGACTTACAAAAAGAAATTGTACCCCCCGGTTTTTCAGGGAGATAACTTGAAAGAAGAAATGTTTCCTCCCCCATACTCCCCTTCCCAGATTCATTTTGCAGAACCTGAGAATGATCAAGAGGAGGAGGGAGCTATAGAATCTTTGGCACCTGCCCTTAAAGTTTCTAAGGGGCCAGTCATTAGACGATGCCGTGGTATCAACCCCCCTTTTAATGCAGCTGTTTTTCCCTTATGCGCGGTAGGTCCTGTGGATGCGGATGGTCAACAGCAATTCCAATATTGGCCATTTTCTACCAGTTATCTATACAATTGGCGCACCCAAAATGCCCCCTTTCCTGAGAAACCCCAGGATTTAATTTGTTTGCTTGAAACTATTCTCTTTACTCATCAGCCCACTTGGGATGATTGCAGTCAGCTTTTACAGGTCTTTTTTTTACCACCAAAGAGAGAGACCGTATCTGAGAGGCGGCCCAGAAACATATCCCTGGCCCCACAGGAGCACCCATCATGGATCCTGCCCTGATTGCTACCTATTTTCCTGAGCTCCGACCAACATGGGACTACCCCTTTGCCCTGGACGACCATGGGGGAAACATGGGAAGTCTCCAAGCATTCTACCCAACCCCTCCACATAGGCCTCAAGAAAAGAAAAATGGACTGATTGTTATTGGTATACCCATTCAAGATCAAGAGCTGTTGGAGTTTTGTTTCGGGACAGAGCCACAAGATTGTGGCTCAGGACCATAAGTCAAGGGGGGGAATGAAAGGTTAGAGTATTTGAGGCAGTGACCATTTATTGCTTGTTTCAGAGCAGAGCAACACGTGGTGCTAAACCACCTGGTTGTGTGACCTTATAAGACCTGCAAATCCTTAGCTCAGGGCTCTCCTCCTGGGCTCCGCTGTGTCAGAGTGTAGGACAAGGCCCAAGCTGCAGCCTGTTTAAATAAAACAGCTGTAGAGTCTGACTCTTGGTGGTCTTCTTGGTGGGGGTCCTGCGATCTTGGCATAACAATCCCCACTACCGAAAGAAAAAAAATCTCCTCTGGCCTGGTGAGACTTTTTGGAAGGGTACCTTAATTAGTTCTATACCCAGTGGTTGTAAATGTTGAAACTTTCTTTTTAGGTGTTCCGAATCTTTTCTCTATCTACTTTACAGCATTCACAAACCATATTCAACCTGTCTTACTATCTTGATAACTTTTTTTTTCTTTGTTTTGGAAGGTCCTGTGGCTGGAACTCAGGGCCTGAGATGTAATGCTTAAGGTTACCACTCTACCACTTGAGTTTTAGTTCCACTTTAGCTCTTTTGGTGTATAATTGAAGATAAGTGTCTCATGGACTTTCATGCCCCATCTAGCTTCATCTATGATTCTCAGATCTGAGCCTTTTGTGTAGCTAGGATTATAGGTGTTAGCAGCTATGCCCAGCTTCTAGTTAACTTTTGACAGTGGAAAATAATAATTTGTCATGTGGACCCAAGCTCTGCTACATGTTTGTTATTTAAATAAGAAAGAAAATTATTAAGTTAGCTTTAATGTTCAGTTTTTAATTTGTGTGAAGATCAATATGTTTAATTTCTGTATGGAAGAAATCACTCTTGAATACTTTTCTAATTCTTTTAAAGTTTTCTACTTTCCTATTTTAATAGTCAATATTATCTGGGTAAGATGCCTGTTGGTTGGTAGCCATTTGATTTACAAATATTCTCATCTTGGGGTTCATTTTGACTAGCATCATTTTATATGTATCTGCACATAGCTGTTAAGCTATTTTGATCCTCTCCTAGGAATATCCTAGACATATAGTAATTAATACAAATGAGGGAAGCCATAGAACCTATATTTCTTTGGGTCTGGCTTACTTCATTTAATATGATTTTTTCCAAATCTTTCCATATCCTTACAAATGGGGCAATGTCATTCCTTCTGATGGAAGCATAGAATTCCATTATATATATATATATATATATATATATATATATATATATATCCATATCTTAGTTATGTTAAATAATGCTGCAATGGACATTGTGGTGCTGGTAGCTTCAGTATGGCTTTGTTAGTCATCATTTGGGTAAATGCCCAGGAGTGGGATTGCTGGATCATAGGGGAACTCTATGTTTAGTCTTCTGAGGAACCTGCATACTGCTTTTATTTTGTTTTGTTGCTGCTGTTGTTTTTTAATATACTGTGTGAAGTCATTTCTTTTTTCTTTTTGTTCCCTTTGATGTATCCCCTGTTGTCATTGTTTTTGATTTTGGTACTCTGTGTCTTGTATATATGTTTATGTGATTTGGGGAAGGGAGGGGGGGGAAATGGTGAGAAGGGATAAAAGAGGAACCAATGCAACAGTGATATTCAAAAGACATGAACTATATACATTGGGGGGTGGGGAGTTGGGGAGGAGAGAAAGTGGGAGGAAAAGAAGGGAGGAGGTAATAATATTTGACAAGCAATGTACTCATTACCTTGTTTATGTAACAGTAACCCCTTTGTACATCACTTTTACAATTAAATTAAATTAAATTAAAAATATTCTCTTACTAAATGGATAATATGCAGGGATTTTAAAATTGGACTGATTACAATGAAAATCAAGGTGTATATATATATATATATATATATATATATATATACATATATATACATATATATATATATATATTTTTTTTTTTTTAGGTCCAGTCATAGGGCCTGAACTCTGGGCTGGGCGCTGTCCCTCAGCTCTTCAGCTCAAGGCTAGTGCCCTACCACTTGAGCCACAGCGCCACTTCCGGCTTTTTTTTCTTTTTGCTTATGTGGTGCTGAGGAATCGAACCCAGGGCCTCAGGCATGCAAGGCAAGCGCTCTACAACTGAGCCACCTTCCCAGCCCCCAAGGTATATTTTTTTATTTCAAAGCAAGATGATATATTTTTGAAGAAAACTCCAGAATTTTCTGGAAGTGTCCTGGCAGCTATTATTTTACTGTTTAGAGTATTTCTGTGACATGACCTGACACAATTGAAGAAGCAACTCTAGAGAGTCAATTACCATCACAACTATCTCATTTTCTTTTTTTTTTTCAAGAATTTAGACTCTCACCAAAAATATAACCTAGGAACCCCACCACAGCTCATGTTCTGTGTTTTATGCACTATGTCACTGACAGTCCAAGCAACATTAATCAGTTTCTTCCACCAGGAACTGAGTGGTCATGACATTACCACCAGGCTCAGCCCTGTTCTAGAAAACCAATTGAGCTTGACCAAAATGAGTAGCAATTTATTTTCAACCAGGGAGGCTCAGTCTCCATAGAGTTTTAAGCATCAGATACTACTGCCGACATGGGTCCAGGAGTAACTACACAGAGCCAAGAAAGTAAGGGTAAAGGAAGATCAATGTGCTCATTTTCAATAAATCACTTGATTAATCCAGATGGAATTCTGCAGCTGCAGATAGAATGCAAAAAGAGGTCATTATTTGTATTTAAAAGTATAAAGGCAAGATCAATTTTTTTAAAAATCAACTTTCAAGAGGGCTGACTGATGAAATGGAAATTCAGAGAACAATATAAATCTGAGATCAGTTGCTCATTCATTTAAAGTGAACTCTACATTTCTGAATATGCCCTAGATAGATGTTCAATGTTTTTAAAAAATATTTCATTAAAAGGGTTTTCTGGCCATTTGTGAGGGAATTTGTTTTCTAAGTATTCTTTTTTAACCTGTAGTGTCAATATGAACAAATGAAACTTTCTCTTACTATGATTTTTGGTTATATATGCAAGTGGAACAACTCTCTGCACATGTGGTTATATTATTTGGACTTAATAGCCTCCTCAGGCAACAAAATAATACCTATGAATATTACATTTCCATGAATATTTTTGAAATAAGCAAAATAGTAATTATAATACTTTATAATTTCTATATTTTATTAGAAACATGCCTTTAATTTCTCTGAGTGCAAAACATTTCTAGATAGTTGATTCTTTCGATATGTTTAGCTTGCTGAAGTTTGTAATGTATAGTTTCTTTCAATATTTCTTAGCACACATTTATTTAAAATAGTGTACTTATTGTCACCTATGTGCATCACAAAGTACTAGGTCAGTTAAACTGGGAAAAATAACAAAAATAATGAAACCAAGTGTAACAGCAATTGTAATGTGCAGTTAAAGTAGAAACAGTAAATTTGAAAGAAAATAGTGAACATGAATTTGAGCATTGTCATTTAGGCTTGTGGGAGGAAATGGGCAGCACATTCCCTAGTGGTGTAATGGTACAACAATGATATATCAATTGGGGCAAACATCACATGTTCCTTAGGACTATTTTAGAATTCTAGACACAAAGCTGAAGCTGAAATCTTTTATAAAGGTTGCTAATAGAAAAAACATTTTGAGACCTAAACTTCTTTTGTATAGATTCAGCAAGTCTTTGATTATGCACAACATAATTGGTGGGGGGGGACTGTACAAAGTGTATGGTGAACTTCAAATTTATGATTTATGAATTCACTCCAGTAAATACTGGTTCTCTATTTCCAAACATAAAGGAAAACTACAAAGATCATCTTCTCTTTCTTAAGGAAAAACATTATATCAAAGTAGTAAAGGGCCAAAAGTATTCAAATCCATCTGACCTTCATTAGATGCCTAAGGGCAAGTTGCTTCTTGTCTCTAAGCTCCATTGGTTTGTTTTTTATTATTTCCATTAGATTTCATGTTTTGAAGGTGATGATCATGTGGATTATAATGCAAGATTCATAGCCATTATTTCAGGAAAATTATTGTTCTTGGAAATAGGTGAAAACATTTATTATAAATTAAAATAACAAATAAGTATATCTCTGGATATACTTACAAAACATTGAACATAAAGTAGTTAATGATTCAATTCTAATTAAAAATTCAGTTGGTCATTCTCTAATATTTATTTAGACTTTCCCTTCCAAGGATAAATAATACAAAATGCTTGTTTTTCCCAAACAAAGAACATAGAGAATTTTGATAGGGAAGAGAATATGAGAGGAAATGGAAGAAATTCTAAGCTAGATAATATAGGGTACTGGGATGACCATGTGAGTTGACTGATATGGAAAGGGAAGTCTTCTCTAAGAGCAATGCATGGTATCTGTGCTGATTTATTAAAATGACTCCAACAAATTATGCCAAGTGGATTAAGAAATTTTAATTCTTCCATGCAAGAGGCCAGAAGTTCAAACATGGTGTGAGCAATGCTGTGTTGCCCTAGAAGTCTCTAGGGATAATTTTCTCCTGAGTTTCACTTATATCCAGGCATTTTTTTTTATCCTCCATTTCTTTCTTTCTTTCTTTCTTTTTTCTTTTCTTATATTTATTTTTTTCAGGGGAAGGGGGCATGCTGGCCTGGAGCTTTAATTCAGGGCCTGAGCACTATTCCTGAGAAATTATGCTCTACCACTTGAGACAAAGCTCCACCTGTAGCTTTTTGTGATTAATTGGAGATAGAAGTCTCATGAACTTTACTGTCCAGCCTGGCTTTGAACCATGATCCTCAGATCTCAACATTCTAAATAGCTAGAATGATAGGCCTAGGCCTGAGTCACCAGCACCCATTTCATTTCTTTCTTTATAGTTGAATTACTTCCATATCTGCCCATATGTATACATGGATTTCTTCTCTTTGTGTATTTCTAACTGTATCCTCAATCCAGTATGAGTTTATTTTAATTAATTCTAAATAAGGTTACATTCTGAGTTTCCCAGTGGGCATAGATTTTGGAGAAACACTATTCAGTCCACTATAAGTAAACAAAAGTTTTAAACCACAGTGAAAATTTATGTGACCAATAGTGTGCTATTGCACTCATCCTTACTGACAGTATCCTGACACCCTAGAGACTCTTCATTCAGAATCAATAGTCTACACAGAAAGTCAAAGCAGAATCTTACTTTTCTTGCTAAGATTTTCTCACATTTTCAGCCTCAGGATGTTACAGTGTTATAACCGTCTGTAAATCAGATGTCAAGTCTAATGGGGGTTTGGATAACCTCAAAGAATTTTTTGACATCATTGTGTTGGACAATCATTTCATCTTCTAGATACATGAATCCTGAGATCTGGGTTGTAATTCCTCTCCAAGAGAGCCTGAAGATCCAGTTGTAATTCCTCTCCAGGAAATCTAGAAACTGAGATCCTGATTGTAATTACTCTCCAGGAGAGAAATTACTTAGCTTTGAATAGACAGACCTTTAAAATTATTGAATATGTTTGTGACCCTATCTTTCCCTAATCAGGAGTAGCAAAACCAATGTCAGCCTTCTCCATTCTGTTAATTATTTCTAGGAAAAATAGCCATTATTTTGCTCTTACATTTTCAGAAAGTGACTCAGAAAAAAAAATCATTGATTTTCCAAGCCAATAGCATTTAGAGATTTCCATGAACAAATTGCAATCTACTGAAAATCCTCATGATTAAAAGAAATTCTCTTTATTTACTTGAAATTACTGCGATTTTCTTTGATCTAAACTGCTAAGCATACCCAGATACCACCTACACCTTTCCGGAAAAAATAATATTTTTATTGCCTTTATTCTGGAAATTAATGATATTCTTTTGAGAAAAATGTTCTCCAATGCAAATCATCACCATAAATAGAGAACAGGTAGGTGCTGTAACCTATTTGAGCAAAGAATATCTCAGAAGAGTGCTTTGTTACCTGTCTCAACACTTAGAAAAAAATTATATTAAGTGAAGTAAGACAGAACCAAAGAAACATAGGTCCCGTGGTTTCACCTATTTTCAATAACTAGTGTATGTCTAGGACAAGCAGAAAAGGTCAAAAGCTATGTACATATGACCATATGAGGTGATGCTAAATGAAATGAACCCCAAGATAGGGACACAAATAGGTTTCTCTTTCTTGGTATTGTTTTTAATGTATTTATAATGTACTATGTGAAATTTTGTTTCTTTTGTATGTTCTTCCCCCATGGCATAATCCCTGTTTTCACTGTATTTGATTCTGGTGCCCTGCATCTTGTATATACATTTTTCTAATTTGGGGAGGGGAAGGGAAACAACAAAATGCTGAAATAAGGATACAGGTTGACTCATTGTAACAATGAGATGCACAAGACACTATGTTGAAAACAAACTTTAAAACTTTGGGGTGAGGGGAGGAGTTGGGGAGGTAGGAAGGGAAGGGATGGTAGGGGAAATACAAAGGAGGAGGTAACAATGAATGATAGGAAATGTACTCATTATCTTACTCATGTAACTGTAACCCCTTTGTTCGGTATTTTACAATAAAAATTGATACATAAATTAAAATATATTTTACAAATTTTAATTTAATCCATATTCTCTTTATTTAAATTAACCTATTTCCATTTCTGACTTTTTATTAAGTGTGGATGAACTAAACAGAGGAAAGTAAATAAATGAATAGTAGTTGCTTGTAGAAGAGCTGGGATGCAGGCAATAAATAACAGCTAGTTTATCTGAATATAAAGCAGGATTAAATCAACCAACTTAGTAAAACAGAATTTTAAGTGGAACATTCTTCAAATGATATACTAAAGTTGCTTCCAACAAGAAATTTCCTGTATTTATTTATTCTTAAAAAGAATATCATCAGATTTTCACATTTTGGATCAGGTACTTGTTGAAGATTTGAAATAACTACTTGAATGTACACATTGAAATTTAATAAGAATCTCTTCTGTGAAAATGTATACTGTTAGTAAAATAAATAATGCAACTATGTAACAGGAAGGCATGTCTTCTGGACTAGCCACTAGAAACAAGAAGAATGGTTTTTAAAGTAAATAAAAATTAGGCAAGAAATGGATTTTTATGGGCATAAAAACACAAATACAACATTTTCTGGAAACAACATTTTTTCAATTTTTTTATAATATTATTTCATGTTCCATTAAGGAAATATAGCTTCCCATGAGTTTGAGAATTCAGAAGGCTTACTGTCTAAAAATGAATATACCACATTTGACATTAGGATCATTTCTCCATTAATTCTCATTTTAATGACAACACTATACATATGGACACTGTGTTTAAGACAAGGAAAATGATTCAGAGTAAAGATTACAGACCTTACTGTGTTTTTAGATACTTCAGGTTGGGTCCAAGCGTTGTTTGTGTAGACTCATAATACTTGAGATCATTGGCTCTGTCTTCAAGACAATGCTACACAAAGAAATAAGTGAGTACCGATAGGTTAATTAATAATCATTCTATTTATTAAACAAGTAACTTTAACTGAATTAATCTCTTGAGGTTTGTCAACTGAAAATAAGAATAAGTCTATTGTCTTTTTGATTTGGTGTGGTAATAATAAAAGTAACAAATACCAATGTATATATACATTATATACACACACATACACACACACTTATACTTTTATACACATACCAGGGTTAGAAGGATTGTTGGTCATATCATGATATGTTGGTTCTTGTTATGTACAAAATGACAGTAAATATGGTCTCTCAAAGTTATTGGGGTAATGAATGAGATAATATGCGAATGAAAACTTCTGTTGTTGTTGTCGGTCATGAGGCCTGAACTCTGGGCCTGAGCACTGTCCCTCAGCTCTTCAGCTCAAGGCTAGTGCTCTACCACATGAGCCAAAGCGCCACTTCCAGCTTTTTATTTTCTGCTTATGTGGTGCTGAGGAATTGAACCCAGGGCCTCATGCATGCAAGGCAAGCACTCTACCACTGAGCCACCTTCCCAGCTCCAACGAATGAAAACTTTTATAGGACTTAAAGGGATACATATTTTAATTTCCCAATATATTACTAGTAATTACTCCCCTCCCCATTGCATCTAATCTGTTTCCAGTGTTTGGACTTTCTTAGAGAGGGCTCACATGAAATTAATTTTCAAGAAGCAAAGTATTTGAATGTAAATTTCCCTTTCTAAACACACAAAAAGTTTATTTTTCTTGTATCTACACTATAATATTTTGATGTGGATGGAATAGATACTGTCATCATTTTAGAAGGGAAAATGAAATGGTGAAGACATTAGAAAATTGTTCAGTCATTCATTCAATCATTTAAGTAGGAACAGAGAGCCAGTGAGTGTTTCCTAAATTTACGGTCAAGAGATTATATTTTTAGAAGGAAGTCTTTTCACTATTGTGTTGAAAGTAACGTGGAGAATTGAAGTTCCTCTCTACTGGCACACTTGTGCTTATGGAAACAATAGTTAAACAGTGCAGATCCATTCCTACCATACTGGATGAGAAAAATGATCCTAGCACTACAGAGGTGTTGCTGGAAATGGTCAGAGATTCACATTTGTCTGATGCGTCATTGGTGATTACTTATCTCCTAGAAAGAACATTTTAATAATATGTCAGGGAAAAGTCAAATCTATGTTTAGCAGCCAACCCTCTCTCAACATTCTATTTTTATTATATCTGTGGTCTCTTTCCAAAGAAAGAGATACCATGGAATCAACATTTTGCTGACACCATCAAATCAACCTTTATACCCATGCAAATATTCCTAACAAGTACACACAGATTCCTTTTTCTTTTTTTTTTTTTTTTTCTGACGTAGGGTTTGAACTTTTGGATTGGGCACTGTCCTTCAGCTTTCGGCTCTACTGCTTGAGTCACAGTGCCACTTCCTTCTTTTCTAGTGGTTTATTGGAGATAAGAATCTCACGGAGTTTCCAGCCCTGGCTGGCTTTGAATCATAACCTTCGGATCTCAGCCGCCTGAGTAGCTAAGGTTATAGGCTTGAGCCAGTGGCATGAACCACTGGTGCTCGGCCCAGATTTTTTTTTTGAAATAAAGCAGATACAAATAAATACATAATAAATAATTGTTCAGTACATAGTTTGTTCAATTACCTCATTGTATTTGTAAATAAGTACTACTTTCTATAGATTGCCAGAAGTTTATATTATCTGAAAATTTAGATTATTTCCAGATTGGAATCAAATATTCTTCTGAACAGTGTTTCCTAATGGATGGAAGAGACAACCTGAAGAAACCAGACACATAAATTATCACAGAGAATGCATTGAATTTCCCTCTGTAACTAGAAATAGACTTTAAAATTTAGTCCTATAATACATTTGTCATTTCAGTAATACATTTTATTTAATGAGGTTAGTAACAGCTGACTATGTACAAAAAAATCTAAAACATTTAAAATCAAAACTGTGTTTCCTTTATGAAAAAGCTACATTTGTTTCCTAATGTTTTTTTAGAGTTTAAAGGTAAAGCTCCAGGCTAAGATGTGATCCTTATTTATACATTCAGTTTCTCAGATTGTTAGGCAATATTCTGAGCATCCTCTGAGGAAACACAGAGAAAAATAATCTTCTCTTCTATTGTTCATATTTTATTTCTTAAGTCTTTGACTTCAGAATAACGATGAATTAGATAATCTCAGGTTTTGACTAGTACCATCTTCTCATGTTGTAAAGCGTTGGCTGTTAAATTTAAACATAGATTCAGAAGGAAACTAAATTAATGATTTTTTTAGCCTGAAGGATAATCGTTTTACAACAAGAAAAAAAAGGTTAGATTCATCAAATTTAAATTTCACTTCACATAATATATTACACATTTGTTTAAGAAGTACAAGTACAGGTATAACAGTGATTATTTTCCCAAGTTCTACTGTATTCTTGTATTTTCCCTGAGAATGCATTTTCAAAATAGGAAATGTGCAGATTCCATGGCTCCCTAGGCTTCTATATGTTAAGACCACCTTGAGACACTAAGTGACTACACTTTTGTCCACTAGGCATTTCCACAGGTCCATTAGAGAATGATAGGACACAGTAATCTACTCTGTTTCATGTCTGGGTTGATATTTTGTTGCTGAAAATGTATATAGTAGTTGACTAAGGATATATTTCTGAATGATGGACCTCTTCAAGGAAATCATTTGGGTATCTGAAATCTATTTACATAAGTTCATGTAAGCTTAAATTTTATATAGGGGATGCATAATGTTTACCCATTCATCATCCATATTCATTCAGTCACCTGAGTCCCTTTTGGCTATTATGTAGAGTGCTTTATAAATATTTGTGTACGACTTTTGGGGTCCTTCAATTTTTCCTTCTTACTGAGTATGCGTATTTACAAGAATAATTGTAGATTGTGCATTTTCAGGAATTCCTCAATTGTTTTCTAAGGTAATTGCACCACATTTTATTCTCATCATTAATGTATGAGGATGGCCATTTCTCCACATCCTTTGTCAACACATCTTTTTCTCTGGTGGGTGTGAATTGATATCTCATTGTGCTATTGAATTTCTTATCACATGGTTAATAATGTTGAGTAACTTTTCAGATGTTTAATGCTGATATATGTATCTTTTTAGGGAAAATGTTAAAATATCTTTTATTTCTATTTTTAATTTTGTTATTTTTAAATTTGTTATTTCAAATGCTAAGTTGTAAGGATTCCTTACTTACCTTAGTTAAAATCCTCTATCTTTTATAAGATGTGTACATATTTCTTTTTTGTCTTTTGCAAAGATTTTTAATAAGTTTTTTATTGTGAAAACACTGTACAGAAGGATTACAATTACATTATCAAGCATTGTTGCCTCTTCCTTTGTTTTCCCCTCCCATCCCTTCCCTCCCACCTCCACAACTACATTGTCACCCTTTCCCCACCGTCCCCAACCCCCACCTAAATTGTAAAGTTTGTTTTTCAACATAGTGTATTCTACATTTCATTGTTGCAATGGGTCAACTTGTATCCCTATTTAAACATTTTGTTTTTTTCCTTCCCCTCCCCAAATTATACCAACATTAGATGGAAAGAAATGATTAAAATTAAATAAAAATTAAATGAATTAGAATTTTAAAAACCAAAGAATCAACAAAACAAAGAATTGGTTCTTTGAAAAAATTAAGAAAATTGATAGATCTTTAGAAAATCTTATCAGAAAAAGAAGAGAACACATCCAAACAAATAAACTCAGAGATGTGAATGGAAACATCACCACAGAAACAACTAAGATACAGAATATTGTCAGGGAATACTTCTCAAACCTTTGTGCTAATAAGTTTTAGAATCTGGAAGAAATGGATGATTTTCTAGCAAATATTGATATGCTGAAACTAAACCAAGATGAATTAAACCAACTTAACAGGCCCATATCAAGCATTGAATTAGAAAAAGCATTAAGAGACCTCCCATCTAAGAAAAGCCCAGGACCGGATGGATTTACAGTGGAATTCTACAAGGCCTTTAAAGCAGAACGCACACCAATATTCCTCCAACTCTTCAATGAAATTGAAAGAGAAAGTTCACTACCAAACTCTTTCTATGAAGCCATCATAACCCTCATCTCAAAACCAGGCAGGGACTCATCAAAGAAAGAGAAGTATAGACCGATTTCTTTGATGAACGTTAATGCAAAACTTCTCAACAAAATTTTGACCAATCGACTTCAACAATTCATCCAAAAAATCATGCACCATGATCAAACAGGATTTATTTCAGGAATGCAAAGCTGGTTCAATATATGTAAATCAAGTAATATAATTCATCACATCAACAAGAGCAAGGATAAAAACCACACAATTATCTAAATAGATGCAGAAAATGCACTTCACAAAATCCAACACCCCTTTATGATGAAGGCTCAGCAAAAACTAGGAATCCATGGAACATTCCTCAATACAATAAAGGCTGTATATGACAAACCTACAGCCAGCATTATACTTAATGGAGAAAAACTAAAGCCATTTCCTCTAAACTCAACAACTAGACAAGGATGTCCACTTTCTCCACTTCTCTTCAATTTAGTATTAGAATGCCTAGTTACAGCAATAAGACAAGATGCAAACATAAAAGGGATCCAAATAGGGAAAGATGAAGTAAAACTCTCCTTCTTTGCAGATAACATGATCATGTATTAAAGAATCCCATGGACTCCACTCCCAAATTACTTGAGCTTATTCGAAACATTGACAAAGTAGCAAGGTATAAAATTAACCTTCAAAAATCAGCTGAATTGGAAATTCTATCAAGAACAAATGAGAGGAATATTATTGAAATATTTTGGAAAGAAGAGTGAGAGAAAGAATTGTGATATTATTTGTGCTTCAGTTTCTCTCTACAGTGAAATAACCATTTACTGTGAAAATAATTTTAAAACACACAAATATCTATGGAAATTCTCAGGATGAAGTTATTCAAAAAAGAGCACAACTAAAGTTGTTTTAATGGTGAAAGAGTTTATGTTTTCCTCCAAGATAATGAACAGGACAAATTGTTACTTTTCTTGTGTTTAAAATTTTAGTTGAGATTTGGTGCCTGGCAAGAAAAGAAAAAGGGAAATGGAAGAAAAATGAAAGAAAACAGGAAATCAAGGAAGAATGGGAGGGAGGAAGGGAGGAGAAGAGACCTATAGCCATCTAATCTTTGATAAGGGAACTAAAAAAATAGAATGGAAGAAAGAAAGCCTCTTCAGTAAATGGTGCTGGCAAAATTGGTTAACTACTTATAGAAAACTAAAACTAGATCCTTATATATCACCCTGCACCAGAATCAACTCCAAATGGATCAAAGACCTCGAGTCAAAGCAAACACTCTGTAAACATTACAGGATGAAATAGGAGAAACCCTAGGTCTCCTAGGCGCAGGCCGAAATTTTCTTAATAGAGACATGGAAACACAACAAGTCAAAGAAAGGTTGGACAAATGGGATTGCATGAAGTTGCAGAGCTTCTGCATGGCAAGGGACATAGCTAGCAAGATCAATAGAAAGCCCACGGACTGGGAGAAGATCTTCACTAGCCATACAAGGGACAAGGGTCTCATATCTAAAATATACTTGGAACTCAAAATATTAAATCCCTCAACAACAAATCTTCAAAGAAACAACTGCCCAATAAATAAGTGGGCTAAAGACTTAAAGAGAAACTTCTCTGAAGAAGAAAGAAGGATGGCCAATAGACACATGAAGAAATGCTCAACCTCCCTAGCCATAAAAGAAATGCAAATCAAAACAACATTGAGCTACCACCTCACCCCAGTTAGAATGGCAAAAATCAAGAACTCTAACAACAACAGATGCTGGAGGGGATGTGGACAGAAGGGAACCTTACTTCATTGTTGATGGGAGTTTAAACTTGTTCAACCACTTTGGAAAACAGTATGGAGGTTCCTGAAAAGACTTCACATAGAACTCCCCCATGACCCAGCAATCCCACTTTTGGGCATTTACCCAAATGTTTACAAACAAGACCACACTAAAGCTACCAGTACAATTATGTTTATTGCAGCATTATTTACCATAGCTAAGATCTGGAACCAACCCAGATGCCCCTCAGTAGATGAATGGATCAAGAAAATGTGGTATATATACACAATGGAATTCTATGCCTCCATCAGAAAGAATGACATTGCCCCATTTGTTAGGAAATAGAAAGGCTTGGAAAAAATTATATTAAGTGAAGTAAGCCAAGCCCAGAGAAACATAGGTCCCATGGTTTTCCTTATTTGCAATATCTAGTATATGCATGAGTCAAGCAGGTAAGGTCAGATAATGTGATGTTAGGAAAATGAACCCTTAGATATGTATTTAAATGTTTTTTTTCTTTCATGCATTTGTTTCTAACGCATTTATAAGATTATTTCTTTGTAGCTTTGTATGTCCCTCCCCCACAGTATAACCCCTGCTTTCACTATATTTGATGTCGGTATAATTTGTGGAGGAGATGGGGAAAAACAAGTCGTTTAAGGATACAGGTGGACCCGATGCAACTATGAGAAGTACAATTTGTCATGTTAAAAATGAACTTTACAACTTTGGTGGGGGGGGGGTGATTGGGTGTGGGGGCGGGGGGGAGGCTGGGAAGGGATGGTAAGGGTAAACAAAGGAGGAGGCTGCAATGCTTGATAAGAAATGTACTCATTATCTTGCCTATGTAATTGTAACCCCTCTGTATAGTATGTTCACAAAAAATTAAAATTAAAATTAAAAAAATAAAGAAAAATGAAAGAAAACAGAAAATCAAGGAAGAATAGGAGGGAGGAAGGGAGGAGAAGAGGGAGGAAGAAGGATAGAATCCATATTCAAGATGAAGGACAGAATGATTGTTTTAACAATAATGTTTAGCCTGGAACAACAGAATGTTCACATACAAAGCAAACAAAAAATAGAAGATGAAAAAAAGAATCAGTGGCTTTTCTGTATGCCAATGATGAGAAGAGCGTGGCTAAAATCAGGAAAGCAACTCCATTTGTAATACCCCCACAAAAAATAAAATACCTAGGAATTAACTTAACCAAAGAAGTGAAGGACTTCTACAATGAAAACTTCAAAAACCTGAAAAAGGAAATCAAAACAGAACTTAGAAAGTGGAAAAACTTCCCATGCTCCTGGATTGGAAGGATCAACATCCTGAAAATGAAAATGGCAATACTTCTCAAGGCTATCTACAAATTCAATATGATACATATCAATATTCCAACCTCATTCTTCAAGGAAATAGAAGAAGCAATCCAAAAATTCATATGGAACAATAACAGACCCTAAATAGCATAAATATATCCTTTTATGCAATAGGTTTTCTTTTTTGATGACAATACTTACAGAATGGAGTTTTAAATTTTGTTGATATGAAACTGTTCATTTTTTCTTAATTGCTTTTGTTTTTGCTGCCATATTTCAGAAATCATTACCTATCTATATTGTAAAGACTTATTCTTATATTTTAGCAGTTTTGTTCTTATGCTTAGATCTTTGATACATTTCACAATTTGTCTGGTGTGTGGTGTAAATGAGTTGTCTTCCTTGTCTCTTTTTCACTCTTCTTTTTTTTTTAATCTTTAGTTTCAATTGAGAGTTTTATACTAGTTACGCAGGTAATCTACCACTTTAGCTACACCATCCACATGGTTGAGGAAATCTCTTTTCATCCCTAGTTTGATAATTGTTTTCATCATGAAAATCTGCTAAAATTCTAAAAAATACTTTTCCCCTCAGCTATTGAAATAGCTGTGAGTTTGAATTGATCATGTTATGTTGTATGGGTTGATTTTTCATGTTGAGATAACTTTGGTTGACTTTGGTTAAGTCTGACATAACTCAGACTTTTATAAATTGTTAGATTGAGATAGATAACTGTTTTTTTTCCTTTTCTTCATTCTTTTCTTCTTTATTATTCCCTTCTGTCACAGATTTTGATTTCTGTACTCTTTGCCTTGTATATAAATTTATCTGATTTGGGGAAGGAAAGGGGACGCACAAAAACAGTGGGGAAAAGAGTGAGCCAATTCAGCAGTCAAACCCACCAGACACTACATTGGAACTATACAACTTTGGGTGTGTGTGGGGGGGGCGTCAAGAATGGAAAACCTGGGAGAAAATGAGGAAAGGATGACACTGTTCAAATAGAAATGTACTTATTACCTGACTTATGTAACTGTAACCCCTCTGTACATCACCTTTCTTTCTTTTTAATTTTATTTTATTGTAAAGATGATGTACATCAACTTTCTTGATCACACTGGTTGCAAAATAGTTTTAAGAGATTGAGATTTGAGGCCCCTAGATATATTTGTTTATAGTGGGACTGAGTGAGGGAAAATGGTGCGATATTGCTAGCTTACCTATCCCAGATATGACACTTCTATCACAGAATGATGTTGGGTCAAGAATCCAGTTATTCTTGCCATGCTACTCCTGAAGAAGAGCATCTGTTCCATGAAGGTGTGCAGGACAGAAGCTTCTGAAAGAATTCTAAATAGAATGTTGCAGATGCTTTCTTTTCTTACTGAGGTTTAGTAAATTATCATGAATAGTTGCTCCTCCATTTGCTATGCCTTTAGGATAATTTCCTGAGAATTTAAATAGATATATGTGTATTTTAAAATTATTTTCACAGTAAATGGTTATTTCACTGTAGAGCAAAACTGAAGCACAAATAATATCATAATTCTTTCTCCCACTATTCTTTACAAAACATTTCAATAATATTTCTCTCATTTGTTCTTGATGGAATTCCAATTCAGCTGAATAAAGTATAACTGTGTTATTAAAATATTACTTTGTTTTCATGAACCATGATATTTAAGAAATTGGATTTAATATATCTAATAATCTCACCTAATACTTTTAGGTCTCTCAAAAAAAGTATCAATGTTAGGAAAAATCCTTAGTCAGATAAATACATGGTAAACAATAATTTATGAGTATTTGTAAATATACAGCTATTCTCCCAAGAGAAGATTATCTCTATTCAATTTTATTTTAATGAATCCTATTTTTAGTTTTGCATAATGTTATATTTTGAGTTTATCTTCCAAATATATATGTGCTGGAATCATAGTCTCCAATGCAGTGATAGTGAGCTATGGAATCTTTAAAAGTTGGGACTTAAGTGGAAGTTATTAAGAATTATTAGATCACTACCCCTGCAAAGGATTTATGCAGTTCTTGATGAGTATTAGTTGTTGCCCATGGATATATGGTGGGCCAATTCATCAGCATAAATTAATAAGACTGGTTTCTTGTGTCATAATATTGTCTCTTCTATAAGAACTTCCATACCTATTTCTACCATGTGATATCATCCATCATAAGGCCCTTATGAGAGTGGAACATGTGTTAGTGTTATTTTCCTGGACGTCCAGATCATGATGTAAATGAACTTCTTTTTGTTTTACAAAGAATCTAACCTCAGGCATATTTTCAATTGATAGAAAATTGAGTAATCCACATGATATATATGTGACATAAAGCAACTAACACTTTTGAAATTTGAAAGCAGACAAATATTGAAAAGAATAAGATGATCTTCTTACCAATATTACTGCAGCACATGTTATTCTTGTCTTGTCAAATTATAGTTCATTAGTTAATAATCATTGTAGCAAGCAATAGGATCTCATCTTTCTTTTGCCTGATGGCTATATGTGTAGCTATAGCTACACATTTGAGGTTCCCCCCCCCGCCCCCTCCTGCAAGGAGATAATATTGGCTTCCAGTACATAGAAACAAATATCTAACAATGAGGGAAGGAAGTTAGTGAATAAATGTATAAATCCCTTGACTTTCAGTGAGCGAATTATGCCTGAGTTTTGAGCCATAGTCATCTCTAATTATTTCTTATAGGAAGAACTCACATCAGTAACTCATTCATCTGCACAGATTCCATGGACTTCCTTCCATTTTGTCTCTCTTCCTACTCTCTCACTAATATTTTTTCAAAAGAAATCACTTCTATTAAAACCTTTTCCTCCAGTTGTGCTTTCTAAGCAATCAGCTATCTAATTTATCTAATATTCTGGTAGATAATCTCAGGAAATTCATGGGAAGGATAATGGAAGGAATATTCCATGAGATTTCCACTTTTCCTTCATTTTAATTAAGTAGACATTTAGCTTCATTTGGTTATTAAACTCTGAGTTTAAAATTCCTATTGACATAACAAATTAGTCAATGTGATATATATATATATATATATATATATATTACCCATATTCATAAAGTAAAAAGAAACCTACATTTAGCTTGAAGTATGGGGTAATTTTGTTTCTGTATTAATAATTTTTTTCTGTAAATTTCCTTTTAGAAACTTTTTGTTAGCCTTGGCCCTTCAGAATAAAGGGAAGCAGAAGGGGTCTCTGATTGCCAGGAAAAAAAAATCTAAAGAAAACTGGGAACACATAAAAATCCTTGGCTTCTCTCATATATCTGCTATCACAGATGGAAACAGAATAACATAATATCTAAATATGCATCATTCACCTCACCTAAGTGTGACATCCACTGTGTAACAAGTGCTAGTTAAATTATGCTGAATTTTTTCTAAAAATCACAGAGACCCAATATAAGTTGAAAGTGGAGTTCATTAAAGCAAATCTAAGAAATTAACAAATAGTATTAACAAATAATTAATAAATAGTTTATTGAAAATGGATCCTGTAAAGGAAATATGGAATAAGCCATCAAAATGGGAAAAATTGTCAGGCAAAAGGAGAGAAATCAGGAGATAATTCTAGCTTTTCAAAAGAAATCTTTTTAATTAGAAGATACACTAAACATAGCACCTCTGCCAACTTGTGTGTCTCATATCAGGATCATATTGACAAAGGGTAGCAAAGTTGTTGGAAATGCAGTGAAATGCAGGCCTAATGGGGACTGAGCCAAAGGCTGAAGCCCTGATGTGATTTTGCTTTATTAGAAGGGATTTGTTTATTAAACTCACAGCTCTGAAGATATCAGAGGATACGCCGAGATACGCAAACACAACAACTTCACTTTTGAAATGGATATGTTTTTGTTAGTGACTTTCTCTAAAGACATTTTGGAAGAGAAGGGTGGAAGAAAATGTGCATTGAAAAGTCAGGGTAAGTCTGAATTTATGACTTGGGCAAGGAAAAATTGTTTTGCTCAGACATCAAGAAACAGAAACCCAAGAACCCTAAAACAAGTATAGAAATCAAAAAGTAGTCCATTTGGGACTGCAAATTTCCCTTTTATGTGTTCCAAGTACTTTTGTGGATGAAGTACTTTCTTTCTATAAAGGAAATATAAAGATGTCTGTTTTTCTCATTAGTAGATCACAACCTCCAAAAGCATCTTAACCCACCTTTCACCGACAGATAAACTCCAGTCCCTGAAAACATAACGGTATAAAGTGAAGAAACACATTTTAAAAAGTTCCCTTTAGGCTTTGGAATATTTACTACCCTGAGCTGAGTTTTGTGCAGAAAGCATATAATTAAATGGCACTTTCATGTTTTGAATGACAATATCATATTAAATTCAGAAAAGAAAACTGTCAGCAAAATGTAGATCATTCACTTCGTGAATTCAAGGTTCTGGATTTGAATGAACTGCTCTATAAAATGCTAGAAAGTAGGAGGCAGATGAAACAAGTGTAAAAATCTTGATGAATTATGCTGTTCAAGAAATTCATTTTTTAATGTTAAACTAAGAAAAACTAAAAAGCTTCTGTTCTAGTAAGAATGTCAGACAAAGTCAGTTTTCCACAGGCCTACATTTGCATTTTCTTTTGGTTGAAATAAAGTCTGTCTTAGCTTCAACTGGATCAATAAAATGCATAACGTATTTTGTTAAAATTTTTATTGTAAAGGTGCTGTACAGAGGAGTTACAGTTATATGATTAAGGCAGTGAGTACATTTGTTGTCCAGCATGTTACCTCTTCCTTTGTTTTTCTTCCACTTTCCCTTCTCTCCCCCACCTCCATCACACACCCCCTCTCGAAGTTGCAAAGTTCATTTCCAATATACTTTCTTGTGGGTATCATTGTTGCAATCATCCTGTGTTCTTATTTCAGCGTTTTGTTATTCCCCTTCCCCTCCATAGATTAGACATATGTATATACAAGATGCAGGGTATCAAAATCAAGTACAATAACAACAGGGGTTGTACCATAGAAGGAAGAACATACAAAGGAAACAAAAAAAATCACATAGTACATTAAACACAACAACATAGATAGAACTCTGTGTCTCTACATTGAGGTGCACTTAATTTAGCATCATCTAATGGCCATATGTACATAGCTTTTGAGCTTAGCTTCTTGTTCAGTTTTAGCATTAGTCCTACAATTAGATCTGTTGATATATAATGACAAATATATATTGCAGTGTTTTTACAGCGCTTACCAAAAATTGCTAAAGCTCTTTTTATTTAGCTAAGAACTAAAATAAGTAAATAGATATATGCATGACTAAATGAATAAATAACACTAGAACCTTTGCTGTTTATTTTCCTGTAGTAGTTTGGTTGAGAATTGCAAAAAAAAAAAATCTGGAAATAAAGTATTTGTATCATACAATTCAATTGACCTAGTGAGGGTCATCAAGTCTGAATCTTTCAAATTACATTTATTTTTTTCTGGAACGATCATGTCTCCAATTCAGTTCTTAATGTTTTAAGGAATAGGCCTCTGGAGATGTTTAAACCAGGCAAGCAGATTTGCATGTGGAAAATCTTTCACAAATGTCTTAGATTCAACTGCTTCTATGTTGGCATAAAGATGGGCTGAATAGTCGGGCTCCGGTGGCTCACGCCTGTAATACTAGCTACTCAGGAGGCTGAGATCTGAGGATCACCGTTCAAAGCCAGCCTGGGCAGGAAAGTCCATGAGACTCTTATCTCCAATAAACCATTAGAAAACTGGAAGTGGCACTGTGGCTCAAGCGGTAGAGTGCTTGCCTTGAACCACTCACCCTGAGCTGAAGAGCACAGGGACAGAGCCCAAGCCCAGAGTTCAAGCCCCATGACTGAAAAAAAAAAAAAAAGATGGGTTGAATGCATGAACACACGAACTATTGCAGCTATTTAAAAAAGTATTTTCTCTTTCCACACAAATTATATATTCACAAATCTTTGCAGCAATATAGTTCAAGCATGTTTATCTTCTCATCTATATACTGTACAATATATCATTAAGTGATGTTATCGTTATAATAGTCTATTGCCTTGAACATATAAATTTGATTTCAATGTATATTTTAATGCTTTTAGAAAATAATTGTTTCATGTTGAAATGTTTTTTTTTTGTTTTTTTTTTTTTTTTTTTTTTTTTGGTCGGTCATGGGGCTTGAACTCTGGGCCTGGGCGCTGTCGCTCAGCTCTTTAGCTCAAGGCGAGCGCTCTACCACTTGAGCTACAGCGCCACTTCCGGTTTTCTGGTGGTTTATTGGAGATAGGAGTCTTACGGTCTCTCCTGCCCGGGCTGGCTTTGAACCGCGATTCTCAGATCTCAGCCTCCTGAGTAGCTAGGATTGTTTAAAATGTAGCGTTTAAGTAAACAAATCTACCAATATTTACTAGGTACAGGAACAAGACATGGTGCTTGTTAATACTGATAAATATATATCTAGTAGCGTTGGTGCTTCAAGATCCTGAAATCCTGTAAGGAATAAATGAAGGACTTTTATTCCTAGAATGCAATCTTAGGAACAAATTAGGGATGAAAAAGAGAGGAATCACTGATACTTTCAGAAGAGTGTCTTAACATTACAAAGTAAGACAAATCTAGAGGGACAAAAAAATAAAGAAATAGAATGGCATAAAATTCTTTCGTGGTGAAATATTTTGCATTCAAAGAGAGATAAATAATTGCATAAATAAAACTAAATCAAGTCATGTGTTATAGGGGAAAGAGTTAAAGTGCAAGAAAAGTAGCAGAGTCTTACAGGAAGAAACAAATGATTGACAGTTTACAAAGTTACTTAAGTTTATAGGCTAGGTTTTGAGATATGATTGTGAAAGTCTGAATGGAACAGTAGAATGAGCATAGTCACATAGAACATAGATTTCATTAAGCCACATTTTCAGTACATTTCTCATTATAAAACATTTTGAAAAATTAAATTCACATCACAGAATCTATTGCATATAGGTTTAACCCTTCACATATCATTTCAGGAAGATGGAAATTATGTAGGCTTTCCTTCTTAATCAGTTTTAGTTAGTGTAGCAAGGTACCATGGATTAGATGGCTTATAAACAACATATATTTCTTTGTTACAGCTCTAGAGACTAGTTATTGTGAATGCTGAGATGAGGTTGTCCTCATGGAGGGTTACTATCAGGGCCTTTTCCAGGCACACAAACAGCTCTTTTCTCATTCTCAGTCACATTGCAAAGCGGGTGAAAGGACTCTTTAAGGTCTTTTTTTTTTTTTTTTTTAAATATAAAAGTACTAATCCTATTCATAAGAGTTTCACCTTCACTGGGCACCAGTGGCTCATTCCTGTAATCCTAGCTACTCAAGAGCCTGAGAGCTGAGGATCACAGTTTAAAGCCAGCTGGGGTAAGAAAGCCCATGATGTTCAATTAACCACTAGAAAACCACAAGTGGCACTGTGGCTCAAAGTGGTAGAGCACTAGCCTTGAGCAAAAGAGCTCAAGGACAGCTCCCAATCACTGAGTTCAAGACCCATGAAGAACAAAAAAAAAAATGGGCTTCATTTTCATGACCTAATCACGTTCCACATGTTCATATTATAGTGCCATCTGATTCTGTTCTTCAATCTTTAAAATTTTGGAAGAAGTAGTATTCCAATTGGATGATTTCAATTGTCAGGCACTAGAAAGACAGGGTAGAGACGACTTTTGCAGCTATAAGTTTGAAATCTCTCAAAAATGTTTTTTTCTTTATGTACAAAATTAATTTAACTGTAAGAAATAATTTTTATTAATGTGGAAAAGCATACTTGAATTTTGCCAACTCAAGATTGGTGTAAGTGGAGAGTTTGGCTAAATGAGTTATAGACTGTGTTCTTAGCTTGACATGTAAATAAAATAGTTCACAATTTTAGTGTACACATTTGTATTTCAAGAATCAAAACTGCTATGCACAGTAAATTTTGATATTTTAGTATGCTCAAGAAATAAGTCTCATTTTTTTCATTCTGTTTTTTGTTTCAGTGCTGGTATTGAACTCAGAGCTTGGGCACTGATCCTGAATTTCTTTGCTCAAGGATAGTGCTGTATCACTTACATCAAATTTCCACTTCTAGCTTTTTCTGTTGTTTCTTTTTAGTTTTTTTTTCCTGTGTTTAATTGGAAATAAGAAACTTTCTTCCCTCTGAGCTTGAACTGTGATCCTCAAGTTTCAGCCTACTAGGTAGCAAGAAATATGAGTGACTGATGACTGTCCAGAAATAAATATTTTAATATTCTATTTCTTAACCCCAAAAATATTAGGACATTAATCATTAAAATACATGCACATACATATTCATAAACTCATACATATGTATGTGCATGTGTGTGTACTTTTACACATATAGAACACACAAGACATATGTTAGGAAACACATGCATATAGACAGATAATTGTACATCCATACATATGGGCATATATAAAATTAATTTATATGTAACATTTGTTTTATGATATTATATGCTTATGTTATTTTATTCTCCTGGGTGATCTATACAATTAACCGTTGTACCACTTATAATCTATATTTATAAATTTTAGTAATTTCAATTTATATTATTATGCTTATGTTATATTACATTGCTAAAATTATATTTTATAGTATTAGCTACAAACTTATTTAACTACAGAATGAAAGTACAGAATATTAGTATTGTTGAATACAAGAAATAAACAATATTATCATTTTATTTGGTATATATTCCTAACATAAATATTCTTTTCCACAATTGACATCTAATGTTTACATTGTTCATATTTTTCCTTTAAAAAGGCTTCATTTTTCCTTTAAAAAAGCTTCACAAATATGTAAGATTAAGATGTTAGTATATTAATATATGCATATACACATTTGTATATATATATATATATATATATATTCTTTGTGGATTTTACCTATTATAAAAAAAAGTGGGATGCTTTAACTGAAACTTTCAAGAAAATCTTCCTAAATAGAACCCAAACATATTCATCTGAAAAACAAATGTTTGGGTATGACACGTATTCTTTTCTTTTAAGAATATTTTTATTATTATCTGTAAGTAGTTGTACAAAAAAAGTTGCCTTTTAATAAAGCAGTTAATGAACACAGTATATCTTGATCAACATCCTTTTAATAAATTTTGGGGTTTTTTTGCCACTCATGGGGCTTGAACTCTGAGCTTGTCTCTATCCAAGAGCTTCTTTTGCTTAAGGCTAATTCTATACCACTTGAGCCATAGTGCAACTTCTGGATTTTTCTCAGTAGTTTACTGGAGATACAAGTCTCATAGGACTTTCCTGCCTGGGGTGCTTCAAACTGTAATCCTCCAAGCTCAGCTTCCTGAGGATTTAGAGGTGTGAGCCACTGGTACCTGGCCAAATGTTCTTGTGTCAGTATGGTGGTTTGAACACAAGTTCTCATCCTAAAGTTCTTTACTGTTAACTCGTACTTTCAGCTTGTTATCTTAACTGATTATTTTGCTTCCTGTGGTACTATGGTCCTGGATCACAGTTCAGTTATTTTAGGTTGCCTGTCACAAATGGGATTACAGCCATCATCTCAGCTTCTTACCACCATTCTCAGCTTCTTTCATTGAGATGGAATTTTCTTCCCTGACTGGTTTGTAAGCAAGACATTTCTATTCTTACCCTTGTCCTTGCTGGAATCATGGTCACATTCTACTGCATGTATCACCCAGCTATGGGGTCTGAAGAGTTCTCATGACTTTTGGCCTATGCAAATGCTGTGTTGTTATGAAGTGTTTTTAATAACTCACAGAGTCAGTGAATACTAGCTAATATGATGTGCAATAGTCATTAGCAGAGAATGCACATGGTATAGAAAACAGTGTCTAAGAGCCCCAAAGACAAGCCTTCATGTTTGTAAGAGGTTTATTTTGTTTTCGGGAAAATCAAGAGTATTTGATATCTCATAGCCCATGTCCCCCTAACATATAAGGCTCCTTTTTCTTACTAACCCTAAGCCTTTTTGTTTTCTGGTATCCTTATAAGGATCTTTAAATTCGGAACTACACCAACATACCTCAGGCAGCTCCTTTTTCTTGACTACTCTTATGTCCTTTCACAGTATCTATTAGAAGTGTGTTCATTGCTCTCTCCAACTTTTTCTCTCTTTCTATGTAATACTTTTTGAGACAGCATCTTACTTTGTAGCCCAAACTTTCCTAAAGCTCTTTTTTAATTTTTTTTAATCATAAAGATACTGTACAGAGGGTTTACAGCTATATAAATAAGGTAATGAGTGTATTTCCTATAGAGCATTTTTACCCCCTCCTTTGTTTTTCCCCTACTGTACTAAAATTCTTTTTTTTTTTTTTTTTTTGGTCTGGTTGTGGGGCCTGAACTCTGGGCCTGGGCACTGTCCCTCAGCTCTTCAGCTCAAGGCTAGCTTTGGCCACAGGGCCAAATCTGGCTTTTTTCCCCCCTGCTTATGTGGTGCTGAGGAATCGAATCCAGGGCCTCATGCATGCAAGGCAAGCACTCTACCACTGAGCCACCTTTCCAGCCTTCAAATTCTTTTTTTCATTAAGTTTTTTTTATTGTGAAAATACTGTACAAAGGGGTTACAGTTACATGAGAAAAGTAATGTGTACAGTTCTTATCAATCATTGTTGATTCTCCTGCCTTAGTCTTTTTACTGCTGTCTTTATAGGTATATGCTGCCATCAGTTCTCTTTTTAATAAATTTCTCATATCAGTCACATTCAAAGTCATGCTTCAAAGTAAAATAACTGTGTGTGTATAAGTGTGAGTGGGTGTGTAGGAGCTGGATTAGAATATTTCACTTGCTCTTAAGAACACGTGCTTTCACAACCCTCCCTAAAGCCCTAACTTGTAATTAACCTATTGAAAGAGAATGTAAGAGTAAACAGCTGCAGGTAGTCTGAAGCCTGCCTCACAAATCAATCTTCAATAGAACCAACAGACCTCTAGTGTATTTTTATTTAATTTTTAAAACCTTTCATTTTGAAATAATTTCATATTCATAAGACTAGTTGCAGAATAGCCAAAACTACTTTATACCTTTCACTAGATTCTGACTGTTACAATTCTGTCATATTTTGCTCTGTAAATGTTTCTATGTATTATTTTTATTTATGATTTAAAAATATGACGTCCAATAATATACTACAGTATATTTTTCTTAAAACAAGGCATTATCTTACCTAACTACTATAAAATAATGCAAATTGGAAAATTGACTTTGATATACTGCCTTCTATCCCATAGACCACAATTCAATCTTTGTATTTTTATTATTTAAATATCCAGAACTTATTGAATGATGGTATATTATTATCACCATTTACTTAATTGACTCAATTGTCTCAGAGTTTTCAGTAGAAATGTTTTCAGTTGGCTGCTTTCTTATTTCAACATGATGGTATGTGTTACATTGTGCTTAGACCATGTTCTTAGGTCTGGCCAAAAATACATTGCACATTTAGTTTATATTTAATTTGACCCAACTCTGGAACTGATCATTTGACTAATTGTTTTGGCTTATTTTTATTAAAGAACTAGTTCTAGAAGTTAAGAAACAGATGCTGGTTTTTCAGTTAATATGGAGACTTAACTATTGCTGATGTTCCAAAAGCAAAGCTAGACTATGTAGGATTTTGTAACCTTCTCATGTACAGACTCACACTTGAACACTCTCTATATATCTAATGCTCAAAGACACATTTTATTGTTCCTGCACTGGGGCTTGACTGGGCCTTGCACTCTTGTTTGGCTGTTACTCACTCTTGTTACTCTTATCACTTGAGCCATACCTCCAGATTGACATTTCTGCTTGGTAGATAGATATGGATTCTTGCAGACTATTTTGGTTAAGCTCTCTTTGAACTGTGATTCTCCACATTTCAATCTCCTGAGTAACTGTGATTACAAATGGGAGCCCATAGCACTTGGTTTTGAATAAATAAATAAATACTTTTTCACAGTTATAGTTCCAATTTCCATTCAGCATCATTTTTGTTATACATTCCCCTTTCCACATTACTCATCTGTTCACCAACTGCTGGAGATATGACTTCTATTATCCTCAATATGCAGTGAGAGTGTCCTAAGAATTCGGGGGGCTGGGGGACAGGTATGGCAATACTAGGGATTAAATTCAGGGCCTTAAGTTCTTGCTTCACTTTTTTTTTGTTCTTACACTTGAATCATACGCCCATTTCCTCATAACTATTCTTCCACTTTAATGAGAGAGAATGGCATCAATTAAACGAAAAAGAAAATACCATTTGCTCCTTCCTTGCCCTTTTGCTGTGGCTGCTGTAAAGGTTTTAGGTTGACAAGTTGAGCAGCGATAGAGAGGAGAGTGTGTAATGAGATATAATAGAACATATGCCAAATCTGAAGACATGTGATTGAAATATTTTTACCGATCATCTAAAATGTTCAAATAGGTACTATTAAGAATAACTTAGATTTAACTACATTCATTAATAGCTTTTTCTTTTGTTTCTCTGTTGTGGGGCTTGAACTCTGGGCTTGAGCGCTGTCTGTGTGCTCTTCAGCTCAAGGCGAGTGCTCTACTGCTTGAGCTACAGCACCACTTCCAGTTTTCTAGTGGTTTATTGGAGATAAGAGTCTCACAGAGTTTCCTGCCCGGGCTGGCTTTGAACTGTGATCCTCAGATCTCAGCCTCCTGAGCAGCTAGGATTATAGGTGTGAGCCACTGCGCCCGGCAGCTTTTTCTTTTTTATTAGTATAATTTAACCTAATCTTCTGAGTTTTCTTAGTATGTCTGCTCTCACATTCCTTGTGAACTCTGGCACCCTGACTTCATTATATTAACTCATGGTGTAGCACTGCCTACGGCACTTAGGCATGTCAATATATTGGACAGGTCAATGATTCCTCCTTGTATATAATATTAACTTAGCTTGCAGAGGAAGATTGGTTAATAATGATATATATTTATACATACACCACAAGGATTAAAGAAAAAAGAAAGCAATACCAAAATATGTAATACTTCTTCCAGCTTTGCCTGTCAATGTATTGTCTACTCTTACAGATTTTGTAAATTATTTTCTTGACTAATTTATATGATATTGTATATTATTTATCCTTTCTCCATCACAACTAGGAGAAAAACACTCATGAACTATTACTAGAAAGGTACATTATTTTCTCTCTGCCAGACTTACTATTTCCTTTCTCTTTCAGACAAATCTTGCATTTTAGTCTACATTTATATCTACAGATTTCTTCTGAATTAATCTACTACTTTTGTTTGAGCAAAAAGACATCATTAGTATTTCAACATGGAATATAACATTGGAAGCCAGAGTAATATTTATGTTTTGAAATGACAAACATGTGTAGATCACCAGAACTGGTCTCACAGTTGGACATCCTTTTCTATGTAATGTTTTAATTATATTTCTCAAAATGGATAGCAATTATTTATTATTATACTTTTTATACTCTACAGTAGTAGTTTTGGATAAGTTGCTGTTGTAGAGATGAGGAAAATATATTTTAACTGCTTGGAATGGAATTTTGTTTTATTCCAATGAAATATTATTATATTTCTTTTCTTTTCCTTTGTTCCTCATGTACAAACTGTATCCTTTATATCTCAAAACTGAGATTATGGCACATTACCTCATAGAGCACTTAAGTAGGAATTCAGTAAATACTGATAGTCAAGGAAGCTATAGGCATAAATTAATGTTAGAAAGTACTATTAGCTGCATTAGTAAATTATTATTTCAATACAGCTCATTATACCAGGGCAAATCAATATAAGAGCATCATCTATTATACTTTTGCTGAGATCAGAAAGATGGACATAGTTTGAAATTGATTTTTTCCATGTGTGTGAATTTTTTAAGTCTGATTTAAATGAGTATATTTTCGTTTATTTAAATCTCTGACTCCAGATTGGTAGTGTGATGGAAAGCTTTATATTTTCTAGGTTTTTATTTGTTTTTCTTCTGGTATTGCACCTTATCTGAGAGTTTCAAGTTTTAGCTCAGCTATGTCTCTCATAACTGGTGCTTTATGATTTGAAGCAGGCTTTTTGATGGTAAATTAGAGACAAGATTCTAGCACAGTTGTCATTTCAGGCCTGTTCCAAATTACAATTCTTAGTTCTAACCCTAACTAAGATTATAGGCATGAGCCACAGTGCGCTGTCTAGGTTTTTATTGGTTTAATTATTTTCTTTAGTATAATAAGAATTTTAAAATATATCTTAAAAACTATTCTCCATTTCATTGGTAAATACTTAAGAATAGGAAAAAGTTGGCTTAGAATGTGGCTAGGTTCACAGAAAACAGTGTCTGGTTATCTTAAGTCATATGAGATCTTACCTGTATAAGTTAACTAAATACATTAAGATATTGTTTTGCTACAGCAATAATTATCTAGCTGATGGAATTTTGCTTTTTAAGCTATAATTGTGATAAATTGTTGCATTAAATTTAGTAAGCTTTAACTTTCTGTTGATAAAATTATTCTAATCCTCGCTACACATAAATTTTTATTAAAATATTCTTTGTTTTTATATTTACACAATACTATTTTAAATTGGTATACATAATCTCAGAAGCAGATTAGAATTGAATAAGTCATTTTCTGGTGCCCATACTCAGGCAATTAAATGTATACGAATTTTCATATTTGAAATGTATGAATTAGAAATTCATACATATATGTATATATGAATTTTAAATTCATTGTAGTAATTTGATTTATAAGATAAAAATAATGAACTATTTTAAAGTCCTTTTCTAGAAAATTTTGCCAACTGATCATGAGTAAGCAGATACAAACCTTCATGAATAAGGATTCCTATTTTAATGTTAATTATAGAATGAGGCTCACTGTTGATACAAATGTCAAATTCAGTGTACTCATTTTATAAAAAGCATTCATAGCTTTTTACTTGATAGATCCTGATATTGCTGGACACCAGTGGTTTACTCCTGTAATCCTAGCTACTTAGAAGTCTGAGATCTGAGGATTGTGCTTCAAAGCTAGGCTAAGCAAAAACCCACAAGACTCTTATCTCCAATTAGGTACTGAAAAAGACCTTCCCTAGGAAGACCCCCCCCCCACACACACACACATACACAAAGATCCTTATATTAAGTGAATGTTTAAAATCACCTTAGGACTTTCAAAACCATTTTGAATATAGACACAAAATCTTATTTCCTCTAGGAAGGTTTGCAAGGAGCAGGAATTAAAAGTTTTAATGAACATAAAAGTTATTAAGAAAACTTAGTCAAATTAAGGACCTATCAATGACAAATATAGCAAAGTTTACATAGGCTCTTTATCTAACATACAGCGGTGTTAGTACACTTTAACTATTTATTTTCTTCTGTAAATTAAAGTTATGACTTTATACCCTAGGGAATATCATGAATGAGATAATCATCTACAGAATGGGAAATCATTTGTTCTGCAAATCTTTTCTCAAATGATTTTTGAAGTAGATTCTATGCAATAAAATCTTTCCTTTTTCTCTGCTGAGGAAAAAAAAGAAAATAAAAGCTTTAAAATTATCATATTAAAACACATATGGCATAAGACCTCTTTTTAGTTACCAAAAATATTTTTTGACAAGAGAAATAAAAATGCAGGAATCTGGAAGGGCTAGTCGACATGCAGTTTTTAAGTTCTATTACATTGATTGATTTCATAAAAGTAGCAAGCTATTTAAAAATTGTGTTCTATTCACTTATCTCCTTCTAGAGTTCCACAGATGGCACCAAGCAAAAGAGACATGCCATCAATCATTCTGTCTCTTGCCCGGCACTTTTCCTGTCCCACTTTTGTGCCTTTCAGCGCCATTTGCCACTGTGGCAATTCTACAGATCAGTTTGCTAAAACAGTCAGCTGCAAGAGCTTGGCTTCCTCAATCAGTTGGCCCAAGTTCCAGTCTCTCTCTTAAGAAAAGCTAGGCACAACGCATCCTGTCCACATGTTCATATCAATAAGTGCATAGTTTGTGAGAAATAGTGACTAAAAGAGAGCATTGTGAAGGATATCTCCAGTTAGTACAAGATCTTTTTGGCATAGATGGTTTCACAAAAAGATACATTTTGTAGTACATCTTTCCTTCATGCAACTTTATTTGGTGGCTGGATCAATAAGATCATATTCAGAAACATCTCCAGGATTTTGACAATGCATACCAGTTAAGTTCAAATGTCTCATGAAATGCCCCACATAGCAATATCTTGCCAGTCAGTTGACAACATGTTGCTCCTATTGCATGAGTTACAAACATGAGCAGATACCATAGGAGCTGTTCAAAAGGGCAGTAGTAGTAGTCATGTATTAAAAGGGTAGAAGCTTTAAATTTAAAGGAGAGGGGAATTACTTTTTACTAAGTTATTGAGTGCTGCATTCTTGATTAATAATATGTAATAGTTTTCACTTAGAAACTAATTCTGAGTAAACAGATGTTACTTATAAATATTTGTTCACCAAAACTGAAAAACCACCATCATAATCATGGAATTCTAATATCTTTTTTTTAAACAGAGAGATGGGTCCTATTTCAATGTAGAAACATGTTAGTCCATTTATTGTAGGAATAAGATGTTTGCAGAACTTGCTCCTTTTATGGTAATGCATTTTATTCTACAATAACGATGTTAGATGCAACACTTAAATTTTGTCCCATCATTTTTTAGGAAAGAGAAAAGTATGGATTTTTTCATGCATTACATGGCTTAGGGCTGATATCTTTATAATATAGGACAGATTAGCAAGATTCCATATCTGTCTTCAAAAAAATATTTAAATTTGTTTAATACATTGTGTGTACCCTGAGAAGCTTCAGAAATAAAGATGCAAAGAGATAGGGAAATCTGTGCATTTTTATGGACAAGCAAAGAGAGTATAGGAAGACCAGAGGATGTGACCTAATGGTAATAAACTGGGTGAAACTTAGCAAAGATATTGTTTTTGCTCCAGTTCTTCTTGGCACTCAAATATCACATAAAAGTCTTCAAGAAAGCAGAGAGGAAAATAATTTCACAGACAAACTTTTCCCTTTTGTGGTGTGTCTCGGGGAAGAAAGATAAAGGAAAATGAGAATAGCCGTCCACTTGTGCTGTTTTTTAAACTTCCAAACTGTCATGTTTTGAAATAGCATTTCCTTCACCTCATCACTTCTATCAGGAAAACTGAAAACTATTTACCTAGTTCCTATCACATACTAGCTGACAATATAAATTTTATGTATATGCTGGTTTGCCTATGAAACTCATGAGCTCAGTACAAAATAAAACTATAGAGCACTTTGTTCAAACATTTATTAAGATATTGAAGGTAGATCATTAAGCCAAACAAATACGTGTGTATGTTCTGTATATTTTTCACAATTGAGCTTAAAATTTCTTTAGACAGATGTTTTTCTTCTTCCAGTTATTTGAAGTAATATACACAAATATGCTTAAAGTAAAAATGTGTAAAATATGTACAGTGAGAATCAAGCCACCTTTGTATCTCAATCCCTCGTTAACAGCACCAAGTCTCATGTAGAGTGAACCTTATGTAGAATCCTTTTATTTATTGTAAAAATACAGTAAATTATTGTTAATCATCATAGTATGGTCTATTATTCCAATTATAGTAACAATCAAAGAGAATCACAGTAGGAAAGAATGCTCGACCTGTAAGCCAGAGAGAGTTATATAAGTAACTTCATGTAATAAGTAAGCATAGGATATCAACAGTTTTCTTAATACTAATTACAGATCCAAGTAAATACACTGTTAAGGGACACTGGTTATACTGAACCAACCTGGAGCTTATTGTTAGCTTCATTATAGGACTTTCTTTCTTTTTTTTTTTTTTTGAGTGCTTTTTATTTTTTCTGATCATGGCCCTGAACTCTGGGCCTGGGCACTGTCCCACAGCTCTTCAGCTCAAGGCTAGTGCTCTACTACTTGAGTCACAGCAGAACTTCCAGCCTTTTCTGCTTATGTGGTGCTAAGGAATCGAACCCAGGACCTCATTCATGCAAGGCAAGCATTCTACCACAGAGCCACCTACCCAGCCCAGGACTTTGTTTTTTTAAGTAAACTGTAAAGCTATTTGGATTTCTAATTAATTTGAAGTAAACTCTTAGTTAGAAAGAGATTATAATAAAATAAATAAATAAATAAAATAAAACACACCTAAAAACTCCTACTGTGAAAGGGGAAAATTAATTATAACCTGCTCCCCTTTGAATTTCTCATCACAATTTTACAGGAAACATGGAGCCACAGAAAATGGAAGAAATCAGTCTAAACCCATCAAAGCAACCAAATGGTTCCCAAGCCTGAACACAAGATAAGTCTGCAACATATCTTGACATTCTATCAGGCAGAAGATGGTTAAAAATAGCTGATCCAAAATATAACAATTACTTATTTTAAGCTTCTTCAGTTACTGATAGTTCTACTCCTAAGAAACTCTTGTAGTTGGAAAAAAATTCTCATTAATATTCATCAACACTAAATAGGAAAGGAAAAAAATCAACACAACTTATGTATAAACCAGAGAAACCAAATCATAAAAGAGATAAAATGAAATAACCTGGAACACTGCATGTGGACAGGATTGATTGATTGATTGATTGATTGATATACTGGATTTGTATTAGCCTTTCCTTCTGAAGACCTTATTTAAATTCTTGTGTATCTTATTCTGTGAAAAAAATTTACAAAATCAGCCTGGGTTTGCAGGTAGATAACCTCACAGAACATATTTAAGCCCTTAGTGGATGCAAATGAGCCTGGCTGCCATCTTCAAGAGTTAATTAACATTTACTGAACAGTTAACACATTTACAAGTGTTTTGCTCTCATTTAACTCCTCTTATCATTTCTGTTTTTAAAAAATGAAGCTTTTAGTGGTGGTGACGTGGTGTCCGGATGGGTATAGTTAAAAGAAACAGTAGGTAATCTGAAGTCTTTTTCTAACCAGAGAGCAATGCGATGCTTACCCATTATTTCAAGCCCTAGGGGGATAAAATGATCTTTTGCATCATTTCTGAAGTGTGAAATAAGAGATGTGTCTTTGGCACTGTTTAGATTTCTAACCACATGAAAGATTGGAAGCATTTTTGTTCTAATGTAAAATGAGAAGATGGTGTGATTTGAAAATACATTTTGGAAAAGGACTGAAAAATAGATTTTTTTCCTTCACATAATTATTATTCCCAAATCTACGATTTTTATATGAATTTATTTACTTATTTACTTTGCCTGATCTCTCCATTGCCTATTGTATGTAAAATCTTGAAAAACACATATTTTAAAGGCATATTTCTAAACAGCCCAACGAATTATGACAAAGATAAGTGGAAGCAATTATGGGAAATAGACTTTATAGTTGTAATAAGGAAACTGAGATAGAGAAATGAATAGACAGATAGAAATATATAGAGATGATAGAGATATAGATGATATAATTATAGGTAGAGATAAAGGACTGAGTATAGAATTAGGCAGTTATGTTTTGAAAATGGAATCCTAATGTGAGTTTTCCTGAGAAAAAGACAACCTTAATCAAAAAGTCACAAAACTTTTTCTTTCTTTCTTTCTTTCTTTCTTTCTTTCTTTCTTTCTTTCTTTCTTTCTTTCTTTCTTTCTTTCTTTCTTTCTTTCTTTCTTTCTTTCTTTCTTTCTTTCTTTTTCTTTCTTTCTGTCGTGGGGTTTGTGCTCTGGGCCTGGGCACTGTCCCTGAGCTCTTCAGCTCAAGGTGAGTGCTCTACCACTTGAGCCACAGTGTCACTTCTGGTTTTCTAGTAATTTATTGGAGGTAAGAGTCTCACAGACTCTCTTGCCCTGGCTGGCTTTGAACCACAATCCTCAGATCTCAGCCTCCTGAGTAGTTAGGATTACAGGTGTGAGCCACCAGCTCCCGGCTACAAGATACATTTTAATAAATCATCTTTGAGATTTGTGACAATGTTATGAAGGAATGTAGACACAAAAGTTCACAGGCCAGATGATTTGAGAATAAACAGCTTGAATCTGATTGCTACTAAATGTGCAAAAGTGCACATCCAGCAGACAGGACCATGCCATGGATAAATTGGTCTTCCTGGTAACTAAGTATATTTTGTCATTTCAGATCATGCCAAAGCACATGTTGTAGCCATCTAATTTCCAGCTAACCCATTATGATTTATTCTTAGTTGATGATGGTCTCCAAGCCCTGAAACCTATTCTTCTGTACCAAAGGTATTTTTTCTGTAATTAATTTATTTGAGAAAAGTCTTTTGTCACTAAACAACTATATGTTAGCTTTGTGAACTCAATTATAGGAAATACAGTTTCAGCTTTAAGATAAAAAAGCAATGATAGAACTAACCGTGTTTAAGCTTGTACGACTGTGGAAATACATAGTAGCAAGTAAATTTATTGATAAAAATTTAAGATACATACTGAGCATCAGGAGTGCACACCTATAATACTACCTACTCAGGAGATGAATATGCATTAATCACCTGAAAGCCAGAAATGGAGCAGTACCAGCACATACAGATATACACAGGCACACACACACACACACACACACACACACACACACACACACACACACACACATGTATGACTAAGGAAAAAAAACTGTAAGATGCTTTTCCTAGTCTTTGAAATTCCTTTTCCCATTTAGAGATCATATGCTATATGTGATTGATTGATGTTTCTAAATAAGTAATTTCTTTATTTTTTCTGTCATGTGGCTTGAACTATGGGCCTGGGTGCTGTCCCTCAGTTCTTCACTTCAAGGCAAATATTCTATCGTTTGAGCCATAGTGCCACTTCTGTTTTTCTGAGTGGTTTATTGGACATAAGAGTCTCATGGACTTTCCTGCCCAGGCTGGCTTTGAACCAGATCTCAGCTTCCTAAGTAGCTAGAATTACAGGTGTGAGCCACCAGTACTCGGCTAAATAAGTAAATTCTATTTTTTCTGTCATCCAAATGTTAAAGTGCCACATGAAGTTCACAGAATAAAACTTGAACTCCAAATTTTAATAATTAGGACCTCTTAAATTTTGATTTAAATTTAATTAATGTTATGCTTCTACTTTATACTCCAGATAGACCAACAACCACAATGGTCTAGAATCTGCTTCTTTCTTATTTTTCTTGTTTAAATTCCATTTATACATTCGTTACTAGACCAAATTTCAACCCACTCAATATTTTTGCACTTATTTCTCTCTTAAATAATGTTGTTTGCTCTGTACATGCATTACAATTTATCTGAACTAATTCAACATGGCATTTGTTATATTCACCTCTGTAGAGTGGCTCTTTACATATAGCAAGGAATATGTTATTAATGTCTTCTTTCTTCTATCTTTCAGATAATCAGTTCAGTGAGCCTCATGTCTAAATTTGCCATTATACTAAATTGGCAGCAAGGCATTTGCTTTCTAGTTCGAAAGCAGTAGATATTTCAAAGAAATGGAAGAATGAAAATTGATATAAATAAAAGACAAAACTTATCCTTCTTGCTCTGTTTCTACTCAATCTCAATATCTTAACTTAGGAGAAGCAAGATAATCAAAACTGTAAGGAAAATGTTCTTTCTTTTTAAGAGATATATAGCCTCTGTGGATAGAAGACATTGACTAAATTTTAACATTCTATTTACAGAGCCTTTGAGATATCTCTATGACATTGTTTTTGTTAAAAAAAATTTCATAGTTTTAATTGTTAGGTAAAATATATAAACATATATAGGTCTAAGTTGATTTCACGTATTATAAATTAAGATCGCCAGCACAGAGATGACATTAAAATAGCACATCTACAAAATCGATTTCATTGTGATTGGAAGTCAAGTTGATAGGAGAATCTAATATGTAGACAGACAATGATATCAATACAGGCAGAAGTGGTGGAAATTGACAAATGGAGAAGAAAGAGAAATTTTACGATCTTATGTAAAAACAGATACCCAGGAAAACATGGAGTTTTTGCATACTCAAGATCTTATAGGGATAATGAATCAAGAATATTAGTGTTAGCCGGGTGCCAGTGGCTCACTCTTGTAATGCTAGCTACTCAGGAGGCTAAGATCTGAGGATCACGGTTCAAAGCCAGCCCAGGCAGGAAAATTCATGAGACTCTTATCTACAGTAAACCACTAGAAAACCGGAAGTAGCGCTGTGGCTCAAGTGGTAGAGTGCTCGCTTTGAGATGAAGAGCTGAGGGACAGCACCCAAGACCAGAGTTCAAGCCCCACGACGGACAAATATATATATATATATATATATATATATATATGTACGTATGTATATATATATATATATATGTATGTATGTGTGTGTGTGTGTGCGTGCATGTGTGTGTGTGTGTGAATGTGTATGTTGGATAACATATATATGTATATATATGTATGTATATGTACTTATCTAAAACTGAATCACCATTATTTGTCTTTGCTAATCAATTCACATTGACAAAAATAGCACTTGTAAATCTTGAATCATAACTATAGACAGACTCAGATAAAAGTTATCTGTGTCATAGGGGAGCTCTATGTGGAGTCTTTTGAGGAACCTCCATACTACTTTACAAAGTGGTTGGACATGTTTACACTCCTACCAACAATGCAGTAAAGTTCCCTTCTGTCCACATCCCCTCCAACATCTGTTGTTATTAGAGTTCTTGATTATAGCCATTCTAACTGGGGTGAGGTGGTATCTCAATGTTGTTTTGATTTGCATTTCTTTTATAGCTAGAGAGATTGAGCATTTCTTCATGTGTCTATTGGCCATCCTTCTTTCCTCTTCAGAGAAGTTTCTCTTTAAGCCTTTAGACCACTTATTTATTGGGCAGTTGCTTCTTTGAAGATTTATTGTTGGGGGATTTAATTTTTTGCGTTCCAGGTATATTTTAGATATGAAAACCTTGTCCATTGTACGGTTCATGAAGATCTTCTCCCAATCCGTGGGCTTTCTATTGATTTTGTTAGCTATGTCCTTTGCCATGCAGAAGCTCTGCAATTTCATGCAATCCCATTTGTCCAACCTTTCTTTGATTTGTTGTGTTTCTGGGTCTCTATTAAGAAAATTTCAGCCTGTGCCAACAAGACCTAGAGTTTCTCCTATTCCATTCTGTAATGTTTTCAGAGTGTCTGCTTTGACTCCGAGGTCTTCGATCCATTTGGAGTTGGTTCTGGTGCAGGGTGATATATATGGATCTAGCTTTAGTTTTCTACAAGTAGTTAACCAATTTTGCCAGCACCATTTACTGAAGAGGCTGTCTTTCTTCCATTCTATTTTTTTAGCTCCCTTATCAAAGATTAGATGGCTATAGGTCTGTAGGTTCATTTCTGGGTTTTCAATTCTATTCCATTGGTCCTGAGGTCTGTTCTTGTGCCAGTACCAAGCTGTTTTGATTACTATGGCTTTATAGTAGAGTTTGCAATTTGGTATTGATATTCCTCCAGCAGTGTTCTTTCCGTTGAGGAGCAGTTTTGTTATTCGGGGTCTTTTATTGTTCCATATGAATTTTTGGATTGCCTCTTCTATTTCCTTGAAGAATGAGGTTGGAATTTTGATAGGTATTGCATTGAGTTTGTAGATAGCCTTGGGAAGTATTGCCATTTTTACGATGTTAATCTTTCCAATCCAGGAGCATGGGAGTTTTTCCCATTTTCTAAGTTCTGTTTTGATTTCCTTTTTCAAGTTTTGGCATTTACCCAAATGTTCACACTAAAGCTACCACCACAACTATGTTTACTGCAGCATTATTTACCATAGCTAAGATATGGAACCAACCCAGATGCCCCTAAGTAGATGAATGGAACAAGTAAATGTGGTATATATACACAATGGAATTCTATGCCTCCATCAGAAAGAATGACATTGCCTCATTTGTTAGGAAAAGGAAAGACTTGGAAAAAATTATATTAAGGGAAGTAAGCCAGACCCAAAGAAACATAAGTCCCATGGTTTCCCTTATTTGCAATAACTAGTATATGTCTGAGTCAAGCAGAAAAGGTCAGATAAGTTGATGTTAGGGAAGTGAACCCTATGATATGTATTTTTTCTTTAATGTGATTGTTTTTAACACATTTATAAGATTATTTCTTTGTTGCTTTGTATGTCCTTCCCCCACGGTATAACCCCTGCTTTCACTGTATTTGATGGCGGTATAATTTGTGTGTGTGTGGGGGAGAATGGAAAAAACAAATTGTTTAAATAGGGATACAGGTGGATCCATTGCAACAATGAGATGTACAAGTTGTTATGTCGAAAACGAACTTTACAACTTTGGTAGGGGGGGTGGAGGGGGAGGATGGGAAGGGCTGGGAAGGGGAAACAAAGGAGGAGGCTATAATGCTTGATAAGAAATGCACTCATTATCTTGCCCATGTAATTGTAACCCTTCTGTTCAGTATTTTTACAATAAAAAAATTCTAGAAAAAAAAAGTAATCTATACTGTTTGAACTCAGATTTTCTTGTTTACTAAGAAAGCAATCTCCCACTCTGGTCCTTTTTGCACTTGTTATTTTGCGGTAGGGTCTCACATTTTCTGTAGCTATCTTGGCACCCAATCAACCCCATGCTTAATCCCTTATCAGAGATGACAAATGTGCATCAGTATGCCTAATGTTCATCTTTAATCGCTTTTATGTTTTATTAGAATCAATTGCTTGTACAATGAGAATTCCTTTTGACATGTCCAATGTATGTAATGTGCCTAGATCATTCTCTGTCCCTTCATCATCTTTTCTCTCCTCACCGTTCCACAGTAGTCTCAAAAATATTTATTGTTCCATTTGCGTGCATGCATGTAAAGTATTTTGACACTATTCACTCTCATTTTTTTCTATTTCCAATCCTCTGTCTTACACAAGACTATTTTATATCAGTACTTTTGACTTTTTAAAACACATGCTATTTTTTCACAGTGGTTTTTGCCATGGTACTCCAAATACATTGTGTGTGAATTTATATATAAATATTTTAATAAAAATTAACCCCTTGTTTACTCTTGATTTTTCCATTCCACATTCATCTTGCTATCTTTAATCACACATAACAGTGTTTGTCAGTGTTGTATACCATCAAACATTGACTCACACAGTCCTCTTGGAATCTCATAATTACAAATGCACATACATTTGTGTATCTATATATATGTATACATAAATAAGTGTATATATACTATGTGTTATACATATATATATATATATATATATATATATATATACGATGTGTGCTTACATACATGTTATCTTTTAGGTTAGCATTCACATATGAGAGAAAACAGGACTTTTGACATTTTGAACCTAGCTTCCTTTAGTTAACATGATGTTCTTCACTTTCATCCTATGTCTCTTCAAATGACATAACTTTTTCTTCTTTATGGGTGAATAAGCTGAATTTTACATATGTACTGTTTTGGGGGGACTGATCAATTCTAGGACATCTGGGCTGTTTCCAGTTTATGTATAATTAATAATGATACAATGAAAATGAATGTACAAGTAGTGCCACTATTATGTCCACGTTTATAATCCTCTAAATATATGGCCAAAGTAATAGCACTGGGTTTTTATGATAGGTTTTTTTTTCATGTTTCAGAGGAACAACCACATTGAATTATATGGTGATTACCTTAATTTACTTCCCCACTAACAGATTATTATTAGGGTTCCTTTGTGTGTGTGTGTGTGTGTGTGTGTGTGTGTGTGTGTGTGTGTGTGTGTGTGTATGTGTGTGTGTGTGCGTGTTGGTTGTGGTACTTGAACTCTGGACCTGGGCTCTGTCCTTTAGTTTTTCAGCTCAAGGGGAGGGCTCTATCACTTGAACCACAGTGCCACTTCCAGTTTTCTGGTGGTTACTTCGAGATAAGAGTCTAATAGACTTTCTTGCCCAGCCTGGCTTTGAACCGTGATCCTCAGATCTCAACCTCCTGAGTAGTTTGGATTACAGTTCAGAGCCACTGGCTCCTGGCAGGGTTCACTTTTTATCTGTATCACTGACATCATTCATTATTGTTTACAGTATTTGTGATAGTGATTCTGACTGGATTGAGATGAAATCTCAATGACATTTTGATTCTCATTTCCTTTATGTTCAGGGATGTTGAACATGACTACTTTTACTTCTTTGAAGATTTTCAGCATTTCATTTGATCTGATTTGCCTGTTAATTATCTGAGCATTTAGTTGTTTATAAGTTCCCTATAAAGTCTAATAATTCCTTGTCAGTTTATGTTGCTCACAAACATAAATATGTTTTTCTCCTATTCTGTAGACTGTTTCTCCAGTATAGATATTATTTACTTTATTGTTAAGAAGTATTTTTGTTAGTCAACTCTTACTTATCAATCACTGCTCTTATTTGTTAAGCTGTTAGAATTCTATTTAGGAAGTTAATGTCCATGTCAATATGTTCTAGTGTTTTCATCTTCTTTCAGTAGTAGTTTCAAAGTTATAGGTCTTACAACAAGATCTTTCATACACTTTGAATTGATCATTACAGGGCAAGTAATAGGATTACATTTAATTTTTCTGCATATTCATATCAATATTTCTAATCCCCATTCATTGAAGAGTATATGTTTTCTCGAATGTACATTTGTCAAAATTCTTGTCACTGTAGTTGAGCAGATTCCTTTGTAAGTCTTCTGTTTCATTAGGTTTTGTGTAGGTTTTTGTGCCAGTCGTGCTATTTTTCTTACTGTAGCTCTGTAGTATAATCTAAAGTCTGGCATTGCTTCCACCATTTTTTCCATTAACACTGAATTGGCTATGTAGGGTTTTTGTACTTACACATGAATTTGATCTTTTTTATGTCTGAGAATGGCATGAGTATTATATTATATCTATAGATTGTTTTCATTAGTATAGCCAATTCAAAATACGGGTTTTGCTAATTCATGAGCATGAGAAACCTTGTTATTGTCCATTGTTTACTCTAGTTTCCTTCTTCAAGGAATGATAGCTTCACTTTGTACATTAATAGAGGATGACAGTTGTTTACGCCCAGCACTTCAAACCATCAAGTTCCTATGCACCCACACTATCATTGAGCACTGATATTATCTTGTTAATTTGATCCACTATACTGGAGAGACAATAAATCTGCTTTCATTGGCTGCATAGAGTCAGTAGCCATTTTCCTAGCCCCTCCTCCTTCCCTTCACCCAAGATCTCAGGTTGTCTGAGAGAAAAGCCCTCCATCAGACTTTAATGACAGTCTTCCACATGAATATCATGGTTGGATGATCCAGAAGCTATGAACATCCTATGATTTCTAATCTCCACCCCACTAGCCCAGATTATAACTCCATCCCAGATCCTAACTGAACATAGTTTGCAATTATTCACTGTAAAGCTAATGACTCGGTAGTCTGGGCTATCTTCAAGTAGAGGATAAATCTTTTGTTTTTTGAAATGGCTCTGGAAAATGAAGTTGATTTTTGAGCTGATGACTGCTGAAAAGGTCGAGCTGTCTTCTCTCTATCTGCCCAAGGAACGACAACTTCTTCTGTTCATATGAGTTTTTTTTCCTTTCTCTCTTTTAAATAAAAGTCATATCTAAACAATTACAGTTCTCTAGATCTTATAATCTTCTAAGGACACTAAAAGTAAGAATAAAAGCCAGCAATCTTAGTTTCTCTTTTTTCTCTGTATGTATCCTAAACATTTTTATGAGAATGATAGTGATATATCTACAACTTCCAGCTTAACATTAATACCCAGTATGTATGCAGCTGAATAGACAGGTCAAGATAACATTCTCTTCCATACTAAAGTGTCATGAACTTGCATATAACTGATAGACTATATCAGCCCCCAATAGCCATGAGTATAAGATGCTGTTATTCAGGTGAGAAGTCTTTCAAAAGAATATGATTTTTAGAATATATTTTAATGTAAATTTTCTAGTCATTTACTTAGAGCAATAAAAATTTCAAGCTTTTCTTCCTTCTAAATATCCACAGTACTAAATTTTGTACTTTTGTCCTAGACAATGTTATTTTTAATATAATACCATGTGTGTTTTACGTATAATTTAAGTTGATTTTGTCAAAAAGCTTTTATATGTTATAAAACCATAATAATATATAGAATTTATGTGTCATAAAATCATTCTCAATTATATGTCAGTTTTATTTAGATAGATGGATTTTTAATATGTTTACTTTTCCATATCAGTTAAGTTTAAAGATAGTAATTCTGTAATGTGGGACTAAATGAATATATTTTATATTCACTAATACTTCTTTCATAGGTAAAGTGAAAAATGACACTAAATGTGATTATAAAGGGCCTAATGCTTATGTCACATTTATTTGGAAAACTTTGTAGATATTGATCTATCTTCAGTAACATATTGGGAAAAAGAAAACTCTCTCTCTCTCTCTCTCTCTCTGTATATATATATATATATATATATATATACACATACATATATAAATACTTATATTTAGATTTTAGTAGAGAATATCCAATAAAAATATACAAAGCAGATAAACCATTAAATTCCTGAAACGTAAAAATATTGATCTTTTCCTTTGGTAGTATATACTATCATTGTTTGGAGCTGTATTACTTTAATCAAAACAACAAAGGAGGAAGCAACAATGCTTGATAAGAAATGTACTCATTACCTTGCCCATGTAATTGTAACCCCTCTGTATGGTATTTTCACAATTAAAAAAAAAAGAAAAAGAAAAAAGTTTATTTTTGATGAAATACTCTGCCTATTTACTTTGCAATTAAAATCTTTATAGATACATTTCATTACTTGGGTTAAATTTAATGATATACTTTAGAAAGTTACTTGGTTAAAATGAGAATTAAATAAATGTAAAGAAACTCAATCAATCTGGAGTGTGTCCCCTAATATCTTCTTTAATGTACTTTCAAAGGATTTCAATTTCAACATTATAAAGGTTTGATATAAACTTGAATTAACAATAGCATAACTATGTGATAACTTTTACTACTCTGCGGTTTGTTTCATTAATATATTTGTACATTATATGTTTCACACAGATATATATTAAGAGTAAATGACATAGACATCAACACATATAAATAAATGGGGCAGTTACTGTGAATGCTTCCCATATTGCCAATAATTATTCAATGTTAGAAAGCTCTTTCCCGTTTACCAATTTGAGAATACATTTTAAATGTCAAGCTTATTTACTCTTTTCTGCTAGAATGGGATGCTTTGAACCTCTTTCAATTATTCCTAATTCTAAGATTAGATAGTAGGAGACAATATGGCCTTTCAGTTATTAGGAGACAATTTAACTAAGGGTCAAGCCTCTTACTGGATTCTATTAGTACATGTGGAGGAGAAAAAAGAGGTAGAGATGGATTTGGTTTAATTTCTACATGTTCATTAGGTAAAATAATTATATATATACATCATTTACATATAAATATTCATGTATGTGTATAATTTTCCTTACATAGAGAGTGTTTTTTAGTTATCTAAATTTGTCAAAGTATATTACAAGACATATAAATATTTTGTACTCTAAAATATTATTAAACTAGTGAAAAAGTAGTAAATTATATATAATTATATATTTAGATTATATATATTCCATAATTAGACATATGGGTTTTTATTGATAACCTTAATTTTCTTTCACCAAGCTAGAAATGTGATAGAAGATAGGCAGATACCTATGATTTTCACGAATAAACACAAGAAATGTTTTCCAAGTTTTGACATTTTAGAAGACATGAACCTTTGAAAATTAAGTTGTTTTAGCCAAGGTTACAAAGGAGATATATTTTCAAAACACTATTTGAATCCAAATTTGTGTTAACTAGAGATAGCTTTATTTCCTTTATATTATGCTGCTTATTTGGAGAGATAACGTAATGTAGCTCAGTGAAATAATGAAAGGAAATATCTCACTACTGACTAGTCTTTTATTATTTGGTGATGTTCTTTTATTACATAGTTAATGTTTAATATATATTCATGTGTAAACAATGTTTTTAGAGGATAACTTCCATGAGGATGAATTTTGCATTTTAAAGCATTTTGAAAGGGCTCTAAAATAGACCATAAGAGGAGCAATAATTTTCTGTGTGTAAAACAATGATAAATCTTGTCTACTGAAAAATATGAAGCTTCCTTTAAAATTGAATATATGGATTAGTGTACTTCCTACGATTCATATCTTTACTGAAGCTGAACTATTATTATTGGTCAAACTACTGTATATTTAATCTTAAAGATTCATTATTTTTCTTTGTAATTTAGAGAGCATAATATATGAAGCCTACAGAACAGCATTTGATAAACTATAAGAGGTCATTGTGAGTGTTTCCATGTGAAAAAAACAAAATAAACTGGGAAATGGTATGTAATCCAATATTAAGTAATTTCTTACAGTGCTGTTAAGATAACCAAGAGACAGAAAAACATACTCTGGAATGAATGGAGTTTGATTTGAGGATAGAATTCATACTTTTTTTGCATATATTTTTTAAGGTAAACTTAATGTGTGTCAGATCTTGGGACTATATATCTACACTAACTATTTCTTCTACTAGAGATAGTTAATGAAGATGTATCTCTTGGTCTCAAAAAACTACAAATGCTCATACAAGTCAATAAAATTAATATGTAAATTAAAAAAGATAAAACATTTCTAAAGAATACTGAAAAGATAAATATAACTCTCCATTATACAATTTTTTGTAGAGTAATTTTTTACAAGTCTAAGAATCCTATGTGTTTGCTATGCATTTTGAGAATTAAGATGTTATCCAAAACAGTTTGGGTTTTGATTGGTTGTAACCCAATAATCTGTGGTCCTGGTGTATTTAAACTGATAGCTCTGTTTTGTGTCACAGTAAAAACCTTACAAGTTTTCTTATAAAGTTAGAAGATGGTTCCTAGTAATTATTTTCATATCTGTTTGAAAATGAGGAGAGAGGTGAATAGAATTAATCAATCTATATTTCTAATTTAATTTCATACTAAGAAATTTGTTTCCTATAATAATTTATTGGGATATTCCTTTAATTGAATTTATAAAAGAGGTTATATCTTAATGGGCTGTCTCTTCTTTCTTTTTCCTTTCTTTACTTTATTCTTTTCTTTCCTTCTTTCTTAATTTCCTTCTTTCTTTCCTCATTTTCTGTCTGTCTACCTTCTGTCTTTTTCCTTCTCTTTTTCTTTCTTTCATTTCCTTTTCTATCTTTCTTTTTCTCTTTCATTCTCTTTCTCCCTTCCTTTTTCTTTCTTTCTCTTTTTTCTTTCTCTTTCTTTTTCTTTTTGTCTTTTTCTTTGTCTCTCCTTCTTTCTCTCTTTCTTTCTCCCTTCCTTTCCTGACTATCCTGGGGCTTGTACTTAGGACTTGGGATGCGATTGAGCTTCTTTTGCTCAAGACTAGTGCTCTATCACAGCTGTACTTCGAGCTTTCTGGAGGTATTTTATTGAAGGTAATAAGGGTATCACATACTTCTTTCAGGGCTTGCTTTGAACTGTGATCCTTAGATCTCAGACTTCTGAATTGCTAGCATTACAGAATTGAGCCACAGGTACCTAGCAATAAGGATTATATATTATTCTACAAGACAGAATAATTGGATAAAAATGATATTTTCTTGTATCCTGCCTGTCATCCTAGTTACTCAGGAGGCTGAGATCTGAGGATCACCTCTGAAAGTTAATGTACAGGAGAAAGCCCTGTGAAACACAACTCTAATTACCCCAAAAGCCAGATGTGGAGCTGTGGCCCAAGTGGGAGAGAGCTAGCCTTGAGGAGGAAAAAACATTAGCATGATTCACAGTCTGAAATTATGAAGTGGTCCTGGTTTGGGGCATTAGCTCAATGTTTGTTTGTTTACACATTTTCTGCCATTTCTGTTGAAGAAGGGATCAAGAAATCATATGTCTTTTCCTTGGTAGCATTCTGATTTAGATAATGTAGCCAGCATGTAGAATCTTCCATCACCCATTCTCTAAACCAGATGTTTATTTTTTGGTCATTACCTTGTTTATCCAATTTTTGTTAAATTTCAAATGCTCGATAGGAAATGAACTCATTACCTTACTCATGTAACTGTAACCCCTCTGTACAGTATCTTTACAATAAAAATATATACTAAAAAGTATTGTTTAAAATTATTAGAGAAATCTCAAAATGTATACAATATATTTGCTTTATTCTTAGGAGTTTTTTCAATACTGTTTTTTTCTCTCACCTTTTCTTAAAATTTTATTGTAAAGATGCTGTACAGAGGGGTTACAGTTGGGTAAGTAAGGCAATGAGTACATTGCTTATCCATATTGTTACCCCTTCCCTTATTGTTGTCCCACTATCCCTTCCCTCCGGAACCTCCCAAACTCCTCCCTATCCCACCCAAGCCCAAGATGTAAAATTTGTTTCCAATATATTGTCCTGTCGGTATTGTTGTTGTAATTGGTCATCCCGGTTCCTTGTTTCAGCGTTTTGTTATTCCTTCCTCCTCCCTCAAATTAGACAAATGTATATACAAAATGCAGGATACCAAAATCAAGTAATAACAACAGGACATATATCATAGAGGGAAGAACACAAAAAGGAAACAAAAAAAATCACATAGTACATTTAAAACAACGACAACAAAGACTTTTTGGGTCCATATCTTGGGGTCCATTTCACTTAGCATCATCTCATACGGTCATTTATACACAGCTTTTCAGCTTTTCAGCTCATCTGAGAAGATTATCCTACACATATACTAATTGTTGCAAATAAGGGAAACCATGGAACCTAAATTTCTTTGGGACTGGCTTACTTCATTTAATATGATAGTTTTACTAATCTTTTCATTTCCTAAAAAATGTTAATGTCATTCTTTCTGATGGAAGCATAGAATACATACATATATATGTATAAATATGTATATATATATATATATATATATATACATACATACCACATTTTCTTGATGCATTCAACTACTGAAGGGCATCTGGGTTGGTTCCATATCTTAGCTATGGTAAATAATGCTGCAATAAACATATTGTGCTAGTAGCCTTAGTATGGCCTTGTTTGTGATCATTTGGGTAAATGCCCAAAAGTGGGATTGCTGGGTCATAGGGTAGCTCTATGTGGAGTCTTTTGAGGAACCTCCATACTACTTTCCAAAGTGGTTGAACAACTTTACACTCCCACCAACAATGCAGTAGGGTTCCCTTTTGGCCATGTCCCCTCCAGCGTCTGTTATTATTAGATTTCTTGATTAGAGCCATTCTAACTGGGTTAAGGTGGAATTGTGATTCTCATTTCTTTTACGGATAGAGAAGTTGAGCATTTCTTCATGTGACTATTCAACATTCTTATTTCCTCTTCAGAAGAAGTCTCTCTTTAAGTCTTTAGTCCACTTGTTGATGGGTGTGGGGCAGTTGTTTCTTTGAGTTTTTTTTTAGAGGATTTAAATTGTTTAGTTCTGATATATTTTAGACTCGAAGCCCTTGTATGTTGTATAACTAGTGAAGATGTTCTCCCAGTCAGTGGGTTTTCTATTGATCTTGCTAGCTATGTCCTTTGCCAGGCAGAAGCTTCACAGTTTTATGCAGTCCCATTTGTCCAACCTTTCTTTGATTTGTTGTGTTTCTAAGTCTTTATTAAGAAATTTTCAGCCTGTGCCAAGGAACCCTACAGTTTCTCCTATTCCTTCCTGTATTGTTTTCAGGTGTCTGCTTTGACTTTGAGGTCTTTGATCCATTTGGAGTTGATTTTGGTGCAGGGTGATATATAAGGATCTAATTTTAGTTTTCTATAAGTGTTCAATCAATTTTACCAAAACCGTTTATTGAAGAGATTGTCTTTCTTCCATTCTATTTTTTTCTATTATTTAATCGAAGCTTAAGTAGGTATAGGTCTGTGAGTTCATTTCTGGGTCTTCGGTTCTATTCCATTGGATTTCAGGTTTGTTCTTTTGCTAGTACCAAGCTGGTTTGATTAGTATGGCCTTGTAGTAGAGTTTGATGTCTTATATTGTTATTTCTCCAGCACTGTTTTTTCTGCTAAGGATTATTTTTGCTATTTGGGTCTTTTATTGTGCCATATGAATTTTCTGGATTGCATCTTCTATTTCATTGAAGAATGAGGTTGGGATACTGATAGGTATTGCATTAAATTTGTAGATAACCTTTGGCAGCATTGCCATTTTCAAGATAGTAATCCTCCCAATCCAGGAGCATGGGAGGTTTTTCCACTTTCTTATTTCTGCTTAAATTTCTTTTTTCAGACTTTCAAAGTTTTCATCATAGACATCCTTCATTTCTTTAGTTAAGTTAATTCCTAGGTATTTATTTATTTATTTATTACATTTTTATTATTATTATCTTCAAGTAGTTGTACAAAAAGGTTCCCATTCTACAAAACAGTATATGAACACAAGGTGTCTGACAACATTGTCACCCATTGTTCCTAACCCATCCCTTCTCTCACTTTTCTTTCCTTTTTTTAAAATTGAAATTAGATGATAAATAAATTTCATATATTTCACAGTATTGTGGAATAGTAATACTTACTTAAAGTCACAAACACATTCACAAGGCAAATTGTCATTATCATGGTCTATAAAGTTTGTGAATTCTAAGAGCTTTGACAATACAAATTATTTTTTTCCACATCAGGTGATGTTTACATTTCTTTCTTTTTGCTTAGTGTAAGCTGTTCCCTCTTTCCTTCTCATTCCTCTCTTCCCATTGCTGTCTTTGGAAGTTGCTTAGTTGTTGTTTTTTGTTTTGTTTTGTTTTTTGTGTTTTTTCTTCTTCTTCTATGTCCAGTGCAGCTAATAGGCCGCTTTGTTGTATGTTGTTCTGTTTCCCACTTATTCTGTGTCCTCCTCCGGCCTCCCTCTGTTGCATGCATATATCTACCACATATATGTTCAAGAACATGGAGCAATTTAGTAAGGATGAGACAAAATGAGTGTCTGTCCTTAGTTTCTTGAGTCCTGTTTACTTTGTCATATCTTCTTGCATTTTGGCTTTAGCATCCACATATAAGGGAGACCATGTGCCATTTGTCTCTGTTCTTGGCTTACTTTGCGCAAAATAATTTACTCTACTTCCATCCATTTCCCTGAAAATGCCATTACTTTGTTCTTTCTAATGGCTGCATAATATTCCATTGTATAGAGGTACCACATTTTTTGGATCCACTCATCAGTAGTGGGGCATCTGGGTTCTTTCCAAATCTTGGCTATTGTGAACAGTGCTGCAATAAGCATAAAAGTGCATGTGTCTTTGTACACTGCTTCCTGTTGTACAGTGTAGATGCCTAGGAGAGGTATGGCTGGGTCATAGGGGAGGTCTATATTTAGCTTTCTGAGGTACCTCCAGACTGCTTATCAAAGTGGTTGTATTAGAATACATTCCCACCACTAATGCAGTAGGGTTCCTCTTTCTCCACATTCCTCCAGCATTGGTTGTTGGCTGAATTTAGGATGTGGGCCATTCTGACTGGGGTAAGGTGGTGTCTCAGTGTTGTTTTTACATGCATTTCCATTACAGCCAGGGATGATGACCATTTCCTCATGTGTTTCTTTGCCATTTTTATCTCTTCTTCTGAGAAGTCTCCCTTGCCCATTTCATGATTGGTTTGTTAGATTTGTGGGGGTTAGTTTCTTGAGTTACTTTTATATAGGTATTTCATTTTTGAGGGCTGTTACAAAAGGAGTTGCTTTCCTGATTTCAGCTGTATTCTTCTCATTATTGGCATACAGGAAAGCCATTGATTTTTATGAGTTATTTTTATATCCTGCTACATTACCAAAGTTTTGAATCAGCTTGAGTAACTTGGGAGTGGAGTCTATGGGGTACTTTAAATACAAGATCATGTCATCTGCAAGAGGGAGAGTTTTATTTCATCTTTTCTTATTTGGATCCCTTTTTGTTTGCATCTTGTCCTATTGCTCTAGCTAGGCATTCTAATACTAAATTGAAGAGAAGTTGGGAGAGTGGATTTCCTTGTCTTGTTCCTGAGTTCAGAAGAAATGGCTTTAGCTTTTTGCCATTAAGTATAATGCTGTCTGTAGGTTTGACATACACAGCCTTTATTGTATTGAGAAATGTCCCTTGGATTCTTAGCTTCTCCAGAGCTTTTATCATAAAGAGGTGTTAGATCTTGTCAAATGCTTTTTATATATCTATTGAGATAATAATGTGGATCTTTTTTGTTTTTTAATATTTTTATTGTAAAAATACTGTACAGAGGGGTTACAGTTACATGAGCAAGGTAATAAGTACATTTCCTATCAAGTATTGTTACCTCCTTTGTTTTTTCCCTTACCCTCCCTTACCTCTCAACTCCATAAATACACACCCCACTTCCCCTCTCCACACCTAAATTGTAAAGTTCATTTTTCAATATAGTGTCTTGAACATAGCATTATTACCCTTGCTCTTGTTGATGTGATGTATTACATTAATTGATTTGCATTAATTGAACCAGCTTTGCATCCCTGGAATGAATCCTGTTTGATCATGGTGTTTGTTATTTTGTTTGTTTGTTTGTTTGTTTATGACTGTTGAAGTCAATTGGCCAGAATTTTGTCCAGAAGTTTTGCATCAATGTTCATCAAAGAAATGGATCTAGCTGGGTTCTGGTGGCTCACACCTCTAATCCTAGCTACTCAGGAGGCAGAGATCTGAGGATCACAGTTCAAAGCCAGCCTGCGCAGGAAAGTCAGTGAGACTCTTAACTCTAATTAACCACCAGAAAACCAGAAGTGGTACTGTGGCTCAAGAATTAGAATGCTTGCCTTGAGCTGAAAAGCACAGGGATTGCACCCAAACCCAGAGTTCAAGCCCCATAACTGACAAAAAAAAGAAAAGAAAAAGGAATGGGTCTATAGTTCTCTTTCTTTGATGAGTCTCTGCCTGGTTTTGGGATGAGGCTTATGATGGCTTCATAGAAGGAGCTTGGTAGTGAACTTTCATTTTCAATTTCATTGAAGAGTTGGAGGAGTATTGGTGTGTGTACTGCTTTGAAGGCCTTGGAGAATTCAGCAGTGAACCCATCGGGTCCTGGGCTTTTCTTGGATGGGAGGTCTCTTATTACTGTTTCTATTTTGATGCTTCTTATGGGTCTGTTAAGTTGGTTTGACTCATCTTGGTTTAGTTTGGGCATATCAATATTTACTAGAGATTCTTCCATTTCATCCAGATTCACAAACTTATTAGCATAAGGAGAAATATTCCCTTATAATGTTCTTTATCTTGGTTATTTCTACGGGGATGTTTCCATTCTCATCTCTGAGTTTGTTTATTTGGGTGTGTTCTTTTCTTTTTCTCGTAGGAGTTTCTAAGGGTCTGTAAATTTTGTTAATTTTTTTCAAAGAACCAACTTTGTTTTGTTGATTCTTTCATTTTTTAAAAAATTCTAATTCATTTAATTCTGACTGAATTTTAATTATTTGGTTCCATTTACTGGATTGGGTTTTGGCTTGTCGCTCTTTTTCAGGGATCTTCAGGTGTCTCATTACATTGTTAGTTTGAGGTCTCTCCAATTCGTTGATGTAAGAACTTAGAGCTATGAATTTTCCTCTGAGTACTGCCTTTGCAGTGTCCCAGAGAAGCTGGTAATTTGTATGTTCCCTTTTGTTAAATATCACAAACACTTGAATTTCCTTTCTAATCTCTTCCATAACCCATTTGTGGTTCAACAGTGTGTTGTTCTACATGTTATACTATTTTCTTTGGTGGCATTTGGTGTTGAGTTCTAATTTTATTCCTTTGTAGTCTGAGAGAATGCAAGGTTTAGTTTCAATGTATCTGAATTTGGACAGATTTGTTTTGTGGTCTATTTTGGAGAATGTTCCATGTGACTTTGTAAGTACAAAATCCTAACAGATCTTTTACTCTATCTCTCCTCTCTCCTCTATTGGATAGGTAAATAGGCCCAATACCACCACTGAGCACAGTTTTGAGATAAAATCCACACTTGGGCAGTATCTTTGCACTGATTTTAGAGGTTCCCAATCATGGATAGGTGTTCCCTGGTTTATCTCAGCTTATCTTTGTCAGGGGAAGAGTATCGTGTTTCAGAAGTGTGGATTATAAACAGTTGTAATCAGTGAGTAGTTACGTTAGACTGGTTTGGGCCGAAGGGATAACACCCTGAGCCATTTTGGCACAGTCTCACTGACTTCAGAAATAGTCTAGCTCAGTGTTTCACACTTGGGCATCAATAGAAGGAATGGCAAAGTAGAAATAATTGTAAATGAATTGAGGTGTAAGTTAATGGAAAGATTAAGATATATAATGAAATATAGGAAGAGAAAGATCAGGTTAGAGGGATGTATCAAAGGACAGGAACAGTGGAAGGAAAGTTATGACCTAACTTCTAAGTAATAAAGAGAGAAAAAAAATAAAACAAACAAAACAAACCAAAAATGAAAAAGGAAAGAAAAAATATAGAGAAAAAATAAAAAAATAGAACAATTATGTACATAGGAAGTGATAATAATAAAACTGGGAATACTAATATTGTGCAGACTTGGGTGATCAATTTATACTCTGAATTAAGTCTATACACAGTTAAAGAGAAAGCATAGTGGGCACTGTGGGCTGTGTATCCGTTGTCAACAAAATAGCAATGAGAAAGAAAAAAAAAAGAAAAAGCCAACAAGATTGTTGCAAAAAGAAAAAACAACAAAACTAAAACCAATAACATATTAAAAATAAACTGACAGAGAAAAAGGTAAAAGAGAGTTAAACTAGTTGTGAAAAGAGAAATAAGCAGAGCAAAAAATATTTTAAAGAAATTTTAAAAAAGAAATAAATAAAAAATATATTTGGGGAGAAAGGAGGGAGAAAAAATATCTTCTATTTATTTATTTCTTCCATTTATTTATTTATGTCTCCCCTAAGCCCACTTTTCAGTCCCTTGATGGTGTCTTTGATTTGCTTGTAGTGGTTGGTTTTCCCTGTTGTTTGGTTGGTTTCTCAAATCAGTTTGTTTGGGTTTGAAAAAAAAAAAAAGTTCTGTTTTACAGGCTTGGAGACTTTGTGACCTTCTTCCCAGACTAAAAACCAGGATCTGCTTTTTTTTTTTAAATTTCTTTGTGTTGTCAGGAAGAGGTGGCTGGAGATTGTAGTTTGTTGGTGTTGGCACTGAGCTTGGGCGTGGTTGGGGTATTGGCCTGTCTGGAGTACGTGGCCTTTTCCAAAGTGGAAGGCCCGCTTTGGGCTTCTAACCTGGATCCTTTCTCGGCTTTTATAAAAGCCAGAGAGATTTTATTTATTTAGTTTTTTTTTTAATATTTTTAAGATTTACTTTTTCTAATACTTTTGAGCATTGTTGCAATATCAGGAGAACCTTTTCAACTGTAATTTCAAGTCTACTTATGTATATTTTCTTCTTTGTATTGTGAAAATACTGTACAGAGGGGTTACAATTACATGGGCAAGATAATGAGTACATTTTATCCAGTTTTTATTTATTTTTAATGAATTTCAGTGAGATTCCTGCAGCCGGCTGCCCTGCAAGTTTGGCTGCTGTATGGGTGGAATTGGGGGTTATAGCTGCCTCTCTGGGCTCAGCAGTTAGCTAAGCTTGCTTGGTCCACGCCCTGTGAGGAGTTCCCTTCTCCTACTGCTTTTGTGTCCTGAGTTATCTCCTAGCTGTTATGGTGGAGTCTATGCCAGTATCAAATATGGCAGTAGCAGGGAGGAGGGGGTGGGCTGCCTTCTTTGACCTGTTCTATGGGAAGGATTGGGGATAATCACAGTTTCTTTTGGCTTTTCGGCCAGTCCTGATCTGTGCCGGACAGTGGCCAGCAGGATGTGGAATTCCACACTTGCTCTGCTAGTGAGCCCTGGAGGTGGGTGAAGAGATGCTTGCCCTTGGTCTCTGGGGCATTTGCTCCAGCTGTGTCCAGGTGGTCCAACAGCAGGGCGGATGTCAGCAGCTTCCACTTGTGCTCAAATCTGTCTTCAGGTGCAAGCTGCCTGAATTTTTCCTCGCTAGGCCAGCTCTCTGTAGTATTACAGCTTACTTGGTGTGATTTTTCCGGAGTGAATTATTCCCTGAACTGTGAAAACTGGTTTTGTGGGGTAGCCCAGCTACATCTTCGCCATCTTCCTTAGATCTCTCACTTTTGAGAGAATAAAACGTCATAAAACATTTAAAGCACCAATACGGTGATCAGTGGATATTTAATATATATCAACAAGAGGAAATGTTGACACAATAATATACTTGAAAATTAAATTTGAAAGTTCAGCTTGAAAGTTGTTTTACTTTTCATACAAAAATACAGAATGAAGAGTTTATGTTGAACTTGTTGACTAGAGAAAGTAAAAAGAAACTTAGTTGAGATGTGTCTCACCTGAGAATAGTAACTAAGCTGAAATAAATTCAAAGCACAAAGACCTGGACATTGTTGTGACTTGAAAGTCTTGTCCAATGAACATAAGAAAATGTCTTTTATAAACACAATTCCTTATTTCAAACAAGCTGTAGTATTTCATCTTCTCTGTATCACTAAGGCAAAAGCCTGTATAGGTTATACTCATCAATCAAAGTCCCTGTTACAAAGTTCTTTCCATGTTAACTCCTCTAGAAATTCTCATTTAGAAGATTCAGTTCACTGAGCCAGATCAATCCTTACTAATGCAGCTATCATGACCTTTATTTTCCTCTTTCAAAAATGAAATATAAATATAAATAGAAGAGAAAGTAATTCCCATAAAGGTAACTACCTTCTGATTTGGATTGTTGTCATTGTTATTGTCTTTTTTTTAATATATGTGTGTATGTATATACATGTGTGTATGTGCGTGCATGCACATGTGTGTTTGACAATAGCTTGAAAATCCTTGTAACTTTTCTGTACTTGCTTGTGTAGTATCTACAATAATATTCAACCCATGTTTTCTTTGTAAGGTGTGGGTAGGCGAAAAATAGATATTGCTGAATCTTCTCAGCTGTGTCCCAAGACTTGGTCCAAACTACTTTGCCCAATATATATCTGACCATCCATAGAGAAGCCCACAAAATAGGAGTAGTTAAAAGGAGGAGGCTTAAATGCTTGATAAGAAATGTACTCATTACCTTGCCCATGTAATTGTAACCCCTCTGTACGGTATTTTCACAATAAAATTTTTTTTTAAAAAAAGAAAGTTTTTTTTTTGGGTCCTGTTGTGGGGCCTGAACTCTGGGCCTGGGTGCTGTCCCTCAGTTCTTCACCTCAAGGCTAGTGCTCTACCACTTGAGCCACAGCACAACTTCCAGCTTTTTTCTTTTTGCTTATGGGGTGCTGAGGAATTGAACCCAGGGCCTCATGCATGCAAGGCAAGCACTCCCCAGCCCCAAGAAAGATTTTTTTAGGTGGTCCCAGTAGTGGAATTCTGTGAAAAGCCTGGCCAGCTCCAAATTACTGTACTTTGTTGTCTTTTTACTTAATTTATCCATCAGAATTTAGTTTTGTGAGAATATCTAGAGAACTGACCCAAGACAAATGGCATGCCCAGGCTTTTAAATGGATTTGCAGAATTCACTTTTTTCTTTTTATATTACCATGACTTTTACCTAAAATATAGCTTATTCTCCTACAAAAGGTGTATGGGTTAGAAAAATTAAAGAATGGGAGAAAAATAGCATCGATTATAATATAGGTCTTTTACAAAAAGTTTTGTAGGAAACCTCAGTAATTGCCTCATAAGGATTGAAAGAGTTTTCTTTACTTCTTCAGTGACACACAAACTCATCCAAAAAAGAATCCACCAACATAGGAATGAAATATCTTGGGATGATTTGTTGAGGCTTCCCTTTTGATGCCATAATTATTACTTTATTTCCTTTACCCTACTCATGCTCATCAATATCATAAACTAATAGAAACTAATAGCCTATCATGTCATTCTTTGATCTTTATTAGTTCCTCATCAATTTCAGGAAGCTGTTCTCCATTTCTAGTGTTGGTATGGGAAAGAATACAAATAGTTGTCTTATTACAGGAATGTTAATTCAACAAAGATGAATTCTAATTCTAATTTATCACTCAGTTTTCCTGATAATGTTCTTAATTCCCCCAAAACCTTGACTTTAAAGACACCTGCACATCCATATTCATTCATTTCACACTATTCATAGTACCAAGACATGGAAACATCCCAGATGTCCCACAATAGATGTGTAGATCCCCCAAAACGTGATACCTATACACAATAGAATTTTATACAGCCATTAGAAAGAATAAAATAATGTCATTTGCAGGAAAATGAAGGAAACTAGAACAAATCATGTTAAGTGAGTTAAGCCAATCTCTTTGAGACAAACGGTACATGTTCTCTCTGATATGTGGAAATTAGATCTAAAATGCATTGGGATATGATAAATTATACAGGATTATAGATACTTAAAGACAGCAAGACCAAAACAGAATACCCTTAGGAGAGAAACACAAAGGCTCAATGCTTAATTGCCCCTTCATATTAATATAAAATAATATAAAATGAAACAAACTCCCAAATATGGAAACAAGAGCTCTCTGTTTATATCTTCTTGCTTTTTTCTTTTTTTAATGTTTAGTTTTTGATGATTCTGTCTTCTTCATCTTAGATATGGTGTATTCAAGTATACATATTTGGAAGTGTTGGCGGTGAAGTACAGAACTTGAGGGATAAAGAGTGAAAAAGTGGAGCTCACTGGACACTGATAGAAGTGAACTATAAAACTCATGGGTAGAGATGGGATGGAGGAACTGGGAGAGAATGAGGGAACAGAAGATACTTTACAAAAGGAAAGGTACTTATTACTTGACTCATATAATTGTAATCCCTCTGTATATCACCTTTAAAATAATAAATAAATAATAAATGATAATAAATACTAAATAATAATAAAGTAAATTAAACTGGTAATGAAAATCACAATAAAAAATAAAAATGACTCTAGATAAGGTATGATTTATATTTTAAAAAGTAGTTTGGATATCTGCATGTGTTTTCACAATTTTACTTTCTAAAGCATGTTCTAAAGAGTTAAAAACTGTTACCATATTGAAACAATCATCACTGAAGTGTATTATTTTATAAAGGTAACTGGAAATATATTTTTTTGGGGGTCCGGTCGTGGGGCCTGAACACTGGGCCTGGGTGCTGTCTATCAGCTCTTCAGCACAAGGCTAGCACTCTACCACTTGAGCCACAGCACCACTTCTGGCTTTTTTCTTTTTGCTTATGTGGTGCTGAGGAATCGAACCCAGGGCCTCAGGCATGCAAGGCAAGCGCTCTACCACTGAGCCACCTTCCCAACCCTGGAAATATATTCTTATCTAAATATCAGTTTAAGTAAAAATATCAGTTGAGAATGAATGATTATAGACTAAATTCAAGTAGCAATTGGCTTATTATCAGTTAAGATAAATTGATAATCAAAATGAATATTAACAGATATATGTTTAGATGCAACATACATATATTTAACTGAAACATACATATTGGTGTACATAAATATACATATGCATCTATACTTTAAGTACAAGTGTCTACTCAGTATTTTGTCTAGCGTTTTCTTACATAAAAAATATGTTCACCAAATTATGCTTTGCGTAATATAATTTATGCTAATTCAGGAATTATTTATTAAATATATAGCATTGTGCTAGCCAAAATTTATAGTAAAGGTATGTCATCTAGAAACTTGGCTGTGGAGTAATTAAATTTAGAGAAAATTTACAAACCTAAAAACAATTAAAAGCCTCATCTTTTTTTTTTTTTTTTCACTTTTTTTTTTTTTATTGTAAAGATACTATACAGAGGGTTACAGTTACATGAGTGAGGTAATGAGTACACTTCCTCTTGAACATTGTTGCCCCCTCCATTGTTTTCCCCCTACCATCCCCTCCCTCCCTCCCTTCCCCGAGGTTCTTTTTTTTTTTTTTGATTGTGATTAAGTGATTACATAATTTCAAAGTTACAAGTTCATTCTAACTTCCCTGGAGCAAACTGTCTACCACAGTCTGTAATATATAACAGTGTTCACATGTTATATACCATATTTGTGGTCAGCAACATGGGGATATTTAGTAGTGGTTCAACAAGATGAGCGGGAGTTCTTTGTTTCTTAAGTCCTGTTAGTTTTGTCGTATCACCTAACATTTTGGATTTAGCATCCACTTATCAGGGAGACCATGTACCGTTTGTCTCTTCGTTCTTGGCTTACCTCGCTCAACATGATTCCTTCTAGCTCCATCCATTTCCCTGCAAATGCCATTATTTTGTCATTTCTAATGGCTGCATAATATTCCATTGTGTATAGATACCACAATTTTTGGATCCATTCATCTGTGGTGGGGCATCTAGGTTGTTTCCATATCCTAGCTATTGCGAACAGTAAAAACCTCATCTTTTAAAGGTTGAAATTGAAGATCTGGGTGATACAGGGACTTATTGCTTAAGATTTGCTCAAAGGAATACCTCAGTATTTCCTAACATTGTTAGTTAAAAATCAATATTTCTTTTCTGAGATTTAGAATAGTATTATGTAATGTAAGTTCATTCATGGAATTTGAAATATGCTCTTATTTCTGAAAACATGTCTTAGAGAAACAACAGTGTAAGTATCATTTCAATTAGCTTTGTCCACATAGCCATGACATATCTCTTTTCTTCAGAGATCACCTTGACATTTATCAATAATAACTGAATAGATTTAATGGGTACTATTAGATCAGTTTGGACATAGGCAAATGCTTGTGATCTCATCACCACTATTTATTTAAGAGACATACTCAGGGCCTTCCAATGTCTTTGTATTCTGTTCTCTTTCTTTTTCCTTTTCTTTTCATTTCTTTCTCTTCTTCATTCCTTTTTTACTTGTTTTATTGGTGATAAAATATTTCAAATGAGATTTTCCTTCTTAAAAATATTAAGTTTACCATATAATTCTGTTAGCTGTAAGCACTAAGCTATACGGCAGGTTTCTAGAACTCTCTTATCTAGCATAACTTAAACATTATATCTATTAAGGAATAGCTAACCATTTCCCCACTGCCCATCCTGAAACTGCTATTAAATTCTCTGCTTGTATGTGTTTGGCTATCATACATACTTCAGATAAGGAGAATCATGCAGAGTTTGTGTTATGACTTGGTTATTTCACATCATATAATGTCCTCTAAGTTTATCTACATTCTCACACATGGAAGGCTATACTGCTTTGTAAATGTTGAATAATATTTCAACCAAAGTTATATTTTTTGGGTATATACCAAAATATAAATTCATCCCTTAATCTATCCATGTATTTTGGCTATTATAAATGTCATCGTGAATACAGAAATGCAACTATCTCTTTAAAATTGTGGTTTCAGTTCTTTTGGAAATGCAGAAGTGTGATTTCTAGATCAAATAGCAATGCTCATTTAAAGTTTATTTTTCTTTCCATATATACTTTTTATTGTAAAAATACCGTACAGAGGGGTTACAATTATATGAGTAAGGTTATGAGTACATTTCCTATCCATTACCTCTTCCTTTGTTTTTCTGCTACCATTCCTTCCCTCCCTACCTCCCAATTTCTCCCCCCACCCCAAAGTTGTAAAGTTCTTTATCAACATAGTGTCTTGTACATCTCATTGTTACAATGGGTCAACTTGTATCCTTGTTTCAGCATTGTGTTATTTCCCTTCCTCTCCCCAAATTAGAAAAATGTATATGTATAAGACGCAGGGCACCAGACTCATATACAGTGAAAACAGGGGTTATACCATGGAGGAAGAACATATGAAATAAACAAAAAAATCACATGATATGTTATAAATACATTTAAAACCACAGCAAGAAGGATAAAACCACTTGTGTCCATATCTTGGAGTTCATTTGCTTAGCATCATCGTATATGGTCACATGTACATAGCGTTTGAGCTTTCCTGCTTGTGCTAGACATATATTAGTTATTGCAAATTAAAGAAACCATCGGACCTATGTTTCTTTGGGTCTGGCTTACTTCACTTAATATAATTTTTTCCAAGTCTTTCCATTTCCTATTCCAAGTCTTTCAATTTCCTAAGAAATGGAGCGGTTTCAGTCATTCTGATGAAGGCATAGAATTCCATTGTGTATATATACCACATTTTCGTGATCCATTCATATACTGAGGGGCATCTGGGCTGGTTCCATATCTCAGCTATGGTGAATAATGCTACAATAAACATAGTTGTGCTGTGCGATACCTATCAATATCCCAACCTCATTCTTCAATTAAGTAGAATCCAAAAGCAATCCAAAAATTCATATGGAATAATAAAAGACCCCAAATAGCAAAAAATAATCCTTAGCAGAAAGAGCAGCCCTGGTGGAATATCAATTCCAAATTTCAAAATCTACTATAAAGCCATAGTAATAAAAACAGCTTGGTACTGGCACATGAACAGACTGAGGACCAATGGAAGAGAACTGAAGACCCAGAAATGAACCCTATAACCACCTAATCTTAAAACTAAAAAAGTAAAGTGGAAGAAAGTCAGCCTTTTCAGTAAATGGTGCTGGCAAAATTGATTAAACATCTGTAGAAAACGAAAGCTAGATATTATCACCCTGAACCAAAATGAACTCCAAATGGATCAAAGACTTGGAAATAAAAGCAGACACCCTGAAAACATTACAGGAAGGAATAGGAGAAACTATAGGTATCCTTGGCACAGGCCAAAATTTTCTTAATAAAGACCCAGAAACACACAAATCAAAGAAAGGTTGGACAAATGGAAATGCATGAAAATGCAGAGCTTCTGCATGGCATAGGACATAGCTAGCAACATCAATAGAAAACCCACGGACTGGCAGACAATCTTCACTAGCCATACAATGGACAAGAGTCTCATATCTTTAGAACTCAAAAAACTAAATCCCCAACAACAAATCCTCAAAGAAACAACTGCCCCTTTAACAAGTGGGCTAAAGACTTAATGAGAGAATTCTCTGAAGAGGAAACAAGAATGGCCAATATGCACATGAAGAAATGCTCAACTTCTCTAGCTATAAAAGAAATGCAAATCAAGGGCTGAGAATGTGGCTCAGTGGTAGAGTGCTTGCTTTGCATGCATGAGGCCCTGGGTTCGATTCCTCAGCACCACATAAACAGGGGAAAATAATCCAGAAGTGGCGCTGTGGCTCAAGTGGTAGAGTGCTAGCCTTGAGCTGAAGAGCTGAGGGACAGCGCCCAGGCCCAGAGTTCAGGCCCATGACCAGACCAAAAAAAAAAAAAAAAAAGAAAAAGAAATGCAAATCAAGACAACATTGAGATTCCACCTCACCCCAGTGAGAATGGCTCTAAACGAGAAATCTAATAGCAACAGATGCTGGAAGGGAACCCTACTGCATTGTTGGTGGGAGTGTAAACTTGTTCAACCACTTTGGAAAGCAGTATGGAGGTTCCTCAAAAGACTCCACATAGAGCTCCCCTATGACCCAGCAATCCCACTTTTGGGTATTTATCCAAATGATCACAAACAAGGTCATACCAAACTACCAGCACAAATATGTTTGTTAAAGTTTTGAGGACTCTCTATGATGATTTTCATAACCATTTCTCACTTCTGATTAGCACAGGAAAGAGTTGCAGTTTTCCCATACTTTTCCCAACAATCATTTCTTTTTTTTTCCCCTGTGTAACAGGTGTGAAGTGAGAGTTTTTTGTTTGTTTTTGTTTCACTTTGTTTTGTTTTTTTTAAAACATGGTTGTGGTATTTCTCTACATATATTCTGGCTTATAATCAACAATCCTTCTGCCTCAGTTTCCCAAATGATGTGAATATAAACATGTTACACCATGCCTAGAACTTGTAAGGTATTTTCTCAGTTTATTTTTGATTATCATTATCTTAATTATATGTCTTTTTTTAATGGATATAGGAGTCATTTTGTAATTTATGTGTATGTGTGTATGTGTGTGTGTGTGTGTAGAATTACTATTAGTTCAAGTCTATTGAATGAGACATAGCTCCACTTCTAGCTTTTTTGTGTATATATATATATAATTGAAGATAATTGTCTGAGTAAATTTCTTGCCCAGGCTGACTATTAACCATTATCTTAAGATCTCAAACCCTGAGTAGCTGTGAATCATACGTGAGCTGTTTGCAATTTTCAAATTGCAGTATTCATTTATTTTCAATAAAAATTGCAAGAATTTCTTACAATTTTTGAAAATTAACCCTCTATGGAATATATTGTTTGAAAATAATTTTTCGTAGTTTCTGATTGAGTTTTCATCCCATTGATTGCTTGATTTAACCTATAGAAGCTTTTGGCTTGTTGTATATATTCTTATCTATTTTTGCCTTAGTTATCTAATTATTTGCATCATTTGGAAGAATCATTGTACTTTTACCTTCAAATATTGATTTAAGAAATTCCATCCATGCAAAGTTCTATAGCCACTGCACCAAAAACAACTCAGCATTCCATCTAAAGTTGTGCAAATATTTAACAAGGAAGCTAATATTTTTCTTTTAATTCTAAGAAAACTATATAATAGAAGAGCCATATGTTACATTCTGTGGATAATTGACCTGTAAATTATATAGGTATTTTTGTCTTTAGCCATTTACTTTCTGAAAATACATTTAGACAAAAGAGCTTATTCAAATAATTTAGTAAACATGTACTTAAATTATTATATAACATTTATCATTGCTTTTGTTTTTAACTGAATTATATAATTGCCCCTTTGTATTTATTTACTGTGAAAAACATTATTATCTCTTAACTTTTTTAAAAAGCTTGAAGCTAAATCAAGAGAAGAATTTCTTGTCATAAAATAAATACATAAAATAAATACATTAATTCAGAGTTAAGAAAAAACTGCTGAATTGGTCATGATTCATGGAAATCTAGCCGTATGTTTTATATTCTTAACTTGAAAGATTATTCTTTTTAATCTGATTGGTGAAGTCACTATTTTAAAGTATATCCTTCAATATGCTTTCAAATTCCACTGTTTATTTACTAAATGTATCTTATTGTAATTGGAATATGAATTTAAATTTAAACTCTAAGCCCCTTATTGAGAAGTATGCCAAGTACAGACAAATGTTAATCATTCAACTATTTTTATCACTTTATTTCTATGTTAATATAATTCATTTAACATTTGGTTCAGTGCCCATTATGTAGTGGTCACTATGTAGAACAAATACTAGCTTATCAATGTTTTGAAATTGTTTAACAATATACAATCATTTTGTTTCAATTAAACAGATCTAATTGATTTAGAGATACAACCTATAGACTTAAGGCACATGTCTAAGCATGATTATAGACATTTCTGTGTAATTACGGTGTTATGTGAATTACCAATAAGTTTCTATTAGACTTTTGTTCTGAAATTTCTAGGGACTGTTAGTTTATTTCTTTTGCATTTCCTGTCTAAAGAAGTTTAACTTAAGCTGGGTGCCAGTGGCTTACACTGGAGGCTAAGATCTGAAGATCATGATTCGAAACCAGGCTGGTCAGAAACATCCATGAGACTCTCATCTCCAAAAAACTACTCAGAAAAAGCCAGAAGTGGCATTGTGGTTCAAGTGGTAGAGCACTAGATTTGAGCTGAATTTTGCAACAATAAAATAACGTTTAACTTAATGAAAATATAAAATATTGAGGACCTTACAATACTGGAAAGAGACTAAATTTTGTCTTGGTAAGTATTGGTGACTGAAGGACAGCTTTACTGTTTGTGTATCTAAGAAGGTAATAAGATTATTGTCTTCAAGTAAAAAGACTAAATTACACCAAAATGGAGAATGGTGAATTCCACTTTAAGAGTATTCTCTCATTGCTTTTTCTGACATGTTATGGAAGAATATTATAAATAAAGCTTTCTGCAACAATGGAGCTATTTGGTATCTGTGCTTTTAATACTCAGGACCGGCAACTTGTGTTGATCAAGCTTTTGAAATGTGAGCACCCTGAATAAGAATTTAAAACTTTAAATCTACATTACATATTCCATCTCATGGAGTCCATCTGTCTGTGATGATTTCTATTCTTATGATTTTATTATCATTAGTAGTTGTACAATTGCACAAGTCAGTTTATGAATTCAATGTATCTTGATCAGGGTCACCCCTTTCATCATTTTCCCCCATCTCTTTCAACTCTATCCATCCACTGAATTTTTATAGTTTTAATTTCAGAGTTATACATTGATTATTAGGACTGTGATTTTTAAATAGGTAAGACTAGCACTCCAGACTCCCAGCTCCCTTGAATATAGCCTTTAGATGATGTCCCATTGCACAGCATAACAGTTTTCTTAGTAGAGCAGAGTCCTGCTCACTGGACTTATGTTTTTGCTGTGACTGAAAAGTAAAAAGATTTCAATAATAGTGCTTTTGTAAAGTCACATAAGAGGTTGCTTCCTGTAGGTTAACCTTAAATTACTTCCAAACAGCCCAACTCTCCCAGTGGCCATCCTGATTATGTGGTGGTTACTTCAAGTCATTCCTTATGAACTAAAGTGAGAGACTTTAGACTTATCTGCCAAAGTTGTCAGGCGACCACTATTGTGGAAGTTCAAAGTCAAACTCTTGCTTACAAAATTGGTCCTCTGTAGGACTGAGGAATGCTAAGCTGCCCACATTGTGAAATTGTTTCCAAATCAAAAGATTTTTAGGCAGTAGTTCTGTTTTCTTTCTTGCTGTTGTTAATTTTTATTTTTCACTTTTAAACTTAATTCATGGACAGTTGCCAAAAGGGGGAAATAAACCTTTTGCCTTCTTCTGGGTGTATTATAATTTCTGAACTTGACATAACATTTTAGCCAAAGTGCGCAGCCAAAGTGAAGGATTTGTTTTTGCTCAAATAGATTACATTTTCAAACTGCATGGCTTTGTTTTTCATGCTGTGTTTCTACCTGCAATGTCTTTCTTCACAACTTTATACATGTACAAAGCATTTAGGATTCTTAAAGGTTGTATTATCCTGGATACCCATTATTTCATCTATCTTGACATTTTTTCTGGACTTAGCAATCATTATGGAATGACATAATGGACATTTGTCTCTCCCCGACTTAGATCATTGTACTAGCCATAATTGATTGCCCATCCAACAGAGTAACCTCCAAAGTGCTTGAAATAATGTAATGTAAGGAAGAAATAAATAGGATGAATTAGGAAAAAATAAGAATGAGTAAATGAGAGGTAGAGAGTATGAGAGAAGAAAAAGAGAAAGAGGAAGGGAAAGGAAAATAAGTTAAACAAATACATCACCAGGATCCAGGATATGTGTGTGAAAAGCAAGGTAAAGGTTATTTTGAAAAGTTCAACATTGTGGATTATTCTATATTGAAAGAAACATAAAACACAAACTGATGTAGAAGTGAAGAAGAGCCTGCTTCTTCCTGCTTATGGATAAATGATAGTGGTCAGTAGTTCTAGGAATTAGCTAGTCCCAGGTTCACTTCTACTGAATCACAGAAGAAATTTTTCCCACTAGAAGTTTGAGATTAATGGAAACAAAATGGGAAGAATTTTTATCTTAATTAGTGACATACTCCTGAGCTTCAGTTCAAGTCTGCCATTAAAACTAGAGAAAGATCTTTAGTCTTAGTTTAGCTTTTTTCTTCTCAGTAGCAAAAGTCAGTCAGAATAGGGAGCTGTCAACACAAAACTGTTTGTACTTGGCAGAGATCATTTTCAGTCAGTGTTTCCTAGAAGCCAGGCACATTGCATGCTTTTTCCCCTAATAACACATGTTGATAGGGATTCTTGTCTTGAGCTTCTTCTGACTTACACTCCTTTGTTTACCCACATAAAAGTATAATATTGGTAGGACTTAGACATATTGATAATGACTCCAGGCATAAGAATTATAGACACCATCTTCCAAGGTAAAGGTAGCATATCTCTAAGTATAAGAATTATAGACACCATCTTCCAAGGTAAAGGTAGCATATCTCTAAAACGTCAAGCACTCCATCACCACCTAGTTCATTGTTTCTTGTTGGATTTTGTACATCTACTTATTATTCAATTTTTACTCCCTGGTATTCTATAGAACCAGTCCTACTTTTGATTTTTTCTAAGAGTCATTCTGAAGATTTTCTCTGCCTGTAATCCTAGCTACTCAGGAGGCTGAGATCTGAGGATCGCGGTTCAAAGCCAGCCCGGGCAGGAAAGTCCGTGACTCTTATCTCCAATTAACCACCAGAAAACCAGAAGTGGTGCTGTGGCTCAAGCAGTAGAGCTCTCGCCTTGAGCTGAAGAGCGCAGGGACAGCGTCCAGGCCCAGAGGTCAAGCCCCACGACCAAAAATTTTTTTTTCTCATCTTAAAGATAAAGAAACCACAAAAGTCTTCCCCTCCTTCTAGAAGGCAGTGTAGGTGGTTGGTTAATAGGACAGACCTTGGGTTAAGCAGGGATTGATTATTTTTGATCTTATATACAACATTTTTCTTTTCTGTTACACTTAGTATGAAGTCCAAACTTCCTGCCAGCTCGTGTAATAGCATTACTTATCTGGAACCTACAAAAACAATCCCTGCCTTGGAGCTTTATCACCCTCACATTACTTTTTAGCATCATTTCTATGTAAGCATGTGAAAATAGACTCTCAGAAAGAAAATTAATTAATGAAAATATGAGGCTTCTCCTGAAGGCTGCATCCATTTTTTTTCTTAGTACCAGGGCACTAGATATGGATTCCATGAGGGAATATTATGTTTCTTATTTGAGTAACTTAGTTGAAACTTTATGTCATTATCTGTGATGAATGAAGAAACAAGGTCTCTGTGTCTATCCTTCCATCTTCATTAAGTAATCTCCAAAGCTATCAAACGGAATTTGTAAAACATTTTGGGTCATGATAATCCTAACATTAATAACACAATGGCTAATAGTTAGTTATAAGATAAATAATTAACTATAAGACAAAATTGTAAACACAGCATCCACATTTTATTGCAACTCATCTTTCTCAAGGCTAGCTCTACTATTTGAGCCCCAGTGCCACTTCTGGTTTCCTGGTAGTTAATTGGAGTTTCACAGACTTTCCTGCAGGGCTGGCTTTGAACCATAATCCTCAAATCTCATCTTCTAGGTAGCTAGGATTAAAGGCAAGAGCCACTGGCACCTGGCTGTCATGTTCTATTAAGGTTTAAGAGCAGATCATCATCATACCTACATTAGCTAAATTATCAGACAGATTGTTTAACAAATACATAATCAGGTTGAGGCCAAATTTTCCAAAGATCTTCAAGAATTTGTCCTTTTCTTTCTATTCTGTACATATTTTTGACTGAATTTCCTTTCGTTCTCCATGATATATAGAGTGGTCTTTTTAAAGAGGTTCTAACGGTGGAATTTTTTTTCTGTTCGTTTACTTTTATGAAAAGAGATTTGGTTTACATGACACTGACGCTACTTTGCCAAAACATAAATAATATAAATCCTAAGAAAATTTGTCCTGTTAACTAATTCATTAATTTGTTTGTTTGCCAGTCATGGGGCCTGAACTCTGGGCCTGGGCGCCATCTCTCAGCTCTTCAGCTCAAGGCTAGTGCTCAACCACTTGAGCCACAGTGCCACTTCTGGATTTTTCTGCTTATGTGGTGCTGAAGAATTGAACCCAAGGCCTCATGCCTGCAAGGCACTCGACCACTGAGCCACCTTCCCAGCCCCTGTCCTACTAATGTTTGAAATTATGTGTTAGTCCTTTATAAGCTTACCTGCCTTCCAGTCACACATAGTCACATTTCTTCTTGTTTTCAAGATTATCTCACAGGAAAGCATTTCCTTTTGTTTTTATCTTTTGCTTATCAAAATTTATTCATGTATTTTTATTTTAATTATTATGTAGTTGTACGAAGGGGCTACAATTCCATATCAGGTTATGAGTACAGTGTTTCTCGGTCCATGTTTCCCCTCCTACATTCTCTCCCATTGTTCCCTTCCTATCCCTACATTTAAGTTATATTGTTCATTTTTTACATAATGTACATTGAATATGATGACTACATTTGTTCACCTTTCCTATTTGTCCTGTTTATTTTTTAATAAAAATGTCCTATTGATTAGATTAATTTATCTTTAAAATATATGACTCTTTTACTTCTTCTCGACAAAGGACCCAAAAATAAAACCATAATTATGACTAATTCTGACATAAAAAATCAGCCTGTTAAATGGTATGGTAAAAGTAGTAAGAGGCTGATCTTGTTTATAAAGTGTATCTCTTCTCGTGGTAATTACTGAATAGTTCATAAAAGAAAAAAAAATCCTACCTATCAATAAGGACACTGGACTTTTCCAGAGTCAAGTTCTTAAATATTTTTTGAGTTCTGATCTTATTTTGACAACAATTACATAAGCACTAATCAGTATGCAATTATGGCTGGTGCATGTTAAGATTTTGAATGGACTTCCTTGTTTCACTAGTGTCAGCTAATACGATCCTCCACATTCTGAGCGAAATAAAGGTCTTCCTCTCCACCAGAAGCCACCTAATTATGTAAGGAAAAGTGATTAACTGGTTATCATGAATAAATTATTCTCAAAGGCGATGCACAAATTCAGGCAATCCTAATTAGTAAAATTTTCCTGGGACATCTTGAAAAATTTTCTGCGCTTATTAGCAATGATTAACACAACAAGAACTAATTTTTGGCAGCTCCATACAAAATTATTAGAATCACCCTGAGGATACAGATTAAGGCATTTTAAAATTAAGCAAATTTGTTTTTAAAATAACAATCAATGCCTATAAGAGCAATCTCTACATATTTATTTATTTATTTATTTAGTCGGTTGTGGGGCCTGAATGCTGGTCCTGGACGCTGTCCCTCAGCTCTTCAGCTCAAGGCTAGTGCTCTACCACTTGAGCCACAGCACCACTTCCAGCTTTTTCTTCTTATGTGGTGCTAAGGAATCAAACCCAGAGCCTCATGAATGCAAGGCAAGCATTCAACCACTGAGCCACCTTCCCAGCCCCAACACATTTTTAAAATTTTATTTAGGTATTATCTTTAATCCTTTTTTTCAAAAGGTGTTTCAGTTCAACAGGTCAGATTTTTAGTAGAATTTTTATTTTCATTTGTTATGACTTTGTCATCATTATCAATAGTACAGTGATTGTGGTCCATTTGGTTTGCAATATCCTATGTGTTTTATTCGTTCTGTTTTTTTTTGTTTTTGTTTTTGTTTTTGTTTTCGGGTCCAGTCGTGGGGCTTGAACTCTGAGCCTGGGCGCTGTCCCCCAGCTCTTCAGCTCAAGGCTAGCGCTCTACCACTTGAGCCACAGGGCCACTTTCAGCTTTTTTTCTTTTTGCTTATGTGGTGCTGGGGAATCGAACCCAAGGCCTCATGCATGCAAGGCAAGTGCTCTACCACTGAGCCACCATCCTAGCCCTCCTATGTGTTTTAGATGATGAGTTAAATTTAATTCCTTATAGCAGCCCAAAGTGGTCATTATTATTATTGCTTACAATTTAATGATCATACACAACACAGAAATTTTATTTTGCCTGGTCTAATTAGGTTGGAAATTTTCTAGACTATTTATTTTTTTAGTATCAATTTTGTCATTAATATTTTAGACAATTGCTGAAATTTCATATGAATATATAAAATATACATATCAATTTTATGGAACCCATAGTGAGTCATTGTGGAAATACACAAAAGGAAAAAAAAACACTTCTGGTAGTTTTCAATAGGTCATATGAATGGAAGGGAGGCTCTTTCAGCATAAGTTAGAGGTAATGGTTCTTTGTTTTCATTATGACCTTTTCATCTTGAAAAGGAGTGGAGAAATTTTAGCATATATATTTTACACTTATGTATGTTTTATACACATTTGAAGCAAAATAGGATATATTATTCATATTTCTATATAGTTTATGAGGTTTTTAATTAGATGCAAGACATTTGCTTTAGAACAGAAAATGTCATAAACAGGGCATACCATAGAAGCAAGATTACAAAGTCTTGAATAAAATATGGTTTATAGAACCATTAGGATTCTAACAGTAATGATGACAATACAGGATAAATATATGATCTTCCTTATTATCATATGAAACTTTATGTCAAAATAAGTAGATTAAAAATTATGATCACATAGGAAGATAAAATAGTTTGCGGTTTATTTTTTGTTTTGTTTTCATCCATCAGACTTTTGAATGTGACCTTTTTCATGAATGGAATATATCTTTCAGTGAAAACATGTCTATGATATTCATATACACTTCTAAATTTTGAATGATCACTGGAATAGTTAATATATTTTCACAAAAGTAAGCTTTCCTACCAAGAAGATATGTACAAATGGTATTTGCCATTCTATTTAAAGTTTGTCATGACTTCATAAGGACATCAAATATTCAAAAGTGAATAATGTGAATATAATAACATAAAAACAGCAGTAACTCTCTGAAGATAAATAGGCAGAGTACCATGCATGCAAGTGAGCTTTTGCTAGCTAGTTATTAAGTACTTGGCAGAATACTGGAAGAGCAGATAAGCAAAAGCAAAAATGTGCATGTGACACTAACTGGAGAACTATTAGAAAGGAATAGAGAGCATGTTTGAAACTACAACATGGTAAGAGAAAAGCAGCAGATATCTGACATTTTAGGTAAGAAGAAACCCAAATCAAGGCCAGCCCTCTCAGGTTTTATCTTTTCAATCAGGATAAATCTCCAAATCCTTACACTATTCATTGCCAACCTACATAATTTATGTAGCTCAAACATGCTGGCTTGCCTGATCTTCCAATGATACTTCTGCCATCTTCACACCTCAGAGATTCCTTACCTCATTTTGCCTCTGCCTGGACTCTCAGATGAAGTTTGGACCATCTGTATTCTCTTCACTAGATATTAGTAAACTATTATTTATTTATTTTTTAGTTTTATATTTTATTTGTCCATATATGTATATATATAGTGAAAAATACTGTACAGAGCGGTTACAGTTACATGAGTAAGGTAATGAGTACATTTCCTATCAAACATCGTCTACTTTTTTGAGGAACCTTCCATGGCCAACTTTATAAAAATTTTGTCTGCTGCTCAGCCTAAGCATGGGATCATATAGCTAATTACCATCTAAAATTGTTTCTGCTTTGTTTCCAGTACTTAGTGTGTAGAACATTGTTGTCCTATGTTTGATAATGTGTAAGTGAAATCTACTTGTATGTATACTTTACAGTATGTTTTTGGTAAATAATGATTTATTGAGTCACAGTTTGTTATCTATTTATAGCTTCTTTACTCAGGGTTATAATTCTGTAAATTCTTTTATGTATGTGTGTATATATGCATGTACATTTTTCAATATAATTGAAAATAATTCATTATGGAGTTACACATTTGCAATATATACCATATCTATTAAAATACATGTATTTGGACTATCTGCTTATTTTCTATAAAGTATTTGGTAGAGAGGTACATATATACTTGAATATATATACATGGAGAATAACTATGTGAAGCCCCATCATTTGGTCTAGAGAAGAGCTAGTACTGTACAGGAAAAGTTATAGGGCTATAAATACATATATGTGAGTTTCAATCCTGGTTCTTCTGGCTACTGGCTGTACAAGAGATGAGGAAGATCACTCACTGAAGTTGGAAAAAAAACAATGAAGAAAATAACATTGGTAAAGAAGATGAGCCATTATTTAAGAAATGACAAATTTGTTAGAGGTACACATCCTTAATAGATGAAGCTAAAACTATAGCTGAACATTGGAGGCTAGAAAGATTATAATTTTAATTATTCATTAACTCATTCTTAACAACGCTCAAATATTAAGCATTTTGCTTGCCTTTGTTTGGGTTTCCCCTGGCCTAGAGCCTCTGACTATTTGGACTAATGGGAAGAAATTAATATACAGTTTCACTGATGTATACCCAATACTCCACAGATCAAATAAGTTGAAAAAGTTCCTCTGCAGTCAGGAAGTTGGCTTGGATGTACTTAATTGAGTGATTAAGTAGAAGGGACAAAGTCCTTGCATGAGTGCGGCTGTTTCAGAATATTTTATTTACAAAACTAGGCTGTGACCCAGGGAATACCAGTTACTGAACCATGATTTGAATAACAGTCCAGTAATAAGATTAATATTATAAATAGGGATACAGGTGGACCCAATGAAACAATGAGATGTACAAGATGTTATGTCAAAAATGAACACAACTTTGGGGGGATGGGGGTTGGGGTGGGGTGGGAAGGGCAGGGAAGATGGGAAGGGATGGGAAGGGGAAACAAAGGAGGAGGCAACAATGCTTGATAAGAAATGTACTTATTACCTTGCCCATGTAATTGTAACCCTTCTGTACGGTATTTTCACAATAATAATAATAAAAAAGCAGAGAACTCTAAAAAAATTGTTTGAGTAATAGCATTAATTTTTGAATGGAATAGCTGAATGAATGTTTGAAATTGCATTTCAATTTAAATAAAATCCTGTGACCTAGAAGTATTATACTTAATCTCAAGTACACAGGTGAGAAAAATAGTCTGAAAAACACATTTATCATGCCAGAGTTTCCTCAGAAACAGGTATAACTAGCTTTTTCACCTGAGCATCTTCCCCCATCCCACAATCCACCCAAAATTCTACAGGATTCCACCTTACATATGTCATTAAGTGCTATGATTAACAGTTAAAATATAGCAGTTAATATAGCAGTGAGGACATACATCTATTCTTGCAACTAAAAACTGTACATTTAATTTGGTTTTTAAATTAGAGGTCACAGAAATCTATTTAGGTTTTAATCTCTATTTGCCCACAGCTGCAACCCATGTATCCAACTGGTTAACACAGATTTCAGTATTTGGAAGCTCTTAGCATACATAAATATATAAAAACTAATATACCTGTGGAATATTTTATTTCATTTTTTATAACCAAAATATGTTTTCAGGAAAATTAACAATACAATAATTAACCTTCTTCTCTTTACCCAAGAGCAACAGAGTCATCTTTAACCTCAGTCCAAACAGAGAAGTTATGTGTGTATGGAATTACCTTGGGAATATTGCTGCCTAATAAAATATCAGAAGATCCCTTCACATTCACAAGTAATACCGGGTTGGCAAAGCCAGGTTACTCAGCAAACACAGGTTTGTTTAGCATCCATGAGTAGTTTCTTTTGTCAATAATAATTCAAAGAAAGCGAAATGGGGCATCAGCATTTTCCCTGTGATAGGAGCTCATGGAAATGAACTTGGTGACAGATGTCAAAACCTGTAAACTTCATAACTTTATCTTTCAAATGATGGCCATACTTCACTTTATTCTTATTATGATTCATAGGTGGCTACAGCCTAACATATCTCTAATATAAATATTTCACTAGGAAAATGCAGTATGTCACAAACATAGCGAATTAAGTTCTAGTTCTCGGATAATGAAGTGTGGTGTATTTCATGTTATATGTTTTCAATCAGGCTTGCCTATTCAAAAAATGAGTCAACAGCAAACAAGCAGTAGTCTCTATTTATCTGTGGGTGTTATGTTCCAAGATGCTCAATGGATGCCAGAAATCACAGAGAGTGCCAATCACTATTCAGTATATACTACAGGGTTTTTCCCTAGCTGCACCACTATAATAAAGCTTAATTTATAGATTAGGTACAGGAGGAGCTTTAAAACAGTAAGTAATAATAAAATGGGATAGTAATATTACAGTGTAAGAGTATACTGCAATAAAAATTATGTAAATGAAGTTTCTCTTAATATCTACTGTGTTATATTCATCTTTTTCTTCTTTTTGTGGTATGAGATGATAAAATACTAATGTGATAAGTAGTAAGCTAAATACCATAGGTATTGTGACATAATTTTTAACTATTATGTAAAGGTTACTTGAACACAAGCTCTATGTTACCAGGACAGATGATCTGATAACCCAAATGGCCATAAATGACCAACAAATGGACAGCGTACAAATAGTGAGTTCTTTGACATACAGATGATAAATATTCTGGGAGGACCAGAGCAATATTTACTAGATGTGCATTTTACTACTTAGAATGATGTGCAATTCAGAACTTAGGAACTGTTCATTTTTTGGTCTTCCTACTTAGTGCTTTTGGATATCAATTGGTTACTAAAAATGTGGAAATTACAGATAAGGCCATTAAACTCAGTATCTTAAAAAAAAAGAAAACAAACTTCAACTCAGGCATAAAAGCACAAGCCTTTGAAATTTTTCTTTAGAAAGCACTCTTCACTGCACATCTTAAAGACATATCTTTTCCTTATTTCTTACACTGTTAACCTGGATGCTGCCATTCAAACAGACATACAGAACATAATCAATGATAACAATTCAAAATTTTATTTATGCTATACATAGCTTTCAAGTTTAAATGAATTTTGCCTTGGAATATAAAAAGAGCTCTCTACTATTATAAGAATTTGTGATCAAATGTTAAAATAACTTTTAAAGAAACAACATTGTGCTTTATGATTACTCAAAAATCCACACAACAATTTACTGAATTTTTCTTTAATAAAATCTACAATTCTCTGTGAAGTTATGTGTTCTGATTGTTTGAATGTCAAGTGAACTCTACTTGATCGATATTTTAAGGTACCAAATGGGTACCTTATGATGGTAATTGCACAAAATGTTCATTTTTATGCATTACAGCATTAATTATCAGCCACCCTTTAAAGTGAATAGAAAATTACTTTTAATTTCTTTGGCATTCATTGTAGTTACATTAGTCACAATGAGCTAATTTAATATTACTGTGGATACAATATGTAATGCTATTGGAATTCTATTGCAAATTTTCAGTATATAGTAATTCCCTATGGAAAACTTCACACAGAGTTCTGTCATGGAACATTAAAGCCTTCAAGGCTTCATAGGCTTTCCTCAGCTGACCCTCAGTTCTTGGTGACAGTATGTCCATATGGGAATGAGAAAAAAACCTATAAGGAAAATCTTCTATGACGGTATAAGCATCAATTTAAATAAAAGTTTTACATATTGGATTTAGTAAGGAAGGAAATCATTGTTGAAAAATGCAAGGACATTTTCCACAGTAAGTTGATTAAAAGCAAGATATCTACAAACAGATTGTCCAGTTATATAAGGTATTAGCTATGGTGCTGGTAACAACCTTTGTAAAAATAGATTTTTTAAATATTTAGAATAAGGGTAAAGGTAATACCTACAAACTAGGATTTTTAAAAGGAGAATTATTAAATTCCTTGTCTGGGATGTAGTGACTGCTCAATGATGACTACGAATTCAATATTAAGGTAATAAATTTAGGTAGATAAAATCTATGAAGTCTTTTTGATATTTATGATAATTTTACAGATGATTTTCTAAGACTATACAATCGGGGAGTTTTAGTCCTTCACAGTTTTTACCTTTTTACCATAGTGAGATTTTTTCCCCCATATATAGCTATAAGTAGTCAGACTGCGTTAAGAGAGCCACATGTTGCTTTTCTCTGTAAGTACCTCTCAATGTTCCCTATGTCTGTCAACTTGATGCTCACATCAAGGAGCTCCTGTAAGTGTGTGTGGGAGTGTGTGTGGGAGTGTGTGTGTGTGTGTGTGTGTGTGTGTGTGTGTGTGTCTGTGTGTCTCTCTCTTTGTGTGCTTCTTTTATTTATCCATCTTACATCTTATGTCTTTCTATTTCCTCATATTAATCAAGGAAATGGTTCTTCCTCTAAGTGCCTTGTTCAAAGCTCCTTGTTATGTCAAGCTAAGTAATGTCATTTAGAACAGAGAAGGAACATTATCCAAAGAAAGCAAAATATCTCCTTGCAACTGACAGATATTCCTGTTTGCTGACTGGCTGAATTTAAATTGGCTTGTTTGGCACATGCATCCTTGACAGAGCCCTGTTCTACATTAGCTGCTATTGCTGACGTGCATGTGTATGCCACTCAACAGTCTTTTTTTCTAATCCTGAGGCTTGAGTTCAGGGACTGACATCTGTCTCTGAGATATTTTTGCTCAAGGCTATCCTTCTACCACTTGAGCCACACATCCACTTTCAGCATCTGTTGGTAGTTAATCGGAGATAAGAGTCTCCTGGGCTTTCCTGCCCAAGCTGGCATCAAACAGTGAGCCTCAGATCTCAACCTCCAGAGTAGCCAGGCATGAGTCACCCGTATGCAAGGAGAATTCATTTTAAATGTGGTTTTATTTTTTTTTAGAATTAAATGGTCTAGAATGAGATTTCTCTCTAGTTTTCACACATAATCCATTCTATTACTTCGTCTTCCATAGTTATTCCAAATGATCATTGAAAGAAAGCAATTTTTTTTCAAAAAATAAGTTTTTTATTGTGAAAATACTGTACATTTTGTACATGTCATTGTTACAATGGGTCAACTTGTATCTATATTTAAACATTTTATTTTCCCTTCACCTCCCCAAATTATACAGACATCAAATACAGTGAAAACAGGAGTTATACCGTGAGGGAGGAACATACAAAGCAACAAAAAAAATCATATGGTACCTTACAAATAGGTTAGAAACAATAGCAAGAAAGAAAAAACCGCTTGTGTCCCTAGCTTGGGGTTCATTTTGCTTAACATCATCTTATCTAGCCATATGTACCTAGCTTTTGACCTGGTCCTATGGTTTCCCTTACTTGCAGGAAAGCAATTCTTATATAAAATTGAAGATTAAATAAAAAATTAATGAAGATACATTTTAGAAACTGTATGAGAGATTAGAAGTGACATATTATTTGCCAAGAGGGATTCTTTAGTCAAACAGGAAAACCACAGTTATTCTGGTTGTGACATCGTACCATATTTTGAGTTATTAAGAAACTCAGAAGTAATTGTTGCCCTAGGGCTCTGTAGAAGTGTCATGAAACAGGTTGGGATTTTTATATACAGTTATAGAAAGGCAACCTATTATTTGCATAGTTCAGTGCCTGGAAGAAAGCCAATATTAAACTAAGTCACATTAGTTTCCTTACCTTTAAAGTTTAATGATGAGGATGGTGGTAATTCAAGAGCCGTAAGAATTATGCTTTTATTTTAATCTCTAGTATATGAATAATATGAACATTCAATTATCAAAATGTAGTCACACACTGAGATGCACAAATACACGAATCATTACAGTATCATCCAATGTAATTGTTTTCTCAGATTAGAGAATTCTTGATCTCTCTAAGTAATGACATAACCAATATGTGCAAAGTAGGAGATGTTACAAAGGTAGAGATATAGAAATACACGTTCAATCAATTGGGGGATGAGAATAAATAAAATATAATGGTTTTGAAGAGTGGCAGAGCAGATATTTGTGGGATAAATTATAGGGATTTGTGGTTTTGAAGCTTTAAAATGCACTTTACCTGCCTGAAAGTATTGAAGTTGCAATTGGGTTCATGCAATGGGAGTTATTTCAAGGTGAAGAGAAACTATTAGTAAATGCAACCATGGTCAACAAGCAAGATTCTAATAGCTGTGGTGTCTTTTTTCAGCTATAAGCTTCTCCCACGGTTTTCAAATGTTTATATGATAAGAAATAATGATTCATTTTGAACATGATCAATCCTGAGTTTTTTCAAAAATAAGAAGGTGATTTCTCTTTGTCCTCCTCCTCCTCTTCCTCCTCCTCCTCCTCCTCCTCTTCTTCTTCTTCTTATTCTCTCCTTCTTCTCCCTCCTCCCCCTCCTCCCCCTCCTTCCCCTCCTCCTCCTCCTCCTCCTCCTCTTCCTCCTCCTCTTCCTCCTCCTCCTCCTCCTCCTCCTCCTCCTCCTCCTTCTTCTTCTTCTCTCCCTCTTCTCCTTCCTCCTACTCCTCCCCCTCTTCTCCCTCCTCCCCCTCCTCCTCCTCCTTCCCTTCCTCCCCTCCTCCCTCTCCTTCCGCTCCTCCTCCTTCTCCTTCTTCTTCTTCTTCCACTGCTGCTGCTGCTGCTACTTCTTCTGTTTCTGCTTCTTCTGCTTCTTCTCTTTCTTCTTCTCCTTCTTTCCTCTCCTCCTTCTTCTCATAGTTGTGCAAAGGAGTTTTGATTCAATATATCAAATTTATAGAGAGAAAACAGCTTGCTCAATCTGTGATCATTTACAACGTTTTCCTTCTCCATCCATCCCAATCAAGGATTCAAATTCTTTATATTTAGAATGCATGGTCCGTATAATAGAATTTCAACAATGGCAAAAGCATCTGTTCCTATTTCTCAGTATATACAAGTAGCCTAGAAACGTGTAGAATGTATAAGGTGTAAGGTGCTCAGTAAATATTAACCGAACTGGTAATATAACATACCATACATCTTGCTGAAATCATTATCTGATCCTGCTAATAGTAGAATCCAAGAGGAAAACTTACCTATTTTTTGCCTTCTATATAAAATGGGTAAATTTATTCTGTATACGATATAAGTTACAAATATGGGATCTGCAGTCAGACTTTGTTCAAATCATCGTTTTACCATTCACTAGGTGTTATCAAAGTCAAAATATAAACTTTGCATTTTTGTTCTTTCCATGGCAGGATATAGGGAATCACAACAGTATGTAACTCACAGTTAATGAGGGTATAGTAAATAATCAGTAAATTATAGTAACTGTTACTGTTAGTAACAGCTTTCTAACATGTACAATAATTTTCACATACTGCTTATTTTCATCTAGTAAGACTTTTTTCCCACAGATTGAAACTGGGTTATTGAAGATCTTGATAAAGAACTCATTGAAATATCTTAATTACATCTAAATGAGCATAGTTTATTAATAACTATAAGTATCATTACAACTTGTTTGAACCCTACACACTAAAGTAGACCTGTTTGTTTGTTTTGTCAAACTTTTATCTTATTTATTTCTGTCTTTCTAGAAGATAGGAAAGGGCTTAATTAATAATGTTTGTACTCATAAAATATTTTTTACTGACAAACAGACAAGGATATATACATAACAATAAAGCAAATATTTTCTGTACAAACTAATAAATACACAGATAAAACATATCGAGCTCTAATGACTGTACTGAAAGATTGATATGAAATTAATTAAACAAAATAAAGATTGAAAGAATCTATTTGAAATATCTTTATATTGGTTATTCTTATTTCTGGTAGTCATTAATATAAAAGATTTAGTTATATATCAATTAATATGTTGAATTTTTTGTAAGTGTGTTAAACTGAAATTTTATCAAATACAAACTTATAAAGAAAAACAAAAGCTTTCAAATTCTTACTATAAAATTTTCTTAACTTAAACCAGTATATTAAGTATAACTTAAACCAGTAATACTCAAAAATCACATGAAAATATTTGGTGAAGAGATAAAGATGGTACTGGGGCATGGTTACACAAGCCTATAATACTAGCAACATTGGGAGGCTTAGAGAATCAGGGTTCAAAGCTAACCTGGACAAAATAGTTCATAAGACTCTATCTCAGTCAATCAATATGTTAGTGCATGCCTATTGTCTCAAGTACAGGGGAAATACAAAGGCTAGGGCCAATAGCAAAGTGCCAGTCATCACCAGTGATATGGGAAAGCACCATAAAAGGGCAAAGAACCATCGTAGCTTGGCCCAGCTCTAAGGAGACATCCTACATTAAAGATAACCAACAAAAGCCAAGTGTCCATGGTTCATGACTGCAATCCTAGCTATCTAGGAGACTGAGATCTGAACATCTCCGCTTGAAACGAACCCAGGCAGGAAAGTTGGTGCGACTCTTACCCTTAATTAACCACCAGAAAATCAGAGTGAAATAATGGCTCAAAGTGATAGAACACTAGCCTTAAGAAAAAGAGCTCAGACAGTATCCAAGACCTGATTTCGAACCCCAGGAGACACACACACAGATGTATGTGTCTCCCGGATTTAGGAGACACTCTTACTTTGCTCATAATTCTAGTTGAGGTGATTCAAAAATGTGTAATATCAAAATTAGAGTTTTAGATATATAACAAATATACACACACACACACACACACACACACACACACACACATATATATATATTCTTGTGTGTGTGTGTGTGTGTGTGTGTGTAGCCTTAAATTCAAATTCCAGTAAAGAAAATATAAAGTGTAGGGGGGTTGTTTGTAAGTTGATAACAGAAATTACTATACTAGGAATAAGCTATACCATTAAGAACATGCTTCTACATGTAAATTCACTCCTCCTATTTATGATATATGACACAATGCAATCAAACTTTAGGTCATTTGTGTTTTGATGAAAGAACATAGAAAATTTTATATTAAAAGAATAAAATATGTGGCATGTGTAAAAATATAATATTGGCCTTTGAACATCATTGCTTTCTGTTTTCTTCATCAGTGAACTTAATTTTTATTTTGAAAATATATGTATGAGGTAATGTAGTCTGGTCCTCCATGAAACTATTATTATTTCATATAGAAGAATTATATATGCAATTTCTTTTGGAGCAATATTTTTTAATATTTTGCATTTCAAGTCACAAGAAATGTCAAATACTTTCAGAGCTGAGTCAGACACATGCTCAACAAAATCTTTCAGGTTTTGAGTCTTCCAGTAAGACAGCAAAACTGAGATTTGATCCATTTTTTTTCTTCCCTCTGTCATTACCTTCTCAGTGACTATGACATTTTTGACATCTTTTCTCTGATCACAAACCTTCATATATTGTTTCTCAATCATTATTTTTGCCTTCAATAAAAGAAATACAATGGCCTAATTCAATTAACTCAAAAATAATACTTTATTTCAATTATATTCTGATTGTATTATTTTTGGCATTGTGATTTTGGTCAAATAAAATAAGAAATTTTCAGGTGCAGTGTAGAAAATTCTTGCAAGTTTTTTATTTGAAGTTATACACACCAATGTTATTGTTAAAACAATAATTTCATTGGAGAGCAAATTAGAATCAGAGGTGTTAATCCCCAGATTTAGGAAACACTCTATTTGTTCATAATAATTATTAAATGAGTTTTCTAACCCAGAGTTTCAGATCTACAACAAATTAACATTTTGACCTATTTATGGTTATGTCATTATCATAAGTTTTTGAAATATGCATATATTTACTTTGCTATGAAAAACAGTCTATATTCTTATTTGTTAGCACTGGAGAAAGCACAAATAAGAAAAATCTGGAATTTAAATCTATTTTTGCTCCACACCATTTAAATTTCTGTTGTATGTTTTACTTTGGGAAATTAGCTTGCTAGATTATTCTTTCTTGAAACTATTGACTCCTAAACGATGATGTATACCATTTGGTTACAATATTTTAAAATATATTTAAATCATGATTATAATTTTTGATTTCCATGTCAAAACCACCTACCAATATAATTTTACATATGAAGAACCTTTTAAGATTATTAAATGAGCTGGACATTGATGATTCTTGCTGTAATCTTAGCTAATAAGAAGGTTGAGATCTGAGGATAGAGGTGAGAAGCCAGGCGAAGTGAACCCCAAGATAAGGACTCAAATGGTTTTTCTTTCTTGCTATTGTTTCTAACATATTTATAAGGTGATTTCTTTGTTGCTTTGTATGTCCCTCCCCCACGGTATAAGCCCTGTTTTCACTGTATTTGATGTTGGTATAATTTGTGGAGGGGAAGGAAAAAAACAAATTGTTTAAATAGGGATACAGGTGGACCCATTGCAACAATGAGATGTACAAGTCGTTATGTTGATAAACGAACTTTACAACTTTGGGGGGGGGGAGGGGAGAGGGAGGGGAAGGGAGGGGGAGGGACGGGTCAGGCGGGGGGGGGGGGGGGGCGGGAGGAATGGAAAGGGATGGGAAGGGGAAACAAAGGAGGAGGCAACAATGCTAGATAAGAAAGGTACTCATTACCTTGCCCATGTAATTGCAACCCTCTGTACGGTATTTTCACAATTTAAAAAAAAGAAAAGAAAAGAAACTCTTTGAGTCTCCCATGCCAGTTATTCACCAAGAAATAAAGGCCAGAAGTGGAGATACAGCTCAAGTGGTAGAGAGCTAGCCTTGAGAGAAAAAGCTCAGGGAAAATATCCAGACTGAATTCAAGCCCCAGGACTAGTGTGTGTGTGAACGCGTGCACGCAATCACACACACGCACACACACAATTAAATGAACTGATATTTTAAGCAAAGTTTTTATTTAATCAAAGTTGTTAAGCTCTAAGAATTATTCTATGTAAAATTTGTGTAGTCCATCTGATGTTCATTGTAGAACTAGTGGATTTCAGATAAAACAGAAAGCTCCTGCAGAAACCAAGTGCCTTTAACCCAAGAGTCTATTCTTGTCTCTTCTTACAATAAATACTTCCAAGCTGACATGACAGTCATTATTTTCTGTTGTCAGTTAAAATATGGAGAAATGAAATTTCCCTAAAGTATCAAATATACTTCAATTCCCCATTGTACAAGTGTTTGCAAGGCAGAAATGAAATCAGCCAGAATATCCAACTACTTAGTTATGCAACGGTGACCAGAGAACTTTATAACTGTTACTCACCCACTAGGTTATTTGAACCAAATCCACTGTTACTATTATCTCACATTCAGATAGTAATGTTTTCCCAACTCTAAGTAAAGGACTTTTCCACACAGTTTATTCTTCATTGTGATATGATTCTTGGTTAGTGTTTAAGACACAAAGTGTAAACTGTTGTAACCACAGTGGATTTACTGAAAGCATTCTGGAAACAGGGGAAAATTCCAGGCTCCCTTATTCATATGTATTATAATTATGTATTATAATTTCTCTTTTATTTTGCCCATGTATTAAGAATGTGCAATTTAAAACATAGCAACTGTCATAAAATATTTAAATATTAAAAGAATTTTATTTTAAATAACATTGATTTTATAAAATCAATGCTAAAATCTTATAGTTTGCACTCACAAAATTTTATTGAAAGTATATATATAATGATGCTTAGTTAATTAAGGAAATAAATTTTATGATGAGCTGTGTATACAATATAAGGTAAAACAAAGGTAATAAAATTCAATGAAAGGTTATTTTCATAGATGTGATAAAGCCTCTGCTTACCAATGTATATTATGAACTATAAATAATATCTTGTCTTGCTATAAATTAAAATGCATTATATTTTAAAAAGTGATGTTCTTGAGAATATTAGAAAGTTTTCTAAGATATTATGAGCGGCATGAATAGTTTGGAACTTTATCTACTTTATTTCTACTTTTCAGCGAATTTATAATGGATGCACAGGGAATAAATCAGATGGCTAAAATTGAATTTCCATTTCAAAAATAAGAAAAAGTTACCCTTACAATTTAATTTATTATATTCTCACTGAAGTATTACTGAATTCTTATGTCCATTAAAATTTTAGATTTGATTCAAACTGTGGAGATTAATTTTGACCTTTCTTATGTTCTTCAATTTACAATTAATATTTAAAGATCAGATAATGGATATGATTGAATGCCAAAATAAGTCTCTCTTCATTTATCTCTCTTGCTTTCCACATATGGGACATAATTTTATGTGCATATAACCTTCATTACATCGTTGCCAATCCCCTGGTAGGTATTCTTATTCGTTCCTCCTCTTCTAATGTGATGTATGATGTATTCTTAAATATATGGCCTTTTCTCTCTTATTGATCCATTAAATCATTTCTCTTATCGTTTGAATCATTTACTCATTAAAGTTCTCCGGAGTACCTACTAAGTTGTAGGTTCCTTCCCTAAGCTTTAAAAACAAATATGTAGAGCACATGTTTTATGGAATGATCGCTCAAAGATTCAGGGGCCTGCAAAGGAAGGGAGTTCTCTGTTCTGTGTAACATGGACCTCAGCATGTGAGTTTATTCTGATTTTACCAAGCTGTCTATGATTATATTATCTTTTTATGTACATCTAAAACTAGATCAGGGATACTGTTTCCATAATACTGCAGTCAGCAGAATACAAAGCAACAAATATTTGTGGATTTTTTTTTGTTTTTGATTGCAAGTCTGAGTTTATGTAGGTATCTACCTAATTATCACCTTATCATAGCATCTTTCGAAACTATACTATCTGACATAGTATTCTCTGCCTGATCAACTTCTATAATATTACCTTGTTTTATTAACCACATGGCATATGTCTGTAAATGTTTCTCATCTGGGTCTGGGAAGGTGGCTCAGTGGTAGAGTGCTTGCATTGCATGCATGAGGCCTTGGGTTTGATTCCTCAGCACCACATGAGCAAAAAGAAAAAAGCCGGAGGTGGCACTTTGGCTCAGGTGGTAGAGCGCTAGCCTTGAGCTGAAGAGCTGAGGGACAGCGCCCAGGCCCAGAGTTCAGGCTCCACAACCGGACCCCCCCCCAAAAAAAAATGTTTCTCATATTTGCCCATATTATAAAATAAATTTGATGACAATGAGACTTTGCATAATCATGGTTTACAATAGCTGGAACATATAAAATGCTCAATTAATATTTATTGAATGAACAAAAGAGTGATTGTGTCCAAAGGTATTATTTTATTTATAATTTTGCTAAGAATAAAGCTGAAATGGAAAAAACTATCATTCTCATTTCAGCATGTTCATTATTAATAAGATATAATATATAATGTTATATCAAAATTGAAATTACATTTTCACTTGCAAGAAAAATCTGATATAGATTGATTTGAACTTGAAAATATGAACTGACTAGCTCACTTGACAACTTCCTATCTTGAAGATAGTATATATATTTTTAAATGCCAAGAGCAAATTTAACTCTAGTTCTTGGGAGGCAGAATTTCTAAACTTTGTCTACATCTTTTAATCACAGCATCCTTACAAAAAGAAATATGGCTAAAAATGACACTTTATGAGAAATGTTTATGTAAATTATGCCATTGCATCATAGTTCCTGTGACTATCCTCTCTTGTCATAAAGGAACGGATTATAGCATCCATTATTATTTCTATATATATCTTATAGGATACATTGCATTTAGACATGAATTACATACTTAGCAGATGGTATATTTTACAGTTACATTAAAGCTGTGAAATTGTAGTTCTATAATTTGAATACCAATTTTTATCTAAATTCATGCTATGTTTCTACCCATGTTTGGCATCTTAGGGCATGAACTCTGGGCTTGGGCGCTGTCCCTGTGTTCTTCAACTGTAGAACACTCTACCACTTGAGCAACAGCACTACTTCTGGATTTCTGGTGGCTTATTGGAGATTAGAGTCTCATGGACTTTGCTGCCCAGGCTGGCTTTGAACCATGATCCTCAGATCTCAGCCTCCTGAATAGCTAGGATTACAGACATGAGCCACTGCCACCGGCGCATGGCTTATGTTTGGCCTACTCTTAAGAAGCAGTGATTTATCTTTGTTGCTGTTCTTTTTAATGTACTTATAATGTACTATTTGCATTTTTTTTTATTTCTTTGTATGTTCTTCCCCCATGGTACAACCCCTGTTGTCACTGTATTTGATTTCAGTGCCTTGTATCTTGTACATATACATTTTTCTAATTTGGGGAGTGGAAGGAAAATAAGAAAATGTTGAAATAAGGATACAAGTAGACCCATTGTAACAATCAGATGTACAAGACAGTATGTTGAAAACGAATTTTACAACTTTGCTGGAAGTGGGGGAGGGAGTGGGGGTGGAGGAGAGGGGAAGGAGGAGTTGGGAAGGTGGGGAGGAAAGGGATGGTGGGAGGAAAATAATGGAGGGGGTAACAATGCTTGATAGATAATGGACTCGTTACCTTGCTCATCTAACTGTAACCCCCCTGTACAGTATTTTTACAATAAAATATATATTAAGAAAAAAGCAGTGATTTATTGAGTATCATCAATGAGTTCTGCCTAATACTTTGTGATGTTGAAATTACAACCAAATAAGCTGATGTATCTATTTTGACATTTAGCTCATAGATGATATGAACCAAAAACTGATGTTTGCATTTAGTCTGTATTACTTTATCTTTTAAATTAATAGGTGTTATTCACAAGCTAAAGATACTAATTCTTTTTTTGCCATGCTTTGTTTATATTCATTTTATTCTGAACTTGCTCAAGTGTGCATTATACTTTTTCCATCAAAAAATAAAGCATTTATTTTGTAACTGATATGGATTTTATGAGTTGTCATTTTTTTTATTTTAAGAAAATTTTCTTGGTATTCTTTTTGCTTCTTTGTCATTCCACCAAGAAGTTTATAAATTCAATATTTCTTGTTCAATTACCATTTTGAACATTCTCAATCCTTCCCTTCAACCTTATGTTTGTAAAATTATATACATTTATTTGTTATACATTTTTTATTTTGGTTAAGAGATAGCTATTTTTGTCACTGAAAATCTATACTCTTAAGACATAATTAATCTTCTGTATGACAATTCTCATTAATCCTTCATGTGTTCTGTATCAAATAAGTCTTTTATATTAAAGTATGCTTAAAATTCTGGAGTAATAAATTATGATTGCTTTTCCATAGAATATATTTAAACGCTTTTTTGCCCTTAACAAAAAAGAGACCAACATGTTGTATAATTATGGAACAGTAATCTGAAAGTTGTGTACTTAAAAATATAATCTCCAATTTTCTGTCTTTGTAAGGTAACAATGCTATTTTATAATCTCCCTTGATACTAGAACACTCTTTGTCTGTTTTCCTTGTATTTAATTCAGATTTTAATGAGTAAGTATATTTATTCACTTTTCCAATATACATTATGAGATTGTGATGTACAGCACTTTGTTGAACTTTCTTAAACTTGTACTGTCTTTATTCAAAGGTGAGGTCAATATAAGGTAAATCTCCCTTAAATATGCAACTTGAGTTGCATATCCATTCCTGCTTACCAGTTGCAAATGTGTTTCTGTAATTACAGTCATGAAAGGTTAGCTGTAGAAACATCTGTTTCTTATCAAATAGATGTTCCTTTAAAAAGTCGGCAAGTCCATTACCATTGGGGCCACTGGAGGGACTCATGGTAGCCACTTCTCTGTGAGCATTCACATCTATTGGATTGGAGGACTACTGAAAACCAACTTCTGTAAGTGTAATCTCTCTTATGACACATCCTTCTGTTACAGACTAACAAAATATGTCAATTGTCTTCAAATTCATATATCTTTCTTAAGATGATAAGTGTTATTTGTTGTTTTTGTTATTAGTGTTTTTGATGTCAATCCTGTAGATTTAAATCAGTGCCTTGGCACTGTCCTTGAGCTTTTTGTTTTTGTTTTTGTTTTTTTTCTCAAGGCTAGTCCTGTACCACTTGAGCCACAACACCACTTACTGCTTTTTGTTGATTAATTGGAGATGAGGAACTCATGGATGCTCATATTCATGCTGTCTTCTAACATTCATCCTCAGATCTCATTCTCCTTCGTAGCTAGGATTTCATGCATAAGCCTCTGACACCTGACAATATATTTCACGTTGCATTCATTTTTATCTATTTCTTTCCACTCTATGTTTTAGCCATATTTGAGTTGCTAAGCTCTTTTTTTTTTTACAAACTCTTTTGTATTATTTACATTAGTAATATTATGATATGACTAGTCCCTCAAATGACTTGAGCCTCATTATTCTGCCAAGTATTCATCTTTTTTAATACTAAATGAGGCAATATTGAATGACATCAATAATTCTAATACAATACCTACAATGTATGTTCCCATAACCAAGTTTCATATACTTATGCTGCTTTGTGATCATTGGTTGGTCTCTCTGAAAATTAGGCCTTATTTTCCTTATTAGGAACATAAGTATCTTTGTATATCTTCTGACTGGAATAAAATAAGCCCACAGATACTTTGGATGCCTTAAGGTACTGTTTATGAAGTATTTTCTTTATATCTTTAACATTAATTTAGAGAAATAGAATAAATATATGAAAAGACACATTTTATGACAAGATTCACTTCCCACAATATCATTTAAGATACAAAATTTGAAATAAACATGAACAAATAGAATTTTTTATAAAAAGTTGCCATCACATAGTAAAACTTATTGCTGACAATCTAGAAACATAATAATTAAAATTTATCAACTAAAGTATTTGTCAAAATCCTTGGATTAGATGGTTTCACTCCTTGATTTTATCAGAACTTTAAGAAAGAACACCCAGTACTTTTTTGAAAATTCAGTAAATCCAGCAGAAAAGGAAACTACCCAAACAAATTCTATGAAGTCATAATTACTCTAATACCCAAACTAGATTAATGAACAACCAATAAACATATGGGCCAATTTCCGTGATGAAGATAGACATAGATGAAAGATCCTCTTTCATGATCCAGAGTGTATTAGTCCACAACTGTATATTTCACTTATATACATTCTTAAAGATGACACTGCTTACTAACAAAAGACAAAAATCACAATCATCTTAAGATGTAATTAATGAATTTATTAAACTAAATATTTTAATGCTAAACACTGAAGAAACTAGTGAAACTAGAAACTAATTGAAGGATTATGTAAATCAAATTGTAGACTATGTAAATCAAATCTAGAGTAAAGATAAACATAAATAGGGAAAAACTGCAAATCTTTACTCTAAAGTCATTCTTACTTAATACAGTGCTGGAATTCATGTTCAAAATAATAAGGATATCAATTGATAGAATCAGATAAGACAAATAGGAAAACAAATTATTTCGGTTGATATGATTCTGTACTTAAAAGATCATAAAACTATACCAAAATATTTCATATCTGATTAACGCTTTCTAAAAAGTAGAATGATACAAAATCAATGTAGAAAACCTCAGTAGCTTATCTGTATACCAGAAGTTAGAAGACTGAAAAAAATATTTTAAAATGGTCCAGTTTACATTAGCCTCAAAAAATAAAATACCAAAGAATAAACAACTGAACTAAGAAAGGATAAATAACTGAACTCAGGAGGTGAAATGCTTCTACAATGATGACTAAATCATGGGAGGAAGAAACTGAAGACCTTAAAGGGTGTGAATTATCTCAAAGCAAATCACCAATTATAGCATATTTTAAAAATTTACTCAGGATGAAAATAATGCCAAGTTAAAAAAGTCAATAAAATGGAAGGCAAAAGTTAACAATGTGATGGATAGAGCTTGCTCTTTGATGAAAACATTGAATGTTATTATCAGTGATACATTATAGTTTTGGAGCTCAAATACACATAACAATAAATGTAAAGAAATAAGAAGAATTGAAAAGTTAAAATAAATATCAAACATTACTACATGTTAAAAGTAATTGTGAATTAAAATTGACAAATTATATTAATACAATTCTCTGGGGGAAAAAAGATTGTTATATCACTAAACGAAAGATCAAAACTAGTATTAAAATTAAAGTTCTGCAACTATTCAAAAAACATACAGCTGGGTATACTGACTTATGCCTGTAACCTGACCTACTCTAGTGGCTGAGATATAAGAATCAAGGATCAAAAAAGCCTAGGCAGAGAGGTTTGTGACACTCATATCTAATTAATTAGTGAAAAGCCGGAAGTGGAGGTATGACTCAAATGGTACAGTGCTGGCCTTCAATGGAAAGAATCAAGCCAGAATGTGAGACTGAGTTAAAACCTGACCACCAGTATTCCAGCACACACACACACACACACACACACACACCAAGTAACATACTAGAAAAAGAAATTGAATGTCTTGATTCGTAAAAATATAAAAATATTGTCAAGAGAAAATTATAAAGAAATTAAATTATAATGATAAAACAAAGGACAAAATGTCTAAACATTCCCTTGTTTACATATTTAGTGTATACATTATGATTTCACATAAATATGTATTTAGTCTAGAGATTCCCTTGTATATGGTTAGAATTTCTGAAGTGCACATATAACAACTTAATAATGGTTTATTGACAGAACAAATATTATTCATCTGGGCTTTATTTAATTTTTAAGTGGGCTAACACTAGGCAAGTGCTGAGAAATAGTAAGACATATTTTTGTAGAAATATCTAAGCCATTGGGAACAGTATACATGATTAGTTTAGTTAATAGACTCAGAGAAAAGAGTTTCACAGGAAACAATATCTAAACATGAATTTGTTCCCATGAAGGGTAACTACAGGAAGATTAACAAGGAAGTGTATTTCAAACTGTAGATACAGTCTATATACTCTGCAAGTTAATTGTATAGCATGTATTGCCTATTCAAAAATTAAATAAGGTCTCAAATATTGCTTATATATCCCATCTGGAATATTGAAGTATGTACTGAAAAGAATGCCAAATATGGCAAATCATTTTGACAACTGCCTAAAGATAATAGCTTAAGAAATAATTAAAAAGGAAAATTATTTTTGCCAAATTATTTGAAACTTCTTTATTTCTAAAATTAAAATTTCATTAAAGCTGGAATTTATTTCCTACACTGTATCTAGTCATATGAACTTGTAAATACAATACTGATAGGAGACGCAAATATACACATATGAAACTAAATTATCTGGCCAATAATTTTCTTTGTAACATTACTCAAGTGTCATATGGTTTATAGAAAATTCATAATGGGAAATAAATATTCTAAGCTTAGAATTCTAAGCCCATTTATATGTAATCTCATAATCCTAAAAAAGGGAAAGAATAGCTTTGAAATTATCAAAAACACAGTATGAGATAGAAACTATATATACTTAACTGCATTATTTCACTTAGTTTTATTTTTGGTTAGGCTAATGCCTCACACACTTGAGACACTATTCTTTTTTGGCTTTTTGGTGGTTATTTGGAGATAAGAGTCTATGTGACTTTTTTGTCCAGGCTGAATTCTAACCATGATCCTCAGATCTCAGCCTTCTGAGTAGCTAGGATTAAAGGCATTAAAGTGTCAGGGTAAAGTTTCCTTTAAATTCCTGTTTAAGGGTATAGGAAATAAGACTACAGAATGAGCAATTCCCACTGAGTATGTTGAAATATAGCTATACCTATCTTAATACTTGGGATGAATGGCTCCATGGTTATGAAACAGAATAAATAAAGCAGGATGGATTCCATGTTATATTTTTACCTGGACACTTCATGAATACTTTGAAATGTGATTACAGCTTTGTACTCAAGAGTACATTTGGAACATTTGCTCCTATCAAGTATGAATAAGTATAGATAAATGGTAAGCCACGTTTTATGAGTAATGTTCTTACCATGCATAATAGGCACTTAGCTGATAATGAAGTTTCCTGTGCAATATATTAAGACTTTATGTATTATAGAAAATTCTATAATGAAGTATCTAAAATATAGTTAGTGTAAGCAGGGGCTGGATAAATGTGTTCTTTGTTGTAATCGGTCTAATTTTATATCATCATTATTAATGACTTCATATGCATGCAATTCTTTCTCACACCTGAACTGAGAAATGGGCAATTTTTCAAGGCCATAAACATTTTCTGTTGAAATGTAATTGCACCCATTATCTTAAAAGTGAACTGATCCTTAGAGTCCAATCTCTCTGCCTATGACACAGATTTTTTTTCTTACTCTGCTATTATAAATAATAATACTTTTTACCTTTACTAATGTAAACTACATACAATCATAATAATTATCAAGCTCCTAACCTATATTATCCAGAACAAGTGTTTTATTCTTCCTTATTATTTATTAGCTATATATTCTAGATTAGTTATAATAGATACAAACATACACATATATTTTGTTGTTTTTTGAGGATATGGTATTTCTTTCTTTTTTCCTTTTCTTTTTTTTCTGTTGTGGGTCTTGAACTCAGTGTCTGGGCACTCTCCTTGAGCTCTTTCCCTCAAAGCTAACACTCTACCTCTTTCAGCCACAGCACCACTTCCTGTTTTGGGGTGGTTAATTGGAGATAAGAGTCTCACAGACTTTCTTGCCCAGGCTGGCTTTGAATTGTGATCCTAAGACCTCAGCCTCCCGATTAGCTAGGATTGCAGGTGTGAGCCATCAGTGCCTGGCTTGCTCAATTTTTCTATTATGTAAATATATATATATATATATATACATATATATATATTAAGTAGTTTCACAAATGGATTGCCATTCAACATGTAAGTACAACATATCTTGGTCACTATCAACTTTTTCATCATTCTTGCTCATTCCTCCAGGCCCAAGGCCTAACCCTCAATTGAGTATATGGCTTAAGATAAGAAAAGGTTGTACTCCTGGTTAGAGATTTACTAAAAGAAGCTGCAAAGGACAGAGTAATATCTGTTAATAATGTCGAATGTAACAAGTAACATCCTTAGATTTATGACTGGTGGAAAATAAATAGCAATATATCATACATCATACATGTAAGATTTTTCATAAAGCAAAATTTGAGGAAAAAACTAAGAAATCTGAGAATCCCTATCTATAATTCATCTCATATTGTTACTTAACAAAGCCTTAGATTTTGAAAATTGAAGATTGTTTTATTTCTCCATATATTGACATTCATAGAGAAAATACTGTGAGTAGCTTGTTGCTAAAGGAAAGTGAACAACAACAACAACAAAAACCCACAACTCTCATTCAAAAGGTAAATATTTTCTCTTAGATGGAATGGTGTTGCAACTGGCAATGGTAGGCCAACTTATTTTAGAAGCTGTCCATTAGTAACAAACAAATGTCTGAATATGATGCCTGTTTCTATTTGAAATTATCAGCTATTCAAAAGGACTTGTGTGGACACTGTCCTGAAATAAACAGAAAACTAAAAAATGTAAACTTGACTTATGATTTTTTTTTAGGGCCTCGCCAATTCAAAAGTGAAGTCAAAAAAAAGAAAAAAAAATCTGGCAGGAGGAAAGAGAGACCATGGAAGCTGGGTGATAGATTTGTCTCTCAAGGCTGAGGTTACAAATTGGGAGTTGAGGATTTAAAAAGTTGAAAGACACCTGCAAATACCATGAATTTCTTTTAAGACACAGAGATACTCTGACCACAAGGGAATAAAATTAGAATTCAACACAAAAACCACCAAAGACAGTCTGGTAACACATGGAGGCTGAACAACACACTGCTGAATCATGACTGGGTCAAGGAAGAGATTAGAAAGGAAATTCAAAAGTTCATGCTATTCAACAAAAATGAGCACACAAATTACCAGCTCCTCTGGGACACAGGAAAGGCAATACTCAGTGGCAAGTTTATAGCTCTGAGTTCCTACATCAAAAATTGGAGAGATCTGAAACCAATAATTTAATGAGACATCTGAACCTCCTTTAAAAAAAGCAGCAAGATAAACCCCAATCCAGTAGATGGAAAGAAATAATTAAAATTAAATCAGAATTAAATGAATTAGAATCCAAAAAAAACTATAGAAGAATCAACAAAAACAAGAGTTGGTTCTTCAAAAAAATTAACAAAATTGACAGACCCTTAGCAAATCTTATCAGAAAAAGAAGAGAACACACCCAAATAAATAAACTCAGAGATGAGATTGGAAACATCACAACAGAAACAACAAAGATTGAGAACATTATAAGGGAATACTTCTCAAAACTTTATGCTAATAAGTTTAAGAACTTGACAGAAATGGACCTTTTCCTAGCAAATATCGACATGCCAAAACTAAACCAAGATGTGTTAAACCATATTAACAGACCCATATCAAGCATTGAAATAGAAGCAGCAATAAGAGACCTCCCAGCTAATAAAAGTCCAGGACCAGATGGTTTTACAGCGGAATTCTACAAGGCCTTCAAAGCAGAGCTCACACCAATTCTCCTCCAACTCTTCAATGAAATTGAAAGAGAAAGTTCACTACCGAACACATTCTATGAAGCCATCATCACTCTCATCCCAAAACCAGGCAGAGACTCATCAAAGAAAGACAACTATAGACCCATTTCTTTGATGAACATTGATGCAAAACTTCTCAACAAAATTTTGGCCAATCGATTTCAACAATTCATCCAAAAAATCATACACCATGATCAAACAAGATTCATTTCAGGGAGGCAAAGCTGGTTCAATATATGCAAATCAATTAATATTATCCATCACATCAGCAGGAGCAAGGATAAGAACCATATGGTTATCTCAATAGATGCAGAAAAAGCATTCGACAAGATCCAACACCCTTTTATGATGAGTCTTTGGGAAAAATTAGGAATCCATGGAACATTCCTCAATACAATAAAGGCTTTATATGACAAACCTACAGCCAGCATTATACTTAATGGTGAAAAACTAAAGCCATTTCCTCTAAACTCAGGAACAAGACAAGGATGTCCACTCTCTCCACTTCTCTTCAACCTAGTATTAGAATGCCTAGGTACAGCAATAAGACAAGATACAGACATAAAGGGGATCCAAATAGGGAAAGAAGAAATAAAATTCTCCCTCTTTGCAGATGACATGATCTTGTATTTAAAGAATTCCATAGACACCACTCCCAAATTACTCAAGCTGATTCAAAACTTTGGCAAAGTAGCAGGGTATAAAATTAACCCCCAAAAATCAATGGCTCTTCTGTATGCCAACAATGAGAAAAGTGTGGCTGAAATTAGGAAAGCAACTCCATTTGTAATAGCCCCACAAAAAAAAATACCTAGGAATTAACTTAACCAAAGAAGTGAAGGACCTCTATGATGAAAACTTTAAAAACTTGAAAAAGGAAATCAGAACAGAACTTAGAAAATGGGAAAAACTCCTATGCTCCTGGATTGGAAAGATTAACATCGTAAAAATGGCAATACTTCCCAAGGCTATCTACAAACTCAATGCAATACCTATCAAAATTCCAACCTCATTCTTCAAGGAAATAGAAGAGGCAATACAAAAATTCATATGGAACAATAAAAAACCCCGAATAACAAAACTGCTCCTCAACGGAAAGAACACTGCTGGAGGAATATCAATACCAAATTGCAAACTCTACTATAAAGCCATAGTAATCAAAACAGCTTGGTACTGGCACAAGAACAGACCTCAGGACCAATGGAATAGAATTGAAAACCCAGAAATGAACCTACAGACCTATAGCCATCTAATCTTTGATAAGGGAGCTAAAAAAATAGAATGGAAGAAAGACAGCCTCTTCAGTAAATGGTGCTGGCAAAATTGGTTAACTACTTGTAGAAAACTAAAGCTAGATCCTTATATATCACCCTGCACCAGAATCAACTCCAAAAGTATCAAAGACCTCAGAGTCAAAGCAGACACTCTGAAAACATTACAGGATGGAAAAGGGAAACCCTAGGTATCCTTGGTGCAGGCCGAAATTTTCTTAATAGGGACCCGGAAACACAACAAATCAAAGAAAGGTTGGACAAATGGGATTGCATGAAGTTGCATAGCTTCTGCATAGCAAAGGACATAGCTAGCACGATCAATAGAAAGCCCACGGATTGGGAGAAGATCTTCACTAGCCATACAAGGGACAAGGGTCCCATATCTAAAATATACTTGGAACTCAAAAAATCAAATCCCCCAACAACAAATCCTCAAAGAAACAACTGCCCAATAAATAAGTGGGCTAAAGACTTAAAGAGAAACTTCTCTGAAGAAGAAAGAAGGATGGCCAATAGACACAAGAAGAAATGCTCAACCTCCCTAGCCATAAAAGAAATGCAAATCAAAACAACATTGAGCTACCACCTCACCCCAGTTAGAATGGCAAAAATCAAGAACTCTAAAAACAACAGATGCTGGAGGGGATGTGGACAGAAGGGAACCTTACTTCATTGTTGGTGGGAGTGTAAACTTGTTCAACCACTTTGGAAAGTAGTATGGAGGTTCCTCAAAAAACTCCACATAGAGTTCCCCTATGACCCAGCAATCCCACTTTTGGACATTTACTCAAATGTTTACAAACAAAACTACACTAAAGCTACCAGCACAACTATATTTATTGCAGCATTATTTACCATAGCTAAGATATGGAACCAACACAGATGCCCCTCAGTAGATGAATGGATCAAGAAAATGTGGTATATATACACAATGGAATTTTATGCCTCTATCAAAAAGAATGACATTGCCCCATTTGTTAGGAAATGGAAAGACTTGGAAAAAATTATACTAAGTGAAGTAAGCCAAGCCCAAAAACAGGTCCCATGCTTTCCCTTATTTGCAATATCTAGTATATGTATGAGTCAAGCAGAAAAGATCAGATAAGGTGATGTTAGGAAAATGAACCCTAAGATATGTATTTAAATGTTTTTTTCTTTCATGTATTTGTTTCTAAAGCATTTATAAGATTATTTCTTTGTTGTTTTGTATGTCCCTCCCCCACAGTATAACCCCTGCTTTCACTGTATTTGATGTGGGTATAATTTGTGGATAGGAAGGGGAAAAACAAGTCGTTTAAATAAGGATACAGGTGGACCTGTTGCAACAATGAGAAATACAAATTATCATGTTGAAAACGAACTTTACAACTTTGGGGGGGCGGGGGGAGGCTGGGAAGGTATGGGAAGGGTAAACAAAGGAGGAGGCTACAATGCTTGATAAGAAATGTACTCACTATCTTGCCCATGTAATTGTAACCCATCTGTACAGTATTTTCACAATAAAATAAATAAGTAAATAAAACAAAACAAAAAAAAAGAAATGTACTTATTATCTTTCCCATGTAATTGTAACCCCTCTGTACAGTATTTTCACAATAAAAAATAAAAACAAGAAATGTAAAAAAATAAAATAAAAGACACAGAGCTACTATCTGGGAATGAAGATGAATTATAACATATCTAGAGATGACAAATATTTCCACCCTATTTATACTCAAATTATTACTTGTTTAGAGGTTGTTAATTTACCACCCAATGCAAGTAAATAAATATCCTGAAAAGAATAGCTTCATGCTTACCATGTTACTTATTGCTTGTTTTTAAGCAACATGATAAACTTACAAAAATATTAGATAAGCAAACAGAAATTCACTGAATGAAATCTAGCAATCAAATAAATATTAGAAAATAATACAACATTTAATTATATATTATGCCTTATATATTATGTATATTATGCATAAAGAGATGTATAGTGTCATTTCCAGGCAAGTAAAGTATATGTCAAATTATGACAAGAGTAAAACTTTATACTTATTAATACTTATATTTATTAATAAATTTTCATTATTCCCAGATTTTTATAAAGTTTCTAAAATGTTATGCCATGTTAGATTATAAAGGAAGCTAAATTTTCTTAAATAAAAATTTAAGGATATTCAAAATTCTATGATCCTGGTGAAATAAAAATTAAAGTTTATAATATACCTAGGAACCAAAATGTTCATTGAACAAGAAAGTGTAAAAATTGTATACCTATTAAATGAATTTTCATAAAAAAGTAAATGTAGATAAAAGTTACAGAATATAGCCAGACAGTGGCTATCATTTATCATACCTGTAATGGTTGTTACTTAGAGGGCTGAGATCTGAGGATCACAATTCAAAGCCAGCCTGAGCAGGAATGTCTGTGAGATTCTTATCTCCAATTAATCTCCAGAAAACCAGAACTTGCACTGTGGCTCAAATGGTACAGACCTAGCCTTGAGCTTAAGTGCTGAAGGATAGCACTCAGGCCCAGAGTTCAATCCTCATGACAGACAAAAAAAAAAAAAATTGTATGTGCGTGTTTGAACTCAGGGCCTGGATGCTCTTTCTGAGCATTTTTACTCAAGGCTAGCTTTTTACCATTTAGCCATAACCCTACTTCCCATATTTAATGGTAAATTGTAGATAAAAGTTTTCAGGACTTTCCTTCCAGGCTGACTTTGAACCATAATCCTCAGATCTCAGTTTTCTGAGTAGTTAGGTTTGCATATATGAACACCAGCACCTGACAAGAAAGTAAGATAACAATTTCTTTAAATCACATAATAGAATATAAACAATATATGTAAAGTAATAATCTCAGAGAAATCCATAGATTCAGATGCTTATACCAACAAATACCAAAGACAAAATAAATTTTAAGTGTAGTTTTAGAAATGTTTACATTTCAATAAATGTAGAATTGAGATTTAGGAATCATCAGTAAATATCATCTCCTCTCATTAGAACAAAAGACAAATTATAATTATGATTGTTCCTATTGATTTTGAAAAAGTCTAAAGCAAATTTAACATGTTTTCTGATTTTAAAATTTTATTACAAGGTAGGAACCAGTGGCACACACCTGTAATCAGCTACTCAGGAGGCTAAGAATGGAAGCCCAAGGATCAAAGCCATCCAGGACAGGAAAGTCTGTGAAATTCTTATTTCCAATGATCCACAATAAACCTGGAAATAGAATTATGGCGTAAGTGGAAGAACACAAACCCTGAACACAAAAGTTCAGGGAGAGTGTCCAGGCTCTGAGGATCTAGATTTAAAGGCTTGAAGCACCAGCCTTGCTCTATTTAGTAGCAATTAGGATTGGGAAATGTTAATACTTTATGTACTTTTTTAATCTTTTAAAAAATATTTCTTATTATTAGATATCTTGTCGGGAGCCTTAGCTAAGCTTGACTATCTCGCTGGAGCATCTCGAGGCTGTTTATAGAATCCGGTCCTTTCATCCTGCTCCAAACAAACACCAGGTAGCCGCTAAGGACCACCTTTTCACACTGCCCTAAGCAAAAATCCTGCAGCTGCTAAGGCCAATGAAAAAACTTCCTTATTCTAAGCATATAAATACCCCTGTGTGAAAAATAAAAATTGGCAGCTTGATCAGAATCCTTGTCTTGCTGTCATTCTTCGTGTCTCTTGTCCCTTCATTCCTTCTCGCTTAGGTTCACTGCCCTCGTTGAAGTCCTGCGGGTCGGGACAATATCTTACTTATTTATTTATTTTTTATTGTGAAAATACTGTACAGAGGGTTACCTCTGTAACATTTCTTATCGAGCATTGTAGCCTCCTCCTTTGTTTCCCCTTCCCATCCCATCCTCCCCTGGCCCCCCCAATCCTCCTTACCCCCCCCAACCAAAGTTGTAAAGTTCGTTTTTGACATAACGACTTGTATGTCTCATTGTTACAATGGGTCTACCTGTATCCCTATTTAAACGACATTTTTTCCCCCTTCCTCATCAAATACAGTAAAAGCAGGGGTTATACCGTGGGGGAAGGACATACAAAGCAACAAAGAAATAATCTTATAAATGTGTTAGAAACAATCGCATGAAAGAAAAAAAACAACTAGTATATGTCTGAGTCAAGATATCTCACTTTTTACAGAAACAGTTTCTTTCTAAAAATGTATGGCAAATTTTGCTGGTAGAAGATAGACTTTCTTAGTTGCTGAGAGAGTAACCTTTCTTTAGAAATGTTACTTTGAAAGAAAAGGACAGTATTTATATTCATACTGTGATCTTGTTTTACTATCTGTGAAATTTGAAACATGTAATAGCATTCTCATAAAAATTTATCATTCAAGGTGAATTTTATTTAAATATCTGGATCATGTCGCATCTAATATTCCTCTTGTTGTGAAATATTTTTCTTTTATTTACAAGATAAAAATACACCTCAAATTGGAAAAATGGTTTCATTACTTAAAAATGATAAAGACATAAAGGAGGCAGGAAGAATGATAAAAGAGGTGAGACTGATTGGAATTTATTGAAAATATGTGGAGGACGATAACAATAAAATTTCACCCTCTCTATAACTACTGTAAGCTAATGAAAAATAATAAATGTAGGAATGTCATTGATCAAGATGTACTCTATTTATAAATTGACAAGTGAACTGAAGTGTCTGTGACCAATATTTATTTATTTTGTTATATATTTAAAAATATTGTAAAGGTCATGTACAGAGGGGTTACAGTTACATGATTCAAGGAATGAGTACATTTCCATTTGAACAGCATTACCCCTTCCTCATTATCTTCTAGTTTTTTCCCTCCCAACTTCCCTTCCCACTAAAGTTATGTAGATCATTTTCAACACAGTGTGTAATGGGTTTCACTGCTGAACTGGTTCACCTTTTTTGTACCATTTCTGTGCTTCCCCTTTCCCTCCCCAAATCAAATAGATTCATATACAAGAAACATAGGTCCCATGGTTTCCCTTATTTGCAGTAACTAGTATATGTCTGAGACAAGCAGAAAAGGTCAGCTAAGTTGATGTTAGGTGAAATGAACTCCAAGGTAAGTATTCAAATATTTTTTTTCTTGCGATCATTTCTAACATAATTACAAGATGGTTTCTTTGTTGATTTGTATTTCCCTCCCCCACGGTATAACCCCTGCTTTCATTGTATTTGATGTTGGTATAATTTGTGGACGGGAAGGGGAATAAACAAACCATTTAACTAGGGATACAGGTGGACCCATTGCAACACTGAGATGTACAAGTCCTTAGGTCGAAAAACAAACTTTACACCTTTCGCGGGAAGGGAAGGGATGGGAAAGGATGGGAAGGGGAAACAAAGAAGGAGGTAACAATGCTTGATAAGAAATGTACTCATTACGTTACCCATGTAATTGTAACCCCTTTGTACAGTATTTTCACAATAAAAAAATTGTTAAAAAAGAAAAAGGGTACACAACACAAAAACATCTAGCTACAAAAGGGAATACACCAAAGGGAGTACAATTAAAAAATCTCTTTTGTTTCCATTTCTTGAAGTTCATTTCAATAAACATCATTTTATATGATCCTATGCACCTAGCTATGGAGCCCTTGTAATCCTCTCCTAACCAACTATTTAAAAGTACTATAAAAGTAATAATAATATGTGAAATTGGAAATAAGAATTTCACATTTATTAAAATTATTTTGCTTAAGAAACATTATCCGGCAAAGTTGATCATAAAATCTGCAAGATCATAAAATAAATTTTTGAAACCTATGTTTGCTGATAGTATTTTATAATTTAAAACTATTCATTTCAAAAATTATTTCACACATAAAACATTTTATTACAATTAGTTCAATTCTCAATATAAAACTAGCAAGTAAGAATGTACTTCTTAGTAGAGTTATCCAATGGAGAGCATCAGACTGAAGTCAAAATACACAGCATTCAATATCAACTTAGACCTGTCCTTTTTATTTTACCTCATGGAATGAAACCACTAAAAATCTTTTCATCTAATTCAGTTTATTTTCCTCCCTCACATTTGCAGCTATCTCAACTCATGTCAGAGAAAATATTCCTGCAAAATCAGTTTTAGCGTTCATAGTATAAGAATACATAAGTAAGCTTCACACTTGTGGGGCATTTCAAATCTACAATGCACTTGATAGGTAGAAATTTACCGGCTTGCTAACAATTATTCAAATGTTATATACAGAATATGTGAAACATTGGCTGAAGTTCTCTGGACCCACATTCCTGATCTGCAATCTATCAGCAGTAAAACACTATTTTGATATACAAAACTATTTTGATGTACAGAACTATTTTGATATACAAAATAGTGAAATTAAATCAGTTGTATTATAAAAATTAGCTTTAAAACAAACACTATAATTTTATAAATTTGTTTAAAATAATATGCATAATTTCCATTTTGTCTTAAGTGGACCTTTAAGAGATACATAATAAATTTATGTATTTTTAAAATTTTTAAGTACTCAATTTGGTCTATGGATCAATCCATAGATCTGCATATTTTGAATACTGATTTTTCTTTCTAGCTATTTAGTAGGTCTATTTAGCTGATAACAAACTTCTAAAATATGCACACAATTATAATGCTTTTAAACAGGAAAAATTACATTATTTTATACTCACCATCACAAATATGATAGGTGACAAAAGTATCACATTTGTAATATCATAGGAATTCAGGCTTAGATATGAAATCTTTATGAAATACTTTACCAGATTCTCAAATCATTTACTCTACTCCATTTCTAAAGAATCCATTGCTTACTAAATACATTTTAAAGATTACTCAAAAGCTGTATAACACCTGATCAATTTGCCAGACAAATACCAAAAAAATCTTCTAAATTCATTTTATTGTAGCCCAACAGCCTTATTACAGGAAACTTCTGTCTCTCCAGAGTGAGGAATTTTAAGTAGACTCAAGAGATTAGATGAAAATATCTTCTAAATTATAAGCAACTAATAGTACCTCATGCCTTAAATATTAATTTTCATTTACTTTTCAAGAACATACACATCACAAAAATAGGTGCATTTGTTACATATTGATTTTACTTTGCTAAATATATCATATAATGACAATGTCTTATCAGAGCTTGTATTTTTAGTCCACCCCCTAGAGTCCCCAAATTCCTCATCTAGAATGATATTCCTTTACTTGGCATATTGAGATTTCCAAGTATGTAATATCCAAAAAGGATAAGAAAGTACTTCCATAATTATACTAATTAGATGATTTCCATTTTGTATCCATGCACCATACTTGTAAGTTAATTTTCTATATAATGACAAAAGATGTTTATGCTTACTTATTTACAACAGATCTCTGATTGCATCACAATAGAAAGTTAATACTTAGTTGTATATTTGCTGTCATTTTGGCTTTCTCAGAAATGACTCATTTTAGCTAGTATATGTATGAGTCAAGCAGAAAAGGTCAGATAATGTGATGTTAGGAAAACGAACCCTTAAATATGTATTTTAATGTTTTTTTTCTTTCATGCATGTGTTTCTAACGCATTTATAAGATTATTTCTTTGTTGCTTTGTATGTCCCTCCCCCACAGTGTAACCCCCCGCTTTCACTATATTTGATGTCAGTATAACTTGTGGAGGAGATGGGGACAAACAAGTCGTTTAAGGATTCAGGTGGACCTGTTGCAACAATGAGAAGTACAAAACGTCATGTCAAAAACGAGCTTTACAATGTAGGTGTGGGGGGGGAGGAGGGGGAGGATTGGGTGGGGGGGATGGGGGAGGCTGGGGAGGGGGGAGGCTGGGAAGGGAGGTGAAGGGTAAACAAAGGAGGAGGCTGCAATGCTTGGTAAGAAATTTATGCATTATCCTGCCCATGTAATTGTAACCCCTCTGTACAGTATGTTCTCAAATAAAATAAAATTAAATTAAAAAAAAAGAAATGACTCATTTTTATATTTATAAGTAAAATAAAAGAAATAGACCTCCACATTTTTTAAAAATCAAAAGTTATTTTAGGACATTATTTTCAAATTTATGATCAAGCTAATAAAAGTATGACCAAAATGAAATGGCAATGTTTGGCCACTTGCAAACTTAAAAGTTATTGTTAATGTCAAATCAACTTTTAAATTTTTTTCTGATGTGTTTAACAGATTGAATAAAAATAACCAAGGAAGGAAGATAATTTAATCTCTTGGCTATAAATTTATAGATTAGATAGGAAATATTTTTTCAATCAAAAATATTTTAATAAAAACTTTAAAGAACGGGGAGAAAGTATTTTGGGGGAAAATATTTCAGAAAGTAGAAATTATAATTGGGAGAAGATCTTCACTAACAATACAATGGACAAGGGTCTCATATCTAAAATACACCTTGAACACAAAAAAATTAAATCCCCCAACAACAAATCCTCAAAGAAACAACTGCTAGATAAATAAGTGGGCTAAAGACTTAAAGAGAAACTTCTCTGAAGAAGAAAGAAGGATGGCCAATAGACACATGAAGAAATGCTCAACCTGCTTAGCCATAAAAGAAATGCAAATCAAAACAACATTGAGCTACCACCTCACCCCAGTTAGAATGGCAAAAATCAAGAACTCTAATAACAACAGATGCTGGAGGGTATATGGAAAGAAGGGAACCCTGCTGCATTATTGGTGGGAGTGTAAACTTGTTCAACCACTTTGGAAAGTAGTATGGCAGTTCCTCAAAAGACTCCACATAGAGCTCCCCTATAACCCAGCAATCCCACTTTTGGGCATTTACCTGAATGATCACAAACAAGACCATACTGAAGCTACCAGCACAACTATGTTTATTGCAGCATTATTTACCATAGCTAAGATATGGAACCAACCCAGATATCCCTCAGTAGATGAATGGATCAAGAAAAAGTGGTATATATACACCATGGAATTCTTTGCCTCCATCAGAAAGAATGTCATTGCCCCATTTGTTATGAAATGGAAAGACTTGGAAAAAGTTATATTAAGTGGAGTAAGCCAGGCCCAAATAAACACAGGTCTCATGTTTTCCTTTCTCTGCAATAACTAGTATATGTCTGACACAAGCAGAAACAGTCAGATAAGTTGATGTTAGGTGAAATGAACCCCAAGATAAGGACTCAAACGGCTAATCTTTCTTGATATTGTTTCTAACATATTTATTAGATGGTTTTTTTATTTTATTTTTATTTATTTTTTTATTGTGAAAATACTGTACAGAGGGGTTACAATTACATGGGCAAGATAATGAGTACATTTCTTATAAGCATTGTAGCCTCCTCCTTTGTTTCCCCTTCCCATCCCTTCCCATCCGCCCCCAACCCAATCCTCCCCACCCCTGCCTCTGCACGAAAGTTGTAAAGTTCGTTTTCGACATAACGACTTGTACATCTCATTGTTGCAATGGGTCCACCTGTATCCCTATTTAAACGATTTGTTTTTCCTCTTCCCCTCCACAAATTATACGGACATCAAATACAAAGATGATTTCTTTGTTGCTTTGTATGCTCCTCCCTCACAGTATAACCCCTGTTTTCACTGTATTTGATGTTGGTATAATTTGTGGAGGGGAAGGGAAAAAACATATTGTTCAAATAGGGATACAGATGGACCCATTGGAACAATGAGATGTACAAGACGTTATCTCAAAAAACAAACTTTACAACTTTGGCGTGGGGGGGGGGGAGAAACGGGGTTGAGGGAGGGCAGGGGGTAAGGGGGGCGGGAAGATGGGAAGGGATGGGAACAAACAAAGGAGGAGGCAACAATGCTTGATAAGAAATGTACTCATTACCTTGCTCATGTGATTGTAACCCCTCTGTACGTTTAACAATAAAAATATTAAAATACAAAAAAAGGAAGTTAAATGTGAAATTTCACCATTAAAAAATGCAAATAGCCAGTACTGATAAAGAAAAAATTGGTAGATGAACAAAAAAGAAGCACTGATCTAAGTGAAACAAAAACAAAACGGGAGAAAGCAATACAAATTAGGACAAAAATGGGACAGAATATTTCAGCAAGAAAATCATATTGAGCTCTGTAGATTTTGCATTTTGCTTGGATTCAGACTGAAAGATATTTTAGGAATCCCAAGAAAGTTAACTTATTACATTGTATTGGATCATGAGTTTATTGTGACTCCTGTAATAAACCTAGAATGGAATCCAGAAGCCATCTGGAAGGTTGTTTCCACACAGAGAGATGACAATGAATTAGAGCAGAATACCTACAACATTTTGATTAATTCACGTAATTAATGAAAATTCTCTGGACATTTGAATAAAAGTTGGAGGTCTTTGCTAAATGTCAAGAGCAGAATCTCAAAAAATAGTAGAGCTAGAAATGATTCAATGATCTCTGACTAAAGCAATTAGAAATAGGGAGTTGTTGATATATGAGAGGAAGTAGACTGGAAGATTAACAAGTAAAACAAGCGAAAGATTACACTGAGATTTGGGATAGGTTATCAGAGATACTTATTAATGAAATGGATATGGTAAATTGATCACTGAACACATGAATTTGTATTTCCAGAATTATGCCATGTTTTCAGATCACTACATAAATACATCTGTGGTATTGATATATATATATATATATATATATATGCATCATATTTAAATTCATGAAACTCACCTAGTATATTCCATACTTTTGAGGATCTACAATTAAAGATATTCTCTGTACCAATGATTAGAGACTAGCATGCTATATTTCATTATTTACCATCCTAGTTCTAGTTATGTACCACTTGAAGCATGTATACTTTTTTCACAAAGAAACAAATGGCAATTGTCTATAACAAAATATAATATCCCAGCCTTGAAACAACTTCCATATCCAACCTAGGTAGGAAGATCTATTGAATGAACTATTATATAGTAATGAGGATAATTCAGTGATAATTACCTCCAGTAATGTAGATTACACACACACACAGACACACACACAAACTATTGAGCAAAATAGTTCTTACACAAAAATTACATATGATATTTAATCATTTGTGTAGAAGGGGGGAAATATGTGAGAGGTAGAAATGATGCTTATAGCATTGATTCCTAGTAAAATGGACATCTGTGAAACTGCCCCTAGTTTTGGTTTTGAACTGCTTGCTGACATTATCCTGTTTGTTTCATGAAAAACCATTAACTGCTGAAGTTAAAATACCTGCATCTGTATATGTGCTGTATATCAATAAAGTGTTTACACAAATCTGTCTTTCTTGATACCATTTCTATCTCCACCCACTGATGATGCAAAAAGTCATGATAAGTAGTTCAAAGTTGATATACTAAGAAAATATATTGCTAGAACATTGTTTTAAATAGAAAGGAATTTCTTCCTAGAAATCCTCTGTTTGAAAGGACATAGAAAATAAAACATTTAAAAAAAGGTGTTGTCATTTCTAACAACATAGAGAAATCCATCACAGAGCATGAAAAAGTATTAGAATGCATGGACATATGCACAATAAATAAATACTGGCTGAAGTTAGTTTTCTAATTCAATATTGGTTGCTATCTTTCAGGAGAAAGTAAAGTCAGATTAAATTCTGTGAGATTAGAAATGAAAATTAATATCAGAAGTTTAAGGAAAAGGAATTAATAAAGCAATTATTCATGAGAAAAAGAATAAATTAATGCCTTGGGAAACTGTAATAGGACCATTTGGTTCAGAATTCCACACACTGATACATTCCAAATAGTATGTGGATGTGTCTGTGTGTCTATGTTTTCCAGTCAGAGTCAACCATTCTAGGATGGGAGGCAGAAGATAGATGTTCTGGGGCTGTTGACTCACCCAGTGGATAAGATAAAGGAAGAGGCAAAAGAAATAGCAACACAGAATAAGTGTGATGACTGCATACCAAATTTTACCTGCATAAGTATGAGATGTGGAGAAATGAACATCGTCAGTATTAAAAGGTACTTAGTTCAGGGATTATGTGTTCTGATTGCATTGAAGACCCTTAATCTTGAGTTCTAATAAGCAGTGAGATTAAACAGAAGATGATGGTTCAGGATTTAAATTTTATAACACAGAATGTTAGCACTTAGCACTATAGTAATAACTTCTAAGATACTATCATAGGACTATATTAGCAAAAATGATCAGACTAAAAGAACAGATTAAAATAAAAAAAAAAAATTTAACCAGGCAACCGGGGCTCACGCCTGTAACCATAGCTACTCAAGAGGCTGAGATATGAGAATCATGGTTCAAAGCCAGCTGGACAGGAAAATCCAGGAAACTCTTATGCCCAATAAACCTCCAGAAAACCAGAAGTGGCCCTGTAGATCAAGTGGTAGAGCACTAGCCTTGAGCTGAAGAGCTGAGGGACTGCACCCGACCCAGAGTTCAAGCCCCATGACTGACCAAAAAATTAATAATAATAATAATAGTAATAATATTTTTAGAGAATAGAATTGTTTTACAAGAAATGGAGTCTGAAAGGGTAGCAGTGATTAGGTGTTAAGTATAAAGTGTATATTTTCCACAAATGCCAATTCTACCAACCATAAACACACAGTGCATCTCTATGTGTACTTAGATATTCATATTTTGTAATGGTGGAATGATGACTCACAGCATGTTATCTGTTTCTTCTCTAATGAGGTCATGTGGCTCTAGAAGCTGTCATTTATCTTGGTTTTGGTTTATTAAGCTTAACACCATTTTTACAATTAGGTTTAAGAGGAAAATTACATTTGAGCTAAATTTAGTACTTAAATTTATATGTGATGCCTAATGAACACATAATAAATATACATAGAAATAATATATATAGAGAGATATATGCATATATATAACTGTATTTTATTAAATTTTTCCTTAGATGAGGAAGAATTCTAGGACAAATCATATTAATATTTAGGAAGTATATTTTGTCTCTTGCTATCCTGATCACAAATAATAAATGATTTCAAATGTCCTATAAACATCTTACCCATTTAAACTTCTCTTCTTCATGCATAAATTTAAATAATTAAATCAGTAGATTTAGTTACTTTACTGAATCATGATATCCTTTTAAATATATGTGTTCAAATAGCATTTCAAAAACGTTACATGTTTTGTTGAGATATGCATATTTGCATGGAATGTAAGTTTCTTTAAAAGAAAATTAAAATATAGTAATTATTTATTCCCAGGGTCTTTCATGAAAAACAATAAATCACTTTCCGATAATGTAATGGATTTAAAATTGCATTCAGTTCTGTAAGGTTTATTAAATTCCTTTTCAACATACGCTATTGATATAAGTTAATTCCAGTATTTCATGGTGATCAAAGAAGATACTGTTACATTTATGAAGGGTAAAATTGGACATTATAACTCCTGGTTCACATTTGTACCTAGGTAGTTTCACTCTGACATGTCTTATCATATTATCATGAGTTCTAGGTTATATTGGAAATAATATTCTAATTTAAAAAATATGTGGCCTGCCAAAAAGGGCATGGTAATGGTTATGTTAGTTATCAGTTCGATCATCCTACCCAATATATAGTTAATTTACAATTTGAAAACTTGTTTGCTTCTTCTATAATAGCTCAGAATAACCTATTGCATTATAAATTCCAAATTGTACTTATTTTGTTGTGCTTTTTTAAAAAAATAAATGTTATCCTAGTATCTAAAATTGTTCCTGATAATGCTACATCAGTATTTGCCAAATAAGTAAATTTAAAGACAGAAGGATATGCAATTATGAGTGCCTCTATGACTCCTCTTCTTCAGGAAAAACAGAAAAAAAATGTTTCTCTCAGTTATGAGAAAGATGAGATAAAATATACAGGATTGTTCTAGAAACAATAAAACACCTTTAAATGTTTAGCTATTCGGAGGCAAAAAGAATTAATAAAAGAAAAAATAATTTTAGTAATTGTAACCATAATATTTTATTTTCTATATTTGTTCAATCTACACAGAGATGAGATTAACATGGGAAAAAAACAGCTTATAAATGCATATACAGCTAATGTTTCACCACAAGAAATTTCTATACCAAATAAATAACAGTAAGTTTAAAGATATTGTTCCACCCGTATATAATAAATTTGAAAATAACCACATGGGTGCTAGAACTAAAATCCTGAATGCAGAAAAGATGGTGGCATTCATGTAAATGTAATCCTTTTTTAAAGAAAAGTATTTAGATCATGCCTATATTGCTAACTGACTACTCTCTATCCAAACGAACTGGTAAATGGCGTTTTTAATTCCTCCTCCCATTTAACTGTTATCATAAGAGTTCCTGTTTTCTTTCTCTTGCAAGTTCCCATGGACAAATGGCACAATGCAAACTGACCCTCAGAGAAAGTGGGTGATCTTAATTTATAATTCCATTTCATCTATCTCTAAACATCATAGAAAACAGACACATCTCTGTTAAAAATGAATAGAAATTATCTGACAGAGCTATAATGACAAAATAGATGCATTACAAAATGTCCCTATTATTGAGAAAGCAACATCTCAGAATAGAATGAAATACTTGGAATGGCACTATAATTGAAGATGTGAAATGAGCAGAAATAAAGATTAACTGAAACAAACGACAATATTAGGAAAATAATACATGAAACATACACAATAATTCCATGCACTATTCATAGCCATTGGTCATGGCTATACAATTATGCTTATTTTGACTATTTAAAAATATATCTATAATATTTAAGTTAACATTTCTAACCTGTTAAAATTTTCTGAAATTTCAATTCCAAAGGCTTGAAAAAGGTCATTGTTACACTGCTTCTCTAGTAAAGAAAAATAAATCTAAAGTTTTGGTTTCTTAAAAGAAATCCTGATGGCCTGGGAAGGTGGCTCAGTGGTAGAGCGCTTGCCTTGCATGCTTGAGGCCCTGGGTTCGATTCCTCAGCACCACATAAGCAAAAAGAAAAAAGCCGGAAGTGGTGCTGTGGCTCAAGTGATAGAGCGCTAGCCTTGAAGAGCTGAGGGACAGCACCCAGGCCCAGAATTCAGGCCCCACCACCGGACCCCCCCCCCCCCAAAAAAAATCCTGACTTAATTAAAAAATTAGATATGGCAAAGCTATAATTTTGTCAAATTGTCTTTATATTTTTTTGCCAGAAACTTCTTAACATAAATGAAATAATAAATGAAATCCCAAAATCTTTAACAAGAGGACAAAAGTACTAAGACCCTGAGTTCAAGCCCCAGCATTCACCAAACTAATTAATTAATTAATCTACATGAAAGTATTTACTTAAAAATCATTATGTAAAGTTCATCCTCAGAGTAAGTGGTCAATTTTAGGCATTGCTACCTGAGTTATCTATACTCATGCAAATGACTAGGTGAATATAAGGGATCCTCTGTGGCTGGCTGTAGGCAGCCCAGGAAAGCCTTTAAATTTTTGGAATACTACTGTTCTTCACTCACTATGGATAGTGTTGCATTCAGAAAAGTATAATGTATTCCACTATGAATAATTTAATGGAGATGGTACTGCTTTCACTAAAAGATCGATATAATTAAGAAACCAGAGTAAAAGTTGTCAATAGATTTACGAAACTCCACAGAAAAATGTAGCTTAGACAGGACAAAAACTGTAAATAAACATTCCACAGTTAATGTTGTTTAAGCTGTTCAATTAAGCAGACTACTAATGACACAGTGTCAATTATGAAATTTATCTCATGGCTAGTGAAATGCCAATAGTTTTATTTTCTCTGAAATGTGTCCTATCATTTCCTGTACACATCTTTGTGGAATAGAACTTAAACATGTACACACAGAGATTTCTCAACAGAATGCTAGTGTGGGTCATAGTTTATGTCCTATAAGTAAAGTACTTAACTCAGTGAACTTCATTCAACTATTTCCAGAGCTCCCAGAAAACCAGCTGGTGTGCATAAATGATCATCATTTATGTGATTATTGGTGTTCTTTCGCTAATTTTTCACACTAGGAGACTTTTTACAGATAAGAAAATCATCAATGATAGAGGAATAGATTGCCAAACAGTCTAGTTAAATGCTATTATAGGGCAATTGCACATTTCATCTATTTAAACATTGTTTTTGTTTGGTTTGTACGTTCACATAAGCTTTAGAATATACAATTTCTATGAAGTGATTTTCTTAAAGAAAGTATGTAGGTTAAAAAATATACTTTTGTCAGCAAAAACGAAAAATGTTTAGCTGTTTGTAATCTTCAGTAGGAGCAGAGCAGGGGAATCAAACTCCATCAATTGTGTGATAAATAGCCCAGACTGTAGTGCATTACAGCAGTGGATGGCCTGTCAAAGAAGCACTCTCTCACTCTAGACAACATTTTCATCCTTGAAATTATAGTCATGAGATTGGCAGTTGAAAGTAAAGGCCCTAGTCATTAGGTTTGAAAAAAATACATCTATTTCATTTTAGTTTCACTTAAATTCAGGCAGTAAATAAATTCTAAAATAAACAAACAAAAATAGCTCCTCTTCTTGATTCTGTAGGGGTATGTTTAGCTGAAGCCCAAGGAGAGAAGTTCAGTTCAGCAGCTTAGCTAATTGTAAAACATTGACACCCACATTGACCTGCTTCTTTCTTCCTCTGAGGCCACAAGATTCATATTGGCAGGAGCAACAGGGGCAGCATATGGAACAGATAAACTGTTCCAAGACATAAGTAGATTTGAGAGGAATAGAACAGTTATGTCAAAGGATAGATAACAGCTATCACACTGAAAATGGTAAAGGCACGCTAAAGTACCAAGCCATTGCTTTATCCTTAGAACTTGCATTAAAATGGTTTATGAAATATATGGAATGGTATAAACTTTTTCAGCACCTACTTAATAAATAAATGCCAATGTTATATTATTTTAGGTAATTTAAACTGATAAAATTATGCATAAATTCATCTGCATATTTAAACTATAACTTTTGCAAAATAAGTTCTGTGATTTTGATATATCTGGTACTTCTAGTGAATTCAACTGACTTATATTTGACATGTTTTCTAGATTTTAGGTCCTTTCTATTCAACACATAAAATTGTAACCATAAGAAAAGGTGACTATGCTAATATCTTATTAAACAAGAATAAAGGGAGAATTATACAAATGACAACGAAATTATAAAGTAATAAACATCTTAATTGGATTTATAACAATTATAAACACCTATATCTCTAGGAATATATCATGAGAGAACCTGAAGCAAAATTTGACTGCATTTTAGGCAAAAATACTTTTATATAATAATAATTGGAGACTTTATTATCTCAGTCTCAGTAATTTGTGAGATGATCAAATATAAGGAAGAAAATAGATTAGAAACAATTCAACATAGCAAGCAGATCTAGTAGGTGTTCACAGAACTCTTCTCAATAGCGACACCATACACATTCTCTACAAGTATATGCAGGGCATATTTTTTTCTTTTTTTCTTTTTTTTTTTAGTGTGAAAATACCGTACAGAGGGGTTATAATTGCATGGGTAAGGTAATGAGTACATTTCTTATCAAACATTGTTGCCTCCTCCTTTGTTTCCCCTTACCATCCCCTCCTATCTCTTCCATTCACCCCCCCATCCTTCCCCTCCCTCCCCCCCACTGCCAAAGTTGAAAGTTCGTTTTTCGACATAACTTCTTGTACATCTCATTGTTGCAATGGATCCACCTGTATCCCTATTTAAACAATTTGTTTTTTCCTTCCCCTCCACAAAGTATACCAGTATCACATACAGTGAAAACAGGGGTTATACCAGGGGAAAGGGACATACAAAGCAACAAAAAAAATCTTATAAATATGTTAGAAACAATAGCAAGCAAGAAAAAAAAATTTGAATCTTTATCTTGGGGTTCATTTCGCCTAACATCAACTTACCTGACTATTTCTGCTTGTTTCAGACATATACTAGTTATTGCAAATAAGGGAAACCATGGGACCTATGTTTCTTTGCCCTTGTCTTACTTCACTTAATATAATTTTTTCCAAGTGTTTCTATTTCATAAGAAATGGGGCAATGTCATTCTTTCTGATTGAAGCATAGAGTTCACATTTTCCTGATCCATTCATCTACTGAGGGGCATCTGGGTTGGTTCCATATCTTAGCTATGGTAAATATTGCTGCAATAAACATAGTTGTGCTGGTAGTTTTAGTATGGTCTTGTTTGTGATCATTTGGGTAAATGCCCCAAAGTGGGATTCCTGGGTCATAGGGGAGCTCTATGTGGAGTCTTTTGAGGAACCTCCATACTGATTTCCAAAGTGATTGAACAAGTTTACACTCCCACCAACAATGCAGAAGTTTCCCTTCTTTCCACATCCCCTCCAGCATCTGTTGTTATTAGAGTTCTTGATTATAGCCATTCTAACTGTGGTGAGGTGGTATCTCAGTATTGTTTTGATTTGCATTTTTTTATGGGTAGGGAGGTTGAGCATTTCTTCATGTGTCTATTGGTCATCCTTCTTTCCTCTTCAGAGAAATTTCTCTTTAAGTCTTTAGCCCACTAATTTATTTGGCAGTTGTTTCTTTGAGGATTTGTTGTTGGGGGTTTAATTTTTTGAGACATAGCTAGCAAAATCAATAAAAAGTCCATGGATTGCGAGAAGATCTTCACTAGCCATACAATGGAAAAGGGTTTCTTATCTAAAATACGCAAGGCATTTTATAGGCTGGAAATGAAGTCTCAACACATTAAAAATATATGAATTATCTCCTCATACTGTAAGGAGATAACAAGAATCTATAGTGAGTGTAGGATGGAGTTTATAACTCAGGACCATAAACGAGTCTCAAGGATTGATTATAAACACTATGTGGATAATAGCAGTAAAACTCAAAACTTTGTGATACTAACTACCACATAAATTATTTTCTGTTTCTATTTGGGTCTTTATTATTTTTTCAGGATGGTAATGGTAACGCATGTTAGTAATCCTAGATAGTTGTGTGTGAGAGAGAGACAGAAGAATTTCAGTTCTGCATTAGCTTGTTCAAAAGAAGCAAGACCCTATTTCAAAAAAACACCAGCCTTACTGACAGCTCCTATGTGCTCCAGCTACTCAGGAAACTGAAAGAAAAAAAAAAAAAGATGTAGATTGGAGGCAGACACATTAGCATGAGTCTATATGAAAAAACAAACTGAAAGTCAAAGAGATCTTGGGGCACACCACAAGTATAAAGAGCTACATAACTATTAAGTCCTCAGTATAATTGCTAATTCCACAAAAGTTTCTTTTTAACATTCCATTTAATTTCTTTATTGCCTTTAGTTATTCTTTTATGAGAATGAATATATTGTGTCTATTTGTATACCCAAATTTATTTGAGTATGTATACATATTTGCATATATATCTGTTAAATAGTTTACATATGATGATGCAGTTTTATTTATATTTAATTGTATAATAATTAATATAAGCAAGAAACAATAGAACTTTATAAAATTTGTATTTTTCTACCTTATCTTTTTATAACATGTCTGTGTATTCTGCATGCATTGCAGTCATTTTGAATTTCTGTCTTGAACCATTTCCCTACAACCCTAAGTGTTCATTATAGCTTTTTATTCTTTCTTCTATTCTTTCTGTTCTGTTTTTGCTATTAATAAGTTCTTTTTTCTGCATATTAAATATCTATTTTTCAAACTCTGGCCATTTTCACTACATGTAAAATTCTGAGATGACTGAGAAAAATTAGAATTTTAAAGATTTTCTTTATATCAGATAATGACTATTAGTTTTATTTTAATTTTTATTTAACTGTATATTCTCTTTTATTCACTCTTTTTTTAAAGATATACTTTGACTTTAAAAGTTCATTTTGTTATGTTTTGGTGTGGCCTTATTTTATTAAAGTTTGCCGAGTTGAAAGCATCTAGAATCTGCATATTAATGTTTTTTTTTAAATATGGTAGCAATTCTTTGAATATTTATTCTATTTTATATTTTTGCAATCATAGATTTAATAATGTTTGTTTACTTACTTTGTAGAAACAAAACTGTGTTCACTTTTTCTAATACTTCTCTCTATTTTATATATTGTTTTATTGATATCTTCAATCCATTGACTGCTTTATAGCATTTGATATTCCTCTACCTGTCTAGTGATATATTTATTTATTTGTTGTGGTAGGGCATTATGCATCCTGGACACACAGAATAACAAAAATAAAAATAAAAAACTGCTCTCCATTCCCTAGTTAATGTTTTCTTTTGTAGGTTATTTTTTAATTTTAGAATTTTAATAGAGTCCCTATCTTCCCTGGGATCCGTTGTACATTAGCTCATTATGCTCATTGACCATATTTATTAGAAAGTCCTTATCTGCCAATATTAACAAATAATCTCAGATTTTATTTTTATAACTTTAAAATGTATAATGTATTGCATTTTCCTAATTGTTTATATGTCAAGCTTGCTATTTATGCTTGCCATTATAAATTAGGTTTTGCAGAATGTTCATATTGTGTTGCCTTCATTCAGAGTATTGCTATTTGTTCTATCAGAATTTTCTTTCTTTAATATATATTTTTTATTGTAAAGATACTGTTCAGAGGGGTTATAGTTACATAAGCAAGGTAATGAGTCCATTTCTTATCAAGCATTGTTACCCCTCCTTTGTCTTGACTGAGTCTAGTTTACTTTTAATTTTATTGCTTAAGAATACCTACTTCTTTTCTTTCTTTGTTATTTTATGTTGTGTCTTTAATCAAGGGCAGAGTGTTCAAACAATGACCTACTCCTTTGCAGTTGCAAATGAGTGTTAAACTGCCTAATCAAGTCAAATTCTCATTAGCAAGGCAAGAATTAAATCATCTTTTAATACATCATACTCTCCCTGTGGCTGTTCATATCTTAGCAATTGTTTTACTGTTGTGTCATGGAACTTCCCTGAATATCTGCAGTCTATCATTCAGGTGAAGAACTCAAAAAAGTTCTTTGCATATCCCGCAGCTTCCTTTTCTGTGTCTTCCATGAACCAATAATCTCTTTTATATAAGTTTTCTCAGCTCAGGAAGTCTGTTGACTCAGTAGGCCATAACTGGAGAAATATATTGGGTACAAATAGGATTTATAATACTCATTCTTTTGTTATAGATCGTCACTCTATTATGCCTTTACCCAATGGCTGAAACAAGATCCCACATATTTCATATACTTGATATTAGAAAGGTTTGTTTGATATCATTGTATCAATTATTCTGCATTGCCAACAGACAAATTTGCCATGCCCACACATTTTGATATATAACACTTTCAAATAAATGGAAATCCTGAAGTGAAGATATTCTCATTAGTTAATGACATTTTACTTCCAATTGCTCCAGAGAAAAACTTGATCACTTTTAACTCTTTTTCATATGCTGCATTCAATCCATCAATGAATATATTATGATTTACCTTTATTATTTTTTTAATTTATTGTAAAGGTGATGAACAAAGGATTACAATTACATAAATAAGGAAATGAGTGAGTACATTTCTTTTTAAACAGTTACCCTTTCCCTCATTTTCTCCTGCTTACAACTCCCTACTCCCCTCCCTCACAAGTTGTAAAGTTCATTTCCAACATAATGTTGTGTCTTTATTGCATTAGTTCATCCTTTGTTCTGCTGTTTCTGTGATTTCCTTTCCCTTCCACAGATCAGATAAGCTTATATAAAAGAGAAAGTGTACAGAAAACTACAACAGAAAGAAAAAAATAGAAATAACTCCCCTATGAACCAGCAATCTGACTCCTGGGCATTTATCCAAATGATCACAAACAAGGCCATACTAAAGCTACCAGCACAACCATATTCATTGCAGAATTATTTACCATAGCTAAGATATGGCAACAAACCAGATGCTCCCAGTAGATGAATGGATCAAAAAGATGTAGTATATATAAACAATGGAGTTCTTCTACTTCTATAAGAAAGAATGACTTTGCCCCATTCCTAAGGAAATGGAAAGATCTAGAAAAAATTATATTAAGTGAAGCAAGCCAGGCCCAAAAAACTATAGGTTTCATGACTTTCCTTGTTTGTAATAACTGGAATATGTCTATCATATTCTAATCAGGAGATCATAATTGCTCAATCACTAATTACATAGGAGCATAAATAATGAAATATATCAAAATGAACTCCAAGAATTGGAAATAAGAGGATGTACCTTTAAAATACACATTTATATTTCCTTATTCCTGGAATGAAGTTACTGAAATAGTTTCCAAATTGAGTTCTTCCTTTAGTCAATGACTTTCTCAAGGGTTTATGTATAACTTCACTGGATGTTAGAAATACAGATCAGCTCAAGTTTTTCATCTTACTCAAAAAAATATTCATTAAAAAAACCTGAAATTCTTAAAACTTCTTAGAAAGATGTAATACTTCACTCTTTCATCATGTTATGTCATTCTTTCCTTTCCCCACTCTTTGTGTGTATGTAGTGGGGGTTGGGGGTAGGAATGAGTCCTGGGGATTGAAATTGGGTACAGAGTGCTGTCATTGAGCTTCTTTGCTCAACAAATTGAGCCATAACTCCACTATCTGATTTTTGGTGATTAATTGGAAGTAAGTGTCTCATAGACTTTCCTGGCCCAATTGTCTTCAAACTGCAATCCTCAGATCTCAGCCTCCTGAGTAGCTAGGATTCTGGGTGTAGGCTCCCAGCACTTGACAGACTCTTGATTTTGGTTAACAGTATCTATCTACATTCTCACATTTACAAGTGGGCCAAGTTTAGCTCTACACTGGATTTGTTTATTTATTTATTATTTTATGTGCTTAGTTTACCATTACTTTTTTTTTTTTTGTCGGTGGTGAGGGCTGAACTCTGGGCCTGGGCACTGTCCCTCAGCTCTTCACCTCAAGGCTAGTACCCTATCACTTGAGCCACATCACCACTTCTGGCTTTTTTCTGCTTAGGTGGTGCTGAGGAATCCAACCCAGGTTCTCATGCATGCAAAGCAAGCAGTCTACCACTGAGCCAACTTCGCAGCCCTACCATTACTTTTTTTTAAATAACATTTTCACTTTCTTTAAGTAGTTTTACAAAGGTTTTACAATTCAACATATCAGTTTCTGAGTAAAACAACTTTGCTTGATCAATTATATAATGACATTTCTTCCAGAAATGTACATCTGTCTTCTGCTCTTCGGCAAAATTAGGACTTTTTTCCTAAGCCTATCCCAAACTTTAACCACCACCTGAGCCAGTACACCACAGTGTACTGGATAAGACAAAATTTATATAAATAAAAAGATTAGAATTGATGATAGAGATTTTCTCTTTTGTCATAGAACATTCATTTTTTCTTCCTTTTTGTGTAAAAAGGCTTAACTTTTATTTTGAGAGGACACATTTTTCCATATGGGATATTATCAAGTCTGGAACTGAACCCAGTAGGAACTAGGCTAATTAATAGTTAATGCATTGTAATTACTATTTTCTTGAATCTGTTTGAAACTTATCTTTCTCCAATTTATCAATACAAATTTTTCTAATTGCTAGAAAAACATGTAAATTGATTCAATAGAAAATGTACAAATATGTATTTATTTGAAATACTGACGAACCTTCAAGAAATGGATCTTCTCTATCCAATGTGTGATCTAAAGAAAGGTACCTTGCTAATATCTTGCCTTAATAAGTGTAATACCATGGTTAAAGTCTACATCAATGTAAATATATGAAAAAATGCTAAATGTAATTATTCCACCTGAAGCAGGAGGAATATGTTTCACTAGTTTAATAGTTCAGATTACTCAAGCTACATAGTAAAGTACCTGTGTTAAAAATAAAGTATTTTTAATTCAAATATTAAATAATTTTGTTGTTAAACATTTTGAACATTATACAGCTATGTAAATGTTGTCCTTCACATTTTTTCCCATAAATTAAACTCAATATTACATCTAGATTCAGATAAGGTATTTGGACTGCTAAAAATATATTTGTATACCTGTGGCATGATCTAAGTCTAATTGCTAGGAATTAGGGTGACAATAAGCTGAAGAATTTAAGGGCACATTTATGCAAAGCATGGTTTGGATTGAAGTGGTTCTGAACAAATATACTGTTGTTTAGTGGAGACTGAAATAAAAATGTTCTCATATTTAGCATAATAACAGGTGTTTCAAGTAGTGCAACATAATTTAGATCATTGAAAAATTATGTTAGTACCAGCTATTGTCAGAAACCTACAAAAGAAATAAAACAACCTACAAGCTACAAAAGAAATAAAACATGTAGTTACTTGATATTTTCAAGTCATGAAAATAGATAATAGCATCTTATAGTTAGCTTGTAGTTTATCATGCTGATTTACTAGCCATTAATATTATTTAAATGCTCATAATTTGCTCTAAAATAAACTCTATGTTTAAAATATTTAAGCTAAATAAAAATACTAAAATCTATTTGTATTATTTGGAATTAAAATAGCCTACATGCATAGTTCATCTCAGATGCAATTGGTTTTGAACCATAATTAGCCCTAAGCTCAAGAGCTTTTACAAATAATTATATAAAATGATGATTATCAAAATAAACTCCAAGAAGTGGAAACAAGAGGTTTTTTTATTTTACTTTTTGTGAGTTTTTTCTACTTTTTCCTCCCTTTTTGTTACCAAAATTGATTACTGTACCTTTTGTTTTGTATGTAAACTTGTCTGATTTGGGGAGGGGAAAGGGAACCACAGAAATGGTGGAAAAAAGGGGTGAACTAATTCAGCAGTGATACTCACTAGACATTATGTTGGAAATGAACTACACAAATTAGAGGGCAGAGGGGATTGAGAGGGGGAAAAACATGGGAGAAAATGAGGGAAGGGATCACACTATTCAGAAGAAATGTACTCTATGCCTGACTTATGAAATTGTAACTCCTCTGTACATCACCCAAATCTTATTGCTTAATTTGTTTTGTTCTTGATTTTGAGACACTTCAGGCCAAATATCAAGTTTAATTATGATAATCTGGGTTAATCCTAATAGCCTACATATTTCTTGCTTTTCCAATAACTTGATTAAGTATTATTTTACAAGCTACACATGAGGAGTTTAAGTATCTATAAATAAATGTAATTTCTAATAAGTTTCTCACTGTTGGCATCCTTAAAACATTTTATAATTTTCAGATGTTTTTCTTGTAAATTCATAGATCATAAATAATATTTTTAACACCAACACCAAGATTCTCTTCTACATTGCTTCTATAATTTTAAATCACAGAAACATACCTCATGTTTCTGAGAAGTTACTATAAAAACTATCAGATTTATTTTTGTACATTTTTAAATTGTGAAAATGCTGTACAGAGAGGTTACAGTGATATGAGAAAGGTAATGAGTACATTTCCTATTGAGCATTGTTGCAGCCTAAAATCTATCAGATTTCTAAACCCAACAGAAATTCAATGGTCTGTGTCTTAAAACATAAAATAAGTTTTCATTTGCCAAGAAATTTCTTTTTGACTCTCATGTTGAATATGGGAGTTTCAAAAGATACCTTATATAATCTGCACTTAGTATCTTTAGAGTCATCCACCACATCTTTAGATTTCTGATTCATTTATTGGTAATTCCTTGCTTTTATAGCAGAATGATTAGTATTTACCTAAAAAAAAAGTCCATCAATGAAGAAGGTTGGAGATCTACTCAGTCTGACTTGGCTTATTGGAGAAATAGGGACGTTTCAAGTCTAAGATTAACAGTACACACTGGCTAGATATTCACAACAGAGTTGATGCTGCAGAATTCAGTTGAAAATGTGTAAGACAAATCAACATCAATCAGGAATTGATGTTATTGTATTGAGACAGAATTCCTTTTCTGAGGGGGAAAAACTGTTCTTAAACCTGTCAACCATTTTGGAGACATCTAGTGACATGACCAAGAGTAACCTCCTTAAATGAAGATGTTAATCTTATCTTTAAAATGCTGTCTTTGCAACATTGAGACTACTGTTTCACCACATAACTGGATTGGTCAAGTGGGTATATAAAATTAACCATCACATTGATTGATACTTGTGAAACTAGTGTCAATCACATTTTAGCAGAAAATAAGGGCTTTAAGGATGATGCATCTAGCTCTTGAGCTCTGCCAATTATATTTTGATTCATTATACTATAACATCAATTTTACAGCACTCAACAGTTTTTTCCTTAAAGTAAAATTAGGGAGGCAAGGTGGAAAGATCTCTTTTTAATTCTAGTTGTATACTTTGGTTTTCTAGCAGCATATATATAAGAATATATATACACATATATAATATATACATATATACACATGCATATATACATACACACATATACATGCACACATATCTGTTTATATACATACACATGCATGCATACATATGTATATACATATATATATGAGGTAAACCCATGATTTAGAGGGCTGTATCTGTTTTTCTTTGTACATTCCTCTTTTCACAACTGAAAAGGCACATCAAATCAACAATGGCAGTTACAATTTTCATTTTATCATTCTTTCCCATCTTCCTAGTATATATCACACTGGAATTCCCTGCTCTAATGGCTCACGTTCTCTTTCCTGAGGATCATTATGCTGATGAAACTCAAACAAGTTATTTTGGATGTTCCTATATATGCACTCAAGAAATATTGTAATGTGAGAGAGGAGTTGTAAGTGCAAAATTGGTTTATAAGAAATTGTGGCCTGGAATATGAAAGAGGGAGCTGAGTTTATACGACTATTTCACAATGGTTTCTTTTGTATGTTCTTTTGTATGTTTTGTATGTTTCTTTTGTAAGTTCTTCCCCCACCCCTGTTTTCACTGTATTTGATGCCTGTGTTCTACATCTTGTATATACATTTTTGTAATTTGGGGAGGGGAAGGGATATTGCGGCACACTTAAATAGGGATTCAGGCTGACCCATTGTGACGATGAGATGTACAGGACACTATGTGGAAAACTTTACAATGTCTGGGGGAGGGATGGGAGGAGTTCGGGAGTTGGGGAGGGAAATGATGGAGGAGGTAACAATGCTTGCTATGAAATGTATTCATTACCCTACTCATGTAACTGTAACTCCTCTGTGCAACATTTTTACTATATATTTATATATATTATATATGATCACAAATTATATGTGATAAAGTAGCTGTGAAATTTTTAAATGAGTAAAAATTACCTCAGTAACAAGAACAAATATTCCAATCATATAATAAATTATATCATGTGCTATATGATGGTCCAATAAATGTGGGACCAGGTATACAAAAGTTGTGTTATCATATCATTTTAGTTTTATCCATACATTCTCCAATGCTTGCATTAAATAAAATCATACAATGATGCATTTTCACAGAATCCCTCAGTCATTAAGGGACTCAGGACTGTACTATTTATTACATACATTGTTAGCTAAAATCAATATACAATAAAATCATAGCCTCCATAGTTTACAGAACTCTAACATAAAATATCTGGAAATTATATTAATTGTCTTTTTCTGGAATAGTTAAGAAGATTTCTATATCTTTATAATTTAATATACTTTAGTGTTTATGACTTGAAGATTTTCATATAAATGCAATCACTATTTATTTAGTCCAGATAGTGTACTCTGGAGTATTGCTGATTCTCCTACAACTAAGTTTGCTCCCAAAGAATTTTTTATATATACAGATGCAATATATGCTATTATCTTAATATATAATACATATTATGATTGCAAGTGTGTGTACTATACATGCATAACTGCTATATACATTATTAACTTATAAAAGGTTTTCCTATTTCCTCATCTTTTAGAAATGGCTGAATATTTTTGTATATTGAATTATTAAATTGTTATTTGTGTATATTGCAAGTGTCACATTCCAGATAATGCATTCCAGTTTTTAATCAAAATGTAAATATAAAAAATTGTCACTTAAAGAGAATAATATTTAACAATCTTAGTCAAGGAAAGAAGTAAAGAATATTGATATTATATGTTCAGTTTCATATTGAATTAGTTTTGTGGTTGATTAGAATGTCCAAATGGAATGTCTTAATTTTCCAAATATATTAATGGTTAAAATCGATTCCTCATTCTCTGTATTATGTTCTGTGTCAAAATATAACTATGGGGTTAAATTTCAGTGCCTGTTTTCCAACTTCATATAATCCCATAGTATTGTAATAGCAAAAGGAGGAAACTTGATGGTCACTTCCAACTACCTTTGGATAAGTAGTGTTTATTGTTGCAAAATAAAGGTCTGAAGTGTATCTGAGTTGATAAAGTTCTATTTGGTGGAATGGTTTTTAACCATATATACAAAGATATTGGTTTTGAATGAATAGATGGTAGATACTGGGAACTGGGTTTGCTATTATAAGAATGACAAGTTACAGGAAAACAAGGGGAGATGTTTAGAATATTGTGGATGTCATTGGCTTACAGTTAGAGAAATTAGTATGGATTCACATTTAGCTTAATCTAATAACAGATGAAAATATGTTAAAATATTTATAACTTTAGGTATATAGAAAATTTAGAGTACCTAATTGCAATTCCTTTTTCTGCTAGTTGAAAGTATAGCTAAAATGAGTATACCTAGAACCCGACCTCATGATTTATTTTTAATTCCGATAGAAAGAAATGAAACTCACGGAAAAATGGCTGATTTTGGCATTCCAACATGAGCTCTAAGAGACTGGAAATTATTTGTTTATTGACATTTTATTTATTTATTTGGATTTTAATACAGGGTTTTGTGCCTGTTCTGCTTGTTTGCCTGACTGGAGCTCTAATCTTTGAGTCATGTCTTTAGCCCTACTCTAGCCCTTTTTTATTTACAGTCTCAAAAACTTTTCTGCTTGTCTGTAAAGTATGATCCTCTTGATTTTGTCCTCGTAGGTCAAGAGGATTACAGATGTGAGCTTTGTCCCCACAACATCCACAAGGACTAGAACAGCTCCTAAAGTCTAAAGGAAATTAACTTCAAAACTAGCAAGGAAATTAAAAGCAACAGAGTGATGACTGACTATTATGGCTGAGGGGAAACACAGGAGACATGAAAAGTAAGTGTAATGTCATGTCTTGGAACCGATGAAGGACGTTAAAGTAAAAACTCTCTCAGCTCGTGTTGTGCTGTTATGAAGATCCACCCAATTCTATGTAATCTATGAACAATATAAATGCTTTTCTTTGGAAAAACAACAACAACAATAATAACACTATTATCTTAGGATAATAGTGCTGGCATGCTTAGCTGTCTAATGGACAGTGCTCCTCGCTTCTAAGATGGCATCTCACTGCTTCATCCTCACAAAGAGTTATGCTTATGTTTTCCATTGATGTAAAGCAAGACAGTTGAACACCGTGGATATTCTTTTCTTTGGGTCTATTCTCAATGATAAGGAAACAAGCTTAATGACTCTTCTAAAGCCTTATCTCCTAAAACCAGAATAGTGGCAGATCTGAGTTTAGGATATACAGTCAAATGATGGAATTAGAAAATCTAATTCTTTATAGATATTATTGTAAAATAATTGTCCTGGTCTTTCTTAAATTATGAAAAATATTCAGAGTAAAGTAAGAAGACAATAACTAAAAATTCTGGGTGGATGAGGCATGTAAAAATTACCTGTACTATATAGATTTTCTGCAAATCTGAACATATTACTGAATTGAAAGCTTATTTTAAAAATACATGAAATTTAAAATAAAATAATCTTCATTTGCTTTAAGGACAATTTCTAAAAGCAAGTCAGTTTGAATCACAGAACACTTACTTATGTTACTTTCCAAGATGGCATTTCTGTGGTAAGTCTTTCTTCAGGAATTTCTTAATAACTATGAATTCTTTAAACAAGCTTATAATGGCTTTCACAAGGAGAGAAGTAAAAGGGATAAATCTTTGTTATATTTTTATCATAAAATTCAGATCATAGTAATAGCAATCTGAGTTTTCATTAATGTTTTAATCATTTATGAAAGCATATTTGAGCTTATTAATAATATAATGCTTAGACAATGCTTAAGAAACATGCATTTTCATTCATAGGCAACATAAATGATTCCTTTCTGGAAAATATAAACAGAAATATCTGTTACATACACTGTCTACAAGATAATAATAATAGCAATGATAAAAATAACAAATAATAATATTTCCATGAAGATTCAATTAGAGTACTTTTAATTTTTAGCCCTCCTCTGTCTCCCTAATTTTATTTTGCTATTCTGACTTTTGTGTCAGTTATTGCCCCTTGACTTCTTACAATTTTTCATATATTATTATTTTTATAGACATAAGTGGCAATCATATCATTCCCTATTCAATGAAGTTTAATATTGTCAGTCTAGGCAGAAGGTTACCCCCAACTATTAAGTTGAATAAAGTCATTATTTACTACTAAAGTTCAGGATTACAGGAGACTCATCTGAGGAATTCTGTGGGACAAAGCTGTGAGTTCTCAGCGAACTGGGGGCAACAGTGCATGGAACATGCATCAAGAGTGCCATGGTTCACAACAGGGATAGCCCAGTGGGAAGGCAATGGCTATCAACTGGCTTCTATTTTCTGCCTCTGAACATAACCCATGTATAGTTCTCAGAACAAAGCCCCAAGCCCCGATTTCTCTGTGGCATTCCTCAGTTTCTCCAGTGCAGAAGGCATATGGGAAGAAAGACAAATGTAATGAGCCCATGTCAAGGACACTACACACACAAGAAAGAACACAGACCTGAAGAATCCCCTGAGAGTTTAAACTTTAAACTTATGGGATGAATATTCAGACAAGGGATAAAGGAAGGGTGTGTGTGAAAATGTCTCTCAGGGCCATAATGGAAAAAGAACAATATGAAGACCTACGCAATTCAAGCAATTGCTTGGAAATGATGAAATTATAATTAATGTAACCATCTGATTCCAGTTGCAGGAAGAGAAAGCACATGATGTAACTTCCAATCATATTAAACTGCCAAATAAATGCTTCTCATTTATTCATGATCTTATCATCTACTCTCTCTGGAGAAGTTGTAAATGAACATCCAAATCATGCTCATAGATACAGACTATTTAGCACAATTAAGGCTAGTAAATCTTAAGGTATGAATCTTAAGCCTTGAATCTAATACTCCTTTCTTTGTATTTTAGAAAATTGAAGAAAAACAAACTTTTGGTTTCATAAATAAGAATAGCACCAATAATTGTTCCTCAGAATGAACCATTAAGAGGTACACAAGAAATTAATATTTGTTGTGTGGTAGGTATGAACACTATAGACATGTTACTATAAATCGAACAGAAAATGTAGAGACAAATACAGCTCTCAGATCATTACATTCCCTGTAGCAAGGCACCAGACTACCCTCACTTCTTCAGACTCATTTTATCTTACTCTCCTAGTGTTTTGTGCTTCTATAGAATGACACAGGCTGGGTAATTTTTAGTAAGTAGAAATGAATTGGCTTACCACTCTGGAAGCTGAAAAGCTCAAGATGGAGGGAATGGCATCTAGTGAGACCTCCTTTGTGACCTCTGTTACTGCAAAAAGCAGAGACAAGTTGATGTCTTCAGGGAGGGAAATTCCTCCTGTTCACAACCCACTCCTACAGTGTTGGCCTGGTTACTTTGATGGTTCCACTTCTTAAGACTGTTGACTTAAGGATTAAATATCTAATCATGGATCTCAAAGGACATATTCAAGCCCTCCAACCTGTATTTTCATGTTGTTTCTTCAGATTTTCTTGTGCAAATAGGAAGATTGAATGTCTTTCCATAAGATCCATGTTAGAGGTAGGTGCTCAATGTTTTCCATATAGAAAAAAATGTACAAATTAGGAATACTGGTATAGATGAATCTTTAAGGAGATGATAGTACTCGAATTAAGACCTGAAAAATAGGAAGATAAAACAGTAAAGAGGAGTCATTTCTATACTCATATATAAATATATAAATACTTTTGTCAGAACCAATAGCATATGAAATAGGAGGTAGAAAAATTTGAGGCTAGAGAGGTGTATCAGGGGTTGTATTAAAGAGACTCTTTGGGGCCATAGTATGAAGGGTAGTCCTATCACACCCACATACTTGATGAAACTTTATAAGTACAGAGACACAGTGATAAGAAGTGAAAATAAGAGCATCAGTGTGAAATCAGAGTAAATGATGACTTTGTGCATCATTTAAGCATTCTTTTTTTTCCCCCAGGGCTGAGGACCGAACCCAGGGCCTTGCACATACCAGGCGGGCGCCCTTCCGCTGGGCTAAACCCCTATCCCCTGTGCATCATTTAAATATACAGATCTAACCCATTTATGTGATTTAACAAATACACACACAAATGTTCCATGGACCAATATAGTCTTTTTCTGTAAAATACATTTTCTCTGTCAAAGACGTCTTTTAGCTTAATTCTGCAAGCGCTAGAACTATAATTTCAAATATTTGTATAATCTGAGAAAAGAAATTCTGTTTAAAGTCATGCTATAATATTAATAAGAAATCTGATTAGTGATACTCAGGGATAAGGCAAGAAGTTGATATCCAAAATGTAAAAAGTAGTAACTTGTGTTTGGAGAAAAGTGGGGAGAAGGGGGGGGAAGGGGGTGGATTAGGGGTGGAGATGTAGAAGCAGAGAGAAAAATCTTTCAAATTAGAAATCTTACTTTGCCATATGTTCGTGATGGCAAAAGAATGCTTTTATTATCTCTACACTTTCTAAATTGTCTTTAATAATTTTACAAAGGAGTAATTAAAATTTGAATCAAAAATCACATCTTTGTCTATCTTCTCAAGTTAAGTGGTTCAATTTTAATATATGTACATTGAGTGTTATGAATATATTCACCCACCATTCTGCTCTCCATCCATCTTCCCCTTTTCTGGTTAAGTCTCACCCTCCTTATGCTCTTCCTTGATTTTTTTTCACTCAAGCCTCGTCCTCAACCACTTGGCCATTCGTCCAGTTCCCTAACATTTTTACATTTTTAAATAAGCAATCTTCATGTCAGTCATATATCATCTAACAACACATGATTCCTCCAAAATAGTCCTATAGATAGCAGATATGCAATATGTTACAACTCTGTAGTTTTGATTAGGCTTCTGTGTTCCATGTTGTGTTGCTCAGGGGTACATACACGATTTCACTCTAAGACTTCAGCTGATGTTGGCAAAATGGCATCATTCAGATGTAAGCATTCCTTTAATTACAAAGAGTGGCAGAGTTAAAGGATTCCATTTGAAAGAATGAAGTCCTCATAATCTCAGTTGTGTCTTAAACTAATGAATCCTTTACTCTACCTGAGCTTCTTTACATGGAGATTGTATCCCAAAAGAATCAAAACCTCCCTTAGCCTGAGAGTTGTACAGTGCCATCTGTGCCATATTCCATTGGACTAAGACAATTAGGGGGAAAATCTCAATCAAAGGTGAAGAGAAATACATTTTACTTCTTAAAAGAATGATTAACAGTTAAAAAAACAAAAAAGGATAACAATTGTGTGTGGGGATTTGTGTGTACGTGTATGTGGGTATGTGTATTGCTTTTGAGGTCATGAGAAAGTGGAAATAAAATTTTACAATCAGCGTAAGCTAAAAACTACAACACATCTCAAAAATTGTTCCTATAATTTTTGTCCAGCTTTTCTTTTTTAATGTTATTTTATTGTAAGGATGCTGTTACAGTTACATGAGCAAGGTAATGAATACATTTCTTTTAGAACATTGTCACTTCCTCTTTTCTTTTACTCCTACTTTTCTAATATTTATTGGACATTTTTTTCTGAGAAAGTTGTTTTAGATCTGATCTCCACAAAAGACCTTGCAAATGTCTCAGATTTATTTTTATGACAAAGTTAATCAATGTAGTATATACAAATTAATTAATGAAATAATTACACATAAATTTACGACACAAACACCAAATACATGCCTTTCTAGCATTCATACCGACCTTGTTTTCAATCAGGAATATCATCTCTATGAGACAAAGAAAAAAGACATTAGGAGGTTAATGCCAATTATAAATTTATAGCTTATTATGCAATGCTCAAAGTAATGCAGATACAACATCATTTAAGGTTGAAAACTGTGGCTAAATGAATTAATCTGCACTGCATGGAGCTGGGTTTATTTAATCAATGTTGCTTCTACTAGAAAAGTGGATTATTTTTTTCTTCAAGATGGAGTTAAAAGTTTTGCAGCTAATTTATTTTAATAAGCATTCTTACTGACGGCTCAAAAAAAATTAAAAATGGTGGGGGTGGTGGTACTAAACAGCAATGAAGCACCAGGAAAGAAAGCATGGCTTAATTATTTTTCTAGTATGTATAATGAATAAATTAGCCACACCGCAGGCTTGCCATTTGTACAAAATTTATTGCTTTTACTTGAAGAACCATATCATGACAAAGTCAATTTTTCTCCTGACTGCAAGCTGATAGATGGGGCTGTGTCTGGAAGTGAAAGACTTCCTCTTCATCATTGTTTTGGAAATGTTGATACTGTAAAGTGACTTTGAAGTTTTCTGAGTTCATGCTCTCCCACATAATTACAAATGACAATTACACGAACTTTTTCTTACAAGCCCTATAGTGGTATAAATCACAAAATTAATAACTCTTATGTGACATCAGTGAGACCAAATAACTCATATGTAACCAAGTATATTAAGCTCAAATATTAAGGAAGACCAATTTTTATATTTCATGGAACATGACAGAGCTGTGTTTGAAATCTGATATCTCCATTGGGGTGAGGTGTGGCCTTGCAGGGAGTTTGCTCCTTATGTGATATATGATAAGGGATTTCTAGGGTGGGATTATTGATTTTTTTAAAATTTCTCTATCTATGCACATATCATCATAAAGGATGATGCTTAGCAAAATGAATCCAAAGATAGGGACACAGGAGGTTTTTATCTTGGTGGCTGTTGTTTTTAATGTACTATGTGATTTTTTTTTGTTTCTTTTGTATTTTCTTCCCCCATGGTATAATCCACTTTCATTGTATTTGATTCTCGTACCCTGCATCTTGTATATATATATATATATACAATTTTTCTAACTTGGAGAGGGGAAGGGAAATAACAAAATCCTGAAATAAGGATACAGGTTGACCCATTGTAACGATGAGATGTACAAGATGCTATGTTGAAAACGCACTTTACAGCTAAGAGGGCTTGGGGGAAGGGAAGAGTTGGGAAGGTAGGGAGGGAAGGGATGGTAGGCATAAAACAAAGGAGGGTATAATAATACCCAATAGGAAATGTACTCATTACCTACTCATGAAATTATAACCCCTCTGTACAGTATCTTTACAATAAAAATGTTTTAAAATTTCTATATCATATCAATAACATATAATTTTTAAAGGAATATTCTTTTTAGAAGCTCTAAAATACCTTCTACAAATTTTTTTAACTAGGGTACCTTGCTGCCTGTTCTCATCTAAGAAGTTAATGTCTACATTGTATGTATTGACAAGTCTAGCATAATACTGAAAGAACAAATGAAAACGCCATCAGTAATCCAAATAATCTTGCAAAGTAAGTACCAAATTATTATTTGGGACATTACAAAGATCTTTGTTGATAGATACTAGAAAATCTAGAGCAGATACTAGAAAGTCTAGAGAGGATACCCAGACAGCTTTGTCAAGCTTGTTGTTTTTAGACAATCTCCCATATGTACCATGGTTTTAATCCAATAGAGCAGAGCTCAGGGTTCCTACAGAGGCAAATCATATGACAATGGAATCCCCTGCACAAATTCAACACTGTTAAAGCTTTAAAATATGTTCATCCATGTACTTTGCACCTTGCATGGCAAGATATCAGTTCAATAAATAAACTTCTCTTCCCGCCTCAATACTGTGTGGTGTTCTCTTCATCAGCAGCCTACTTTAATTTACCTTACAGAAATAATTACTCAAGGTGTAAGAGATAAAGGAGTCAAAAACTCAGCTAAGGTTCAGTTGTTCTGGCACCTACTTTGTAGAAAATGAGGACAAGAAATGATAGAGATAAGAACAAATTAAAATGTAAGTAATCTCATGGAAAGTTACAGTTTTATTTTGTTTATTTTCCTTTGTTTCTATTTCCTTCCTTCCATCCTTTCTTCCTTCCTTTAAAACCTAAAGGTTTGCTGGGAATGTGGCTTGCTTAGCATGAATGAAGCTCTTTTTGAATTCCTCAGTACCACATAAACAGAAAAACCAGAAGTGGTGCTATGGCTCAAGTGGTAGAGTGCTAGCCTTGGGCAAAAGAAGCTCAGGGACAGTGTCCAGGAGCTAAGTTCAAGCCGGAGGAGGAGGGGGAGGAGGAGGAAGAGGAGGAGGAGGAGGAGGAGAAGGGGGAGGAGGAGGGGGAGCAGCAGCAGTATGAGGCCCAGAGTTCAAACTCCAGTATCCCCCCCCCAAAAAAAAACTTTAAAATAACATAGTTTTCTTATTAGGATAAGAATAAAGTTTATTATTAGGGTTAGAAATAAAGTTTAAGAGTTGCATGAACTGTGAGTAGATTTCTATTTACAGAAAGTTGAGAAAATGAAATAGTTGTAAAATATTGAAATTTTACATTCAAAACAATATATTACAATAAAAATTTTGCATACAATATATAATGTTTATCTTAATAATCCTTCATCATTTTATCTGTAACAGACAAACAATTTGGAGACTTTTAGAATGGAACAAAACAGTCACATATACACACATATTTTATATATATATACACACACACAATATATATATACACATCCACTCCATGTAGTCACAAAGTACATCTAGAAAATTATCTATATTCTTCATTTACTACTATTTTATTTATTGCATTTTATTTTAGAATAACAACAAACCTTCATATGTTTGTTTTCATGTAATATTATTAATAGAGAATAACATGTCCTTGACAATTTTTCCTTACCTGTAGTGACTTTAAGTTTTATGGAATTTATTTATACCTTTGTAAATGATGACTTTCAAAGACATGAGAAGTTTGCATTTAGAAGGAACATAATATCAAAGCTTAGTGACCACTTATTAGACCCAGATCTACCATTGAGAAATAGACTAAGTGTGATGAAATCACTAGTATCAATAAACTAACTCTACAGGAGCATTTGCACTTCATTTCGAGAACTGCAATGTTTTTACCACTGGGGAATCATTTGTAGCTCTCTGATAGTGTTTTGCATGCCCACAACCTAGTTTATCACAAAGTATTTGAAGTGCTATCAAGATTTTGGTAGGCTCAGTTCTTATTGGATCAGATTTTCAGTGGTAGGAATTTTCCCCCAAGGAATTCTTTCTTAAATATATTTCCTCTGTAAAGCAAATGACTTAAGACTCAGGGTCACACTTGGCTTCCTTGCAGTGATAATTTTTTCTGTTTCCTCCTCTGTTTATTCCCTAAGGAAGCTACTTTCCTGTTCAGAGAAGACCCCAAAGTTAACAGAAGCAAACAAATTAAGAACACAAAGTAAAGACAAGATCATATTTTTTAATCTGTAAAGTTTGAAAAAAAAATATAGACTATTTGATCATAAACCAAATTTATTCATTGTAAGACTAAAACTTAGACAATTGATAATATATGGAATGAAAGGATAGAAATTTGAATCAACTGTATAATTTATGCAGCATGGAACAAAATGAAAATGCAAGCTATTTTTTCATGAATTATTAGGAAACAGTGAGATCAGAGTACGAGGCCAACCATGGGGCCGTCTACGTGCAGTGCCTTATGTGCATGTGGAAGACATATGGTTATGGAACTGCCCATGATAAACACCTAGGTTTTTAAACTCTCATTTTCTATTTGGATTACTTAAACAAAGCAGAATGTAGAAGAGTATTACTGCTAAGGCTTAGATAGCCTGCAGGTCTTCCTTTTAGAAGCTAATAATATGGGGGAAAATATTAAGTTGGATTTTTCTTTTCCAACAGCTTTCGGGGAAATCCATTTAATTCTACTTTACACTGGATCTTTTCCCATAAGTTTTCTCTATGGACTCAATCTATTTTTGCCTTTTCTTTCATGGACCAGATACCTTGTCTTATCTATTTTCCTTCACATGGAGAGACTCCTTTGGCTTCAGCAATAAGCATAAAAAGCCTTAAAATAACTTTGGCTACACCAGGAAAATGAGACTCCTTTTAGTTCTTAAATTAGAAAGCTATGCTTTTTATATCTTAGCATCACCCACACAATTTTGATTACGTTTAGCTTTAAATTCAGAATTTAAATGTTTTTTTTGTCTATTTTAGATAAAGTAATCTCTTTTAAGTTATAATGTAGCACTGCTTTTGAAAATCTTTATTTCTTAAAACTCCCTACTGCTTTTTTGACAAAAATCCCTCATGATATAATAAATGGAAATTATAATCAAGATTGTATGCTATATTTAAAATTCCTACAAAGTATAAGAACTATTATAGAATTTATCTTTCACAAAAACATGAACTTAAAGTACTATTATCTTTTTCCCTAATTTATAGTTTTTCATTTGCTAAATGACATTTGTTTGTTAATTTATTTTGCCAGGGGCCACACCAAAATATGATTTATTAAGATAATTAACCAAATTTTAATATTAATGGAGGCAATGTATTTTGTGTTGTTATATTGTGCTACTTATATTGAGTACAGTTTCTATTTAATATAGTGTTTTGTTGATTTAATAACCAATATTTTAACACTGAAAGGCAATAATTTTGAAGAGGCAAACTTTCTTTTCTTAGAAAACCAAATTATTTAGGTAATTTGAATTGTATTACAATTTCAGCTTACACATATGTTTTAGGAATAATGGAAAGGAGTCCTGCACATTTTGTATGGTTTTTTATATGATAAGGTAATGGCTATAATTAGGAAATTTAGCATGGATAAAATACAATTATCTAATTCATAGAGCATATTCAATTTTTTATTTTTTAAATTCTGTTGTAAAAGTGATTGCATAGGGGCTACACTTTCATAAGTAAGGCCATGAGTACATTTCTTTTTGAACAGTGTTATCCCCTCCCTAATTTTCAACCATTCCCCTCTTGTAAAGTTCATTTCTAACATAATGTCTGGTGAGTATCACTGTTACATTGGTTTACCCTTTGTCTTACCATTTCTGTGATTCCCCTACTCTTCTCCAAATTAAATAAACTTATATACAAGACAAAGAGTATAGAAACAAAAGAAAAAAAGTAATGTCAGGGAATAAACCATAGGAAGAAAGGAAGAATGAAGGGAGGAAAGAAGGAAGAAGAAGGAAGAGAAGGAAGGAAGGAAGGAAGGAAGGAAGGAAGGAAGGAAGGAAGGAAGGAAGGAAGGAAGGAAGGAAGGAAGGAAGGAAGGAAGGAGGGAGGGAAGGAAGGAAGGAGGGAAGGAAGGAAGGGAGGGAGGGAAAGGAGGGGAAGGAGAGGGAGGGAGGGAGGGAGGGAGGGAGAGAAGGAAGGGCTACAAATAGTATACAAAAAAGGAAACAAAAGCCTCTTGTTTCCATTCCTTGAAGTTTAATAAGCATCATTTTACATGTTCATATGCACATAGCTACTGAGCTATTGTGATTAACAGAAATATTCTAATTCTTACAAATAAGGGAAACCATGCAGTCTGTTTCTCTTCATAATGTTTTTTGTTGGTTGGTTGGTTGGTTGATTTCTTGGTTCCAACCAAGGATTGAGCATTAATTTAATTTAGTTTTTGTGTTTCTTTTTATTTGAAAAACTCCTCAGCTTGTTTTCATCCTCCTTGATGCTGAGTTTTTAAAACAGTGGCAGCCCTTCTTTTATATAGAAACCCAATACCCTTGTCTTGGGTTTGAGGTGTATTTCCTGATGAAACAATTCAGGTTACATATTTGGCAGAGCCATACTGCATTGTCTTCCTCATGGCTTATATAATATTGGTTTGTGTCAATACTAATGATGATAGTTTGGATTACAAGATTAAATTGGTAATGGCTACTTTTCTCAACTATGAGACTAACATTTTATCTTTACAGTTAATATGCAATTGGTGGGGTAATAATTGATGGCTATAAAAATGATGTGATCACAATCAAACACTTTGAATGATAATTTCACTTGGAATGATAATTTCACTTGAAATAATAACTTTCTAATTATAACATCTCTTTAATATTCTTACTTGACTTTTTTTAATTTTACTTGACTAATTTTAATTTTTTTTATTATTGTGAAAATACCGTACAGAGGGTTTACAATTACATTTTGGGCAAGATAATGAGTACATTTCTTATCAAGCATTGTTGCCTCCTCCTTTGTTTACCCTTCCCATCCCTTCTCATCTCCCTCCTCCTCTCCCCCCCCAGCCAAAGTTGCAAAGTTCATTTTTCTACATAACAGCTTATACATCTCATTGTTGCAATGGCTCAACAATGTATCCCTATTTAAACAGTTTGTTTTTCCCTTCCCCTCCACAAAGTATATCAACATCAAATACAGTGAAAACAGGGTTATACCATGGGGGAGGGACATACAAAGCAACAAAGAAATCATCTTATAAATATGTTAGAAACAATCACAAGAAAGAAAAATAACATTTGAATCCTTATCTTGGGGTTCATTTCACCTAATATCAATTTATCTGACCATTTCTGCTTGTCTCAGACATATACTAGTAATTGCAAATAAGGGAAACCATGGGACCTATGTTTCTTTGGGCCTGGCTTACTTCACTTAACCCAATTTTTTCCAAGACTTTCCATTTCCTAACAAATGGGGCAATGTCATTCTTTCTGATAGAGGCATAGAATTCCATTGTGTATATTTTCTTGACATTTTCTTGACATTTTATTATAAGAAAGTTTCCCTTCTTTAAGATTCCTTAATTAGAGATGCATATTACGTACTCACTAATAAAAAAGTAATATTGATATTATTAAATATTTTTGTCAGAAAATGTCTAATGCTTTATTTATAAATTAATATTAATATCCAAAACTATTATTTGCAATATTATACTTCCTCACTTCTCTGTATTTTGGCTAAGATCAAGTATAATATCTTCTTACCAATTTAATAAAAGTTAAAACTTTACTGTCTCAGAATAAGCAGTCTGCAAGCCTTGAGATCAGTGAAGAAAGCAGGACAAAGAGATAGAAAGAGGAGGTATGGGATGGATACAGTTAGAACAAAGACAAAAAAAAAAAACCCAAGGAACTCAGAAAAGATGGAAGATAAAGAAGAAGGGATAGGAGGAATAAAGAACGATAAAAACACAAAATTAAAAGTGGTGAACCATGAGCACTACTTTAATGTAATTAGGATGAAAGCCTACATCTTATTATATCACTGAAATTTCCTACTTAGTGCTAATTATAAATACTTTTGACGAAGAGTTATAAAACAAAAGTATTCCTTTTATTGGACTCTCACTTCTAAAAACACTGTCTCTTTCTGTCATATAATATGAACCACATGGAGAACACATGCATACATTTCATTTATATATATTTTTATTGTAAAAATATTGTACAGAGGGGTTACAGTTACATGAGTAAGGTAATGAGTACATTTCCTATTGAGCATTGTTACCTCTTCCTTTGTTTTTCCCTTACCATCCCTCCCCTCCCCCCCGCCACTCCCCAACTCCTCCCTTCCCCCCCACATTGTAAAGTTTGCTTTCAACATAGTGTCTTGTACATGTCATTGTTATATATGGGTCAACCTGTATCATTTTTATTTTGTAAAGTAAAAATTTTACTATATACAGATTTTGCCAATTGACAATTATGTTTCAGAATATAAAAACTAAAACTATAGTCAGTATAGAATCAAGTTAATAAATCATTCAACATTTTCATTTGCAAGTGAGAACTATGTGAAACATGCATTAATTAAATAAATTACAGGCTATTCTAATATCTGTACTTACTTGACATGAAGAAGAAATCATGGAGTACACTCACATAACTCAAACCACCTAAGGAACATGAAGATAGCCCATCTGTTTATCAATATGATATTATTTGAAATAAAAATACAAAATTGCATAATATCCAAACAATAACTTTAAGCCATAAAATGTTTTTGTAATTTAAAGCATTAAACATAGGAGGGGTTAGAAAATTCTTTACAATTTCTATTCTGAATTCTGCCTACTTTATCCAGTGACTATAATCTGGTTTAAATTGTTTCTTTAAAATTAATTTTAATGTTATTAAAGGGTTGTACAGAGGGCTTACCATTTCTTAAGTCAGGTAACCAGTACATTTCTTGTTTTGAACAATGTTACCCTTTCCTTCTCTTTCCCTTAGTTTCTCCCTCCTGTCCCTCCCATAAGTTACATAGTTCATTTTCCACAAAGTGAAATATATCACTGAATATCATTATTACATTTGTTCATCCTTTTCACTCCCTTTCTATACCCCTCTTAGCCATATCCTTAAAAAATCTCAAAAGCAAACGCAAACAGCACCACAATTACTACCAATATCACCAATCAAAAAAGAAAAAAAAGTGTTTCTATTTTCTGGAATTTGTTTCAACAAATTGTATTTTGAATGTTCAGAGAAGTTACTCCTTTTGGTTCTTCCCTTTAATTATATTTCTGAAAATTAATATCATCTCTGTTTCAGAAAATATTTTAAATTGTGATGTCTTTTGACTACATTTTCTATGAAAATATATTAAATTTTAAAGATAGTTTAAGATAAAAATTTTCATTCTATAAATAATCATATAATTGTGCAAAATATTATTTTGTATAAATATCTGGTTTTATTTTATTTTATTTTATTTGATGCAAGACCAGAACTCAAACTTGGTACCTGAAGCTGAACCACATCTTCAACCCCCAAACATCTTGTATATATTTTATTATTTCCATATAATTAATTCATGATCATTGTCACCCTTTCCATCATTCTCCTCCTCGTATATTCTCATTTTTACATATGCACATTGAATGTCATGACTGTGTTTGCTTACCATTTTTTTTCTCCTCCAAGATGTATGGAACATTTAAATCGGTATGTTTAAATAAAACCCCTTCGTATAACTACTAGAAATCTTAAATACATAAAAAAGTAAATGAAGCCCAACGGGTGCTTCACACCTATAATTCTAGCTACTCAAGAGAACCGAGAGCTGAGGTTTGAAGCCAACCTGAGCAAGAAATCCTATTGAAACTCTTATTTCCAAGTAAGTACTAAAAAACTCCAGAAGTGGAGCTGGAGCTCTAGTCCTAGAGTCATAACCTTGAGCACAAAAGCCCCTTGATAGCACCTGAATTCAATCCCCAGGACCTACACCCTACACACACACACACACACACACACACACACACACACACACACTTTCAGAAAAATAAAGAATGTAGGTGATAATGAGTCATGTGAAATTGTCTATGTTTACAAAATGTTTATTATTTACAAAAATTGCAATTGTATATGGTTCAGAATAACACCATAATAACTTTACCAAGCATCACAAAACACATAATGTATTTCAGATATTTACATTGAACAGAACAGTTTTATTTAGGTTTACCTATATTTAGTTGCTCGTATGTCTCTATCCATTTACTACATCTAAAACATCTCCATCTTTTTCTCTTTTAAGCACTATAAGCCATCACTTCTGTCAAGTAATACATAACAACTTTGCCAAGTGTTTTTATACCTTTATTTTGTCTTCTTTTTTGTCCTGGTAGAGACCTGAACTCATGTCTTCTCTCACATTTAGTGATTCAATTTATGAAGAACATGTATGTTGATCAAACTCACCCCTTTCAGTATTCTCCCCTATTCCTTTAAAACCATCCCCTTCACTATTTTTTTTAATTCTGTAGAATATATATTGAATTTTATCACTGTATTTCCTCCTCCTCCCATATCTACCCTCCTCCTCATTTTTCATTATCCCACTTACCTTTTTGATGATATGTTTTCTGATGTTTATTATGTTGGGCTGTGAGTTACACCTAATGAGTAATCCCTTAAATCAACCATATTTCAGTTACTACACTTAAGCATACTTGGATACCACCCTGTACTGGATCTTCTCTGACTCTGTTTGCTATCTTTTTATCTTTTCAACTTTGTCCTTTTGTTGTTGTTGTTGGTCGCAGGGCTTGAACTCTGGGCCTGGGCACTGTCCCTCAGCTCTTCAGCTCAAGGCTAGCACTCTACCACTTGAGCCACAGCGCCACTTCCGGCTTTGTCCTCTTTGATAAGTAAAAACATTTTAGGTTGATGCAACACCATACATCAAGTCATTCTTTGAATTTTTGTGCTTCAGGATCTTTATTCAGGAAGTTCCTTTCTGTGCTGAGGAGTTCTATTGTTTCTACCACTTTTTTCTGTAATAGTATTGTGATTTCAGGTCATACATTGGGATCTTTGATCCGTTTTAAATTGATATTGATGCCTGGAAAAAGATAGGGATCCAGTTTCAGTTTTATAAATTTTATTTATATAATTTGTAATAGGTACACAAAAGGGGTTTTTAAAAATGTATTGTAAAGGTGATATATAGAGAAGCTGCAGTTACGTAAGTCAGGTAACATTTCTTTTACAACAGGGGTTTAGTTCGGCATGTCAATTGATAAGTAAGATGAATCTTGATCAATGTCACCCCTTCCATCATTCTCCCCAAAACTATATATGCAGAATCAACTTGATAATAATGTTACTTCTTTCTGTATGATATTGCCTCCAAGAGACTTTACTTTTTGTTAAATCAGGTAATTACCTTCCAAGATGAAAATATTTTTCCATTTCTTTTATATGCATGAAAGTTTTCTGCATGTTGATATCCAATTTTCCCAGCACCATTTGTTGAAGTAGTTGTCTTTCTTGCAGCCTATGATTTTGGCACCCTTATCAAAATTAGATGGCTTTAGGTCTGTAGGTTTATTTCTGTGTCTTCTTTTCTGTTCCATTAGTCTTGAGGCATGTTTTTGTGAAACTACTAAGCTGTTTTCATTACTCTAACTTTGCAGTATAATTGGTTTTGTACCTACAGCACTAAGTTTTCTGCTTAGTGTTGCTTCTGTGATTTAGGGCCATTTATAGTTGCATATAAATTTTTTGTACTTTTTTGTTATCTCACTGAACAATGATGTTGGGATTTTTGATGGGTATTGCATTGAATTTGTATATTGATTTTGGGTATTTTGATGAAAACTCCTATATTGTATGCTTCTCTTTCATTTAGAGATGACTTCTCAAATGTTCCTTTCTTATTTTATTTTTATTATAAAGGTGATATACAGGGAAGTTACAGTTAGTCAGTTACACAGTACTTTCGTTTTCAAACAGTGCCACCCCCTCCTTCATTTTCTTCCATTTTTGAAGGTAACAGAAAATGTAATTTTTTTCAGGGGGAGAGTTTACATTTTATGTACTACTTCTTTCTTTACCAATAATAATAATTTTGTTCTAATTTATTTAAGATTTACAAGCACATGTTTTGTGCAAAGTAATTTAGGAACACTGTCTACTACAGTAAAGCTAGGGTTGGGAAGAAGGCTCATAAGCACTTGCCTACTAAGCATGATGTGAGTTCAATCCATAGTACATCACCTTAAAAAGAAGCAAAAAGACAAAGAAAAGGGGATTACAATGTTGGAAATCTTAACCCAGTCATAGCCACCAAGATTCTCTGTGTCTAGGAAGCCACAACAAGTAGCTTTGCTGTGAGGTACCTGATTCTGTCACTGAGACACCACTGGTAAGGCAGGAAATGATCTCTAATTACATTTGCATCTCTATGAAATTTCTTCTTACTAAGTGTGAGGTAAAAACATTTGATTTTTCCCCAATGTTTACTGCTCATACTCAGGATGTCATAGGTCAAGGAGAAGCGTTTTTTGCATACTCCACTCCATTGTGTGCTTTAGACACCAATCAAGATTTATACAATTTGAGATTTTTGCCAATTGGGAGCTCAGCTTTGGGACAGCCAAAACTGTTTATAAATTAACACTTGAGCAATAATTTGGATATGAAAAAAACTTTATCATAGAGAGATAAATAGAATAAATAACAGTCTCTAATGCAAGACAGAGATTGAAGCATTCAACAAATAGAACAAGAAACAATTTAAGATGTATAGAATTTGTCAACTGTACTTAATCACTGGAGTCATATGCCCTGCCAGCATTCAGGTGTGCCTAATTATATTGAAGTAATACTTTCATATTTAACTTAGGAAACGGTATTTTAAATAACCTTTCGATGAGTGCTTAACTTAGTTTAAAAATTCTATCAGAAGCTTTTCACTTTATATCAGCTGAAATAATCAATTTTTAAAAATGTTAGCTCGATGAATATGGCAATATTCATTAATTTTTTCAATATTTTATTCTTTATTTTGATATATATTGGAGTCTCCAATGTGGTATTCATACTTAGATTTTGTATTCAAGTGAGATATTGAACTCTAATTATTTTAATGCTCTGATGCTTCTAAAAAGTAATCCAAGAGATGCTAGATTTATGAAGTTTGTGAAATGATTTCTTTTTTTAGTGGTTCAGAACAAATTTTAAGCATAGGACGTTATTATAAGTGTTACATATATATGAGTTTTGTGTATACATTAAATTTGAAAACTATCTCATAAAACTCTTACAAAGCTCCATATTTTTGTATTTTACTTCACTGTCTACTGACTGGGCATGATTGACAGGTTTGAGTTGTGGTGGCACCTGTCTACATTCCCCCAGGCAGAGCTTAAGGGAGCTTCAGGTGCCTGTGGGAAGCACAGAATAAGCTTGAGGATCTCCAAATATCTCTAGCACTACTATTGCTGTTGTGTTAGAATTTGGGGTTTCAGAACTGTCCATATGTCTTATTTGACCGGGATGTATTGACTTATTTAACAGAGATCCTTGGGTGGACTATGGTGAGCTAGATGAACATGTTGACAAAAGATTCCAAAGTAATTAGATACTTGATTCATTGCTTTCTTCTTCATTGATGCATTAATTCAACAATAATTCATGCAACTTCTCTCTTCTATGTGAGTACAAGCCAAGGAATCAGACTCTTTCTCTAATTGATTGCTAACTCTTATTTAGAGTCTTTGGCTTTGGAAAACTAATTTACCTTTTGTCTCAGTCTTTCCTAGGAAATGAAGAGAGCTTCATGAAATTAATTATTCTATTTTTTAAAATTTTTACAAGATTATATTACATTTATTTTTATTTATGGGTCTAACAATTTTAATAGTGATGTAAGTAGTAAGAACACTATAATTAAACTCAGTTTAATAAACTCCAGCTGTTCATGGGTTTTCCTGCAAGAAGTAGGCGTTCACAAGTAATCATCTCTCAAACTCTATGCTTTATCTTTTTTAGGATGTTATGTAAGTGGAATAGTAGATGATATAAAAGTGAGACTTTTTTCATTAAGAATATTACTTAAGAATTAACACAACTTGTCATGCAAATCTATAGGACTTTTTGAAAAGAAAAAATGAGCAGTATTCTGTTGTTATTTTGTATCACGTTTCTTTTCTTTTCTTTTTTCCATTGACAATACTTTATTTGAACACAGGACATTGTACTTGCTAGGTCAAAACCCTTCCTTAATTTTTTGCTGGGTAATTATGAATAGTCTTTCAGATTTTTCTCACTGGGCTGACTTCAAACAACTTCCTGAATAGCAAGGATTACAAGAAGGAGACATCAGTGCCTGCCTTCATTCTTTTTTTTTTTTAACCAATTGATAAGCTTTAAGGATTCTTTATAATAAACAGTATAAAAATCAGATTTTTCTTTTTGATAGATTTTTTTTCCTATTCTGAGGTTTTTCTCATTCTCTTGGCATTGTTTATCAGAGAGCAGAAGTTTTTATTTTAATGAAGGTCACCTTGTCAGTTTTTGATTATTTAACCAGTGCATGTTTTGTATGCTGTATATATAACTTATTATTACTAAATTGAATACAGGTCACTTGTAGCCTCTCCTATATTATCTTCTGAAAGTTTTATGCTATTACATTTTGTATTTGTGTATATAATCCACTCCAAGTTGATTCTAGTGAAAGGTTCATTCATTTGCATATAGAACTCCAGATTTTCCAATTCCATTTGTTGAAAAGACTATATTTATAAAAAAATTTCCCATTCCTTCATCAACAGCTATAGGAGTTTAGTTATGTATTTTTTTTATTTCTGCCTGCTCTTTTTCATTCTACTGATCCACATATCATTTTCTCCAGTGTCACACTGTCTTGATTTCAGAACAAAATTCTAATTCTTGAAATTGAGCAATGCCATTCCACTGACTTTGCTCTTTGTCTTTAATATAAAGTTAGTTGTTCAGGGTTCTTTGTGTCTCCACAAAAACTTTAGATTTGTGATTTGTTTATATATTGATAATGCATGCCTATTTTATTATATAAATTTTGAAGGTTTTCTTTTAGCTTATCCCTTTGTTCTTTTTCAGAGAAATGCTTTCATTTCAGATGGAATCTAATTTACTGGTATTTTATTTTATGGATTATGCTTTTATTGTCATATATAGACTTTTCTCCTGTCTTTTCTGAAACCTTCAAGAGAATGTTAAAGTTTGAAAACTGGCACTTAGTCCCAACGTTTACTAATATTTAATTTTTAGAAGTAATAAAGATTGTGTCAAAGTTCATTATTCTGCTTAATAATTTCAATTGTTCCCACACTATATATTGAAAACACTTCCATTTCCCCTATTGATTTACCATGACATACTTGTCAAAAGTTCAATTAGTTATATTATATGGGTCTAGTTGGGGCTTCTCTTCTTTTTCAATGACTTGTTCATCTTTTTATGTATACTAAACTGTTGTAATAACTGCAATTTTGCAAAAATCATAAAAATCAATTAGTGGGAAATGTCCTCACATTTGAAAAGAATCTAGATATGCTAAATCATTTCCTTTTATAAAATTTAGAATAAGCTGGCTCAACAAAGATAAAAATTTTATCTGAATTTATTAAATTTGAAGATCTGTAGTTCCTTTAATTGACATCTTTACTATGCTTAAGCTTATATCATGAATAGGGTATATCTTCATATTTATTCCAGTTTTGAAAATTGTTATTTTATTAATTTTGTGTGCTTTTCAGAACACAGGTACTGTATGTAATTTTTGAAGTTTTATCTAATAGTTTCTGGTACTATTACATACAATTAATATAGTCTAAAATTGCTAATTTTCAGTATGTAAAAATAATTAATTTCTGTACCTTGAGTTTGTGTACTAAAATATTGTTAATTGATTCAAGTAAGTATTTTGCTTTCATGAATTCCATATTATTTAGTAACATACTTTCCATACTTATTTTGTTGAATTATAGTTCAAATGCAAACATATCTGACACATAGTAGAAATTTAATTAAATACTTGATGAATACATAATTTGATTGACCACAACCACACTGAACATACTGAACTTACGAAACACTCTCTGGAATGATGAATACAACCCCATCTTATATGGATGTGGAATCCAACTATAGTGGGTCAAAAAACAAATTTATAACATTAAAATTGTTTGGAATTGGGCTGGGAAGGTGGCTCAGTGGTAGAGTGCTTGCCTTGCATGCATGAGGCCCTGGGGTCAATTCCTAAGCATCACATAAGCAGAAAAAGCCGGAGTTGGTGCTGTGGATCAAGTGGTAGACCTGTAGCCTTGAGCTTGAAGAGCTGAGGGACAACGCCCAAGTCCAGAGTTCAGGCCCCACTACCGACCAAAAAAAAAAAAATTGGAATTATATTTAAAAATTAGATAATCAATTGCGTTTGGAAGTTGTTTATAGTTAATATGAAAGAAAAGCCTGCATCTAAGAAAGGAGTAATAGGCACATCTGAGTTATGTCCTTGCTCTCATTGGAAATATGTACTGATGATGGTAAGTTCACCATGGGAAAAGTGAGACATTCTCATGTGTGCTGAATGACAGGGTTGGAAAAGGACGACACAGCAAAACCAGAGTGTATCATTAAGAAAGAGTTCCTACATAATATGGAAGTAATATACATACATACAATGTTTCAGAGGTAGATTATGACATTTTATAGGTACTTTATTATAATAAAAGAAATGTTGCAAGGCATGGCTCATGTCTATAATACTAACTACTGAGGAGGCTGAGCTCTGGTGATTATAATTTTAAACTACCCCAAACAGGAAAGTTGTGATTCTTATCTTCAGTTAACCAACAAATGGCTGGAAGTAGAGGCTAGGCCATAAATTCAGGCTCTAAGATTAGTGCACGTGTGCACACGGAGACACACACGTGCACACACACACACACACACACACAATACCCCATCATTGAGCCAATTTTAGCTATAACATACACATGTATGCATGCATATTTTAGAAAATTCTGAAAAAATTCTACAAAATAAATTCATGACCAGGTGAATGATACATTGTATTTTGGTGTTGACTTTAATGTTTCTAAATCTACTAGATAAAATAATATGGATCTAAATTTTAATCCCCTCTCAGAGAAAACAGAATATCATAGTGTGTTATCTGTGGTGATCATTTAGAGGAACAACCTTAGTCCTGACTAGATCTATTTTCTTTTAGGTTTAAATTGTCTATCTGTCTCTCATGACCTTTTACACTATTCAGGTCAGTGTCTCAATGATAATCTTGAAGTTCTTTAATTCTAAGTCCATTCTCTTACATAATATTATAATTCATTCAAGCACTTTTCAACCAAAGTCCTACATAGCATCAGTGGATATATATGTGCATGTATATATGTATATATGTGTGAGTATATATCTGTATATATATATATATATACATATATATATATTCTGCATTTGAGTATCACAACAAATTGACAACATTGATTAAAATACAACATATCTTCAGTCAATTTTGCCATTATTCATGTTATATGTGAAACTCATTAATTATTATTGGGAAATAAGGAAATGCATGACTCCTAAAATTTTATCTTTTTTTAGTTTGTTATTTTTTATGTTTTTATTGTAAAAATACTGTAAAGAGGGGATACAGTTATATGAGTAAGGTAATGAGTACATTTCCTCTTGAGCATTTTTACCTCCTCCTTTGTTTTTCCCCTACCATTCCTGCACTTTCCACCTCCCCAAACCCCCCCTCCCACCAATTTGTGAAGTTTGTTTTCAACATAGTGTCTTGTACATCTCATTGTTACAATGAGTCAACCTTACACCAATAGCAGAAACATTTATTATAGAGTTGAAAGTTGAATCCTAGTTTGTAGGAGCTGACAGTCCTTGAGGCTTTTCTCTTTTACCTCATTAAGTTTGAATAAATTGCAACATCTTGAACTAAAACTGTCAGGAAGGCAGTTTGGTTTTAGTATATGGCATCCTACAGGTGAAGGGGCTTGGAGACACATATAGATACACTCTAGCATCACACTCTAGTAAGGTAGCAGTATGGCTGATGTGGCAAATCAATGTTTTGCCTATCATGTGGACTTCTAAGTGCTCCCTTTCTTTCTGTTTAAATTGATTATAAATATAAGACTTAGATGACTACATGTATCTCTCAGTATAGTTGGGTTCAAAAGGTATATTTGGAAAGATATGTCTATTTCCTAGATTATAAAACTATTATGTTACAATTATCTCCTTTTATTTTTTTATTTTTTATTGTGAACATACTGTACAGAGGGGTTACAATTGCATGGGCAAGATAATGAGTACATTTCTTATCAGCATTGTAGCCTCCTTCTTTGTTTCCCCTTCCCATCTCTTTCCATCCTCTCCCCGCCCCCCACCCAATTTTCCCAGCCGGCCCTCCCCTCCCCCCCTCCCGCCCCCCCCCCCCCCCCCCCCCGGAACCAAAGTTGTAAAGTTCGTTTTCGACATAACGACTTCTACATCTCATTGTTGCAATGGGTCCACCTGTATCCCTATTTAAATGATTTGTTTTTCCCCTTCCCCTCCACAAATTATACCGACATCAAATACAGTGAAAGCAGGGGTAATACTGTGGGAGAAGGACATACAAAGCAACAAAGAAATAATCTTATAAATGTGTTAGAAACAATCACATGAAAGAAAAAAAATCATTTGAATATATATCTTAGGGTTCATTTCCTTAACATCACCTTATCTGACCTTTTCTGCTTGACTCAGACATATACTAGTTATTGCAAATAAGGGAAACCATGGGACCTATATTTCTTTGGGCCTGGCTTACTTCACTTAATATAATTTTTTCCAAGTCTTTCCATTTCCTAACAAATGTGTCAGTGTCATTCTTTTTGATGGAGGCATAGAATTCCATTGTGTAGGTATACCACATTTTCTTGATCCATTCATCTAATGAGGGGCATCTGGGTTGCTTCCAGATCTTAGCTATAGTAAATAATGCTGCAATAAACATAGTGGTGCTGGTAGCTTTAGTGTGGTCTTGTTTGTAAACATTTGGTTAAATGCCCAAAAGTGGGATTTCTGGGAGCTTTAAGTGGAGTCTTTTGAGGAACCTCCATACTACTTTCCAAAGTGGTTGAACAAGTTTACACTCCCACCAACAATTCAGTAAGGTTCCCTTCTGTCCACATCCCCTCCATCATCTGTTGTTATTAGAGTTCTTGATTTTAGCCATTCTAACTGGGGTGAGGTGGTATCAGTGTTGTTTTGATTTGCATTTCTTTTATGGCTAGGGAGGTTGAGCATTTTTATTGGCCATCCCTCTTTCCTCTTCAGAGAAGTTTCTCTTTAAGTCTTCAGCCCACTTATTTATTGGGCAGTTGTTTCTTTGAGGATTTGTTGTTGGGGGATTTAATTTTTTATCTCCTTTTATTTTGGAAAGTAATGTTAGCAGAGATGACTGATGCTGTCCCAATGGTTTTCTGATGAAATTGTACAAATGATACAATGAATCTTTAATATGGCATATGGATAGTTCAACACATATTCCCCCTAAGAACTTGATATTTGAATAAATTATAATCTCAGTTAAAGTTGTTTTAAAATAAGATATCAATTGTTAAATATTATTAGGGAAACATACAGATAGAACATTATTACTTGACTTTCTATAACTTGCCTAGTAGTTCACAGAGCTGAAGTTCCAGCATGAATTGTTTGTTATGAATAGTTATAGAATAGTTATTAAACTTTGTTTTTTTTCTCAGACATTCTTTCTTTAAGTCCATTTGAAACTCCTGAACACAGGGAAAGACATGAACAACTTAAAAACAAAATGAAAAAATGAATATTAACAAAACCTTTATTCACATTAAATATATCCACCCTTATCCTGGCGAGGTTTATATTTTGGTATTCTATTGCTGATTACCATAATCTGTACCCAATTCTTTGTTCATCTCCTCTTTGCTCTTACTCCTTTCATTGGTCAAGAGAACTATGGAATAGCAAGAATATGTACATTTTGAAAATAGGTTTTCAAGGTTTATAAAAGTTTATTGGCTCACATCTCTAATCCTACTTACTCAAGAAGCTAAGTCCTGAAGAACCTCAGTCTGAAGTCATCCTGTGCAGAAAAGTCTACAAGATTCTATCTTCAATAACCAGCAAGATGACAGACTGGAAGCATCTTTCAAGTGGTAGAGTGCCAGATATGAACAGAGTTCATAGCCAGGTACCAACAGAGAAAACAAAGGACAAGCACAAAACCACCCATGTTTGTTCATTTCTTTGTTCAGTCACATAAATATTATTTTCTATTAGACTTTTTCTTGCATCATTATATCTTTGGTCATACCCCAAAGAGATACAACAATAGATTACAATTTTATGAAAATACTCTTTTTTTTGTAGGTTGTGGGGCTTGAACTCTGGCCCTGGGTGCTGTCCAACTCTTCAGCTCAAGGCTAGTGCTCTACCACTTGAGCTATAGCGTCACTGCTGCTTTTCTGAGTGTTTTATTGGAGATAAGAGTCTCACGGACTTCCCTGCCCAGGCTGGCTTTGATCCATGATACTCAGATCTCAGCCTCTTAAGTAGCTAGGATTACAGGTATGAGCCACCAGTGCCCGGCTTGAAACTACTTTCTTATTGTAAAGAACATTTAACACATGGCTAATAGGAATAATAATATTAAACATATCTAGTATTCACCTCTAGACATTGGCTAGTAAATCTTTTCCAACTTATTAAATTGGTTCTATTGACCAGAAATTGTCAGTAACCAGTATTTGTCTGGACACCAACCTGCTAATTTGAATGTGTGCTTTAATCATAGATCATTCTTCTTATATGAGAACTTTTTTTTCTTCTTGTTTGAAATCATAGAATTGATTTTATATCAATCTTCTTTTTCACTGACATAGAAACAAAAGACAGCTTCTGTTGTGTAGAACACCCCTGTTAACAATTCCCCATGACAAAGACCTCTGTCAGCTATCTTATTTCAGTGCTGGAGCTTTCCTGAATATATTGAAAATTATGGCATTTTTTGATGAATGTGATGAATTATCTAAATTTGAGATGACATAAGCAAAGTTATAAAAAGTCTCATTTATCTTTTACTCCTTCTCTAATATTAATCCAGAGATGTATGCAAGATATAGTATTCTATATTATATTTACTGAAATTCTTCTATAGTATTCTAATTATATTTACTGAAATTCAAAGTAAATGAGTTTGACTTTTCACCCAATCATACACATTACATGACATTTTCTTAGCATTTCTCTAAACACTCATTTAAGAATCCATAATTAGCAAACATTTTGTTTGCATCTTTGTAGACATTCTCCTCTGATGACCTTTCTCATCCTATTTCTCTACAAAGGCTGCTAATGCTTTTTTGTTGTTGTTGTATTCAGGTCTTTTTGTTGTTGTTGTTCCAGGCTTAGGGCTTGAACCCAGAGCCTGGGTAATGTCTCTGAGTTGTGTGTGTGTGTGTGTGTGTGTGTGTGTGTGTGTGTGTGTGTGTGTGTATGTGTGTATGTTTGTGTGTATGCGGGTTTTTTTGTTTTGTTTTTTCCAATCACATGAACCACAGCTCCACTTCTAACTTTTGGAGATAAAGGTTTCACGGATATTCTTGTCCAGGCTGGCTTCAAATGAGGATCCTAAGATCTCAGATTTCTGAGTATCTAAGAATACAGTTATGACCCAACAGTACCATCCTCAGATCTTTTTTTTTTTTTTTTTTGGACCAAGACTGATTCTGAAACTTCATGCTTTTATAAAAGCAGATTTCCAGGCTCTATTTTCCATAGTTCATCTCATTTGGAGCTCAAAGCATGGCTCCTTCAGGAAAGACTTGGTTATCTACCTGCATATCTTATTTTTAAATGTTCTATGTACTTGGTACTCAACACACAAAATCTGCTTGGTGAAATTGTTTAAGGGAATTAATCAGAAAAAAAGATCACTCAATTAACAGGTTATTTGCTATTCCCCATTAGTGAACATTGTTATGCAAATCATAATATAGTAAAATTTTAATTTTATTTTATTGTCAAGGTGATATACAGAAGGGTTACAGTTACATATGTGAGATAATGGAATAAATTTGTTGTTGAACTTGTTACCCACTTCCTGATTTTCCTCCGACTTTCTCTCCCCCACCAATTTCTCCCTCAAATTGTACAGTTCATATCTAACATATGGTCTTGTGAGTATCTCTGTTGTATTAGTTTGCCTTTGTCCTTCATCTCACCATTTTGTTGTTCCCATTCCCTTCTCTAATTCTGGTAAACATATATATAATACTAAGGGTACCAAAACCAAATACAGTGACCAGGGGACAAACCATTAAAAACAAGCAAAAAGAAAAGCACATAATACATTTAAAACAACAACAACAAATTTTAAAATGGTGCAGCAAAATTGGTTGATGAACACCTGTAGAAAACTATAGTTAGATCCTTATATATCACCCTGCAAATTAATCAGTTCCAAATGGATCAAAGACCTTAAGGTAAAAGCAGATACCCAGAAAGCATTACAAGGAGGAATAGGAAAAACCCTAGAGTTCCTTGGCCCAGGTTGAAATTTTCTTAATAAAGGCCCAGAAACACAACAAATCAAAGAAAGGTAAGACAAATGTGACTGCATCAAACTGCGGAGCTTCTGCATGGCTAAGGACATCGATAGCAAGATAAACAGAAAGCTCAGATTGGGAAAAGTTCTTCACTGGCCATACAACAGACAAGGTCTTCATGTCTAATATATATTTTGAACTCAAAAAACTAAGCCCCCAAAAATAAATCCTCAAAGAAGCAACTGCCCCAATAAATAAGTGGGCTACACACTTAAAGAGAGACTTCTCTGAAGAGGAAATAAGAATGGCCAATAGAAACATGAATAAATGTTCAAAATCTCTGGCTATATTAAACTTTTGACACTAGGGATTGGTAACAATTTGATATTAGGAAATAACTTTTTCTCTTTTTCCGTGTGTTATCAATTCCCCTGACAACACTTGTTTACCCTTCTAAGTTACAGTCCCTTTGATAGATGCTAAGATAACAAATTGTGTAAGGTTAATTTTTCACTTTCAAAGATTTTCCAGATTAATGGATGGGTATATGAATAGCTCTAAAATAACTCAATATTTTATAATACAAATGTGAACAGCTTTTAAAAAGGCTTACCAAATAAAATTGTGTGTGGCTTAAGGATTCATAAAAAATTTAATCCTCAATAATCAGCATACTCTCATACTGTGAATAGTAGCAAAAGTCATTCTGCATAGGATTTCATGTCATTTGAAGCTGTTGGTACTTATACTATTTCTTACTAAAAATGGAAGCAGTAAAATGGACTCTATGCCACTGACTCTTTTCCACTTATTTTCTCATCTATTTACACCCAGATAGTAAATCATGCCTTTGAATTCATTTTCCTCTAGCTTTGCTTCATGGAATTATGCTTTCAGCTTTTATTCAAGTACACACTGACTCATCTGTCTTTCTGTACTAACCCTCTTACTAATTTTAACTGCTCCATTTGATGACAATTTCCCTTAAAAATGAAGATAGGTTTCTTTTTGTTAACATAGTTATTCTTTCAAATAGTTGCTCTTTCTTCCTCATAAATTCCTTATTTGCCAGTCCTATAGTTGCTTTTATATTGTCTAACTAGTATACATGCTTTGAAAAACCACTTAGGCTGACATCCACAACTCTATCTCATGCTCCATTTTGTACTGTGTTTGGTTTCACAAAAGGCTCCATTGAGACGCAAAAAGAGTAATTCCTCCTTATTTTCACCCTTTGACAGCTAAGGGACAAACTTATGAGCCTAGACAAGCCACCTGCATTCTTGGACTAGAAACAGAATTTTGAATGACTGATGAAAAAAATAGAGACAGAACAAGATCTCTGTCAGTATGACAGCATTCCTGACCAGGTTTTGTGTTGAACAGGAACTTCAGGGATATTGTCCTTTTTTCCTGTTTATTGCACTCTAGTGAAAACTGCTCCAAAAGTTACTTTTAGCCTAAAAAAATGAAAGATTCTATTGCTTGTATTCAAGATATCACTAAGTGATACCTCTCTTTATTATAATACTTTTATTGTAAAGATACTGTAAAGAAGGGTTATAGTTACATGAGTAAGGAAATGAGTACATTTCTTATCAAGCATTGTTACCCTCTTTTTTTTCTCTACTATCTCTTCTCTTTAGTGATAATAGATGATACAAAACCTTAGTGAACATTTTTGTATAATGTTAAGTATTTCTGATTGAAGCTCATAACCTCATAGAAATTTAACTATAGTTTATTTTTGTCACAGAGTAAATACAGACATGTTTCATTGTATAATGCTACAATTTTAATGAATAAATATTGTTAGGTAAGTCATGCTATGAGCAGTTAATAATAAAAATAGAACTATGTAAGGCTAGGTAGATCTAAAAATGCATGCATACCCAACATTTACCTATATCAAATAATCTACATTAAATAATCTCTAATAAATACAATTTATCATCAGTTTTACTGATATTTTATTTAGGTTGTCATGTAACAACTTGGCCTACTTACTGAAGTCAACATTTATATTTCTCATTGCTTTAAATTTTGTTTTAACATAAACTCAATCTAAACAGTCCATTTAAATGATGTCTAGGCTATTTGCAGAGTCCAATTTTCCCAAAAGGGACACTAAATTTAATAAGGCTAGTTCAGTGTCCAATGAAATAATTATCCATAATCTTTAGAAATTCCACAAGTTTTAAATACAGGAATACAATTTATTCCTAAAAGTTAGGTTATCACAGAAGTTTTTTCACCAATTGGCCTCCTCATATTATCCCATCATGAGAACCATACATAGATTTTGGAAAATATAACGCAATATTATTTAGTCAAGTTTAAGACTATCTCCAAGCCCAAACCAATTGACCAATATATATGCTCATGTATAATATTTTTTATTATCTGAGACAATCACTCTAAAGATTAGAAATATGGCATATGCACCCTGTCTTCTACTTGGATTTCTCAAGGGGTTACTACTTGTGCCATTGATCAGTTTTCTTCAGTGTTATCTATTGTTGCAATACCTGCCTTCTCTACATACTAGCCAGTTATGGCAAAGTATAGATATTTGCCCTGATTCCTCTTCACTGCTTCAATGGTCTCTATATTTGGAAAAAGAAATACGTTTTTTTCATGACTGAAAAATAATATAATCTTTAACAGGTTCTATTTATACCCGATAATTTAAGGAGAAACATTAAATGTGTACTTTCTTCTATTGCTTATAATTTTTCTATTCAAACTAAATAAATTATAAAGTATCTATCCTTTTGCATCCCCTCTACCTGTTGAACAGCACCACTGCTGGAATTTTCTGAGTAGTTTGTTGGATCTGAGCAACTCATGGACTTTCCTGCCCAGGCTGCGATCCTCAGATCTCAGCCTTCTTTGTATCTAGGATCACAGGCCTGAATCACCATTGCCCCGCGAATTATCTATTCTTATAATGATTGATGGATCTACTTATTTGACCAAAATAATTATATGAATTGAAAACATTTAAGCTTGAAAATGTTTCAGGCAATATTTTTTAAAAACAAAAGTCATTCTTTTTGTAATATTTCCCTGAAAGGACTTAGAAATATAGAATAATCAACTATTTAAAGACCCACAGATTATGTAATGATGTCCAAAATTATAAACAGTATATTCAATAATTTCTCACAAATTCTCACTGATAACATATTAATAGGCTTTCATTTAGCAAACATGGTTCAAACAAATATTCTTTGCAAATGTACAAAAATAACAATTTCTTAGTCATTTAACATTTTTCATTTCATATATTTTGAGTATAATTTTAACAAAAAATATACTAATATCTACAGATACAAAAAATAATATTTTATGCCTGTCCTCAAGACTGTTACTGTGGAGAAGAAAATAAAATTAGTTAAATCATGTTCGTGGAATTCACAAGAGTAGAATGATTAATACAGAAGGGTAATGAGAAGAAACAAGGATGTCTCCCTCAGAAGAATCAGTCTCTATTTCCAAACAACAGTATATGACAATGGATTTAATCAAATGTTAGAAAAGGAAATAAAGGAAACGAAGATAACAAAAAATCAAGAATCAAGTCATAGCACTGTGAGTGAGGGGGAGCTGTAGTTCAAATTGATAGCATATAGGTTGTGGAGGGTATAGGTTGTGAGTGATTTATTTTTGAAGACAAGAGGACTGGTACTCATCAGTTAAAAAAATCAAATGACCAAAATTAAATCACTAAAGAGAAAAGATTTTTTGAGAGACCTTTCTAAAATATTGAAAGCCTTTCTGACCATTTTTGGTAAGAAATATATGGGTGATCTTATTCCTTGATTCATGTGCTGGTAAACTCTGAACAGTATCATTACCCAAATGTTATTAGATTAAAATTATATCATTCCAAATGTTATGTTTGCCATAGTGATATTCTTCTTAGGAGCTAAATATCTTCAAAATAATAGAAAATAAAAGATTTAAAAATAAATATACAAAGATAAAAATATGCTTATGATAAAACAAGGGTATGATGGAGAATATAAGAAAGCAAAGTGAAGAATAATTGTTAGTGAGTAGCAAAGGCTAACGAATTCCCTTTGCTCTGTGTGTTCCCAGCCACCTTTTATACACGTAACTATCTAAGCCACTTTCCACACAGCAGAGCACATTAAATGCATTCACGATTTGTAATTTAAAACTACAGTTGTGCGAAATTGCAGTTTAAGCTTGTATGGCTCCAAACCCATTGAGTTTGAATTAAGATTTACAAATATATATTAGGTTTGGTAGGACAGTTATTGAATAAAAAGTACAATTTGTGGTACTGAAAATGCAGCAAAAATATGAAAATTTAAAATATGTATGAAATATTTCTAGATAATATGCTGATTCAATCTTAGGCAATGCATAATCAAGTGGGGTGTATACTCTGAGTAGCATGATTATGAATTTCCTAATTTAAAAATAAATTGAAGAAACCATGCTAGAAGTAATTATTTTAGTAAAAAAAAAAAAATCATGTCCTACAAAACTCATTCATAGTCAAGAGACTAATAAAACAAATCAACTCAACTTCTTAGCTTTACATGAACATACCTGAGTAGCTAAAGTAAAACAGTGCATTTTTGTCTTAGTTCAATATCCTTTTAAGCAAAAGACGCTTAAAAATGTTTCTGAAATTCTTATAAAGGCTACTCGTGGTCCTAGAATTCAATTTTCCTATCATGGGAAGACTAATCACAAGCCTATCCAACCTATGCCCAGAGAAAGAATTACTCAAATAGATTGTTTCTCAACTTTGTTTGCTATTATAATAGAAATAAAGGCTTCTTCTACAGATTTCCCCATTAACTAGTTCTATTTCATAGTATCTTGTTAATTCAATTTTAAGATCAGTTAATTTAATAAACAGTCTCTTTAATTGTATTTATCATTGAGAACTACTATTGACCAACAAGATATTAAGTAAGATGAAGTTCACAACTGTCAATTCTGAGAAATTTCTGATTCTGCTACCAACTCTATGTTAAGATATGATCTGATTCCTTATAATTTTCATTTCCTGAAATCATGTCAACACTTTATGCTTCTTAGAAACTTTCCATGTTTTACTTATTTAACCTTCAAATAAAGTACAAGTTCCATAACAGGATTATTATTCACTAAGCACCACCATTAATGAAAGGAATATTTATCATGCATTTAAAGCAAGCCTCAAATTATACGACTAGAAAGTGTTGAAAGTCAGAATTCAAACCAAGTATTAACTTTCTCAACCCTTACATACTACTTGTCAAAATCATAGTGCAGATCAATTTTATTAAGCAGATTCCTCTTAATAATGACTTAACATTTGTAGAATTCTGTTACCCCTATGAATATTTTCAACATGGTGAGAACTTTCACTTATTTTTTACATATACCTCAATATTTGATTGGGTTTCTTTGTCATTAAGAAATCAATACAAATGTGGCTTAAGCCCTGATCCTGAATTGTTAATAACACTACTAGTAAAATGGAAAATCTTATCATTTTCTTTATCACACCAGAATTGTCATTTAAAACATCTTTCCTCTGAGTGTAGATTCCAATACACATAGCAAGACACATGTATGCACTTGGCATGTACTTGAGGATTTTTTTCTGATTTTTTAAATGATCTTTCAGTCAAATGAATGTTATCTTCAGTAAGGCAAACTTTTCTTTCTTCTCTTTTTTTCCTCTTCCTGTCTATGTCCTCAAAACTCAGGCTCCTAAATCCATCAAACAACTTAGCAGAACTCAATGGACTGTTCAATCTACTTCCTAAAAATGCATGTGGAGAAAGTTATTAACTTTTTATCCATTAATTATGCTTCAAGTTATATTTTAATCTTTCAATGTCCTAAATTACATTTTTAAAATATCTCGACTAACTTCCTAGTTTTCTTCCCCCCTCTAATCAGCCATCTAGATTTTCAGTAGTATATACTCGATGAATTCAAAATGAAGGGAGACATCAGCAAATCTTTCAATATTTGGTATTGTTTCAGTAACAGTTAGAAGACTTGGCAACAGAAAAAAAATAGAATAAATAGAAAAGATAGAAAAAGTCAGACTTGGCAATAGAAAAAAAAGAATATTTATTCTCTGTTTCTCATTACAGTGCTCATTCCTGAAATTTATTCCAAATGCTTGTAAGTGTTCAAGCAGCACTGAGTTTATCAAATAAAAGCCCAAGTCATACAATGGGGAGTTTGACCAAAAATGTGGTCTTGGATTTTTTTTTACACTGAGAAAACCAATACATTTCCAGTTTTGTTGTTTTTTCTTGTTGCTGTTGTTCTTTTTTTGATTCAACACCATCTTCGTTTCTTGCATGAATTTTTCTTATCTTATTCTCATTCTCTATTACTGCTCTTATCATCATCTCCATTTCTATGCTCACTACTTTAACTGTACATGCTAAATAATAATTATTCTTTCTACTGATGTCCTGAAAAGTCTTAGCTGATCCAGTGACACTAACTCTGTATTTGTTCCATTGAAGATAGAAGATTATATTTCTAGCTCTAACCTTTTTTTTTTTTTTTTTGAGTTCTAGCATACTATATCGAAAGAGCTGCTAGAATACATCCTTGGAATTCACAGCTTTCCACCCAGGCGATTTCCAGGTTGTTAGATAGAACTCTACAAGAAGCTGGAAAGTTGCAGTATCAACATAGCTCCTATGAACATCTTTCCTGGGACACAAAGCAAGATGGAGAAGGGTATGTCTGAGGGTGAACCAGTTCTATCCATGTGCATAGAAAATATTTCAGGGAACAACAGATGGATGAGCTAAAAGCCATCAAGTAATGGAACTTAATCTCCACACAATGAAGTTGCAATTATACTTTAAGGCAGTGAAAAGATAAGAAAGATCTTATTTAAAAAAATCTTTCAAACAAAAATAAAAAATGTGCATTTAAAATTTAAAGCTACTGGGTGTCTGTGGCTCACGCCTATAATCCCAGCTACTCAGGAGGCTGAGATCTGAGGATCGTGGTTCAAAGCCAGCCTGGGCAGGAAAGTCCTTGAGACTCTTATCTCCAATAAACCACTCAGAAAAATGGAAGTGGCACTGTGGCTTAAGTTGTAGAGCATTTGCCTTGAACTGAAGAGCTGAGGGACAGCACTCAGGCCCAGAGTTCAAGCCCCACCACCAGCAATAAATAAATACATAAATAAATAAATAATAAAAATTTAAAGCAGACAAATTTCATGGAAATACTTGGGCTGTAGAATGAGCATTCTGGTTGCTGACTGGAGACTAAGGTCAACAAAGAACAGGACTTAAAGCTGAAAAATGAGTTAAGATGATGGTAATGAGATCTCTAAGGCACAGATCAGAGTAGTAAAAAATAGAAAGATAAAGATAGCCAGGTGCCGGTAGCTCATGCCTGTAAACCTGGCTACTCAGGAGGCTGAGATCTGAGGACTGTTGCTCAAAGTGAGCCTGGACAAGAAAGTCCATAAAACTCTAATCTACAATTACTGACCAGAAAACCAGAAGTGGCTCTGTGGCTCAAGTGGTAGAGTGCTAGCTTTGAGCTAAAGAGCTCAGGAACAGTGCCAAGCCCAGAATTCAAGCCTCATGAAAGACAACAACAAAAAAAAAGACAAAAGGAGATTTAAAATATAAAAGGAATTGAATTTGGTTATTGTTCAGATGCTGATAAAGAAAAGAGAGAAGATGAGAATATGCCATAAATATGCCTGTTTCTCAATGTATTACTGGAGAGATAACCACTCCATTGATTACTGGAATATTTCCCAAAGAGGGTGGCAATACCATTCGTAGTGAGAGGTAAGAGACTACAAGAATATGAGTGAGGTTTTAAATATACTTAGGAAGCCAAGTCGAACTTACCTGCCTTGAGAGTATTTGAAATAGAAATAGTTATTAGGTCAGTATACGCGGATTAGAAGCCCAGTAGAGACAACCAAATTGTATATATAGTCAAGGAATTATTGGTATATTAGTAATTATTAAAGAATGGGAATGATGGGAAAATAGTTGATGTATAGCAGAAAATTGAATTTAGATATCACTGACCTGGTGTATACATTGAAAATATATGTACAATCAGCTTATGTCAAGTTCAATAATATTAAAAACAATTTAAGATCAATAGTAAATGAAAACTAGATTCTGAAGCTTATCCTTTTAATTGTAATTGTTTTCCATAGGCATTCCCGTATTTTTCTCCTTCATATGATAATTTATTATTTCAAATCCTGTTAAATGGGATGTCAAGAGGGACTGAGGGCTAATGAGGATTACTGGACAAGAAGAAACCAAATAATTGGAAAGATAAGACCAATACATTATATTTCTGATAATATCACACTGATATACCATTCTCCAAAGATCAATGCCCAATGCTCCCCAGAAACATGATAAAACAGAAACAAATTTATATTTAAAGACTGAAATTTGGAAAAATGCTAAAAACAGAGATGCTGGAATTACTAGCATTTCAGAAAAGGTGAACGAAAGCTCATTGCTTTAATGAAAATGGGATCAAGCCCATAGAGAAGCAGATGTTTCCCTTTAACAAACTTTCAAAGCAGTGGGAACTTGCATTCAGTCAGAAAGCTGGCAGAGGAATGGAGTTGTTTCTAAGTGGCTCTGAGGGTGGAGGGAATGTCCTTGAAGACCTGTGCTCTGGCTAAAATGGAAGTGGAAGTTTTGGCAGACTGGACTTTCGGCTGGCTGCCAGCAAGTGTGAAATGTATGACAGCTAATGTGGCTGCCCAGATAGCTCTTTGGCTGCACCTCTGGTTGGAAGACAGAGATTCTGAAAGAACGCCACACAGGAATTCCATTTGGCTAGGGCTTGCTTTTTGGCAAGGATGTGGAAAGTCTTGTTGAATAAGCATTGAAGAATAAATTATGGCTGCCTCAGGATAAAAACTTCAGAGGGATAGGGAAAGAGTTAGGAGGCAGATTACACAGAGGCAAAAAAGTTTTTAGACTGGCAAGAAACACTAGAAATTTAGTAAAGAAAAAAATGACTCCATTGCAAGAAAAAACACTGGCAAGTTCTTCAAAGGGTCTAGGAAAAAAAATAGGCAGTTGATCTAGCTACTCAATCATTGTTCTGGATGAAGGAACGCAATAATTAAAATCATATGTGAGCCAGAAATGAGAGAATGGACACTTAATTCCAGAAAGCATTTATCTATAATATTAAAATTGTTATGAAATATTTAAAACAGATTTACTGCGTAGAAACCTGGCACCATTCTACTCATGAGCTCATAAAATAACAACCTGAATTTACAGGACTAGGTTTCTCTGTTACATGCTGTCTCAAATCTCTTGGGAGATCAGTTATCTTTGGGTTATCAATGCCAAAACTGACAGGTTTGGTTCCTTAATAACAAATTTGCATACTCAGTTTGAGTTTTCAGAGCTTGTGTCTTAGTGGTGCCTGATAATGCCCTCATGGCTCCCTGGCATGTGAAATGTCATTATGTCTTCAGCTGCATCCATTCATAAGAAACTTCTGATTTGTAAAACACTGTGTGATACTTTGACACTCATTGAGAACAAAAGGACATATTATTTTGCAGCTTTTCTTATTTTGTAAAATATGTAGTCCATAGCGTCTGAGTCTCTTAGACTATTTTTCTTGAGATTGTGAGTAAAGTACAGATGCTGTCTCATGTGAATTGCAGGTACACATGAACTAATTTTTGCATCTATATTATGTTTTCAAATTTAACTAGATTTCCTCTATTCTATCTGCTAAATTTGAAAGCAAATTTTACAAATGAAGGTGATTACTTCGTTTTTTATTGTTAGTACATTGATAATTTCATCTGGATGAAGTCCAATTGCAGTAAAACTAACAATAAGTTTTGCTACCCATAGAATATGTGGTGTGGAGTTCGTTACCTGGCCTGTAAACGTCTATCTGAAGAAATGTATTTTATGAGGACTTTTAGTAAGGTTGCTAAAGAGATAACTACAGAAGATGCTCACTGGATAGGAGGAGAAGGAAAGATGAAAATGTGTAAGAAGGAGGAGATGGCAAACAAACTAATTTAGCAATGAAATTTATGACTTTGAAAATGAGTTCTGCCAATTACCTACTTATGTAACCTTTGCTAATTATGCATTAAATAAAATAAGACATGAAAATTACTGAGGACAGTATTTGGCACATAATAGGTGTAAAAGGGTGGTGTCTTGTTAGTGATTTTATGATGATTGATTCTGAAAGCTGGGGATTTAAATCAAAATCAGCTTGCTCCAAGAACAAGTTTCAAAATACAAATGCTTTTAACTGATATCAGAAAAGAGACATTTGATATTAATGCAATGAAAAAGTCAAGGAACAAAATGCAATTATAATTTCAAAATTAAACAGACTGCTGCTGCTCTTGACTTTTTTAGAAAATGCTTAATCAAAGGCAATTTTATCCAGTTACTTGAGGATATTTGACTTTTGTAGATAATTGCCTAATGTAAACTCAGAGGACACATATTTGTAGTCAGCAGTTTTGAGAAACACTTCCACAGAGTATTAAAGTCTTACTTCTGAAATCCAATCTCTTCAAGATTAGTGAAGTAAATAAATGTAAAAGATTACTTGTCCCAGAAGTTTAAGTCTATTATATTATTGATTAGGATATTTGATCATAGCAATACAAACTTATTTCTTGATGTGATTATTGTGAATTGCTAAATAATCTGTGATATTTAAATGTATGCTGTTTGGGTCTCAAAATACTTATGCTTCTAATTGCAAATTGTGTCCATGAGAATATGTACCTAAAAGTCATATCTGTCAATATTTTATCCCTAGATTATCAGGGCCTTTACAAAATGTATAATGAACACAGGTTACAATAATAACAAACAGAAAATACAGATTTGTGAATAAAATCACTAAAAGACAGTGAAAGGTAAGCCAATTTACAATGACTAGTTTAAAATTATGTGCACTTGTTACGCTAAGATGGTCAAGGCATTCTTTTTATTTGCTTTGGAATAAAGACTACTGTATTCAGCACAATATTTCCTAAAACCTCTAAAAAAAAAAAGCAGGCAATATTTTACCACCTCCCTGGCAATACAAGAAGGAGACTAAACACTAAATCATTAATTTAAAGAAAAACTAGAATTTTAATTTGACTCATCAATCCATGTTTGGATGCCAAGTTTGGTGTCAGTTTTTCTTGATGAGTTACTTTAAAAGGTACCATTTACATATAAAGAGTTTTCTGATAGTTAGCTTTCCATCTGACAAAATACCTGTATTACTCACATTGTTAGACACTCATTTTACCACACAGTTTCAGATGTTGCAATGCATAGTTGTTTTGATCTTGTGGCCAGGCAGGATCACATGGCCTGGAACACAGATGACAATGCTACTCACCATATGAGAGCCTAGAAACACAAAGACACAGAATGGGTTCTGGCTGAAATTTCCCCTGCACCAGCAAACCTCACTGTTCTAACTTCCTTCTAGTAGGTCCACCTCCTGAGGTTCCACCATCTCCCAATTGTTCCACTGACTGGGACAAGACACAGAGAGTTTGGGGGGAACTTTTAAGACCCAATCCATAAGAAGCTTATAACATTTCTTACATAGTTGTAATGCCTTTCCTGAAATGTTATGTTGCTAGTAAAAGAGTGTATTATTTTCTAATCTCTACTATGAATATAATAAATACTCCACAGGATAAAAGGCATTTTTATACAAAGCACTTAGAAAAAAATGAGACTGTTCTATCCATTCACCTTAAACACAAAATATAATCATGTTAAACAAGTCAATACTGTAGACAGAATGTATGTTTAAGAGTGTACTTTGTTATTATTTTTTGTTAATTCAGCAAAAGCAGATGATAGCCATTTTGCCCTTGATTTTTATATGAATTAATACATTATTATTTCAATATATTCCAAGTCAAATATTTCTTAGGACCACCATGTAAAGAAAACACCAAAAACAATAAATTGTCTGTAAACCTTTTCTAATTGAAATACCATTAGAAGTTTTCGGGAGATATTATAGTTGCTTGTGACCGGAGTTACCAGCTGGAGGTTATCAAGTCTTCATAGATTATAGGAGGCTAAACCTTCCTCTATTTGAAGAATTTAGGGTGAGCTCAGAGTGAGGGTAGTGTCAAAAGACAGAGCCCATGCCTTCTAATTCTGAGCCATTGGGACTAGAAACTATACATTCTTTTCCACAAGCTGCTAAATTAATACCTCTATGACATTTTGTGGTGCTGTCCAATAGAGTAACCCTTAGCTACATGGGTTATTTAAATTTAAATAAATTTAAATTAAATTAAAATTTTCAGGAGTGCTCCAATGTTAAATAGTTTAGTTGATGGCACAGAGATACTTTTTACTCACTTCCTTCCACTACGTTCTATTATCCAAGTCTCCACCACCTCCCACAGACTGGGACTTTACCTTGTACATTGAGGCTTTAGGGAGATATTTATGATACAATCCATAAGAAATCTCTGACAGGAAGAAATTAGTCCTCTGATATTCTTTTAGTAATAGAAGAATACCCCATAATGTCAACTGGTTCTGCTCTATTTTTTTCCCTTACTACCCTAAAGAGTGAACTCTGGGTTAAACTAGAGAATACAAAACCAGCCTATCATCTTATCTGACTCAGTCAGAGCAAAAATGACTTTGAAGAGGGAAAAACAGGCGTTAAAGGGAGGATGAATTTTTTTTAATCTACTTAGTATAGTACATTTATTTAGATTGTCTTCATCCTAATTCACCAAACACTAAAATGCATGTAATAATGGAATTAGGAATCTATATTGATGGCTAAGAAGAGAGAGGGTTTCATTTGGAAAAGAGAAGGACAGTAAAAGACAGCAGGCAATATTGTGTTATTTGAGAGATGAAGCAGAAGGAGCATTACTTTACAATTTTGAAAAAGAACAGGCTGCTTGTTTAATAATAGCAAGGAGGAGAAAAGCAGATTTTTAACAAAAGTGCTTTATGTGGATAAAATCTACTGAGCTAAGTGCACTTCAAATCCCCCAGCACAAAGCCTCAAAGAGAAAACATTTTAATACAAACTCTTCCAGGGTATACAATTCTTTCCTTCACAAATAAAGCCAAGCACAATTGTAATTGTAATAATTTATCCCCTATCAATCAGCTTCATCTCTTGTGTGATTATGTGTAGGACAGCAAGGTGAGATCCAGGCAAAGTGGACAGGGAACAAAGAGCTCAATCTCTCTCTGTCTCTCTCTGTCTCTTTCTCTGTCTCTCTGTCTCTGTCTCTGTCTCTTTCTCTGTCTGTCTCTGTCTGTCTGTCTCTGTCTCTGTCTCTCTCTCTCTGTCTCTGTCTCTCTGCCTCTGTCTCTCTTTGTCTCTCTCTGTCTCTGTCTGTCTGTCTCTCTCTTTCTCTCTCTCTACTAAAATATAGATGTTTGAAGGGCATTATCTTAAAGTCAAATTGTGCCAAAAAGGGAGGTTTTTCAGGATTGTGTTTCTGTCTTAAAATCTGGAAACAGAATGGCAGGAAATTTCAAGTGATTGTATTTGGGTGCATAACAAGATGTGGTTATTGTATTTATCATGGCCGTATAACAATCAGTACTTTAGAAATATGAAATGGGCTAAAGCTTGTCAATTCAAGTACGACACTATATTCTCATAGCAAGGGAAGAGCAGCATCATAAAGAAATGACGTATTTTAAGAAGTGATATTAAATGTGTTGTTAATGAGCTCCAGTAGAATGAGCAAGAATGGTTCCAACTGGTGTTTTAGGTGTTAAGAAAAGTATGTGAATAGAGCCAAAGGGAGAAAGAAAAAAACTCTCCGGGATATCAGTGCTGAATTTTCCTTGTCTTATTTCCTTATTTTATTTTTTAATATATATTTGTATTGTAAAAATACTATACAGAGGGGTTACAGTTACATGAGTAAGGTAATGAGTACATTTTTATCAAGCATTGTTATCTCCTCCTTTGTTTTTCCCCTACCATCCTTTTTTTCCCCACCTCCCCAATCCCTCCCTTCCCCCACCCTGAAGTTGTAAACTTCACTTTCAACATAGTGTTTTGTACATCTCATTGTTATAATGGGTCAACCTGCATCCTTGTTTCAGCATTTTGGGTTTTTTTTCCCTTTCCCCTCCCCAAATTAGAAACATGTAGATACAACATGCAGGTCACTGCAATCAAATACAGTGAAAACAGGGGTTATACCATGGGGGAAGAACATAGAAAAGAAAGAAAAAAATCATATAGTACATTATAAGTATATTTTTAAAAAAGCAACAAAGATAAAACTTCCTGTGTTCCTATCTTGGGGTTCATTTCACTTAGCATCATCTGATCAGGTCATATGCACATAGCTTTTATCCTTTTATGCTTGTCTGATAAGATTTTTCTAAGCATATACTAGCTATTATAAATAGGACCATGGGACTTATTTTGAGTCTGGCTTACTTCACTTAACATATTTTTTTCCGTGTGTGTGTGTGTGTGTGTGTGTGTGTGTGTGTGTGTGTGTGTGTGTGTGTGTGTGTAAGTGTGTTGGCAATTGAACCTAGGGCCTTGTTCATGCTAACCACTGAGCTGAAAGAAGTCAAGGGACAGGAGATAGCCAAATTCTTTAGAAATTCTGTGGAATAAGGTGTCCAGATGGAATAATTTAAATCAAGCAAGAAAAAAACATGCTGGAAAGTGACTCCAAGTCACTACCAAGCACTCATGATGTAGGACAGATATTAAAAAAAATAATTAAAAGCTGATCATTTCTCAGTATTAGCCTTATTTGCACACTGGTTTAAACATTGTGCTCATTGGGCTGAGTAAGTCTACAATTCAACAAGTTCAACTACTTTGAACTTTTTACTGTTTTAACGTACTTGTTCCCCGTAACTGTAGTCACAGTCCATTACACAAATAATTTTACTCTGTTTAATACCAAAATTCATCTTAACAGGTATTTGTTTGTTTTTTGGTAGTACTGCAATTGAAACTTTGGCTTGGTGCATGCTAGTCCAGGTATTCTGTCACTGTGCTAAACTTGCTATCACTTTGCTTTTACTAATTTATTCTTTCCTTTATAAATAAGATTTCAATATTATCTTTGCTGGGGCTGCCCTAAAACCCTAGTCTTCTTTCTTCTAGAGTAACTGAAATTAGAGGCATGAACCACAATGTCTTTCCTCATCTACTGAGTTCACTTTGGCCCAAGCCTGGATTCCTTGCTGCTCCCACAAAATCCCAGTCACGGGCTTGCCTCAAGATTATGGCCTTTAGCATCAATTCTGTTTCTACTGATTTCTCGACATCAACATTTCTGTGAAAGTAAGTGGTTACATTTTATTTTCTATTTGCAAAACCAACAATTATACCTTGAATATCAAAATTAGGTAGTCAATTTTGAAAAAAGAGTAAATAAGTGGAAAAATGAAACTAGCAGAAATACAATGCTGATGAGTTTAGAGTTCATTTTGAGAAATCAGAAGGATCATCATGGATCATTCAATGATTCTTAACCCCAATGGATAAAGAATAGCTCTGTAGTCTAGATAGAAATAAGAGAGAGAGATGTTTCAAGAAGAAAATTAGGTTGTCATGTTTAGCAATATTAATTTTTAATTGGTTTCGCTTAGGCTACTAAGGGTCTTCCTTCCTTCCTTCCTTCCTTCCTTCTTTCTTTTTTCCTTCCTTCCTTTCTTCCTTTCTTTCTCTTTAATCATTTCTCTTCCTTCACTCTTTTCCTCCTCCTCCTTCTTCCCTCCTCCTTTTACTTTTTCTTTTCTCTCTCTCTCTCTTTTTTTCTTTTTGCCATTCCTAGGCCTTGAGCTCAGGACTTAGGCACTGTCCTTGAGCTTCTTTTGCTCAAGGCTAGCACTCTATCACTCAGCCACTTCCAAACATTTTTGGAGATAAGAGACTCACAAAGTTTCTTTGGGGGCCAGAGTTGGCTTTGAACTACCATCCTTTGCTCTTAGAGTAGCTAGTATTACAGACGTGAACAACCAGCACCTGGCTACTCTTTATAATTCTCATAGTAAAATACTAATGCTTTGCCAGATGTCAATCTACCTTGATTCAATGACATGTTAGGGAAGTTTGGAAGAATGAATTAATAGCATTAAATATTATTCCTATCAAAATGATTATTCCTTTGAAAACAGAAAATAGTTAAATGTAGTAAAATAAAATGTAATGATTCTTTAAATGAATGTTGCATTTGTTTCTAATGTAACTTATTTAGTTATAATCTTATATAGTTTAATTTTTACTAGTATGTTTCAAACTCACCCAGCTACCTAACTTTTTTTAATGTAGCAGAATTATGTTATTTTTCATTTTCATTGTAAAGGCGAGTAACGAGGAGTTACAGTTACATAAGTTAGGTAAGAAGTACATTTCTTTTTAAGCAGTGTCACCCTTTCCCTCATTGTCTTCCAGTTTTTTCCTTCCTGACCCCCATCTTCCCCAAGTTGTATAGGTAATTTCCAATATAGTATTTAGTGATGGTAGACATAATATTCTTCCATGAGCTTGTACATCCTAACTCCAGACTACCAGATCTTTAGAAATCTCCATGAATTTCTTGGCATCACTTAGCTCCAGTTCAAATGCACTGGAGTAGAGTGTTATATAGACAAAATACGGTTGGGTCAACACCCTTGCTTTGATTTGGTTCTTCCCCCAGTCAACTTTGTAATGAATTATAACACCTCTCTGACTCCAAAATCTATTTGTTACATAGTAAAGTTGGAATTTCTGGCTTTGATCATTTGCAGATAAGTAAGATTTCTTCATTTGCAATTGTTAAAACACTTTATTTGTCTCAATGAAGATGAGCTACTACTATTGTAGTGTCAAAAGTATTTGGGGCTTATGCTTCTCATATACTTTGAGTGCACACATGCCTTAGGACACTCCAAAGAACCTTTAATTTTTAAATATTTTCTTGTTATAATATTCTGTTGTCAACTGTATTTGAAAAGTTTACACTTAGACATGAAGCTATAGACCCTGGTTTATATTGTCATCAAGGTAAAGAATTTATGATTGACTCTTCTAATTTACCTACCAGTGTTTCATTGCATGAAATTAAATGTTATATGATTCCTGTCTTTTCTGAAATAGATCATTGAACTTCTCTCTTAGCTTGGCCTGATAATTATATATAATAGTAACAGTTATATTGGGTAATTATAGTGATTAAATGAGATAGCATATAAACTTTCATCAAAGATAAGCCTATACAAAAAAAAATCACTGACTCATGGGCATAATTCTGTAAGAGAATACTCATTAGTATTCAAGACATTTATCTTTCTTATATTGTAATGATACATTGATCCTTATCAAATAAAATCTTTTATGTACTGAAGATTATCTTAATAATATTCATATAACATTTTTCAGGAAAATTAATAGAAATTGTAATGTTCAAGCATGCTACAAATGATTATTTTCTTTTCTTTGCTATAAGAATCCTCTTCCTAAGGCTTCCATTTTGATTTTTATAATAACTCTTTCTTCAAGTATAACTTCAGAGTTTTTCAAAGTCTATGTGTTTGGGATTATTGTTCATTTGTTTTGTTTTGGGTGGGAGGATATCAAAGTCATAATAAATACCACAAAACAGTATTTTTTCACATATCACATCAAAATTACCAGGAAAATCCTCTACTGCAGTCTCACATTCAATAGTGACTCTTGCCTTCCTAGAGAACATATGGAATTGATAGACTATATGAATTTATTCTAACACAAATATAGCCTTGACTTTTTCACAAATTGGCTCCACAACCTTCATTGAGGAAGTAGAAGACTGTGTCATATCTATGGATTCATACTAAAAATAATTTTTTCTTACAAATCATATTGATCTATTCTTATTTGTTTTTTTACTAAAAAGCCAGATATGAAGCTGTAACAGCCTAATTCAGTAGAATTCTAGCCTTGAGCAAAAATGCTTAGGGAGAGATCTATGTCTTAATTTCATCACAAGCAGAATAGAATGAGTGGAAATAAGGCAGTAGAAAACTTTGCTAATAAGTGCAAATAGAAAGATGAGAAGGAGTTCAACTCTGAAGAAAATGTAATACAGAAATACAGCAATGGAAATGAGGAGAGGAAAATACAAGTATTCATGTCTTCATTTTTCATGGCAGAGTGAACATATATATGTGCTAACAGTTCAATATTTACTTGAACACAACAGAGAATATTGCCGTGATATTTTTTCATAAATTTTCTTTCTATTGGAAATTATCTGTTAACAAATTTTGTCCTCCAATATTTAGCCATTTCTCTCATTTTATATCAGTTTATTTGTCTATAGTTACATGCCAAATATAAACTTTATACATTTTATTGAAATTTTAATGTATTGTCAACATTTTTTATAGTTTTATTGGTTGAAATATGGTCTCTGAAAAATTTTATTGTGTAACCTTAAAATATGATTCTTTTGGTCTCAGCCTCCTGAACAGGTAGAATTACAGATATGAACTACTGTGCCAGTTACTTTTATTTCATTTTAACAAATAAAGTAATTGTGAAAGAATAAATATATTTTATATATTTTGTCACCAAAAATGATGTAAGTTGTGTCAGGCTTCAATGTCACAAAGTAAACAGGAGAGTAAATTTACTCAGTTGAGCTTCTTATTTAAATTTTATTTTAATATTCTCAAAAAGTTTTAAACACAAAGTTTACAAAGGACAGTTATTCTCAAATGGGAGAATTTAGATAAGAAAACATTTTAGTAATGCTTTACTTGGCCTAAGTAGTAGCTCTGTTGTATTTTATCACCTATATTTATACTAAATATTACTACACATACAGAATGATTACATTAATAAAAGAATCCTCTTATCTACAAATTTTTCACAGTAATACAGTTAGAGAATTTTCATAGTGTCTAGCTATTTTGAATACCCATTGAGTATATAATCACCAGAAGTATTTTCTTTTGCAAAATTATACCAAGAACTTAAACTTCTTGCTTGTTGAGATTAATCTAAAATGGAAATGATATTGCAATAATTGTGAGTAAATAACCATATCATTCACATGTTTTCCCAAAGGCAAAATTAAAGCATTTAAAACATGTCTTAATATATACAACTTAGGTAATACATAATATTTCTTTTTCCTTTGAGAAGTGTCCATAGGCATTAAGTATCCACAAATGGTTAAACATATGGGGTGAATTTTCAGAAAGAAAATCACTAGCACCTGGATTGGAATAACATTCAAAATGTCTTGTATGTTTCCAGATGGCAATATATCTGTTCTTGGAGAATATATGCTTTTAAATCAAAGTACTCTTTCTTTGTCCAGACTATCTTATCTCCCTTCTCTCCTTTCTTTTGACTATCTGATGAGTCTTTAATCAAATGTAAATTGATTTTAGCAAAAATTAACATTAAATCACAATAAGCACTTGTTCTAACTTCATATTTTAACTTAAAATATTTATTGTTTCATTACATATACAGAAAGCTATCTTAATATCCCTTTTGTGTGACATGGTGAATGACAGAATATTGATTTTTATAAATATCAATGGGCTAATCCTGATCTTTTTTGAAAATTGTATGTAATGATAAAAATCTCCTAAAATTTGCCATATATTCAAATTTTGAAATTCAAGGATAATCTAGGTTCCTTTATAAATTCTATGAACAAATAAATAATGGTATTTTTCAATTAGGACTTTTACTTAAAATAATAAAATAAATTACTAATTCCTGAGGATCCAGTATACGGAAGGAAAATATATAATATAAAACCATAGAGATACTTATTTTCTCATGGTTCCCAATATTGATCACTGCTATTTTAACTGGTCATCCTCAGGTTCCTAAAACTATAGTATTCTGTTTTCTTTCCTCTCAGTTTTAACAAGAAAAAGAATTATTTCATGCTTAATTCTCATTCATATTTTTCAATATGCTTTACTACAATCATTGCTTCCAAATGTATTCCAGCATCTTGGATCTCATAAGTACACTAAGCATTTGAATTTCTGTAATTATTAAACATAGTCTCATGATGATATGCTTAACAAATAGTTTCTCCAATAACTAGTAGTAATCAACAATAAAAATGTACTATACACAGACACTGAATCATAGAGCAGAAGAGGAAATGACTCACCCGTCTCTTATTAAACCTTTTCATTAATAACAAATTCTACATCTAGAACAAAAAAATGGATCAGAGCCAGTTGCATTCAAACTATAATGGGTCATGACAATGCAGATTGTGATTCTCAAGAGATGGTAGAAGGAAAGTTGACAGCTTGTTAGGACTGGGATTTTTTTTTTTTAATCTACAGAAATCCTAGGTGCAGGTATCCAAATTGTCCTAGTCTTAGGCCTCGTTGTCACTGCAGCCTGTGTTTAAAGTCCATCAGTGATGTTTAAAACTTGGAAATGTTTTTCCCCATTTGCTTGCTTTTGCCTAATTTTTCTAATTGTCACTCAGAAGAGAATGCATGAATGCTTGGGAGAAACTGTAAAGTTACAATATTTCAGCGGATATGTCACACTTTGAAAAGACATATTCCAGGGGAAGGGGGCCAAGATGGCAAGGGAACAGTAGGGAAACATCGCAGCTCTCTCCAACCAAATAGAGAGTTTGGGTTTCAATGCTCCATTTCTTCAAAAGACCGACAACAACAAAAATGCGATTACTCGGACAAATACAGGAAGTGAAAAAAAAAAAAAAAGGAAAAGGAAAAATTCCAGAACCTACACAAAGACGGTAAAGAAGGTAGACCCCTCTCCGCCCCCCCCCCCACACACACATGGTGCAGCGCTTTGGCCCAGCTGGCATACACAGCCCAGCCCAGTCCTGCGTGACAGAGGCAATGGTGGTGGGGGCCGTGACAAACCACCCTAGATGCCTACACACTGTCTCTCCACATCAGCCTGCAGGAGCAGCCCAGCCCTGCCCGGGGCCGTGGTCACAGCAGTGGCAGCAGCAAACAACACAGCACCACATGGCACCTTTCTGCATCCGCCCTTGTAAGTATCAGGCCCAGCCTAGGGAGACCCCAGACTTGCTGCGGGACACAGCATCTCCCTGCACCGGCCTGCACAAGCGGCCCAGCCCAGCCTGGGATGGCAGCCACGGCAGCAGCAGCTGGGAGCCACCCTAGACTCCCGGCCCTCCATCTCTCTCTCTCCCCTGGCCCACAGAAGCAACCCAATCCAATTCGGGGCTGCATTGACTGCGGTGGTGGTAGCAAACGACCCCAGACTTGTAGTGCGGCCCAGCGCCTTTCTGTACTGGCTCTCATAAATGCCCAGGCCCATCCCAGGGCGACCCCACTGTCTGAGGGCTCAGTGCCTCCCCGCACTGGCCTGCGTAAGCAGTGGCAGCTGTGGGGCAGGAGCAGCAAACGACCCTAGGCCCCTGGCGCCTCTCCCGTCCCTCCTCTCCCAGTCCACCGAAACAGCCCAACCCAGCTCAGGACGGTGGTGACTGCAGTGGGGACAGCAGCGAACGACCCCAGACGTGCAGTGCCATGTGGTGCCTCTCTACACAGGCCCATGTAAGCAACCTATCCCGTAACAGCAGCGGCAGCGGCAGAAGCAAAGGACCCCAGACTCGCAGGGCAACCCTGTGCCTGCCTGTGCTGGCCCGTGGAAGCAGTCCAGCCCTGAGCAGGGCTGCAGCAGAGAGGAATCCCAGAGCGGAGACACCAAAGGGACAGCATAAACAGTGGTAAAGACTGTGAAATACAGACCCAGCCTGCACCGTCATCCAGCATAGCCCACAATCATCTCAACATGGAACGTGGTGTTGAACAGCAACCTACAGCACGCAAAACCAGCCATCTGCCATCTGCCACAGCACCGCTGGACAGGATAAACAGGAACCCTAGCCATCTTAACTGCCTGGCCTGACTGGTCAGGATCTGAGTGCACATCCCAGCAGAGGGCGGATTGTGTCTGCCCACCACAAACTAACAGGAGTAAACCCTATGTGAGTCAGACCAGCAGCTGGAAAGCAGCCCCTCCCGCAACAGAACCTTGGACCAGGTAAAATACTCTCAACCAGCCCAGTGCAGAGAGCAAGCTACATCAATTGATCCAGGAACAAATCCAGAACCTAGTGACCAAAACAATCAGGACCTGGAATTGGTTTCCAACAATCCCTGAATCCACATGCAAAAATCACAGCAAAAAATTGCAAAATTCGTCAACAGCCAAGGTAGTAAAACAGATACAAAGGCCAGCAACCACACAGGGGAGAACCCCAGTGTAAGCGAAAAAGAAATGGAAGACAAACGCTACATCCAAGAGATGATAGAGGCAATGACTCAAGAATTAAAATGAGAAATAGTTCAGAAATTTGAAGAACAAATGAATGAGCTATCAAAAGAGATCCAGGCCTTCAAACAAGAAATACACACAAAAATAGATACAGTACACACCTCGCTAAAAGATGAGATTAGTACTCTAAGGAATGACATAGAAATTATAAATGGCTCAGTCTCCTCCATGCAAAATTCAATTTCCTCCATGCAAACCACAATGGAGGCCACAGTTAATAGAATAAATGAAATGGAAAATAGAATATTAGATACTGAAGACAAAATGCAGGCACTGGAAAAACAAGTTACAGATATGGAAAAAACACTCAAAACATGCCAAAGGGAAGCCCAAGAACAAGCATAGAGTTCCAAGAAATTTAACCTTCATATAATTGAGGTGGACGAAGGGGAGGAATATCAGAATAAAGGAATGCAACACTTATTCAATAAGATCATCAGTGAAAAATTCCCCAATCTTAAAAGAGAAAATCTTACCTACATAACAGAGGCCTAAAGAACACCTAACAAGCAAGATCCCAGGAGGAACACTGCAAGTCAATAAATGTAATCCATCACATCAACAGATCCAAGGTCAAGAACCACATGATTATCTCCATTGTCGCAGAAAGGGCTTTTGATAAAATACAATGTTCATTCATGTTAAAAGCTCTGGAAAAATTGGAATAGAAGGAAAATTCCATAAACTATAAAAGCCTTATATGACAGACCAACAGCCAATATCATACTTAATGGGGATAAACTACAACCAATTCCCCTAAAAACAGGAACAAGGCAAGGATGCCCACTCTCCCCACTCCTATTCAATATAATCTGGAATCCTTAGCCAGAGCAATAAGGCAGGAAAAAGACATTAAAGGTATCTGCATAGGGGAGGAAGAAATTTTTTCTATATATTTTTTTTGGGAGGGGGTTGGGGGGAGGTCCAGTTGTGGTAGTAAAATAGACATAAACGCCAGCAACCACACAGGGAGAACTCCAGTGGAAGCGAAAAAGAAATGGAAGACAAACGCTACATCCAAGAGATGATAGAGGCAATGACTCAAGAATTAAAATGAGAGATAGTTCAATGAGCTATCAAAAGAGATACAGGCCTTCAAACCAGAAATACACACAAAAATAGATATTCTGGGCCTGGGTGCTGTCCCTCAGCTCTTCAGCTCAAGGCTAGTGCTCTACCACTTGAGCCACAGCGCCACTTCTGGCTTTTTTTCTTTTTGCTTATGTGGTGCTGAGGAATTGAACTCAGGGCCTCATGCATGCAAGGCAAGCACTCTACCACTGAGCCACCTTCCCAGCCCCGCACTATCTCTTTTTACAGATGACATGATTTTATACCATAACTATCGCAAAGGCTCCATCCCCAAACTCTTAGAACTTATAAGCCACTTCAGCAAAGTAGCAGGACACAAAATTAACCGACAAAAATGTTGCCTTTCTGTACACCAACATTGTATAAGCAGAAAGGGAAATCAAGGAAACAACCCCATTCATAATAACCTCAAAAAAATGAAGTATCTATGAATTAACCTTACCAAAGATGTAAAGGATCTATTTCATGAAAACTATAAAAGCCTAAAAACAGGAATCATAGAGAATATCAGGGAAAGGAAAGATCTCCCATGTTCCTGGATAGGCAGAATTACCATAGTGAAAATGGCTACACTACCAATTGATGTACACATCCGATGCAATTCCCATTAAAACCCCAATGACATACTTTACTGAAATAGAGAAAACTGTTCAAAAGTTCATACGGAACAAGAAAAGACCTAGAATAGCCAAAGTAATTCTAGGCAAAAGAAACAATGCAGGAGGGATCATGATACCGAATTTCAAGCTCTATTATAGAGCGATAATAACAAAGACAGCTTGGTACTGGTACAAAAAGAGACCCAAAGACCAATGGGTAAGACTAGAGAATGCAGAAATAAAGCTACATATGTATAGTCAGTTGATATTTGACAAAGGAGCCAAAGACACACTGTGGAAGAATCATAACTTATTCAACTATTGGTGCCAGGAAAACTGCGTGGCCACATGCAGAAAAATGAAAGTGGACCCTATCACCATGCACTAACATCAACTAACATCAAAATGGATTAAAGACCTTAACATCAAACCTGAATCTCTGAAACTACTGCAGGACAGAGTAATAGAGACTGTTAAACTTATAGGCACAGGCAGGAACTTCCTGAATGTAGTCCCAGGGTCACAACAAATTGGAGAGAGATTGGACAAATCGGACTACCTTAAAATAAAAAGTTTCTGCACAGACAAAGAAATAGCAACCAGACTAGAAAGACAGCCAACTAATTGGGAAAAAAAAATTTAACAGCAAAATATCAGGCAAGGGTCTAATATCCATTATATACAGGGAACAAGAAACTAACCCCTCACAAATCTAACAAAACAATCATGAGATGGGTAAGGGAGACTTCTCAGAAGAAGAGATAAAAATGGCAAAAAAAAAACACATGAGGAAATATTCATCATCTCTGGCTATAAAGGAAATACAAATAAAAACAACACTGAGATACCACCTTACCCAGTCAGAATGGCCCACATTGTAAAGTTAGCCAACGACAGATGCTGGAGGTGATGTGGAGAAAGAGGAACCCTACTACATTGCTGTGGAATGTATACTAATACAACCACTTTGGAAAACAGACTGGAGATACCTCAGAAAGGTAAATATAGACCTCCCCTATGACCCAGAAATATCACTGCTAGGAGCAACAGGAACCAGGATACAAAGACACATGCACCTCTATGTTCATTGCAGCACTGTTCACAATAGGCAATATTTGGAAACAACCCAGATACCCCACTACTGATGATGGATCAAAAATTGGAATATTATGCAGCCATTAGAAAGAACAAAATAATGGCAGTTGCAGGGAAATGGGTGGAACTAGAGCAGATTATTTTGAGCAAAGTAAGTCAAGAACAAAAAGACAGATGGCACATGGTCTCCCTGATATATGGATGCTAAAGCCAAAATACAAGAAGATATGGCAAACGGGACTCAAGAAACAAAGGACAGCCACCCATTTTGTCATATCATTGCTAAATGACTCCATGATCTGGACAATATATATATATGGTAGATATATTCATGCAACAGAGGGAAGCCAGGAGGAGGAACAGAATAAATGGGAACAGCCCACACTAAGCAAAAGGAAAGAAATGTAAATCTCACTTGATGTGGAAAAATAACTTGTAATGTCAAAGCTCATACAATTCACAAACTATATAGACCATGATAATGACAATTTGCCTTGTGAAAGTTAAAATATGTTTGTGACTCTAACTAAATATCACTATTCCACAACACTGTGAAATATGTGAAATTTATGTAATCACTTAATCCCAAAGGAAAAAAAGTGAGAGAAGGGATGGGTTAAGAGAGATAGGTGACAATGTTGTCAGACATTTTGTACTCATATACTGTTTTGTAGAATGAGAACTTCTTTGTGCAACTACTTAAAGATAATAATACAAAAGAAAAAAGGCATGTTCTAAATAACTGTGGTGATTATTTAAATTGCCCCAACAAATAAGTTATGCCATAATTATAAACTAAATATAGTTTTGTTTGTAAGTCAACAAATAATACTTTGCACTCATTGTAAGAAAAGGTTTATAGGTCTTTTTTGCGAGGAAAAAAACAATCTATTTGCCATTTGGGAAACAAAGAAAGAATAGGGAAGAAACTGCACAAACCTTAATGGCACTCTTTTGTGTCTCTACATAAAAGAATTATTTTTGATCCAAATTAGTTCTTGCCCATTAGAGGTATTTACCAGATGACATAAGATCTTCAACACTGGCAGATCCAGTGGCTGTTTGGAAAGCTTCCGTACCACCTGCAGCTGCACCTGCTGTGAGATTTTTACTTATAGATTCCTTGGTGAGCACAAAATCTATTGCCTAGATTAGTAAAATGAGCCTAATCCTAGAAGCAATTTTCAAACATAGTTAAGGAATTTCCCTGGGTAGAAATGGAAAATACAGATAAATTTTCTATTGTAACTTTATATGAAATAATAGAATCATAAACAAATAAATTGGGTATAGGGATATAAACTTCTTTATTAATGAATATTACAGAAGCATTACATAGGTTAGAATTCACCATAGAGTTAGTCTTTAGATAAGTATCTATATTTTTAAATAGAAGAGAATCTAATTATCTCTGAATATTTTGCCTTTTCCATTTAGTTATTTTGTTACTACTTGCAGAAACTTTTAGAAATGCTTCTATCTTCTGTTCACTAATATTGTTTTTTATTTTATTTATTTATTTTTATTTTATTTTTATATATTTTTTAAATTTTTATTTCTCATACTAGGTATAAAGAATGGAAAACATTGTATCATATACTTGAATGCAGTGGTTCATATAATCGCATAATAAATTTGATTTCAACTACTACTACTCTGCCCATTTATACTGGTTTCTATTCTTTCTGGATCAATCATTCTGACTTCCTGAAAACCTTCAGATGTACTAATATACTTGTTTTGGAGCCTTGAAACACTTTTCCCTAATCTGAAACAAACATCTCCTTGGTGTCTACACATCTAGGGTCCTTTACTTCATTTAAATATATTTTTTATTGTTAAAGCTGGGCCTACCCTAAATGCTTCACATAGCCATTCCCCATTCTATTTTCCAATGTCACTATTGTGATGACCCCCAAAAAAGAATATAAAATGTGAAATTAGAAACAGAACAAATTTGTTGATTTTTAAGAATAGAGCCAAACTTGCAAGGCTGGATTGAACTGGAACAACTAGTTCTGAGGAAAGGACAAGGCCTATTTACCCCCTGGCTGCCCCTTCTACTGTAATTACTAGTTTTGAAAAAGCAAAACACCTGGCCCTGAAACCAGGCACTCCTGGTTGCTTTAGGTCAAGTAATTGTTAGAGGGGTATTTATGGTTTTAATTGTTTCAGGAATGTTTGTGATTTATGTGCTTGCAAAATAACTGGTAAGTTCTGCTTCTGTATACCAGTTTGCCTGCATCTGCTCTAAAAGAAGGTTTTTTGGGTTTTTTTTTTTCCTTTACAAACCTTGAGCTATTTGAGTTCGAGTCTGCTCATTCCCGAGTTGAGTTAGCCCTGGTTGGTTAATCAAATAAACTCCAGCTTTTAAGATACTGGTCAGCATCCATGACTTTGTCCAGGGGGTCAGCCCACTTCACTATTACTACATTTTCCATCTCAAAAACAATATGATAAATTGATTTTTGTATGTATTATCTGTATTGTTAGAAATAATAAAAATCGCACAAGGCAAGGACTGTTTATATATTATGTGCCTTATAAATTACCTTGTGTTGTAGATATTCTACGAATAGCTGTTCTATAAATGATATGAATGAATATTAGATGCTGGTATAATTTTGAGATCAATATTCTTGTTATTAAAAATGATTGTGATTATTTTCATAGATTTAATGATTAAAATTTCTCTTTCTTTTTTTTCTTTTTTTGTTTTGGTTTGTTTTTTGTTATTGTTTTTGTTGTTGTCTTGTCAGTTATGGGGCTTGGACTCAGACTGAGTGGTTGTCCTGAGCTCTTCTTTTAAAAAATTAATATGAATTTTTATTGTAATAATACTGTACAGGGGGAGTTAACAGTTACAGGAGCAAGCTAATGAGTACATTTCTTTTTTTTTTCTTTTTTTGGGTCCGGTCATGGGCCTGAACTCTGGACCTGGGCACTGTCCCTCCCTCAGCTCTTCAGCTCAAGGCTAGCGCTCTACCACTTGAGCCACAGCACAACTTCCGGCTTTTTTCTTTTTGCTTATGTGGTGCTGAGGAATCGAACCCAGGTCCTCAGGCATGCAAGGCAAGCGCTCTACCACTGAGCCACCTTCCCAGCCCCATGAGTATATTTCTTATCAAACATTGTTGCCTCCTCCTTTGTTTTCCCCATCATACCTTCTCTCCCAACTCCACAACTACAATACCCTCCCCCTGCCTAAATTGTGAAGTTCGTTTTTCAACATAGTGTCTTGTGCATCTCATTATTATAATGGGTCAACCTCTATCCCTATTTAAGCATTTTGTTTTTTTCTTTTCCCTTCCGCAAATTAGAGAAGTGTATATGCAAGGTGCAGGACACCGACATCAAATACAGTGAAAACAGGGGTTATACGACAAGGGAAGGAACATACAAAGAAACAAAAAAATCACATTGTACGTGATAAATACTTTAGGAACAATAGCAAGAAAGAAAAAAAAAACATTTGTGTCCCTATCTTGAGGCTCATTTCGCTTAACATCATCTTATCTGCTCAAGACATATACTAGTTATTGCAAATAAGGGAAACCATGGGACCAATGTTTCTTTTGGGCCTGGCTTAGTTCACTTAGTATAGTTTTTTCCAAGTCTTTCCATTTCCAAATCAGTGGTGCAATGTCATTCTTTCAGATGGAGGCATAGAATTCCATTATCTTTACCACATTTTCTTGAGCCATTCTTCTACTGCGGGGCATCTGGGTTGATTCCATATCTTAGCTATGGTAAATAATGCTGCAATAAACATAGTTGTCCTGGTAGCTTTAGTATGGTCTTGTTATCATATGGGTAAATGTCTGAAAGTGGAATTGTTGGGTGTGGGGGAGCTCTATGTGGATTCTTTTGAGGAAACTCCACTGCTCTCCAAAGAGGTTGAACAAGTTTACACTCCCACCAAGAAGGTTTCCCTTCTGGCCACATCCCCTCTAGCATCTGTTGTTATTACAGTTCTTGATTATAGCCATTCTAACTGGGATGAGGTGGTATCTGAGTGTTGTTTGATTTGCATTTCTTTTATGGCTAGAGAGGTTGAGCATTTCTTCATGTGTCTATTAACCATTCTAATTAGCTCTTCAGAGAAGTTTCTCTAAGTCTTTAGCCCACTTATTTATCAGGCAGTTGTTTCTTTGAGTATGTGTTGTTGAGGGATTTAATTTTTTGAGTTCCAAGTACACTTTAGATATGAGACCCTTATCTGTTGTATGGCTAGTGAAGATCTCCTCCCAATCCATTGGCTTTCTACTGATCTTGCTAGCTATATTCTTTGCCATGCAGAAGCTCTCCAGTTTCATGCAATCCCATTTGTCTAACCTTTCTTTGATTTGTTGTGTTTCTGTGTCTCTATTAAGAAAATTTTGGCCTGTGTCATGGAGTCCTTGAGTCTCTCCTATTCCTTCCTGTCATGTTTTCATGGTGGCTGCTTTGACTCCAAGGTCTTTGATGCATTTGGAGTTGATTCTGGTGCAGGGTGATATATAAGGATCTAGCTTTCGTTTTCTACAGGTGATTAACCAATTTTGTCAACAGCATTTACTGAAGAGGCTCTAGTTTGTGGCTATAGTTTGTGGGTTCATTTCTGAGTTTTCAATTCCATTCCATTGGTCTTCAGGTCTGTTCTTGTGCCAGTATCAAGCTGTTTTGATTGCTATGGCTTTGTAGTAGTTTGAAACCTGATATTGATATTCCTCCAGCACTGTTCTTTCTAAGGATTAGTTTTGCTATTCAGGGTCTTTTATTATTCCATATGAATATTTGGATTGCTTCTTCTAATTCATTGAAGAAGGAGGCTGAAATATTGATAGGTATTGCATGGAATTTATAGACAGCCTTGGGAAGTATTGCCATTTTCACGATGTTGATCCTTCCAATCCAGGAACATGGGAGTATTTCCACCTTCCTAAGTTCTGTTTTGATTACCTTATTCAGGTTTTTGAAATTTTCATTGTAGAGGTCCTTCACTTCTTATTTAAGTTAATTCCTAGGTATTTTATTTTTTATGGGGCTATTGCAAAAGGAGTTGCTTTCCTGATTTCAGCCACACTCTCTTCATTGTTGGCATACAGAAAAACCCTTGATTTTTGAGGGTTAATTTTATACCCTGCTACTTTGCCAAAGTTTTGAATCAGCTCAAATATTTTGGGAGTGGAGTCCATGGAATGTGCAAGTGGAGTCATGTCATCTGCAAAGAGAGAGAGTTTTACTTCATCTTTCCCTATTTAGATCCCCTTTATGTTTGCTTCTTGTCTTATTGCTGTAGCTAGGCATTCTAATGCTAAATTGAAGAGAAGTGGAGAGAGTGGGCATCCTTGTCTTGTTCCTCAGTTTAGAGGAAATGGCTTTAGTTTTTCTCCATTAAGTATAATGGTGGCTGTAGGTTTGGCATACACAGTCTTTATTGTACTCAGTAATGTTCCTTGGATTCATAGTTTTTCCAGAGCCTTCCTCATGAAGGAGTGTTGAATCTTGTCAAATGCTTTTTCTGCATCGATTGAGATAACCATGTGGTTCTTATCCTTGGTCTTGTTGATGTGATGAATTAAATGATTTGTGTGAATGGATCCAGCTTTGCATCCATGAAATGAATCCTGTTTGATCGTGGTATATGATTTTTTTGGATGAATTGTTGAAGTCGATTGGCCAAAATTTTGTTGAGAAGTGTTGCATCAATGCTCATCAAAGAAATGGGTCTATAGTTTTCTTTTTTGATGAGTCCCTGCCTGGTTTTGGGATGAGGGTTATGATGGCTTCATAGAATGAGTTCTGTGGTGAACTTTCTCTTTCAATTTCATTGAAGAGTTAGAGTAGTACTGGTGTGAGCTCTGCTTTGAAGGCCTTGTAGAATTCCACTGTAAATCCATCTAGTCCTGGGATTTTCTTAGATGGGAGATCTCTTATTGCTGTTTCTATTTCAGTGCTTGATATGGGCCTGTTAAGTTGGTTTAGCTCATTTTAGTTTAGTTTTGGCATGTCGAGATTTGCTAGGAAAAGGTCCATTTCTTCCAAGTTCTCAAACTTATTAGCATAAAGGTTTGAGAAGTATTCCCTTATAATGTTCTGAATCTTGGTTTTTTATTGTTTCTTTTTTTTTCTGATAAGATTTGCTAAGGGTCTGTCAATTTTCTTAATTTTTTCAAAGAACCAACGCTGTGTTTTGTTGATTCTTTCTGTATTTTTTTATTCTAATTCATTTAATTCTCATTTAATTTTTTCTTTCCATCTACAGGATTGAGGTTTAGCTTGCTGCTCTTTTTCAAGGAGGTTCAGATGTCTCATTAAATTGTTGGTTTCAGATCTCTCCAATTTGTTGAGAAAAAAAGTTCTTTGATTTTTTTTTTCTTGTGGGAGTGGGGGGACATCTTGTATCTTTCCTGTGTCCATAACCAGTCTCTTGGTGTAGTCTCTGGTTTTCTTGTGGTGTTTGGTTTTCCTGTGACTTGATTAGATTCTTAAGTCAGTTTGTTTGAGCAGGGCTTTGTGATCCTCCTCCCAGGCTAGTTTAGTGGCAAGGAGTTCTGCTTTGAGTATCACAAAAGAGGGAGATTGCTGTTTCCTCTAGCTTGGAGTTGATGTGTTGAGGCTAGGTTCTGGGTAGGGTTGAGGCCTATCAGCAATCAGTAGTTTTTGCCTGAGGGGTTAGTTCCTGAGACACTCACAGAACCCAGCCTGGAGCCATTCTCAGGATTTATGTTTACTGAGTTTCAATTGTTTGTCTTTTACCCCTCCTGTTGTTAGGGGGCTTCTTAGGCTACAGTGGGGAGGAGCATTCTCTGTCTCTGTTTACCCAGTGAAGAAAGTCACTCCTCCATGGCAGAGATCTCTCTCTGCCTGGGCTGGGTGATTTTCCCTGGGGTGGAGCTGAGCCTGCAGGTCAAGTCAGGTTCTTTGACCAGTTGAATGGCTCTTATTGTTTTCTTCCAAGGCCTGAGTTGGAGCTAGCTGGGCGGACTGGGCCTTTGTCAGTACCAAAGATGGAGCTCTTCTCTGGTGGTAGAGAAGTGGCTACCTTCCCACCTCTGCTCCTTGAGAAGGAGAGAGGACATCTTAGGGTACTCACGCCAGTCTCTTGGTTTCTGGGCCATCCATGATCTGCATTAAGCAGAATGAAGATATCTGCTCCTTGTCAGTTCTTGCTGGTGGTGAATAGAATCTGCTGGTACCCTGCATCTGGCATCTTTGTCCTAGGCTCTGTTGATATGGCAGCCGTAGCAGCAGCCACTGCCACCTCCTTGGACCCCGGCAAGTGCTCAGATCTGTCTTCTTGACCAAGATGCTTAGATTTTTCCTCTCTGGCCAAACTCTCTGTACTGTGATGGCACACTTAGTGTGATTCTTTAGTCTAGGATTGTTCACTGGAACACTGCAATTGCTTTCTATGTCAGAGTTTATTTAGCCTCCAGCTTCTCCTCTGCCATCTTCCTCCGGACTCCTTCCTGAGCTCTTTTGCTGAAGGCTAGTGCTTTACCACTTGGAGCCACTGTACTTCTCTTCCACATAAATGAGAATTAGAGTATCTAATTTAATGGCTTCAAGATAATGATCTAATAGTGTTATCATGGTCAAGTAATTGAAAAAAGTGTCCATCCATTTATGATATCAGAATCCTGTGTTTATTGAACAATAAAATGACTTTTTGAAATCAAAATCATCTTCTTTTTGTAAGAAATGAAAGACAGGCAAAAGCGACCAATATTGGGGTGCAGACCTTCAGGGCTGCTCCAAGGAGGAACAGAGGCCGAAGCCATAGTTAGATGTAAGGTGATTTTAAATAAAATAAAATAATCACATGGGTCACATGGGCAGTCACATGGGTCACATTACATAGGATGGGGGAATTTGGGGTCATTTTTAGGAGTGTTATGAAGGTGTTACAAGGACTAAAGGACCATGGAACATACAGCTGGCCACTCCCTCTCTCAGCCAAGACGCACCTGACCTGTCACCTACCTTACTTCCTGCCCCTAGACCCTCTGGCTACCTGGATAGGGACAGGTACCATGTGTTCCCTCTTGGGGGAAATATGGCTCCTCTAATAAACCTTGTAATAATCTTTCTCCTGTGCCTGCTTGCCCTCACGTGGTCCCCTGGGATGGATGAGAAGGATCCTTCAGGAGTAAGCTCACATGCTAAGTATAATTACCAGGAGGGTGATTCCCTAATTTTTGTCACAGGCAGCACAAATAATAATTACAATTGAAGTCAAAAAGCAAATAATTTCAGGAAATATCAGATCTACAGAAGCATCAATATTGAAAACAAAAGCACTTTAATAGAAGACTTTTTCTTACACTATGACAGATTTTATGTATACACAAACTTGTGCACAAAAAGTTTTAAGGCAAGGTTAGGTTTTAAAATTGAACGTTGGCCATAGTTTTTTGGTGTTCCAATGGCAAAAGACATTTTGCCCATTGCATGATAGAACTATGTGTTCAATGCTAGAAAAATAGGGAACACCAAACAAAATATAAAAGTCAAGACGTAAAACTTTTGCCAGCAACAAACAAAATTTAACAGAATCTCCACACCTAAACAAACACAGATTAACCAGAACCACCACCACCACCACAACAAAAAAAAAATGGTAGAGAGACATAATTGACCTTTTTATACTTGTTAGGTGGGTAGAGGAGTAAGCTTGGTGGCAGAGTGAGGCTCACATGAAAATCCATGAGATGGCCTTTGTCTCTTCCTAGGTATGAATCTCTAGGGCCTGTAAAGAGAACTGGGGGAGGTACCCAAACCAGATTTTTAAGGAGAGGAGACAGCACTTTTTCTAAATTTAGGAGACAAAGAGAGAGACAAAGAGAGACACAGAGAGAGAGAGAGACAGAGAGAGAGAGATTGAATTGCTCTTAATACATTTACAAGACAAAAAAGTTGGCTTATGCTCACCCCCTGCCTATGTTAGATGCCTGGCAGGCACAGGGGTAAAGGTTAACAGAGGGAGTTTCCTTAGAGAGAGAAACAGAAGGATGAGCAAAAAGAACCAGAAAACCCTGACTGTATGGAACCTCTGATCATTTACCATTGTGTTGGCAGAAATTTCCCAGATCTCTGAGAGTATTATAAGGTGGCCAGACTTGATTGCATTAAAAAAAAAAAAGAAAAGAAAAAAAAAAGAAAGAAAAAAGAGTCATTTGGGGTTTAGGTATGTAAAGGGAGTCTGGTGATGACGTGAGGGGGAGAAGTCCCTGAGGAGGTAGAAGGAGGAGTCCATGAGGATGTAGAGGAAGGGGTCCCTGATGAGGAGTGTTGGGGATGTCTTTAAGCTTTTTTAGTTTCCCCCCCCCCCTCATATCAGGGGAGGACTGAGAAATAAAATGGTAATGGAAGAAAGTCATTCCCACAAGAGTGGATGGGTCAGTGTGGGTGAACTCGTGGAGGGTGTCTACCAAACAGCTCAAATATTTACTGGGAGTCTCATCGGAATGCTGAATTACCTCCCTCAATTTGTAGTTGATAGACTTGTGGGAAGTCCAGTCAAGGCTATGAAAGAGGTAGAGAACCATGTCAACCCTAGGAGTCTGGTGGAGGTGATCAGTCGGGTAATTTCACCCTGGATTGGAGCAAGGTACCACTTCCTGACCAATAGGTTTTTGATTAAGGTATTTAAACTTCTATTCGGGACAGGCTAGAGTAAGAGAAAGGAATGTGAAAAAGAACCATGCCGTCAGAGCCAGCCACCTCCTGAAAAGGAAAGAGGTGGGCTGGTGCAATGGCAGATGATTGATGGACAGTGAGAAAACAAGTGTGAGGTGGAGAAAGCTGTGAGGAGGAGGAGGAGGGGGAGGAGGGGGAGGAGGGGGGGGGAGGAGGAGGAGGGGGAGGAGGGGGGGGGAGGAGGAGGAGGAGGAGGAGGAGGAGGAGGAGGAGGAGGAGGAGGAGGAGGAGGAGGAGGAGGAGGAGGAGGAGGAGGAGGAGGAGGAGGAGGAGGAGGAGGAGGAGGAGGAGGAGGAGGAGGAGGAGGAGGAGGAGGAGGAGGAGGAGGAGGAGGAGGAGGAGGAGGAGGAGGAGAAGAAGAAGAAGAAGAAGAAGAAGAAGGAGGTAGGGGTTGATAGGGTGGTAGAGAAAGCGGAGGAGATGGAGTTATAGAGTTGGGTGGGGAATATGGAAGAAAGAGAGTAGTTAGCTGGGTAGAACAGCAGGTCTGTCAGGGAGAGGGCCAGCAAAAAGCCTGAACATAAAGGATTTCTCCGGCCTTGCCATTTTGGAGACAGAAGTTATCCAAGACTATTGTCCAATTGATGTGGAGGCCACGCCATATTACAATAGAAAATGAGTCCTTGAATTTAATAATATCTGAGAGATCCAGTTCACGGAGATCAGCAAAAAGACAGACCAAAGGGATGTTCTGAGTCAGTTTAGATTGAGAGGTACTCATTTTAGGCAGAGAATGGCAATTGAGATACTGGTAGAGGGCTTTTCTATCATTCTGGGTATCCCTGGGAGCATAGAAGAATTCCTAAGAGTAGGACAATGCCTCAAAGGGTCTTCACCCAGTGAGACAAGTAAAGGAGACTGTTCCCTAGGCAGGCACCTGGGTCTTTCGAGAAGGGAATACAAGTAGACAGGGTGGCTCATAGAAACAGGAGGTCAATGCTCACAGTTGCAGAACCAATAATGAGTCATACAGAAGTATGAAATTGCTGGCAGAGGAGAGTAAAGGTCACTTGCTCTGAGGAGGTCTGGGAACAAGAACTGGGGCCCAATCAACCCCTCTGGGGGGATCATCTAAACCTCGACCACTCTTCTTGTGTTTTGGCACCAGGATGTAAGAAACTCTAGGCAAACAATATGAGCTTAAATCTTTATTGGGGAGCAGACATTCTGTGCTGCTCCACGCAGGAATGGAGGCACAGTCATGGACAGGAGTAAGCTGAATATAAACAAAATTTTAGGAGCCGTCAAATGGGTCACTTGAGCAGTCACATGGGTCACATTACGTGGATAATGGGAATTCAGGGGTAGGGTCACTTCTGAGAAGAGGTGTTATGAAGGTGTTACATGGACTACAGGAATTGGAGCGGAGAGTCATATTCCAAAAGGATTGTAATGAGACTGTTGCAACTAGTGTGGGAATTCGTAAGTCACACTGGGAAAAAAATACATCAGGGAAATAGAAATTTAACAGATTTTTGTAAACAGGTAGGGACATAGTGTGAGGCCTTAATCAGGAAGCTGACTCTGAGACCTTAGGTTTTTGTTTTTTTGTGTGTCATAACTGAACTAATACATAGTAGCCATCTAAAAGAATTTGACAACTGTCCTTATAGAGATTACATTTGGTTTGAAATAGTAGCTCTATTTAGAATGATAATTTTAGAAACTGTGTTCAATTGATATTTTCATGTATTGTGTAGTTTCAGAGATGCATCAGAGTTTTTACATTTTGCGATATAATTTACCAGGAGTTAACTGGCTGAAACAATTTGGATACCTTATTTTACTTTGTATAGCTTTCCTACAGTTTTGAGACAAAATAATTAATATTGTACCCAAATTCAGTTTATTATTCTTTGTTCTATTTGTGAGACAACTATTAATAGTTTAGAGAAATTTAATGGCTTAGATCTGATTATAGAAAAAAATCCAGTGGTGCTGAGAGGCCCAAGATCCAAAAAGACATGTATGGAATATATGAAATATGGTAAGATTACTTTATGCTAATAAACACAAACATCTTCATGCATATTTTGGTATGTGTATGCATGGTTGATCATTTGTCTTCTTGTCCAAATTTAAATGAACTAGGTCAAATCAAATTTCATTGTTTTTTTGGCACCTCTATAATGTTTTGAATCACATACAATATTTACAATTTGCCTTCTAATAGATTTGTATATTAGATATATGATTTTATTTACTCATTTTTTTATTGTTTGTAATACAATGCTATTTTTTTCAGATTTGGGGAGTATTGATATAAACTGCACCCCTAATGCAAACTTCTCACAAGATTTTATTTTTTTCTCTTGAAAAGTAAATAACATATACTACAGAATAGGAGAATAACTGCAGAGGTTAAGATATTAGATGATGGGATATTAGCAAAAATTTTAAAATATATAGAATTGCAAAACTAAATAGATAAGTATTCAGATGTTTTTCTTTCATGCAGTTGTTTCTAACACATTTTATTTTATTTTATTTTTTGTGAACATACTGTACAGAGGGGTTACAATTACATGAGCAGGATAATGCATACATTTCTTATCAAGCATTGCAGCCTCCTCCTTTGTTTACCCTTCACATCCCTTCCCAGCCTCTCCCCCCACCGCCCCACCCAATGCTCCCCTCCCCACCAACGTTGTAAAGCTCGTTTTCGACATGACAACTTGTACTTCTCATTGTTGCAACAAAGATGATTTCTTTGTTGCTTTATAAAAAAACTAAATAGAATTATGCTACATTTTACTCAAAATACTTTATTGTTGTTAAAAGGAAAAATCTTTTCAACATTGTTAAGAAAATAACCTAATGCATTTCCCCAATTTAGCATTATAAATACTATACAACAAGTGTCAATGTTTTAATATTAATTACTTTATTTATTCAAAATTGTCATTAGAAGTTCATTCAGTACTAGTCACAGAGATGATATCTCATAAAAATGTGCTCATTTTGGTTAAAAATATTATGCATTATTATAGCATTGCATTGAATGCAAAAGGATAGTGAATAGGTGTAAGGTGTAAGCAACAGGAAAATTGAGCTTACTATGGAAACAGCAATGCATTTCTTACACAGCAAGAATTTGGGCTGTGGGTGAAAACCAGTGTGTATTTAACAAGTCAATAATGTCAGGATCAGAAAGAATAGCTGATATTTTTCTTGACTTCTCTTTCTAGTAACAAGAGTACTGAAGCTCTGGGTAATTCCTAATTTTTTTACCTTACTGGAAAAAGAAAGAAGTAAGTACCAATAAGAAAGGATGTCTTCCCCAGCAAAACAGAAGAAAACATCCATGCATATTTCACTCATGAATGTCACTTAGGATTCTTAGATGCTACAGGTGGAAAGTGAATGTTTAATTGCTTTATCAATGTGAGTTATGGGAACAAAGGAAATGTGTCTGACTTCAGGTTGCAACAGATGTATCAGAATGGAAAGGATACAAATAGCTTCTCAGGGGGCAATTTGTGAACCAGTTCTGAAGAAACAGTGGGAAGTTAGCTAGTTGCCTAAGGAATGATGAGCACTCCAGACAAAAACATTCTGTTAGCAAAGGTACAAGTGTATCAGTTATAGAGATGAAACTTGTCACTGGAAAATCAACTTATTTCACTGTGGCTGAAAAAATAAAAAAAAAGATCACGTGAATATAGACACCTACTGGCCAATAGATGAAATTATAATAATTAAATGAATTTAGAATTCAATCTTTCAATCTAAAATTAGCAAAATTTCTATAAGAGATAAAACTTGGTCAGTTTTTCATTCTAGAATGGTCTTTATTGTAATGAACAGAGAGTAAATTGAATATTGAAAATGTAATGAAACTAAATCATATGAAAAAATCCACAAAAGATATAAATTATATGAAAAAAGTGGTAGAAGGTATGAAAAGAAAAAACAGTCAAAAGGGTTTTTAAAAGAATGGAAAATTCCAATTGTCAGCACATTAAGTTAAGAACAAACCTATAATTATCAGTCCCTTAATTCACAAAGTACCATATTCTTGTTTACTTATCCTCTTAGGTCGCAGGTCTCAGGTCTCTAAGGAATCTCTTCTTAGTAAGTCAATATACTACATCTTAGGTTGACCACATATCTTTCCTATTAGAAAAGATAATTTATGGAAGTGGCACTGTGGCTCAAGTGGTAGATCACTAGCCTTGAGCTGAAGAGCTGAGGGACAGCGCCCAGGTGGAGTTCAAGCTCCATAACTGACAAAAAAATAAAATAAAATAAACAAGAAAAGAAAAGAAAATTCCTAACTTCTACAAGATATTCCAGTTTCTTTGAATAGGTTAAAGACAAGAAATTCTTGGCCAAATATATTCAGTTCTTTAGAGGGAATTAACTGTTCCCAGTTTTTCCTATAATACTAAAAATATTAATATTGTAAGTTCTTATTTTCCATGTTTTAAATGTAATTCTAACAATGTGGGTTAAGAATGCATTTGGTATCATAATGTTATTGCTTTTTATTTAATTTTCTTTATACAGTTTGGGAGTAATTGATTCATTAACCTAGTTAATTTACTTAACATTCAACTACTGAAATTCAATCTACTTTTTTCTATCATCTCTTGAAATATATTTTTTGTAACTGTTTATTTGATAAGACATAGTTAGATTTTAGTTTGTTTTTGTGATATTTTAAGAAAATTAAGACATATTCATGATTAAAAATTAAAAAGGTATGTATTATATTTCCTCTTATTCACAACTCACAAATTGTACATGCTATTCTGTACCTTGGTTTCTTTTCTTTTTTTTTTTTTTTTGGTTGGTCATGGAGCTTGCACTCGAGGCCCAGGAGTTGTCCCTTAGCTCTTTAGCTCAAGGCTAGTGCTCTACCACTTGAGCCACAGCAGCACCTCCATTTTTCTGGTGTTTTATTGGAGATAAGTATCTCACAGACTTTCCTGCCTGGGCTGGCTTTGAACTGCAATCCTCAGATCTCAGCCACCTAAGTAGCTAGGATTACAGGAGTGAGCTACCGGCACCCGGCATGAACCTTGGTTTCTTAAGTTTGCTATGTGTTCTGTGATTCTCTTCACATTAGTACATTTGTGCTTAAGGTTACCTAGTAGTTCCAAAGGTAGGTGTCTTCTCAATCAGTCTTTATTGCTAAATATGAAAGTGACTTTTTGTTTTGCAAGCATAAAATATGCCACACATACATATATATGCCACACATATATATATGAATGTATATATATAATTTTTTGTTTTTGTTCACATATTTGTTTTCTGTTCATATATACTTTTGTTTTGCTAGTATAAGATATATATTATATATGTGAACATATGTGTATGTACATGTATAATGTTATATATATGAACATATATACAATGTCAAATTCCTGAAATTAAAATTGCTATGTGAAAAAGGATATGGGCATTTGCAATTCTGAGATATATTGGAAGACTTTTCTGTGCAGTTTTATGAAACAGTAAATTGAAGTATATTCTCACAGCTTTATCCACACTTCAATTTTAGCCAACTTACTATGTGAGAAGTATTTCTTCAGTTTGTTTTTAATTTGCATGTTTTTGTATAAAGAAAGCAGAGCATCTTTTCATGCATTAAAAGAACTATCTTACCTCCTGGAAATAATTGTGTTGTTTATCATTTAAAATTTTTGTCTTGTTCCTATCAAATAGTAGAAGATTTTATTACAGGTACTTTGACTTTTTGTGATTTAAATGGAAAATACATTTCCTCCGCTAGTTTTGTTTATGTATTTACCTGCCAATTTGTTTGGTTTTAGAAATTTAGTCCTTCCTGAGCAGTCCCACAACTTTCTTTATGGTATTGCTTTGTCACACAGCAGCTTCAAGTTTTTAATATATTCAAAGTTGACAATGTTCATATTTTTACTAAAAACTTCTGAAGGAACCATTCACTCTTTTGAGTTTACATAGCTGCATATATAATATTGTCTAGAGTCCATAGGCTATGTTACACTCATGTGTCACCTGTGCTGTCACCAGTTCTGTTCCTCTGTTCTGACTCTGAGTTTCCCCACAGTCACAGTGACGGACTGAAGATTGTATGCTTATTCTTCTCAAAAATCTCATTTATGCATTTCTTCAACTGAACAACAACTGTGATTTTTTTTGCTTTGTTATATCTATATACACATATATACATATATTATTGTAAAGATACTGTACAGAGGGGTTAAAATTACATGAGTAAGGAAATGAGTGCAATTCCTATCGAGCATTGTTACCCCCTCCTTTGTTTTCCCCCTACCATCCTTTCACAACTGTGATTTTTAAAATTATCTGTTTGTGTTTATTTTTCTAAATACTACTTGGCTTTTAATGTAATTACAACAAAATATTTATTTACATTACAGATTCTGTTCACTGTAGTATAGTAGTAAAAAAATAATGTTTTGAATGTCACAGAATACCAATTCATATGAGCACAAACATACAAAATAACAAGTTCATTAAGCATTAAATTATTAGATAATTTATATTTTATTTCATTTTATATTTTATATTAATATATTTTATATTAAATATATAAATAATATATTTATGTTAACATTTTTAAGTTTCATGGTATGTAAAAATTGTTAGAGGAATTTTGTATTGCAATCTTGGAGAATGAATTGACATTTAGTGAAATGAGCTGGAGATTTTAGATGGACCAATTGTGTTATGATTTTTCCCTTTAATACAATAGAGTATAGGTTGCTTCTGTGTAAAGATTTGCTCTCCAACATGCTTTCAAATATTGATTAGATTCAGTTAACAAGCTTATTTATACTTATATGGTTTAATTGTTTGATTGAGGTTTGGATATTTAATGCATTTAGTGTAATCTCTTATTTCACTTTTTTTTCCTCAGCTAGCTAGATTCCACTAATTAAAAAAGCCCATTTTTAATTCAATTCAACAACAAAATTATACTCAGCTATGTTCTTGTGTCTCTCAGGAATGTTGTTTTTCTTTAAAGAGGGCTCTTAGTGCTCTTTATTTTTATTTTCTTTTTACTAATTTTATAAACTTCCAATCATTCTTAAAATTTTCTACATATTGATGAATCCCAGATATAAGCACCAGTACAATTTTTCTCCTTGAGCACATACCCAAATATCTGCTTATCAAAATTCATAAAATTCCATATAAGATTCCACATTCACTAATGACACCATTCCTCAATGGCTCAAAATTTTGCCACTTTACTTTTCCACAAAGATATCCATTTATTATGTTCTTTTTATTTCTAAAATAATTGTCAAAAATATTTAGTTTCCATTGTTACAGCCATTAGCTGAGAGAACAAAGCCTATTACTTTTCTCTTTCTTCACTAAGTATGCATTGGGAAGATGTCTCAATTGGTTAAAATGCTAACTGCTCTACTGAGCACCCAACTACTGTCTTGTGATTTGTCAAACACACTTCTGGTTATCTAAGAGAATATCGTTAATGCCTGCCACTGCTGAATTATCCTGCTCTAGTCTCCGATTTTATTTTGATCAGTTAGTGTTAGAAACATTTAACTATTCAAAGGTTCCAATTTTCAAGCACTAACAGTAGACTTCCCAAGGATTTTGATGATCTCATTTTGCTATAACGGTGAGACTCTGGAAATCACACCGAAACATCAGCAAGAACACTGTCTTACCCACCAAGGCTCTACCTCTATCTCTTAGTGTTCCAGGAGCTAGACAAGAGTCTAATAAAACAGGTAGTATAGCCTGGAGATAGCACTATGTGTTATCAGATAAATGTCTAGTACCTCTCTCTATATCAGGCTATAAGTGCTAGCATACAAATACACTTTTAGAGTTATACTATATGTAAAATAATCCAGAAGACAGAGTCACCTCAATGATGAAATGATATACTCCCCCCCCCAAAAAAGAAGAGAATTGGCAGAGAGATTATTTTTAGTAGGTATTAGGAAAAGGGTTTGAATGCACAACCATATATATATGAGTCCATTTCCTATTGAACGTTGTTACACCCTCCTTTATATTTCCTCTGCCATCCCCTTCCTCCCCACCTCTCCAAATCCTCCCTCCTCCTATCCCCCCAGCAAAGTTGTAGTTTGTTTTCAACATACTGTCTTGTTCATCTCATTGTTACAATAGGTCATCCTGTATCCTTATTTCAGAATTTTGTTATTTCCTTTCCCCTCCCCAAATTAGAAAAATGTATATACAAGATGCATGGCACCAGAATCAAGTACAGTGACAACAGAGGTTGTACCATGGAGTTGTACCATAGTTCATTAAGAAGAGTAGCAATAAAGATAAAACCCTTTGTGTCCCTATCTCAGGGTTCATTTCATGCAGAATCAGGTTATATGGTCATATGTACATAGCTTTTTACCTCTTCTGCTTGTCTTAGACATATACTAGTTATTGCAGATAAGGGAAACAATGGGACCTATGTTTCTTTGAGTCTGGCTTACTTCACTTAATATAATTTTTTTTTCAAGACTTTCCATTTCCTAACAAACGTGGTGGTGTCATTCTTTCTGATGGAGGCATAGAATTCCATTATATATAATATATTATATATATTATATTATATTATATACTATTATATATAATATGTAATATATTATTATATATTACATATATAATGGAATTATATATATATCACATTTTCTTGATCCATTCATCTATTGAGGGGCATCTGAGTTGGTTCCATATCTTAGCTATGGTAAATAATGCTGCAATAAACATAGTTTGCTGGTAGCTTTAGTATGGCCTTGTTTATGGCCCATTGGGTAAATGCCTAAAAGAGGGATTGCTGGGTCTAGGGGAGCTTTATGCATAATCTTTTGAGTAACCTCCATACTGCTTTCCAAAGTGACAACCATAAATTTTAACCAAACATTTGTGTTTGAGTAATTTCTATATGGTAAAACAAATGGATTGAGATTGAAAGTAAATGATAGATCAGATGCTTAGTTTACATTAGGCTTCGGATTTAATTCGCAGCACTGAAAACAACACGATCATGTCATCTGCAAAGAGGGAGAGTTTTAGTTCACCTTTTCCTATTTGGATCTAATTTGTGTTTGCCTCTTGCTTTATTGCTCTAGCAAGGCATCCCAATGCTAACTTGAAGAGGAGTGCAGAGAGTGGATATCCTTGTCTTGTTCCTGAATCCAGAGGAAATGACTTTTAGCCATTAAGTATAATACTAGATGTATGTTTGTCATAAACATATTATATTGAAGACTGTTTCATGAATTTCTAGTTTCTCCAGGGCTTTCATGATAAAGGGGTGTTGGATCTTGAGGTAAAAGCCAACACGCTGAAAACATTAGGAAGGAATAGGAGAAACTTTAGGGCTCCTTAGCACAGGCCGAAATTTTCTTAATAACAACTCAGAAACACAATAAATCAAAGAAAGTTTAGACAAATGGGATTGCATGAAACCGCAGAGCTTCTGCATGGCAAAGGGCATAGCTAACAAGATCAATAGAAAGCTCCCAGATTGGGAGAAGATCTACACTAGCCATATAATGGATAAGGGCCTCATATCTAAAATATACTTAGAACTCAAAAATTAACTCCCCGAACAACAAATCCTCAAAGACACAACCATTAAGTGAGCTAAAGACTTAAAAGAGAGACTTCTCTGAAGAAGAAATAAGAATGGCCAATAGACACATGAAGAAATACTCAACATCTCTGGACATAAAAGCAATGAAAATGAAAATAAGATTGAGATTCCACCTCACCCCAGTTAGAATGGCTATAATCAACAAATTTAATAACAACAGACATTGGAAGTGGATATGGCCAAAAGGGAATGATATTGCACTGTTGGTGGGAGTGTAAATATGTTCAACCACTTTGGAAAGCAGTATGGAGTTTCCTCAAAAGACTACACATAGAGCTCCCTTATGGCCCAGACATTCCACTTCTGGGCATTTACCCAAATGATCATAAACAAGGCCATACTAAAGCTACCAGCACAACTATGTTTATCACAGCTTAGATACAGTTTAGATACACAGTTTATTTACCACAGCTAAGATATGGAAAACCTATCCAGATGCTCACAGTAGATGAGTGGATCAAGAAAATGTGGCATACACACACACTCACACACCACACACACACACACACACACACACACACACACGAATACTATGCTTCCATCAGAAAGGATAACACAGTACCAATTATAAGGAAATGGAAATACTTGGAAAAAAATAATATTAAGTGAAGTAAGACAGACCCAATTTATCTGAATTAGGGAAGGGAAGAGGAAGAGCACAATGGTGAGCAAAGGACAAAGGGGAACCAATGCAACAGCAATATACACAAGACAATATGTTGGAAATGATCTGTACAATTTGGGGGTGGGGGTGAGGAAGGGAAAATAGAAGATAAATCAGGCAAGGGGAAACAAGTTTGACAAGAAATGTACTTATTGCCTTAGTTATGTAACTTTAACACTTCTGTTCATCACCTTGACAATATAAAAAGAAAACAATAGTGTTAAAAAGGAAGTCAAGAGTGAGGAAAAGAGGGAGAATGAAGGGGGAATATGTGTATAGAAGATAGTAGGATGCAGATAATAATATGAAAGGGGTTTCTTTCTTGTTTTTAACTAAATATGAAGTCAGGAACCTCAGTATGAAGGAGAGACAGATCCTCTTGCTATCTCTTGCACTTTTTTTCTTCCAATTTCCTAAGTATTTATCATTTCTTATGAAGTGTGTGTCGGTAAGTTCTGCCATTTGTTTCCTGCTTTTCTGGAGCAGTATTTATTCAACCAAAACATACTGACTTCTATTTGCAAGTGAAGACAGAAAACAAATATTGATTGAACTGAACTGAAACTATAAGGTTTGGAAGAAATGAAAGAGAATATAATGGTATGGACATAGTGATACAATGATAAATGATTTCTAGGGTGGCGTGCTATTAGCTTAGGAAATAACAGGTTTCACTAAAAAAAAGTATGTTTTTGAACTGAGGAATGAGGAATTTGAGGGTAGGTCAATATTCATGTGGCTGTATGTATTCAAATGGAAAAGCTTCCACTTCATGTAGTTGGAAAGCTTAGGGTACATGTGCGTGCATGTACACACACGCACACACACACACACACACACACACACACACAGGTTATCATCAGTCTCTAAAGAGAGATAATAAAGATATCTAAATATAGATAATAAAGGTAGATAATAGATGAACTTGTGTAAGCTTGCTTTAAGTTAGAAGAAGATAAGGAGGTATAAGAAAAACATGGGTTAATGGCAATTCCAATGGAGATATACTTATTAAGAAATATTAGAATATTTTTGAGTTGTTCTATATTATCAAGCCAGCTTTCAAAGGTCTAGGTCCATTTTCCTTTTTCTTTCTTAATAATTATAAACATCCACAATGTTTTTAGAAAGAATCACCTAAATTTACTATGTCTTCTTCTTTGTTGTTGCTGCGTCCTCGTATCCTACTAAATGAATAGCAAATCTCTGTTGCTGGGGCCTGGACCAAGAGAAAGTCCTCCAATAGTAGGGTTTTTGTTTGTTTTATTTTTTGTCCATCATGGGGCCTGGGCACTGTTCCTCAGCTCTTCAGGTCAAGGATAGCACTCTGCCATTTCCAGTTTTCTGGTAGTTTATTGGAGATAAGAGTTTCAGGAGCTTACCTGCCTAGGCTGGCTTTGAACCACAATCCTCAGATATCAGCTTCCTTAGTAGCTAGTATTACAGGTATGGATGCCCAGCTCCAATGGTAGTTTTTCAATGCATGAAAATATCAATGCCATTTTGTCATTTCTGAGCCAACTTCTCTATAAATTTTGCTGCTGACCAAAACTTCAGTAATTGCTCTATTTTTGTAAATGGAGATTTTGTGTGTACACTTCCTGTTTTTGTTTGTTTAAAATAAATTTGTGTTTGTACATTGCTCTCTTTTTTTCATTTATTTTTAGTGATATCTAGGATTGAACTGACAGCCCCGTACCTCTACCACTTGATTCATGCTCCTTGTCTTTTCATTTTGTTAAGTTTTTTTTTTCTTTTTCTGCTTTCCTGATTTCATTCAGAACTTTTGCCATTGCTAGTTTCTTAATGTCATTCTTTTAGATCTCCATCTCACAAGTAGCTGGGATTATAGGCATATGCTACTATACCTAGCCTTTCTTTTTCTTTCATATTTTGGCTTTAATTCTTCACATCAAAATAAATTTTAATCTCTTGAAGTTCAACATTTACAGCTTTTTTTTACAGTTTTTGTTTTATATATCCAAAGTAATGATCATGCTCAATTTCATAACTAAATGTTTCACTAACTATATTGATATTTATAAATGTATAAATGTATTAGATTTGGGTGTAAACTTGGAAAATTTGGAAAGCTTATTCAAGTCACACAAGGTAGTAGAGAACCAGAGAAGCAAAAAATATTTTTAAACAATAAACAGATGTTGGAACTATTTCTCTCTGATCATCTTCTATTGTCTCTGATTTTTACCTTTTCAAACCCCATTATTTAAAGATACACTCGTAAAAACTTTTTATAAATTGCATCTTTATAATGTAAAAAGCCTAGTTTGAGGAATAGAGCCTTCTTTTCTATTACAAATGTCAAAAACAAGGAAATACTAATGTGACTGATATACAGAGATTGAAGGTCTTTCCAATAAGAAAACAACCAAATGCACATAAGTGGAAAAATGCTCACACTACAATATCTAAAGGGTAATATCTGGTTATAATTTAACAAGGCATTAACAACTGTCAATAATTCTTAGTTTTCTTGAGAGGTTAGAATTCTATTTTTTTTCCCTACTCATCAGACTCTTGGAAATATCATGACTACTTGGGAAGAACAAGTACTAGTAAATTCAGAAAACACTGTTATTGCTTAACTTCTTTAATGAAAAACGTATTGCACTGAAACAAGAGGAGTATCAATAATCAGAGCTGGTTGTGGGGGAATTCTGAATTATCCTACCATATTTTCCCACAGAAACATGCTGCTTCCACAGAAACATTGTTTCCAACAAAGAGGAGGCCTAGGTCATGCTGAGTCCTCACCCAAGCTTTTCCATGACATCCTGTCTGGAGTTGAAGGTAGTAAATAAACATCTGCATAACCTTTAGTAAAAACTGTGGAGAGGAACCCAATATTTATGAAAAGAGTACTTGTTAATTGGTCCCAAGAGCAAAGAACCAAGGCAAATGCAAAGATTGCATGACACTGTACATTTATGTGACCCTGTCATTTTTTGCTACTTAGCTTTATTTTTGCATCCTGAGGGAGCAGGTCTTGCAACTCTATCCATCTTCTATCTCCTGTATGTTCAAGCATACACTTCCAAGAGAGCCTTGTTTAGGTGATATTATTTGCCTATTTATCATTTTTATCCAAATTAAACAGAAGCATCCTAGTGTTGGGCTGGTAACATGGAGAATTGTGCCTGATAGCACTGAAAATTGGCAAGATTTGTGCACATAAATACCAGGATCTATTTTCCTTATAGAACCAAGAATGCTCTACAATGGTGAATTTTTATATAGTTATTCAATGTTAATCCAAGGTTCCTAGAAGAATCCATATTGTTAAGATTCATTTGTAGTCAGGTATCAGTGGCTCACATCTGTAATCCTAGCTACTCAGGAAGCTGAGATCTGAGGATCGTGGTTCAGAGACATCCTGGGCAGGAAACAAATCGAGTCTCCTTTCTCCAATTAACCAAAGGGAAAAAGAAAAAATATCCATGTGGAGGTGTAGCTCAAGTAGTAGAGCACTATCCTTGAGCATAAATGCTCGGGGACAGTGCTCAGATCCTGAGTTCAAGCCCCAGTACCAACACACACACACACACACACACACACACACACACACACACACACACACACACAAATATTCATTTGAAAATTGGTAGGCTTATTTGGTATACTTGTTTTATACCATTAGCTTTGAAGCCCATCCCTAGACAATGCTGATATACTGAAATCATTCTATTTTTCCATGTCTTTTTAGCCCTACTTTTGCTATGTATTTTTCCTTTTACCTGAAAGCCATTACTTGTCAGTGTTCCAAGAATGACTCAGCTGATTCCCCTCCTGTGTGTAGACAGAGCCAGCGGGTTTAGTTCTCTGTGTCTTTTATTAACTTACTGTCGTTGAAGGTGACAGAGTAAGAAGGCGAAAGAGTAAGGAGGCCTAACTGACTGAAAGGGGAAGGAAACTGTATTCACAAATATAAGAGAAAACAATGCCAGGCAAACTGATGATCAGAATAATAATGTTGGGAATAATGCACCCACAAAGAGGAAAGTATATATATTCTGCAATTGTTACACTCCCTACTTCCCATCATGCATACTGTCTGGCTACCTTTGAACATATTGATAGACAAAGCTAAGAACAAAAGACTTAGAATGACTCCAACAAGAGAATCTTTTCCTGGCTTGTCAAATTGTACTTGCTTACTTTACAATTTCTCACAGCTGGTATTCCTGACCTGACTCCAGGCTAAGAGATTCAAGAGCAGCATGTTCCTATATCTTAACATACTTGCCTATGGAGATATTTTGATAGCTTCTTTAGAAAAGTATATCATGCACAGACAAAATAGCTAAGAGGTTTTAACCTCATAAGTGCCAAAAATAGTTTTTATTTTCTTTACTTTTCGAAATATTTGATCATTTGTTCCACATGTGACTAGGCTGAATTATGAACTCCTGTAGGGTAGTGACTTAATTTATATTATCTAATGGAGTACCAGATACAAGACACTATTGTATATAACCATGGAATGTTATAGATATAGAAAATGGGCATAACCATTGATGAAGTCAAATCTGTGTATTGTTCAATCTCTTCTAGCCAATACATTGCCTCCTAGTGAGATATAATGAAAGGACCTCCAGTCTGTGCAGATTTCTTTTCTGTTTTTCTATATTAATAATTCAGGAAACTAGAGGTTTGGTGGAGAGTAAAATAGACAACCCTCCTGACTTGTATATATGAAACCTCAAATACAATTCTCCATGCATTTTTAGTTGTTATTATAAAGGGGACGTTCAGAGGGTTTACAATTATGAAAGTCAGCTAAAGAGCATATTTCTTTTTGAACAAAGTCACCCTGTCCCTCGTTCTCTCCCAGTTTTTCCATCCTATCCCCACCCACAAGCTGTATAGCTCATTTTCAAGAGTGTCTAGTGAGAACCACTGCCACATTTGCTCACCCTTTGTCCCACCAGTTCTGTGCTCCCTCTTTACCATCTCAAAGGAAAATAAATGAACAAATAAGACAAAAAGCAAAGAAAACTAAAACAGCAACAAAGAAAAAACCTCTTGTTTCCATTTCCTGGAGTTCCTTTCAACAAACATAATTTTATATGATCTAATGCACATAGGTATTGTAGTTTTGTTTTCCTCTCCTAAGATTATCTTTCTTTGGTCTCACTATGTGTGAATGCCTACAGACCTGTATAACATCATATTACACTATATTTTTTTTCCTTTTTTTCTTTTCTTTTCCATTCATTCTTTTCTTTTCTTTTCTTCTAGCCAGTGTATTCACTTGTAGATGTTAGGCAAATTCTAGCTACTACAAATGAAGAAAACTGTGCAGCCAGCATGTTTCTTTGGGTCTGGCTTACTTTGCTTAATATATATTATTACAGGTCTTGTCATTTCCTTATGAATGATGCAAAATCATTCTTTCTGATGGATATTACAATGCCCCACTTAAGCTACCAGCACAACTATAACCATTGCAGTATTATTTACCATAACCAAGATATGGTAAATACCAAAATAATGGTAATCAACTCAGATACCTCTCTAGGGACAAATGATTAAGAAAATGTGGAGCATCTGTGAAAAAAGACCTAGTTTGAAAGAGGCTGTCATATTTTTTTTTGAGAAAGTCATATTTGATTAAGTTTATAAGATTGAAAGAAGTAATAGGAAAAAGTTTACAAATTGAGATGAAAGGAAATGTTAATGTTAAGATCCTGGTGAAGAAAATATATGTCTTATGGATTTAAACATGCAAAAAATAAGCAAAACCTTTGAGAGGCTAAGCACTCTAAGAGATAGATAGTAGTTACATTTTAAAAAAAAATAATGTCAACACCATTAAGAAATGCAGGAGTAGCCGGGCACCAATGGCTCACACCTGTAATCCTAGCAACTCAGGAGGCTGAGATCTGAGTATCACGGTTCAAAGCCAGCCTGGGCATGAAAGTCTGTGAAACTCTTATCTCTAATAAACCACCAGAAAACCGGGAGTGTGCTGTGGCTCAAATGGTAGAGCACTAGCCTTGAGCTGAAGAGCTAAGGGACAGTGCTCAGGCCCAGAGTTCAAGCCCCACAACCAACAACAACAACAAAAAAATAGCAATGCAGTATTTTAAAACTTATCATTTAAATCAAATACCATAATTTTAGTCATGTTGTCAGTATGATTATAAGCCAAAATTATTATATATTCTTATCTATTATTAACATTCTGCTATCATTGTAAAATATTTAGATTTAAATCACACAAAAATATATTTACATCAAATGGGTTAAGAGTGCTCATATTTATTCTATAACTTCTCACATACTAGACTGGGTCAGCCTTTCACCAATGTATTTGTGGTGAATTTAACCAAAGTGTTGTTTTGCATTCCATTCACCTCTGGACCAGTGATGATTCTGGACTTTCTGTAATCATTATGACAATATCTTCCTTGATTCTTCCTTGATTTCCTGGATCCTCCTGTCCTCCACTGAGCCAAATAAATACAGTTATAATTGGGTTTCTACCATGAATCTCTTTATCTTTAATATCATTCTTAACAATACTGTAAAACCTCAGAGCATTCTTTTTTTTAATTAATTAATTAATTTTTTGGGGGGGGTCCAGTCGTTGGGCCTGGGCACTGTCCCTCAGCTCTTCAGCTCAAGGCTAGCGCTCTACCACTTGAGCCACAGCACCACTTCCGGCTTATTTCTTTTTGCTTATGTGGTGCTGAGGAATCGAACCCAGGGCCTCAGGCATGCAAGGCAAGCGCTCTACCACTGAGCCACCTTCCCAGCCCCCTCAGAGCAGTCTTAATAGAATTTATATGAACAATAAACTTTTGTTTAAGCATTTGGCAGATATTGTGGTAAATTACATATTTTTTTACTATGATACATATTATAATCAACCTTTAAAATAGCACAGTGCTCTTTCAGCTGCCTTCACTTCCAGTTTAATAGACAATGAGTACCATTAGTATTTCTATTTAATGGATGAAACTTATGAACCCTAAAGAATTAAATAAATTGTGCAAGATCATACATTAAGCACTAGCAGATCCAGTTTTGAAAGTGGACAGGTTGACTTTAATATGTTCTCATTAAAAACTGACACAGTAAATGCAACCAAACCTAACCACAGATGGTGTGAGTCAATTGTACAATTTTTAAGAGTCATTAAGGTATATTTTAGATTCCATCAATTATTACTTACTAGTTTTATGATTCTTAGTGAATTTCTGAACTTCTCTGAGTTTCATTTAGCAGAAGATTAGGATTTGAGTTATCACCGTGTTGGTTTGGTTGGTTACAAAGACAATATGAGTACAAGAATTCAAAACTCTGCCTGGCATTCATAATTTGATTCCTGTTGGGTAGTCTTGTAATGCATATTTTTCTTCATCTTTCAAGAAATGTACTGTTGAATATTTATTCTTTTCATAAAGTAGTCATAAGTAAGAGATAAAATTTGCAGTTATTTCTTTTTATCAAGGTAGAAAATATTAACAGCCTCATAGTATAAAGTCAAATACTAGTGCTCACACTGACTTGTTGGGTCTTCCTCAGTCTCACGAGGAAAGGTAAGTGCTTCAGCCAGTTCCCCAGCCTCCTGGGAGACAATCAGACCCAGCGGGGAGTCAACTCAAGCAGGAAAAAACTCGTTTATTAACATAGAACAGTCCTTTTTAAAGCAAAAAAGAGTGGGTGGCATGGCAGGGGAGGAAGAGGAACCAATCACTGTCAAGGTCACACCCTATCATGCACCTAAGCTTCCATGGGCTGGTTACTCACTGAGCATAAAGCAAATTTGGCTCTGCCCACTGAACTCCCTCTCAGCGCCATCTTTGCTGCCCATGTGCCTTACACTGACTACATATCTATTGCCATTTTTTAAATTTTTTAATTGTCAAGTTAATGTACAAAGGGGTTATAGTTACATAAGTAACACTGGACTAAGAAATAAATAATTTCAAAGGTAGTTTCACATCATTTAGTAGAAAGAGAACCTATTTTCCTGATTTCCAGTATAAATTTCTTTCTACTCTAACTTAGGTACTGTTACATATTGCTTAGCTTTCCTTTATACCTACACTTCCATATTGCTTCTCTTCTATACTTGGGTAAATTTATTTTTGATAGTAATTTTTAATTAACTTCTCCCCAAGATTTCATTGTAAACTTTATTCAGCAAAGTGTGACCCTTTGGATATCTCATTCATAATTAACTTTACAATTCCCTATTTTGTTCCAGTATTTTCTGAGTTCTTTTTATTAAAATTTGTTTGGGAAACATTTGTTATACTAGTGCATTTCTGACAATTCATACTATAACATTTCATAGCAATCCTACACTTGCATCCTTTCTCTTTTTCTTTCCCATCCACCTCCTCTTCTTGCTCCTGCTCTTCCTCTTCCTGTTTTTCAACTTCTACCCCTTTCTAACAGCTTATATTGAATTCTTGCATGAAGAATGGTAATATTCATTCATAAAGCACAAATCATAGCTCTCTTTTTTATTTTGATGTTGTCAGTACTTAAAATAATTATTGAAATACCTATACACAGAAAAAACTTCTGAAGATTTATGTACATATTATGTACATAATATGTACTCTCACAAGTGTTTTATATGTATAATTTTATTTACTTTTCAGAAAAGTTCAGATCTGTAAATTGTGCATTATTCATAATATAGCATTAATTTTTACTTAAATGTTGAAGGGTGTTAAAATTAGTACATTTTTTATGGGAAGAAAGAAGTGAGGATATGGGAGTTTATTGAGTTTCATCTCCCTAGCCTCCTATTAACACTTCATAGGAGCCTCTGAGAATTTATGGTTATCTTTTGATTGGTCATCTATTACATACCACATATCTCTTAATTTCTAATAAAATAAATATCTCATAATTTAGATGCTACCTTAGATAATTAGAACTGACTTTCTTGGAATTAAAAAAAACAATAATTTCAGAAAACTTTAGCATGTTAAAAAACAAAAGACTTTTCCAGGAATTTAGTATTTTGAAAATACTAAGGTGATGTATACGGAAGGTGAGATCCAAAGGAAAGGAGGATGTAATACAGAGGAGGTAATTGCCTTGTTTCTCATGTTTCTTTTGTCTCCCACTAGTCACTTATTCCTTTGATTAAGAGAGAAATTTAGGTACTAGTAGAAACAAACCTCTTCTGTGTGTGACACTTTTGATGCTTCATGAATACATATAGCTGAAATTCTTAGAGTCCCTCACAATGTGCCAGACTGAAAAGTATGAAAAATCTCCATCCTCAGTTTACCAGCACACAGAGCCTTTATATCTAGAAAATATGGCTTATCACTGTTTCTTCTTTCAAACAAGTGTGAAGTTTATAAGGGTGAGGCAGGAGGAGCAGTGCCAGACTATTCTGGGCTACAAACTGACACTTTGTCTCAAAAATAGAAAAAAAAGATTGCAAACTATGATTGATAGCCCATATAATTGTAACATGTTTGTCCCATTTAATGCACTGAGTAAATATGTCATTGGCCACTTCATCCACCAAAAGAGATGGAAATTCTGTGTGGTACATCCTTTTGGTCATGTTATATGTGACAACTGTCAATAGAAAGACACTGGCTCATCTCATCCTAACTTAAATAAAATAGCTAATTGTTAAGGCAATATTAATAAAAATACAATGGCAAAATGTTAAATTAACATGGTATGGATGAGAGAAATGAAACTTAGAAGTTAACACTAGGCATCTGTGGTTCACACCTGTAATCTGGAATACTTGGAAGATTGAGCTCTGAAGACCGTGGTTCAAAGCCAGCCTTGGCAAGAAAGTCCATGAGATTTTTAATCTAAATTTAACCACCCAAGAGCCAGAAGTGTAGCTCTTATCCAAATGGTTGAGCCTTGAAGTTGAGCAATAAAGCTCAGAGATAGTGACCAGCCATTGAGTTTTAGGCTCAATACTGGAACATCTGTGTGTGTACATGTGTTCACCTACACGCACATGCACATGTACATACACACACACCAAGTTATATAGGAGTATAACAGAAATATATGCATGTATTTTGGATTCTGTTGAAGTTTCTTTGGGAAAACAAAGTCTGCATTGCAGATAAAGCTTGAATAATGGAAAGCATGGACCTATATTTCTTTGGGCCTGGCTTACTTCACTTAATGTAATTTTTTCCAAGTTTCTCCGTTTCCTAACAAATGGGGCAATGTCATTCTTTCCAAGCAGAAATGGTCAGATAAGTTGATGTTAGGCAAAATGAATCCCAAGATAAGTATTAAATTTTTTTTCTTTCTTGTGACTGTTTCTAACATATTTATAAGATGATTTTTTTGTTGCTTTGTATGTCCCTCCCCCATGGTATGACCCCTGTTTTCACTGTATTTGATGTTTGTATAATTTGTGGAGGGGAAGGGAAAAACAAATAGTTTAAATAGGGATACAGGTAGACCCATTACAACAATGAGATGTACAAGACGTTATGTTGAAAAACGAACTTTACAACTTTGGGGGGAAAGGGGTGCGGGGGGGCATGGATGGGAAGGGATGGGAAGGGGAAACAAAGGAGGAGGCAACAATGCTTGATAAGAAATGTACTCATTACCTTACCCATGTAATTGTAATCCCTCTGTACAGTATTTTCACAATTAAAAAAAAAGAAAAAGAAAAAAAGCTTGAATAAGTTCTATTTATGAAAATTTCTAAAATTTCAGACTGATGGAGAACAAAAAATCCATCCTCATCATGGGAAATAAAATATATCAGTATAACTGCAAAGAAAATATGAGAAAACTGTAGAAGTACCAAGTATAAGTGGCAAACCAGAGCCTTGCAATGAAGTTTAATATTTGATATCATTATTTTCACATTTAATCTCAAAGTAATGTAACCCTTGTAGAAAATATTTACACAGGGAGAATGTCAGTTGAGAACTTTGAAGAGTTCAAAGTATTACTAACCACAGAAATCAAAGCCTGTTGCATCAGAGACAGAGAACTTGAGCTCACACTCAGTATTAACAAGAACACTGTTTCAATACCAAGCCATTTCTGTGAAATTCAGTTCCTCCAGGTTGATGTAAATGGGATCCTGTGGCAACTCCATTCATCGTGATATGCCTTTCCTTAAGAAATCTCATCTTTTATAATAGGCGGTAAACCTGTCTGAACTCCACTCCAGAGGGAAACATTATCTTGTTATACTGGATAGCAGCCTGCCATTTGGTTCATCTTTGTGAGTAAAAGATGAAGAGGATTATATCCATCTTTCAAGGCCATTTGCTCTACAAACATAATTGATAGGATAGACCAGTGCAAGGGGTCAATGGCCCTTAACACATTATGCAGAAGTAGGAGAGACACAGAGAAAATTGTGTTCTATCAATGTGTTAAGATCTCATGTGTTATAAACTAAATATAAAATCTAAGAAAATTGATTTGTTTTTATGCAGCTATTATACATTATCTTGACTTTAGTCACTATCTGTCAATCATATATAATCAAGTGAACTGTTTCAAGACTAGTTACCAAAATGATACTTCCAAACAATTTTGGGGTACTTAGCACAAAATTTAACTGTAAAATACCACATAGTATTAGGAACTCAAACCTGTCATTATTATATTGAGAGACCTCTCATTGCATCTATCATTGAAAGTATGTACTATATATGATGTTTATCAAGCATAAGCATCTATTGACTTTAAGTAAGATTTCCTTTGAAATACGTATATATTATAAATTAGAAATGACAAGAGATTGTATGGTGCTTGAACTCAGGCTCTCACTCTGATCATTTGTCTACAGTGGGCACTGTATCATTTGAGTCACTCTTCAGTCAGGCATTTTGCTAGTTAGATGGTCATGAAGTCTCTTGGACTTTGCTGCCCAGGGTGGCTTTGAATCATAATCCTCCTGGCTTCAGATTCCTGAGTAGCTAAGATTATAGGCATGAGCCACAGGTGACAGGAAAGAATAAAATTTTTATTGGGAAATTTGTTTGAAAAGTGTTAAGAACGATTTGTCTTTCCATATTTTTGCCTAAATACCTGCTATCAGAAGCCCAATATGACATATATTATATTCCTAAAGATATATTTAAGCTGGAGGTGGGTGTACACACCTATAAATCCCAGCAGTCTGGAAGCAGAGGCAAAGTTGAAGCCAAAATTGGTTACATATCAAGTTCCAAACTAGCATGAACTATACAGCAAGTCCTCTTTGTTAGAGTGTGTGTTTGTGTGTGTTTGTATGTGTGTCTGTGTATATAATAGGTTAGAAGCTTATATAACATATGCTTTCTTTGTATGCAAACTATGCATACACATAACAATCATTAATCCAATAACACTTCCAGCCAAACTATGCATACACATAACAATCATTAATCCAATAACACTTCCAGCCTTTAGATACTTTGAAGTTAGAGTTCTCTGAGGATTTTTATTTCATTTACAAGTGTAATTTGGTTGAAAATATACCAGATTTCCCTTTCTTGATTATTTTTTTTTTGGTTAGGAAAGGAAATAAATGGTAATAGGAACACAGATGGAGGTTACAGTACTGGAGAAATGCACTATGAATACATTCATTGACAGGAATATATTATGTATGACTTATAGACAGCATACTCACAATTTAATGAGGGAAAAACCTTGAATGGAGAGGATGCTGCAAAATAAAAGCCTTATTTTGAAATACAATATTTTTACAATATTTTCTTTTCTTTCTTTTATTTTTAAAATGAGTTTTTTATTGTGAAAGTACCATACAGAGGGGTTATAATTACATGAGCAAGGTAATGAACGTATTTCTTTATCAAGCATTGCTGCCTCCTTTGTTTTTCCCCTACAATTCTTGCCCTTCCATCTCCACGACTACACTCCCACCGCCCCTAACCCCTGCCAAAACTGTAAAGTTTGTTTTTCGAAATAGCATCTTGTATATCTCATTGTTGCCATGGGTCCACCTGTATCCCTATTTAAACATTTTGTTTTTGCCCTTCCCCTCCACAAATTATAACAACATCAAATACAGTGAAAACAGAGGTTATAACATGGGGGAGGGATATACAAAGCAACAAAAAAAACATCACCTTATAAATACGTTAGAAAAAAATAGCAAGAGAGAAAAAAAACACTTGTGTCCTTATCTTGGGGTTCATTTCACCTAACATCATCTTATCTGACCTTTTCTAACTATTGCAAATAAAGGGAATCATGGGACCTATGTTTCTTTGGGCCTGGCTTACTTCACTTAATATAATTTTTTTCAAGTCTTTCCTAACAAATGGGGCAATGTCTTTCTGATGGGGGCATAGAATTCCATTATAACACATTTTCTTGATCCACTCATCTATTGAGGAGCATCTGAGTTGGTTCCATATCTTAGCTATGGTAAATAATGCTGCAATAAACATAGTTGTGCTGGGAGCTTTAGTGTGGTATTGTTTGGGCATTCGGTAAATGCCCAGAAGTGGGATTGCTGGGTCACAGGGAAGCTCTATGTGGAATCTTTTGAGGAACTTCTATACTGATTTCCAAAATGGCTGAACAAGTTTACACTCCCACCAACTATGTAGTAGGGTTCCCTTCTGGCCACATCACCTCCAGCATCTGTTGTTATTAGAGTTCTTGATTAAAGCCATTTTAGCTGGGGTGAGGCAGTATCTCCCTGTGGTTTTGATTTGCATTTCTTTTATGGCTAGAGAGGTTGAGCATTTCTTCGTGTGCCTAAGGCCATTCTTCTTTCCTCTTCATAGAAGTATCTTTAAGTCTTTAGCCCAGTTATTTATTGTCAGTTGTTTCTTTGAGGATTTGTTGTTGAGGAATTTAAATTTTTGAGTTCCAGGTATATTTTACATATGAAACCCTTGTCTGCTGTATGGCTAGTGAAGATCTTCTCCCAATCTGTTGGCTTTCCATTGATCTTGGTAGCTATGTCCTTTGCCATTCAGAAGCTCTGCAACTTCATGCAATCCCATGTGTATAATCTTTCTTTGATTTGTTGTGTTTCTGGGTCTCTATTAAGAAAAATTTGGCCTGTTTCAAGGAGACCTAGGGTTTCACCTGTTCCTTCCTGTAATGTTTTCAGGGTGTCTGCTTTGACTCTGAGGTCTTTGATCAATTTGGAGTTGATTCTGGTGCAGGGTGACATATAAGGATCTAGCTTTAGTTTTCTGCAGGTGATTAACCAATTCTGCCAGCACCATTTATTGAAAAGGCTGTCTTTCTTCCATTCTATTTTTTAATCTCCCTTATCGAAGATTAGATGGCTATAGGTGTATGGGTTCATTTCTGGTTTTTCAATTCTATTCTATTTGTCCTGAGTTATCTTCTTGAGCCAGTACCAAGCTGTCTTAATTACTATACCTTTGTAGTAGAGTTTGAAATTTGGTATTGATAATCCTCCAACACAACACTGTTCCTTCTGTTAAGGATCTCTTTTTGCTCTCTGTGGACTTTTATTGTTCCATATGAATTTTTGGATTGCCTCTTCTATTTCCTTGAATAATGACGTTGGAATATTGATAGGTACTGCATTGAAGTTGTTGATAGCTTTTAACAGCATTGCCATTTTCACGATGTCAATACCCCCAATCCAGGAGCATAGGAGGTTTTTTCCACTTTCCAACTTCTGTTTTGATTTCCTTTTTTAGGTTTTTAAAGGTTTCATCATACAGGTCTTTCACTTCTTTGGTTAATTACTAGGTATTTTATTTTTTGTGAGGCTATTACAAATGGAGTTGCTTTCCTGATTTCAGCCATGCTCTTGTTGGCATACAGAAAAGCCACTTATTTTTGAGGGTTCATTTCATACCCTGCTACTTTGCCAAAGTTTCAAATAAGTTCAAGTAATTTGAGAGTGGAGTACAGAGGATTCTTTTTTTTTCTGGTTGTGGGGCTTGAACTCTGGGCTTGGGTGCTGTCCCTCAGCTCTTTACTTCAAGATGAGTGTTCTACTGCTTGAGCCACAGCACCACTTCTGGTTTTCTAGTGGTTTATTGAAGATAAGAGTCTCATGGCCATTCCTGCCCTGGCTGGCTTTGAACTGTGATCTGCAGATATCAGCCTCCTGAGTAGCTAGGATTACAGGTGTGAGCCACAGGCATCCAGCTCCATGGGATTCTTTAAATACAAGATCATGTCATCTGCAAAGAGGGAGAGTTTTACTTCATCTTTCCATATTTGGTTCCTCTTTATTTTTGCCTCTTGTCTTATTGCTGTAGCTAGGCATTCTAATACTAAAGTGAAGAGAATTGGAGAGAGTGGGCAGTGGAGAAAGTCTTGTTCCTGAGTTTAGAGGAAATGTTAGTTTTTCTCCATTAAGTATAATGCTGGCTGTAGGTTTGTCATACACAGCCTTTATCATATTGAGAAATGTTCCTTGGATTCCTAATTTTTTCAGAGCCTTCCTCATAAAGGGGTGTTGGATTTTGTCAAATGCTTTTTCTGCATCTATTGAGATAACCATGTGGTTCTTATCCATGCTCTTGTTGATGTGATGAATATATTAAATGATTTGTGTATATGGAACCAGCTTTGCATCCTTGAAAAGAATCCTGTTTGACCATGGTGTATGCTTTTAGGGATGAATTGTTGAAGTCAATTGGCCAAAATTGTGTTGAGACGTTTTCCATAGATGTTCATCAAAGAAATGGTCTATAGTTCTCTGTCTTAAGTGAGTCCCTGCCTGGTTTTCGGATGAGGCTTATGATGTCTTCATAGAAAGAGTTCAAGTTCAGTAGTAAACTTTCTCTTTCAATTTCATTGAAGAGTTGGAGTAGTATTGCAGTGAGCTCTGCTTTGAAGGCCTTGTGGAATTCCATTGTAAATCCATCTGGTCCTGGGCTTTTCTTAGATGGAAGGCCTCTTACTGATGTTTCTATTTCCACGCTTGATATGAGCCTGTTAAGTTGGTTTAGCTCATCTTGGTTTAGTTTTGGCATGCCGATATTGGCTAGGAAAAGGTTCATTTCTTCCAGGTTCGCAAACTTATTAGCATAAAGGTTTGAGAAATATTCCCTTATAATGTTCTGAATCTTGGCTGTTTCTGTGGTGATGTTTCCATTCTCATCTCTGAGTTTGTTTATTTGTGTGTGTTCTCTTCTTTTTCTGATAAGATTCGCTAAGGGTCTGTCAATTTTCTTAATTTTTTCAAAGAACCAACTCTGTGTTTTGTTAATTCTTTCTATATTTTTTTAATTCTAATTCATTTAATTCTGATTTAATTTTAATTATTACTTTCCATCTACTGGATTGGGGTTTAGCTTGCTGCTCTTTTTCAAGGAGGTTCAGTATCTCATTAAATTGTTGGTTTCAGATTCCTCCAATTTGTTGATGTAGGAACTCAGAGCTATAAACTTGCCTTGAGTACTGCCTTTGCTGTGTCCCAGAGGAGCTGGTAATTAGTGTGTTCATTTTTGTTGAATATCATGAACATTTGAATTTCATTTATAATCTCTTCCATGACCCACTGGTGATTCAACAGTGTGTTGTTCAACTTCCATGTGTTACAGAACTTTCTTTGGTGGCTTTTGGTGTTGAGTTCTAATTTTATTCCTTCGTGGTCCCAGAGAATGCAGGGCATAATTACAATGCTTCTGAATTTGGACAAGTTTGCTTTGTGACCTAAAATGTGGTCTATTTTGGAAAATATTCTGTGCCCTGCTGAGAAAAATGGGTACTCTGATGATGCTGGGTGAAATATTTGGTAGATGTCTATTAAATCTAGTTGACATATGCAGTTGTTTAGATCTGTGGTTTCTCAGTTGAGTGGGGATAGTGGTATGTTAATGTCCCCAACAAGTAATATCTTTGGATCTATGTGAGATTTGAGGAAAAGTAGTGTTTCTTGGATAAATTTGGGTGCTCCATTGTTTGATGAATAGATATTTAGAATTGTAATAGCCTCCTGAAGGAGAAATCCCTTAATTAGTATGTAGAACCTTCTTTATCTCTTCTCACTAATTTTAATTTTAAGTCTATTTTATCTTATATTAGGATTACCTCTCCCAACTGTTTATGGGGACTGTTTCCTTGGTAGATTTTATTCCAGCCTTTCACTTTCAAAATATGTTTGTTTTTATGGGCAAGGTGTGACTCTTGAAGACAGAAAATAGAAGAATCCTGCTTTTTAATCCAACTAGACAGTCTATGTCACTTAATTAGAGAGTTAAGTAATGTTGAGATTTATGACTGAGAGGTATTTGGTAGATCCTGCCATGTTATCCACCTTTTTGGGGGCTGTGGCAAGTGAGCTCTTCCTATGGTTCTTGTATTCTCAGATTGGGTATGGTTTGTTGGCTTTTATTGTACTCCTGTTCATTTTCTATATGTAGGACATCTTTAAGTATCTTTTTTTTTTTTTTTTTTGGTATGGCTGGTTTGGCCTTTATTGTGCTTCTGTTCATTTCCTATGTGTAGGACATCTTAAAGTATCTTTTGTAGGGTTGGTTTGGTGGAGATATATTGTTTCAGTTTTTCTTTGCTATGGAAGGTTTTTATTTGACCTTTGGTTACGAGAGAGAGTTTGGTTGGGTACATTATTCTTGGCTGATAGTTGATTCTCTAGCCTAGGACTGTTCACTGGAACACTAAATCTGTTTTCTATGCGAGAGCTTGTTTAGCCTCCAGCTTCTCCTCCGCCCTCTACCACTGAATCTCTACAATATTTTCTTATATCTATATGTAAGTCTGGAGGCCTTTCTTTTATGGGAAAATTGAGGCTGGTCAATTAAATTATTTTGAAAATTATTGATAGAAATCAGTAAAACAATGATTAAAGCATTTGAAGGTTTTATTTCAATTATATTATATTAGCCTTTGAAAATAAATACAAGAATTAACTGGTTTAAATTATTTTTTCAATCTGAAATGAAATGCAAAGCTTGAGAAAGGATGTCATGATGCTATGGAGAGGTGACTAAGGGAAAGCATAACAGGGACTTTCCATGTAGGCGCTATTAACCATCAATGTGGGAAACCTGCCATAGAGTTGGAAGGTAAAGAAGTAAAAGCCAAGGACAAACAAAAGCCCTGAGACAGTACAATGATGTGAAAAGGCTTGGGCCCTCCAAGGGCCAAACTTAAACTACAGGTAAGTTCTTCTTAATTGATTTAATATATTAATATTAATATCTTTTGTTAGTGTCTCTTGTTTCCTCCTCTTCCTCCTCCTTCTCCTCTCTCTACTTTGTGTGTGTCTTTGGATGTGAACTCAGGGCCTGGGCACTATCCCCATGAGTCTTAATGTTAACACTCTACCACTTGAACAACAGTTTCACTCCCAGCTCTTTTGGGTGACTAATTGGAGGTAGAGTCTCATGGAGTGTTCGGCCAGAGCTGGCTTCAAATTACAGTTCTCAGACTTCAGCCTCCTGAGTAGCAAGAATTACAAGCATAAGCCACAGACACCTGGCTCTTTTTTCCTCTTATGGACAATGATAAAAACAACAACAATAACAACACTTCCGTAGTATATGTTAATTTTCTTTTAATTTATAAGTTAATAATATTTTTTTAATTTAAAAATGGGTACCGCATCTACACATAGATGGAGTTGTGAATACAGTAGTTGCCATATCTTATCTATCTTTATAATTGAAGTTTAATTACCACCAAAAGTTGTAGAATCTGTGTTATGAAACATTATATAGAGACAGACAGACAGACAGATGGACTTTTTTTTTCTCTTACTTTCTTTTTTTTATTCCCAGTATGTGATGTGAAATAACAGAACAGAACTTATTTTCAAATTTTATTAATACTTTGAGCCTGGGCTATTAAATAAAACCATTGTTATTTAAAGGAAACATAAGTAAATAAAATAAATAAGTTAGATTAAAGGTCTTTTATGAGCCTTCATTTTATTGTTTCTACAAGCTCAAATTTTGAATATATTACTTTTCTGTTAAAGTTTTTGGACTCATTATTTTCCTAAGATCTTTATATAACAGACAAATACGTATGTCCAGTAGTGAGTTAAGTGAATCTTAGCCACACTTCTTTCTTTTTTTTGGCTGTTGCTAGAAATACACCCACCTGGAACCCACACATATCATACATGCATGTTTATGTGACAGTACCCCTCTCCCACACACAGTACATCACTTTCACCAACGAATACTTCCTCAATATTCTCTCAAAATTTCATGGTCTTGTGTTGAATTACTTTGAATAATAACCTTTGAAGCAAAAGTTAATATTGTTAGGTTTGTTGTGGTAATTGTATTCTACTGCATCATCCAATGCTGCTAATTCCATTGCATGACCTATCATTAGTCCACTGCCAGTCAATTCCCTGATGCTGTGCTTGTAAAGTTCACCAGCATACTATAACATAAATCACTCTTTTGCTTTTGCAGCCCTACTCCCAGGAGAAGGCAGTGAGGTAATAGAGTAGAAAATAAAGTTATTAAATACAGACTAATGACAGGGAAATATAGTATTTATTGTATTTGTCTCCCTATCTCATTTTACTCCTGGTAATAATACATTCTTTCATCCAATAATTTCTTTCAGTTCTTTATACCATAAAGTGTGTATCTTTTACAAGTAGGCAACAACTTCCAAAGACAGTTATTTATGACTTGTTCATATATGTCATAAGATAAAAGTACATGCTAATTCTAAGGTGTAAATGGCAATTAAAACCCATGACTTGGAAAAAGAGCAGACAACCCTGTGACCAAAGCACTTAAAAGTTAATTCTGAGGCTGGGAAGGTGGCTCATTGGTAGAGTGCTTGACTTGCATGCATGAAGCCTTGAGTTCCATTCCTAAGCACCACATAAGCAGAAAAAGCTGTAAGTGACACTGTGGCTCAAGTTGTAGAGCACTAGCCTTGATCTGAAGTGCTAAGAGACAGTGCCCAGGCCCAGAGCTCAGGCCCCACACCGACAAAATAAAAATTAAAATAAAAAAAAAAGTTAATTCTGAAAGTAAAGAAATCACTTTGACCAATTGTAACTGTGTTTAAGAAAGCATTGTGCCCTTAACAATGCCCTTTTGGTAAGCATTAAAGAGTCCTATATTCTAACTAATTTGAGAACAGGTAAAGTTTGGTCTTTCAATAATTCTAATATTCTAGTACTTTCTTTTTTCTTTTTTGGAGTGGTCTAAAATGAAAAGAATCATTCTCTCTATAACCTTCACCTTTGAGGGTTGCTTTTTATCAGTGCTGAGAGATGACCATTTGCAGCCAGGGAAGATGCAGAAAAAGAAAATTTAATGAATCAGTGATCATTATTTTATGAAAAGGTAACTAAAAGTTCTGTACCTTTTGTTTTATTATTTTCTCTTTAAATATAATTCAGAAACAAACTTATAACTATAACTCAAGCTAATATTCTGTATATAAGTAGAAAATGTTTTCTCTCTGGAATTCAGTTCTTTACATTAAAGCAGTATCTTTGAATAAATGGTTATGATCATATATTTTAGAGCATGCCACAATATACTTTCCAAAGAGAATCACAGGCAGCTAAATTTGTCACTTTGGGATCACTTTAGGGGTATAAACTCTTCAAAGGTATCTGCTTGCTTTGGAAATCCTTTTTCCTCCCTACATGCATTCACATGCCTTAGAAAAAGCTCTTCACCAAGCTGGCTGCATCTAGGACCTCACTGTGCTTCTAATAATTACTCACCTTGCTGCTGTTCAGCTTTAGAAGAGAAAACTGCTGTGGAAAAAATAGCTCTTGTATTCTGGCATAGAAATAAAGTACATTTTCTGACACAAATCTCCTTCTCATTGTAAATTTTCAGGTGACTTTTATAAAGTTTACCATACATGAAGAGATAAAATGAAGATTTCATACATATAATAAGTTTTCTTTGAAAAATTATTAATAAAAGAAGCCAATAAACTTTTTCAGTTCGGTGTATGAGCTGCCCAAAATGGCACTAGTCAGAGTTGGACTGAAATGACTCAAGTTGGCACCAGCACTGGGTAGAACAGCTGTTCCCATTTCTTGCCCTGGAGGGGTCTCATGCCTTTCCTGGCAAAAAATTGGAAATTGGCTGGCAAGAAAATGGGAAAGAGAGAGAGAGAGAGACAAAGAGATAGAGAGAAAAGATATAAGAGATCTATGTTTAGAGTGTGCCAAATAACCAGAGAATTATATCAAAAGCAAATCAATTCACAAAATTTAACAGGATAAAACAAAATAGTATAAATACACTTCAAATGAAACTGATAGTTTAAATATAGATTTCTACATTATTCAATATGCATATTTATCAAGATTTATCAAATCTTGATGTTTCACCCATACTATCATACTACTCAGACTATTATTTGTGACGATGCTTATATTCTGTAGCAACTCATATATAATTAACCAATTTCTCCATTTATTACTGCAAATCTACTGCTTACTATCAGACTTTCGATAAATGTGAAGAACGTTATGAAAATGAAAAGGTAAAGTCTTGACCCGAAGAACACATAATTCACTAACAAAATGAAGTCTGTGGATAGATATAGCATGGCATATTTTTACATATTTTTTTATTGTGAAAATACTGAACAGAGGGGTTACAATTACATGGGCAAGATAATGAGTACATTTCTTATCAAGCATTATAGCCTCCCCCTTTGTTTCCCCTTCCCATCCCTTCCCACCCTCCCCCTGCCCCCCCAATCCTCTCCCCCTCCCCACCTCCACCAAAGTTGTAAAGTTCATTTTCAACATAACAACATGTACATCTCAAAACATGGCAAATTTTATACCTTTCTATACGAATTCAAATTGTTTATTAACAACTTGATATATTTATAATTACAGATAAAAATTAAAGTGAAGATCAAACATATTTACATCGGATAAACTGACATTTCCCATCATTTTTAACTCAATATTTATAGGTAAGCATTTTTTATGGGTACTACTTTATCAGAACTATACAAACAAACCCAGAAACTGATCAGATAGATATCGCCCCTCGATGATGATAAATTAATTATTCTATTTTCAAAAGCAGAACTATTACTCAAGCCAGTTTGATAAAGAACATAAAAGAGTAGATTATGTGCATATATAATATATCGATATACATCAAATAATGCCCACATATCTTTATTTTGATTTCAAATGTCTTTGCTTTAATTGCTGATGTTTGCTAAGCTCTTTGCCAGTGTCTTCCATAATTCAATTCATCTTATGACTCATCCTATCTTTCACAATATCCAACATTCAGTGTGTCCCCAAATATTTACTAAATAGTTAAGTAAAGGACTGAGGGGATATATAATAATAACTCTTTATCTTCCACAAAGAAAGGAAATATTTATCCTAAGTGACCTGTCTTTAGAAAAATACATGTGAGCTTCTACCAAAAGTAGTGCACAGGGCAAAGAGCCATTCATGAATTCCAGCTGAACAAGCTTTGCTACTCCAAGGTCTCCACCTCTTCACATGACAGGTTTAGATTAAGTGATCTGGTCCATCAGCTCTGCCTCTATAATTGTGAGTCTGTTAAAGTTATGGTTGCCAAATCCTATGGCATAAACCTGTAGTACCAGCAATGGTCAGGTAAAGGCAGGCAGATTGTCAGTATGAGACCAGCTTGAACCATCTAGGGTAAACACACGCACACACACACACACACACACACACACACACACACATAAACAAACCAAAAAAGATTATTGGAAGCACAAAAAGAAAAGATTATTGGCAACTTATTTGTTTATTTGTTTATTTATTCATTGATGACAGCACCACAGGAGCTTGAACTCATGGCTTTGTTCTTTTTTTTTTTTTTTTTAAATTTAATTTTATTTTATTTGTGAACATACTGTACAGAGGAGTTACAGTTACATGGGCAGGATAATGCGTACATTTCTTACCAAGCATTGCAGCCTCCTCCTTTGTTTACCCTTCACCTCCCTTCCCAGCCTCCCCCCTCCCCCCCAATCCCAATCCTTCTCCTTCCCCCCCCCCCCCGTCCCCCCCCCCCCCCCCCCCGCACCAACTTTGTAGAGCTCGTTTTGGACATGACAACTTGTACTTCTCATTGTTGCAACAGGTCCACCTGTATCCTTAAACAACTGGTTTTTCCCCATCTCCTCCACAAGTTATACTGACATCAAATATAGTGAAAGCAGGGGTTATACTGTGGGGGAGGGACATACAAAGCAACAAAGAGATAATCTTATAAATGTGTTAGAAACACATGCATGAAAGAAAAAAACATTAAAATACACATCTAAGGGTTCATTTTCCTGACATCACATTATCTGACCTTTTCCGCTTGACTCATACATATACTAGATATTACAAATAAGGGAAACCATGGGACCTACGTTTCTTTGGGCCTGGCTTACTTCACTTAATATAATTTTTTCCAAGTTTTTCCATTTCCTAACAAATGGGGCAATGTCATTCTTTCTGATGGAGGCATAGAATTCCATTGTGTATATATACCACATTTTCTTGATCCATTCATCTACTGAGGGGCATCTGGGTTGGTTCCATATCTTAGCTATGGTAAATAATGCTGCAATAAACATAGTTGTGCTGGTATGGCTTTGTTCTTATAGGCAGGCACTCAAACTGATGAGGTTCAACTCTAGTTCCCTAGAGTAGACTTTTTTTGTGGGGTTTTGAGCTCTTCAGCTCAAGGGGAGCACTCTACCACTTGAGCCACAACACTACTTATGGTTTTCTGGTGTCTAATTGGAGATAAGAGTCTTATGGAGTTTCCTGCCTGGGTTGGCTTTGAACCATAATCCTCAGATCTCAGCCTCATGAGTGATTGGGATTACAGGCGTGATCCACTGCACTTGGCCCCTAGGGTAGATTTTTAATATCACTCTTTGTCATTCTTCAAAAGGCTTCAGATTGGAGAAACGTTACAGAATTATTTTACTCATGAAAAGAATGCTTCTATCAGTTTCTAGATTTATCTGTCAGTCCCATAGATATTATTCTCAAACCCCTTTCAGTATACTATCTGTTCTCTTTGGCTGTGCTCATATGTTGATCAGCTGGATCAGTAGTAAAGACTCCCAGAATCAACATTTGTATACTGATCATTTCTTCCACTAAATTTTCTTCATAAAATGCCCTCTGGTCCAAGCATTCTCTACAAATGACCCGAGCAGGGAGTAGTTGACACAGATATTAGAGTACTCCAAGGGACCAGTAGGACCTTACCTCTTCTCTCATCTCTATATTTCCTTCTTATCAGAGCCTGTCAATAACAATATCAGGATGATCAGAGTCTGAATCACTATCAAGAAGGTGTCTTTACATGGTAGCAAGGCATGCTTTGTTCAAAATAGAAATGCATTGTGGAATATCACTCAATACTGAGCTCATTGTGAGGATGATAGCAAAGACACTGTCTGATTTACCATAACTGCCCATCTTTTACCAAAAAGATGAGGAACCAAAGTTAAATGGAACATTTTTGAGTCAAGAGATACTATAATTTAAATAGAACCAAGTGAGTGAGTGTGACCTTGTAGCAAAGGATGAAGAAGTTCAGGTGGAACAGGTCGCTTATGTGGGCTTTCATGGAGATGCTCAGGCTGGAAAACTCCAACATCATACAAGGAAGTCAATTTCACACTCATAATACCCAGATGGCAGACACAAACCTGGAGTACATTCACCATTGTCTTCTGGCTCCAAGAAGTAATTAGAAAGGTTGCTCCCAAAATTCTTGCGCTCATAATCTCCTCTCTTCCAGGAAATAAAGCTCTCCATAAGGTAAGAGGTTATTCACATTCCACAGAAGAGAATTGCCTAGCACACCATAAACCAGAAGTCCCGGAACTCCAAGTGTGGTGGGATGAAACCTGAAATGTTGACAACCCTTTTTCTAAGCTGAAGGTGTGGGGAGTGGCAGTCAGACAGTAGGACAGAGCCCCACCATATACTACCAGACACATTCTGAGGAAGTTAGGAACAAGGACTGCAAGGGTGTCCAAGAGACACCTTCCATAGAGACCTGTCTTGAGGAGACCCCCACTTGGAGCAGTTTCTGTTTTTCAAGAGATTTGGGCCTGAGGAGCTGTCTGGTCAAGAAAGTGTGGCTGGCTTGTTGGAAATCCAGGACGTTTTGTATGTGTCTCTTCAAAGGCTACCAGATGCCACTGATTTCAAAACTCCTTTGTTCCTTAACCATCTGCCAAATTTTCTTCTTTCTCTTCCACTGTATACTATTCTCAACAGGTGATGTTTTACCCTTTAACGGGAAGATTCCCAGGATGACTAAGGATGCATTATGATATATCGCCACAGGCAATTGGTAAAAGATGCAAAGCCAGGGGCAGCTTTGCTTTCCAAATCTCTTCCCATTTCATATAAGAATATAAGGAAATATAAAGGTCAAGGAGTTTGAGTCTGTGCAACTTCTACCTTGTTTACCTCCTGTTGGCATTTTCCAGGGAAATTACAAGAAATTCCTTATTGTATCTGAGAGACCCAACATGGGAGGATTGCTGTTGCCAGAGCACATACTGAGTTTCATATACAGGAAGGACAGTTTTTTTTGTTCTTAATTTTTGTTTACTAGTTTCCTTTTTAATCTCACTCTCAATGACATCTAATGTAACAATATTCTAATAATAAAAATAGTTATAAGTAGATAGTTTTCTAGAATCAGTCCAGTTCCTATATCTCAAATGCAAATATTCTTCAAGAGTGCTTAACAAATTAGATTTGAATGTTCTCTGAAATATCTCAATTAATTTAGTCAACCAATACGTCTATAGTGCTTATTCATTGCCAGATACTGTTGTAAGTAGAATTTAGTGATATAGCACTAACTAAAAGAGAGGATAGGTAGTTCCTTGTATCATGGAGCATATATTCTTCTGAGGAGATACAGTAATAGTAAACTTGCTTCAGGATATTTCATATTTTCTGCATCAAATCTCTTTATGCATGTTCACTTAATGATATAGTTGTGATTGCTTACAATGTTTCTTGCAATTGCAAATGGCTTGGAATTCATTGGTTAAGAAGATCAGTATTACTCATTATGCTTACAAACTTTTGGTTAGAGATACTTCGATCCACAATGATCGTGATTCTCTGGTTATTTCCTAAAAACAACTTTTAACTTTTCTTTATCCATCCTAACAGATGCCTTCATCCAATTCCATGACTTTATGACCTTTATGAATATGCTCCCCATGTTTATCCCTTCTGTGAGGCATATATCCTACTAAATATAGATAGTGGGAGAAAAAATCGGGTTAACTTTAAGTATGCTCAAAATATAATCATCTGATCATCATCAACTCCTTCTCATTACCTCATTACCTTGAACTTATCCATTCCTAGCATTTCTTTTCATTAAATTATTTGTATGCAAAATATGTGAGAATTCTGAAGGACTAAGTCCAGTATTTGGAAGTGATGACCCTCCAAAAATGCATGAATCCAAAGCATAGATGATTTTCACATTTACTGAAGCCTATGTTAGAAGAATGTTTGCATCAAATACAATGTGAAAAAGTTGAAAATTCATGTTACTTTAACATGTAAATATTGAGTGGGAGATTAAGAGAAAGGTAATAGAATTAATTCCCTGGTCTTCACGGGTATAGTTAGAATAATCATAAAAAGCTTGTCAGTTTATGTATTAAACCAACCCTGAGATAAGCAAACAACTAAACAACAACAAAGGTTTAAAATATTCCCATGAAACACCAGTTGGAGCTTCTTCTAAGGTTATATGGTGATAATATTCCATGGCCTATGTTGTATATTGTTAAAAAATTAGAAAAGATGATAAAATGAATATTTATACTCAACAGAGTCAAGTATCAAATTGTTCTAAATTCTCCTAAATTTGCAAAATTTATCTTAACAAGTGCTAACCAGGGAGAAAAGCACTGCACTAGCTTTTATATGGGAAGAATTTAATTTAAAGCATCTGCCACATGGCAATTGAAAATTAAGAAACCACACATGGTTTGATGAAGGAGTCTAGAAATTATTTTTTTTGAAAGTGAGTCACAAACACAAGTAGAAGTTTGGGGGAATGTGGTTTTACAAAAGTGCAGAAGAAGCCAGGGCAAACAAGTATATGAAAATCTTCATTTCCAGGGCTGCCACACAAAGCAAAGAGAAGGAAGAATATCTTGCTATTTTTCTATCTTCCAATGTTTAAACTCAGAACAATACAATGGTTGATTAGCAGAATAAGTCACACTAATACTAAATACCAATGAATTCCAAGTAACTTGTAATTGCAAGAAACACTGTTCAAATCCATACAACTGTTTCCATAAGAATACATGCAAAAAGAGAAATTTTGTTGTAGTAATTGCAAAACATTCTTAAAAGAAGTTCACTAACACTGTATCTGCCTAAATACAAGAATATATATTCTATGATACAATTTGTTATAGTCTGTGCTATATGACTACATTCTTCCTACAATAATGTCAGGCATGAAATAACCATTATACAAGCATCTGTTCATTAAATAAGAGATGAAATTTCCGGAATTTCTGAATACATTGCAGAGAAACAGATAAACAGACTTGTCACAAGAACAATGGAAGTTGTGGATATCCTTGTCAAATCTAAAAGTTGTTTTTAAGGAAGCATGTGCATAAAATCATGAAGCAGAAGCAATGATTGGAAAGACTTGTCAGTGACCACATACAGTAGGGAATGTTCCTTATCGTATATATGAACTATGCTCTATCTATCAACTATGCTGTATCTAACTTGGCCAAAAGTAGGGCACTCTTTGTCATCGATTGTAAAGATAGTAACAACATTCATGAGGGCTCCACTCTCAATACCTAATTATGACACAAAGTCTATCATCATTGGGGAGTTAGAATTTTATCATGTGAATTTGGTAAAATTGAAAGTTCAGTCTTCAAAAGCAGTTTGTCCTCTTAAGTTTTTCTTTTTTGTTGTTTTGATTTCTGGATATAATATTTCTCAACACATTCTAGTTATATTATTAATTGCGCCTACATGAGTAAAATACAATGTCTGACATGTTTATTTTTCTCAAAAGAGTGTACATCAACTTCAACTATCTTCCTAGCATCTGTCACAGTAAACATTATAATCATATCCCTAAGTTTAAGGATTTGCATCCACCAGTTTTTCCCATATATATTTTTATTGTAAAAATACTGTTCGGAGGTGTTACATTTACATGAGTAGTGCAATGAGTGCATTTCCCATCAATCATTGTTACCTCCTCCTTTGTTTTTCCCCTACCATCTCTTCCCTCCCCACCTCCTCAACTCCTTCCTCCACCCCGAAATTGTAAAGTTTGTTTTCAACATAGAGTCTTGTATATCTCATTGTTACAAAGGTCAAAACTCTAACCAGAAAAAAAAGTGGTCAGCAAGATTGATCCATAAAATTTCTGTGGTATTTGAGTGCTTTACAGCATAAAACTCATATCTAACCTTGTCATTAGGTGACACAGAAAAACTTATTAACTAGAGTGTAACATCCCTACCACAATGGTCTTTGCATTCCACTAGCATGATTGTAAATTCACAAGACAAATACATATACACACATATATATGTATAGATGCATATACGTATATATGCATCTGCAATATAGGAACAACCTGTGTGTATATACACACAAATATATACACATAAATATTATGAATTAGGGAACTATATACAAAGAAATATAAGTATATATATGAATATATTCATATAATAATAAACAGTTGGGATTCACTGAAAATGAAAGAAAGAACTAGGAACTAGTGATAAGTACATAGCACTGCATTTCTAGGAACAAATACAGTACATTTTTTCCTCTGTTATATTCTGAGATTTCTAAATTTAATAACATTCTTAAAATTTTGATTTTAGTGTTAGAGGATAGGCACACTTCTAGCCCTTGTGAAACCATGTGCTAAACCAACCACAAGCAATATTGAATAGGTATGGTACAGTTTCCATCTGGAATGTCACCCCAAATCTCATCACTAAAGGCATGTTTGACAGTATATGTCATGGAGCTAGTGGAAAGATGTAAGTTGCTTGGGATCTTGCTTTGGAAGCAAACATTGAGATTCTAGTCCTTCTCTTTTCATTCTGCTAGTGTGTGTGCAGCTTTGCTCTACCATGTGTTCCTTACTATGGAGCTATGCCTTACTGTAAACCCATAGTGATACCACCAAGAGAAACTTCTGAAACCAAAAACAGATCTTTCTTCCATTAGTTTGATTTTCCAGTTGTTTTTACACACTGAGAAAAATAACCTGTTTCATAAAAAGTATAAATCATAATTGTTTCTGGATGTTATGGATCAAAATGTATGTAATTCAAGACAGACCCGGAGCCATGAATTTATAGCAGTTGATAAGTACCTATAAATGGTCACTCGGAAGTGAGGCAAGGTATAACACATATGGAATGGAATACATCATTTTGGTTAAAACTGTGACAAATTACAAAAAGAAAAGGCCACTGAATGTCCAAAAAGAGATAGTCTCATTTTACATTGTGCACTCAACAATACTCAAGAGAAGAATGGCTCATAAGTAATCCTGGAATCTTATAAAAATTATGCCTGTGTAGTAGGTCTGGTAACTATAGGACACACATCTATCTACCATCTATCTTCCTATCTGTCCATCTATCTACCATCTATCTACTATCTATATCTACAAATCTATAGATAAAATCTATAGATATAGATGATATACAGTGATGCTATTGCATTTATAAAATGGTAAATATATAGATTATAAGTAAATATGTATATTACCATTTTAAAGATAACTTATTTTAAAGCAATGGCAATAAGAATAATGCCTTGTCATTTCTAATATAAGTAGAATAGGCTATCACACGATAGATTACAAAGTAGATGTTGTACATAAATCCTAAGGACAGAAAATAAACAAATACAAAGATGAAATTAATTTACACCAAAAGAAAATATAAATAACATCACCAAGAATATGGTCAATAAGGCCCTCCTAAACCTAATTTCTCATAACAGCAACAAAAAATGCTGTTAAAAATAAATAAAAATCAAATGTTTAGAAAGGAAAGTAAATGAAGAGCTGACAGGAATCAAAGGAAAAGTTACTTAAGACAAAGAGCTGATTCTTATAAAGAACTATCAACTTTGTGGCATTCTAACTTTACCCATTAGTCTTAATCCTATTTACAATTTAGCCTTTCAAATATTCAGAGCTACATATCTATATCTTCATTTATGTATCTGTCTATCTGTGTTACTATTGTTCCAATACAATGAGGAAATCTCTGAATTTGATCAAAGAGAGCTACATATAATATAATAAAGTTAGGAATTGTAATTGGCATGCCATTCCACACTGGATCACCCAGGCAGTAGTGGGTCTAATCACAGAGTAGAGAGTGAAATACTATTTTCAGCTATAGTTTCAAGGCTTTGAAATGGGTCAAGTTGACAAAATAAATTAAGGATTGGTTATTTTGATTTTAGAGTACAGAAACTACACTGATTGTCTGAGATCTCATCCAAGCATGATTTGGAAGGGGCAACAATAGACCAGAATATAAGAACCCAGTACAGATTCATGTCTGTAATCCTAGACACTCAGGTGGATGAGATTTCAAAGATCTTTGTTCAAGCCCAGCTCAGCCTAGCAGGAAAGTCTGCAAGTGTTCATCTGCAATCACTCCATTCCCTTTATGGAAACAACTATGTTACATTTTTGGTATTTGTTTTTTAATAAATAGTACACTAAAAAACAAATAGTACACTAGGTTTTCAGAGTGTTCTCCATTTGGATTCTTTGCCTAGGTGTTTTTATTTAATTCATCTGTTTTTTTCTTTGAGAAAACCTACTGGTAGGACTAGTATTTATTTTTCTACTTGGAGCTGAATCTGTATGAACAAGTTTTTTTTTTTTTTTTGTCAGTCGTGAGGCCTGAACTCTGGACCAGGGTGCTGTCCCTCAGCTCTATAGCTCAAGGCGAGAGCTCAACCACTTGAGCCACAGCACCACTTCCGGTTTTCTGGTGGTTTATTGGAGATAGGAGTCTCATGGTCTTTCCTGCCTGGCCTGGCTTTGAAACAGGATCCTCAGATCTCAGCCTTCTGAGTAGCAAGGATTACAGGCGTGAGCCAACAGCGCCCGGCTGAACAAGCTTTTTTTTTTTTTTTTTTAAGAGGACATTTTTCAGAAACAAAGATATTCATTTATCATTATAGCTGTCTGAGACAGCATGGTCAGTTAGAACAAGGAAAATACTCAAAATATTGAAAGGCAATGCTAGAGGAATGAAAGATTGAGAGTTTTGAAAACATATCTCTAGTAATTCAGAAAATGAAATACATGCATATTAAGGGTCATATGTATGCCTAGGTAAGATCTTAGATTAATTTATTATCGTTGCTGGCCTTGAGAGTGTTTACAAATATTATATAAGTGGAGTTATAGACTTCCTAGTTGAACAATGAAGACATGCTCCAATAAAAACAAGCCTGTTATCAAAGGTTAGGACTTACTCTTTATGAGAATTTCAGGATATCATTATTTAGTTGTCTACTAAATTGGTTAGACAGACACTTCAGTGGCTACATCCGACAAATCATACAGAAAAACATACAAGTCAGGAAAGACACACAAAAAATAGCAATAACCATAAAAACAATAGTAGATAGTAAACCTCCTATTGAATAGGACAGAAATTTATGCAAGATGGTTATACTGAAGATTAAAAGTAGAGTACTTGAAATGAGGAATATACTAGCAAATCTCAACAGAGATACAGACATTAAGGAAGAAGAAATGCAAACTTAAAAGTAGGTCAATTGAGTAACAGTAGGTCTCATTGAGTAACAGAAAGAAAACAAGAAAGAAAAAAATGAAAGAGCTTCAAAGTTTTATGAAACAGTTATCAAGCCCAATGCACAATTATGCATAATAAATTTGCATAATCAAAATGTCAGAATCCCAAGAAGAGGTAAATGCAAGTCTAAGATAATAAAGGCCTAGAAGTTTCCACATTTGATGGAATATATTCATCTACATGTCTGAGAAGTCCATTTAATTTGTGTAAAATAAATTCTAATATATTTACCTAAATACAACATAGGCAAACTGTAGGGACACAAAGAAGAAATCCAGAAAGTATCAATAGAGAAGTAACTTCTAACAGTAAGAGGCAATCCTCAATAAGATTTACTAATATTTTCTGATGGGGAAAAAATCCATGGAATCCAGGAGGCAGTGGAACACAGAAACTGAAATGTTGAAAAAAAGAACTACCAGTAGAGAAAGCTGTTGTAGATATATTAATTAGTTTGATTTTGCTAATATATTGATATAATTAAAATCATGTTCATTAGCTTTCTTATGTCAATTTCTAGACACTGAAATACATCCATATGTAAAAATATATCTTACACATTTCGTGTTCTAGCTGGAAAATTGACACTAAAAGCTAATAAATCAATTGTTCAATTATAAGTTAAAATTTAAATATGCATTTGTGAAGAATGCATAGGTGTTAGCTGTGAAAGTAAGAACTGAGCTGGTCTCTTTTCTATATGTCTACCTTAATATGAACATTGAACAAAATTGTTAAAAGTGAGAATAATATTTTAGTTCTTCCACCATGTTTTCTACACACATCTTCTTATACTCATTTCTATATTTCAAGACGCAGAAGAATGTATATATTCTTTAGGCTAATATAACTGCATTGCGTAACTCAAAGCTGTGCTCATTCAACGATAGTCAAATCAAAATGGACTTTTAATTCTGCGCCCTGTAATACGTAGAAGAGTTTTCATAAAGCAGTATATAAAAGAAGAATTTGCTATGAAAAGTTTTAAGGGAAATGATTCTCAGATACACATTTCATGTACAGTAGAGTTGTTAAAATTATGAATCATTTTACTTATTTACAATAAATATACACCTTTGTTAAGTGACTTATTTCTGGCATGTTATTTTCTATCATTTCAAGGAGATTTTTAAAATATTTTAATGCTTTCTGAAAACTTTTTGACCATATTGTTTATTAAAATTTCTAATTAAGCAGTTTTCATTAGTAATTACAGCTAGAAATAGCCAAGCTGTTGTGTTTATGGCAACATGTCCATTATTGCTAATATGATGTAACTTTGACTTTAAATATGTCTGTCAACTTTTACAAGCAAGTATGCCAGGCACAGTCTTTCATTAGCACTTAAGGTCCATTAATATGACTACTGTGTCAAACATCTTGACTGATAAAATATTACAACCACACACATGTGAGTTGTAAGAACACAACAGTGCAGGGAGAAACTGGTTCTCTCTTTGGTTCTATTTAACCAGATACTATCTCATCATTGTTTTCAAGATACTACATGCTTTTCATATTCAATAAACCAAATCTACAATTAAAAATAGAATATTCTCTGCTTAAACATTATGTACAAATATTTACTTAGGTTAATAATAATTCTTTAGTCACATCTCATTATAATTAATCATGCTGAAAAGGCCTAAATTTATATTCTTATAAAAAACACTGGTCTGCTATAATGCATACTTCTGAAAATGAAGTCTTAGCATTGATCTATGATCATAAATGTTCTAATTGAAACTGTAATTCTGTACTGACTTTAATTCATTTTGAGAAATGGTAAATTCTTTTATACCAAATATAATGCTGCATCTTATAATCTATTCTTTTTTCCACTTAGAAATTACAAGACAAATGTAATATTTAATTAACTTATCTGTCAAATATAAAATTGGCCACTTCCTAAAAGCAGAATGAATAGAAAAATTCACATCTATGTAGTACAAAAGCATATAGATAGATAGAGATATAGATGGGTACCGATATAGAGTATTTCTACTTTGTGAATATAATACATTATAATGAGACTTAAAGATAGTTCTGCATATTCCTATCATTTTCTAATGAATAAGTTGAGGAGAATGGATTAAATGATTAGGGATTTCTATACATTTCTATTATATTCTATATATTTCATTATATTTATCTACCTCGGCGACAAACATTTACGATAAAATAATTTTATTTGCAATCAGAAACATTCACGGTATAGTACAAACAGACTTATTTTATTTCTGAGGGATTTCATAGACTTTCACAAACTTCACTCATACTTGGTCTTCATGAAACCTAGAATTTGTTTGCTGTGCAAAAACTATTGAAACAAATCACCTAGTAACTCCTTGGTCCTGCTACTTATCCTTTCCAAGTGATCCTCAGCATAAAATTTCTGGGAATGTATTTAAAGGAATAATCAGTGTGACTAGCAATAAAGAGACAGCTAATTTTTTCTAGAACACATTCAACATTATTTGTTAATAAACCTATTACTTAGAATTTGTATTTTTGTTCATGTATTTGACATAGAAAATAAAAATAGAATACACTTGATTAACTCCATTAAATACAACTATTTAGATCAGTAGCATTTCAAAAAATCTTCTAAATTGAGTTTTTGTTTTCATCTTCAAGTGTTCTCAGTGTGATGTAGTGCTCCGAAACAATGTAAGACAAATGCCCCAGATTTGGTTGTCTGTGAAACATATTTTATGTTTAATACCAGAGAGTTTATCATACTGAAATTCTCTATTATTACCTGATAGTTACTACCAGGCATTAGTCTAAATATTTTACACTAAACTTATTAATCTTTATGAAAGCCCTGTGAAATTCCTTACAATTATTTTTAATGCTCTGTCAAAGAATATTTTTATTTAGAGATAATAATTAATTTAATCAGACATGCTCATTTATGAAATATATACCTACTAATTGAATTATCTTGAATTAATCACTCTTCCAAATATAATTTGGAAATAATTTTGATAAATGACTGAGACATTTTAAAATGTGAACCAATGAAACACAATAGTAGTTGCCACAATAGTGATTATGTTAAAATGGAACATTCATGTTTGTAATTAATGGAATTGGACTATTTGTATGAAGCTACACATTATCTAGAAGATTTTGAAGGGAGATCATACAAAAAGGTTATAAACTATTAGAAGATGTAATAAAAAATTATAAACATTTCAATGTTCAATTCACACTTTTGTAAAGGTGATGTACAGAGGGATTACAGTTACAGTCAGATTTTAAGTACATTTCTTTTTGAACAGTGTTACCCTCTCCTTCATTTTCTCCTATTTTTCCCCTCTCCACCTCCCTTCCCCCCAAGTTGTATAATTCAATTCCAATATAGTGTCTAGTAAGTATCACTGCTGAATTAGTTCACTCTTTATTCCACAGTTTCTGTGCTTCCCCTACCTCTCCCCAAATCAGCAAATTCATGTACAAGATAAAAGGTAGAGAAGTCAAAAACAACAACAAAAGGGAAATAATAAAATGGAAAAAAGAACCCCCCAAAAGTAAAATAAAAACCTCTTGTTTCCATTTCTTGGAGTTCATTTCGCCAAGCGTCATTTTATTTATTTGTTTGTTTGTTTGTTTGTTTTGTGGTCATGGGGCTTGAACTCTGGGCCTGGGCGCTGTCCTTCAGCTTTTCAGCTCAAGGCTAGTGCTCTACTATTTGAACCATAGTGCTACTTCCCATTATTATTTTTTATACTCCAGTGTGGAGCCCTACTGTACTGTCAGATGTTTAGTGAATACTTACAGAACTCAACTGAAATTTCACTATTATGCATATCAATCATGTTAAGTGTAATATATTTAAGTAAACAGAAAACCCACTACATTGTTACAAATTAGAACAATCATTCTGTTTCATTTTGTTTTATTCTACAATACTGGGTTTTGAACTCAGGGTTTCATGGTTGCTAAGCCATATATCTATTCATTTTTGCTCTTGATATTTTGAGATAGGGTGCCAACCATTATGGCAATCCTCTCATTTACACTTCCTGCTGTAGCTAGAATGGCAGGTACTTACCAGTCATCCTAGGGATAGACAGAAGTCACCTATGTTCCTGGGACTTGCCTAGTAATTGGCTTCTCCTGATTTTAGCCTCCCAGATATACATATGAGCCACTGTACCAATCTAGAATAGGTTTTCCTTCAAACAAATTAAGTATGTCTAACCAGGTTCTTCTTTTTCTTCTTAGAGCAATCAGAAAATATTCCTCAAAAAACAACAACAACAAGGAGTCTGGAGACAGATGGAGTGAACAATAGGAGAGTCCCTGGAACTATGGATATTAGATGTCAGAACTGGTCTTGGGCTCTTGCTTCAGTATTATGTTAATTACCACATGGTCCAGATCAGCTGACTCTTGAAGTAGTAGCAGCTCTTTAAGCAAATTATTTCTCCAAATGTGTCAGAAGTGAAATTTTCAAAGTGTCAGGAAGAAAATAGAAAAAGGGCTCTTCCTTTATGCAATGGCTAGTATTTCCTCAATTATGTATTATTTTACTTCATAGAACTACAAATGAATTAATGAGTGTATAGAATTGAAATTGCTAATTGCAGTGTCTTTACACTTAGCCTTCACCAAGTTCCATAGAATCAGTCATTTAAACAATTTGTGATGGAAACTGTTATGCTGAGCATTCATGAATAATCATTTATTTCATATTTTCTCTATGGAGGACCAGTTGTTCTTGCTCCACAACTTAAAGTGGGTACAAATAAAAGCAAATTTGCATTTAACGTGGTTTAGGATTTCTTTAATCTTTTCTTCAAAAAATTTCTCTTCATGATCAATTTAATTTTAAAATGTTAGGATTGTCTCCTAGTCAAATGTATTTCTATTGCATATAATTTTTAGTATTTTTTCCAATTCTTGTTCTTTTTGTTATTATGATAACCAAAAACATTACCTTTCATTCCCTCATTTTACACATGAGAATAATGTTTGTGGATTTTAAATAGTAATCCCATGAAGTAAGTTATTTAGGCAAATAATAGCAGATTTCCTACAGACTAACTCTAGTTAGATATTTAACCAAATAATGGAAGGTTTCATATAGACTAACTCGCTTTTTTTTCTTAAGTAGCATTATCATTATTATGATTTTATTACATCATAAAATATATTATAACTATTTAAAATATGAAATATCATATAATTATTTAATTACTTTAGTATGTGGCAAGTTGAAGTTTTAACATAAATTTTCTTCAAAATATGAATATCATTATAAATGTAGATGAGTAAAGTGTATTCTTTACCATTAACTCCAAATAATCATATTTAATTTTACTTATAAGAAACACATAGTACATGTTTCTTTGATATAAATTAAGTAAATGTAGAGTGTGTAAATAAATAAATAAATTTTGATAATGCTATATTAACAAGATTATACAATTTTTAATAATGCCCCAAATTAAATATTTAAGAAATTACAAAATTGTTTTAAATGGTAAATTTAAATCGTAAATTTTTTAAGTGCTAAATTGATTTTTCGGAAATCTGGCGTTTTTAGCCTTATTCAACCTTTAGATAAAAATATTTTAGAATGAATAAACAAAAGAAAAATATAAAGCAGCATTTATAATTTTTTATTGTGAAAATACTGTACAGAAGGGTTACAATTACATGGATAAGATAATGAGTACATTTCTTATAAGCATTGTTACCTCCTCCTTTGTTTTCCCTTCCCATCCCTTCCCATCTTCCTCCCCCCTCTGCCGCCTTGTCCCCACCCCCCCAACCCCCTTGCCAAAGTTGTAAAGTTCGTTTTTCGACATAACGTCTTGTACCCCATTGTTGCAATGGGGTCCACCTGTATCCCTATTTAAACGATTTGTTTTTTCCCTTCCCCTCCACAAATTATACCATCAAATACAGTGAAAACAGGTGTTATACCGTGGGGAAGGGACATACAAAGCAACAAAGAAGTATATGCTAGAAACAATAGCAAGCAAGAAAAAAAAATTTTGAGTCCTTATCTTGAGGTTCATTTCGCCTACATCAACTTATCTGACCGTTTCTGCGTGTCTCAGACATATACTAGTTATTGCAAATAAGGGAAATCTATAAAATTTTATAGATAAACTTTGGCTACTTTCTTTTTTCCTTCTTTCCTTCCTTCTTTTCTTTCCATTCCCTTCCATTCCCTTTTTTTTCTCTCTCTCTCTTTCTCTCTCTCTTCCTTCCTTCCTTCCTTTCTTTCTTTCTTTTTACTCTTTCTTTCCCCTTCCTTCCTTCCTTCCTTCCTTCCTTCATTCCTTCCTTCCTTCCTTCCTTCCTTCCTTCCTTCCTTCCTTCCTTCCTTCCTTCCTTCCTGATCCTGGAGCATGAACCTAGGGCTTGGGATCTATAGTTGAGCATTTTGCTTAAGGATAGCAATCCCACTTGAACCACAGCTTCACTTCCAGATTTTTTGGTAGTTTACCTAAGTCCTATGAACATTCCTGCCATGAATACCTGGGTAAGCTTCAAACCATGATACTCAGTTCTCAGCCTCCTGAGTAGCTACAGGAGTGAGCCCCAAGCACCTAACTTACTTTTACTTATTTGAAGATATTGTATACCTAGTAAAATTCACCACTAAGAACATTTGCTAAAACAAATGGTATAAAGACTCTTAAATCCCTATGGAGAGTATGAGTTAATTCAATGAGGATAACCAGAGATAATAATTTATTAGTATTAGTATTTTATTAGTATCAGAAAAGTATACCATGGTGTGTGTGTGTGTGTGTGTGTGTGTGTGTGTGTGTGTGTGTGTGTGTGTGTGTGTGTGTGTTGTAGAGAAATGTTCCTGTAGAGAATCTAAGGGATATTTAATTTTGCTTTTAAATAATCTAGAAATCACTTTGATGTACTTTTTGGAGTCAAGATGCTGTAGAGGAAAGATATAATAAAACACCGGCAGTAAGTGCTTACATTTAGACACAGCTATACAATTGAAAACCATCCAAAATGAAAATAAAAAGGCTGAATGACTTTTTTTTAGTTTGACATCTGAAGAAACTACAACATGCATAGGTAAACTGAAAGGTTCATGGTTGTAATTCCATAGTGTGAATTGCTATAAGTAATTACTGTGTGTTATGGAGATTCAAAATTTTCCCAAAGATGATCTAGTACATTGCAGATACCAACTAGATAAAGAATAAAACATTCAGCAAAGAACTTGATAAAGTACATCTAGGTTTTCCCTCACATAGCTTCAAAAAAGAATTGAAGCAAAAATTTGTGAAAATAGAGAAAATATAGTATCTAGTGAGTATCATTGTTGCATTAGTTCATCCTTCGTTCTGCTGTTTCTGTGTGATTCCCTTTCCTTACATGATTCAGATAAACTTATATACAAGACAAAGGGTACAGAAAACTAAAACAGAAAAAATAGAAATAACTACATACAGGACATAATAAGAACCCCCTTGTTCATCACCTTTACAATAAAGATATAAAAAAAGAAAGATATAGGTACATGCACGAAGATAAGTGGGTCATTTAAATACATTTTTTACATCTCTTATAAAACAAACATCATCAGTAAGGAATTTGGTGATTTGAAAGCCTGATTAACATACCTTCCCTGGTTGACGTGTATGGTCGAGCTGTAGGCTACAACAAATAATTGCAACATGCATTCTTTTAAAGTACTTGTGGATATTTACCAAAATACACCCATATCTTAAGCTTAAACATGTGAATTTAACCTATGGTGATAGATTCATGATCATAGTTACTTTGGAAAAGCTGAAAGGGGAAGAGGAAAAAGAATCCTCTGTAGTGATAAACTCTTTTCATGTTCTTATATGAGTAGAGCTTGTACATAAATAGACACATGTTGAAACTAAGGAATTTATGGCTGAAGAGTTGGGTTATTGACTAGATGTGACTTCATACCATAATATAAATAGCCATTGGGAAAAATCTAGAGTGTTCACACATATGCCGAAACAGAAGTATGTTAATCTTTCTCTAATTCTTAGTTATCTAAGAAATATAAATAGTAAATGATGGAAAGGATTCCAATAATGGTATTACCAAAACATTATTAAGTTATGATGCTTTTCCAAAGTGCCATCTGTGGAACAAAGTTTAGATTTAAGTGGTGGTCTATGCCTAAAATGATCTGTTACATTTCCTTTGAGCTGGGTTTTGCAGAGTCACTTGCTTTAATCCATCTGATGTGATGATTTTGCTAAGTAGAAATTTTGACCTAAGCCTAGCCTTGGGTGCTTCCAAATCTGCTTCTTTGAGAACACTGACAAAGTCAAGAAAGTCAGCTGTTTACTTGATGAGACTCCATAAATCAAGAACATAGAGAGGCCATGTAGAGGTGGAGAGGTTCCAAAGGAGGGAAGGAGTGAGAGGGAGAGGAAAAGGGAGAGAGGGAAAAGGGAGGAGAAGGATGGGGTATTGGGAGATCATGTAGCCAAATACCCACAGGACAGACTGAGCCAGACCTTAGCAAATTCATCCAATATACTAACCAGTAACACAAATACTCAGCAGAATCTAGTTCAGATTGTATTGTGAGCAAATAAAATAGTTGGTGTTATGAACCACTAAGTTTTGGGGTGGTTTACTATGCAAAAGGAGATAAGTAAAAGCCTGTATCATGAAGTTAGCTTGGGGTTTGATGTTAAGGGGGGTAATTAGGCAGAGCCGAAATGGAATGGCCATTGGGGTTGCCATAGGAGTGACTTTTATGTTCACCTCAACTAAGAGTGATGAAGCATATAATGGATTTTGAGTCTTTAAAAAATCTAGCCTGAATTTCTATCAAAAGAGTTCTTTTATCTTAATTGGAATTGAGTTAGTATTATGTTAGTAAAATAGCCACAGGGAGCCCTACTGACCTGGCTTTTATATAGAAAATCAAAGTGTGAATCTTAATTTCACAGACATTGAAGAAGTTGCCCTGCTTGTATATTTGAATCCAGAGGTGAATATGTTAAAATTTCTTTTATGTTGTCCTGTTAGAATTATTTAAAGAGAAAGTAGAATGATGTATACTCCATGAAAGGGATTGGTTGTTGTAGTTGTGTGGATAATTCATGAGAAAAATTTAAACAACATAAGTAAGAAGCGTAAAGGATTGCCAGATTGAATACAGGGTGCTCAGTTAAGTTTGAAGTAAAAATAGACAAAAAATAGTTTTTGTTTTGTTTTAAATATATCCCATTCAATATTTGGAGTATATTTGCCACAAAAATATTGTATCTGCTGGTATGGTGGCTCACACCTACTTGAAAGGCAGTCATGGGGAGGATGAGGATTCCAGGCCAGTCTGCAAATGTTAGTGAGCCTTTATCTCAATAAAACACCTGGGAATAGTGCTGCACATCTGTCATTTCAGATATGCACAAAAGTAGGAGGATTGTCATCCAGGCTTGGACAAGAAAAGTGAGAATCTACCTGAAAATAACCAAACAAAATAGCAAAGGGGCTGACGGCATGGTTCAAGTGGAAGAACACCTATCTGGTAAGTGCGCATCCCAGTACTGCCTAAAAAAAATCAGTCATTTTTCATGGTAAAATCCAAACTTATCTTGCATCCAGTATTTGTATTTGATGTATTTTGATCCTAAAATAGTAGCAAAAAGCAGCACACATTTGTAGAATCAGACTCAAGAAAGAATTGTGTTTAAAAAATGGATGATTGGTAGTAGAGGAAAAATTAGAAAGTTGTCACAGAATGGGCAAGGTTAAAGTAGGGAGAGTAAAATCACCATTTTAAAAGTGGCAAAGTAAGCCTGATCAAGAATGCATAAGATATGGCCTTATTACTATCTCTTATATTCCCCAATAATGGAGAACAGAGATTAGACAACAGTATCACATTTTCCTGTATTTTCACCTGTTTGTTATTTTTCAATATAACTCAATCACCAATAAAAAATGTTCATATTTCCGATTTTAACTCTTCCTACTGAGCAGGAAAAGAGAGGAAGAGGACTGGCCTGCGTCTGGCTTGGGCCGAAATACCTGCTTTCTTCTGTGCCTGTATGTGTACACAAGCCTAACTCTCCAACATGCTAGTGATAGTTTCTTTTGAGCCCCATCTAGACACATGCACAGCACCCATTTCAGCTGGATAGAGATCCTGTGATGCTTTCTGTTATCGCCCCTTTACCAGCTTCATTGCAATCTTCACTGAGAAATATATGTCTAAAATGAAAAGAGCTGGGTCCAGTATTTTTTTAATTTATTAATTTATTTTTCTTATTGTGGAAATACTGTACAGAAGGGTTACAATTACATGGGCAAGATAATGAGTACATTTCTTATCAAACATTGTAGCCTCCTCCTTTGTTTCCCCTTCCCATCCTCCCCCTGCCCCCCACCCAATCCTCCCCCCACTACCCCCCCCACCTCTCCCACCCTCCCCCCCCATCCCCCCCGCACCAAAGTTGTAAAGTTCGTTTTCAACATAAAGACTTGTACATCTCATTGTTGCAATGGGTCCACCTGTATCCCTATTTAAACGATTTGTTTTTCCCCTTCCCCTCCACAAATTATACTAACATCAAATACAGTGAAAGCAGGAGTTATACTGTGGGGGAGGGACATACAAAGCAACAAAGACATCATCTTATAAATGTGTTAGAAACAATCGCATGAAAGAAAAATAAAACATTTGAATACATATCTTAGGGTTCATTTCCCTAACATCACCTTATCTGACTTTTTCTGCTTGACTCAGACATATACTAGATATTGCAAATAAGGGAAACCATAGGACCTATGTTTCTTTGGGCCTGGCTTACTTTACTTAATATAATTTTTTCCAAGCCTTTCCATTTCCTAACAAATGGGACAATGTCATTCTTTCTGATAGAGGCATAGAACTCCATTGTGTATATATATTCCACATTTTCTTGATCCATTCATCTAATGAGGGGCATCTGGGTTGGTTCCATATCTTAGCTATAGTAAATAATGCTGCAATAAACTTAGTCGTGCTGGTAGCTTTAGTATGGTCTTGTTTGTAAGCATTTGGGTAAATTGAGCCCAGTATTTTTATCCTTCCAAATTTTACAAAAAAAGTTTGAGCCAAAAAACTTCTGAATAAATGATTTATCATTAAATCTACTTTTATAAGATAGCATAGACTTTGTGGAATTATTTCATATTCTTTATTGAAGGAACATAATATTTCTATGAAGTAGGAAAAGATCAAATATTCATGAAAATGCAGGTAATTTTTTAAATATCTACTGACAGATAGTCTCTGTAGATCCCATATTTACTATCAGTGCATTGCTCCCACTAATCATCATTCCATAAAAACCTAGTGTTTCCCTGTGGGTATATCAATAGTTCATAAGTTTGATTTTGAATAAGAATTCCTGCATTGCAGCTTAGTGAGAGTTTATATTTTCTTTTTCTCAAAATGTAATCAGTACTCCAAATCAATATCGATATAACTTTAAAGGCTAAGTCCCCATGTTCAGAGAAAGTTGATGTTTTATCAGTCCAGGAGAAAAAAAAATAAAAACACTTATTCTTTTTGATATACTAACAGAACACAAACATCTTAAATATACATTGGAAACTACTAATGTTGAAGGGAGATCTCATTACCATGCATTTTACAAGTTTAATCTCTTGTTTCTTCTGAAAGCTGAAGGTAATTTTTCTTATTTTTATTTGAAAATGCTAAAAATACAAGGGTTATAGTCAGGTAAAGAGTACATTTTCTTTTGGATAATGTCACCCCTTCCCTTACTCTCTTCCATTTTTTCCCCCTCTCATCCCACCCACAAGTTATATAGTTGATTTTCAACATAGTGCCCAATGAGTACCACTGCTGCATTTGTTTAACCTTTGTCCTTCCTTTTCTGTGTCTCCCCCCTATACTCCCAAAGATGTAGACAAGCAAACAAGAGAAAAAGAAAAGAAAAAAGCAAAAAAGGGGGGTTTCCAGTTTATTTCGATAAATATTATTTTGTATGAGGAGATATGCATAGGCATTGTGCCTCTGAGTCCCTCTCCTACGAGTATTCTCCTTTGGTTTAAGATAATTTTTCAGTGGCAAGAATTTAAAAGAAAAAAATTCATAATGTTTTTTTGCCAGTATTGAAATTTGAACTCAGGACCTGGTTACTATCCTTTAGCACTACCACTTTAGCTATACCATTTCAACTACAGCTTAATTTCTGCTCAGGCTAACTTCAAACTGATTTCAATCTTCAGATCTCAGCCTCCTAAGTAGTTAGAATTACTCAGTTACTGGTACCTCATCTTCAGTAATAGTTTTAAACTCAATAATGCTCTTTGAATACACACAAAAGATTGTACAATTTTAACTTAGAAAGCTGAAATTTTTTTCAGATGTTAAGATGTTAAGTTTGTTTTCTTTTGTAGCTGTATCTCTAGGTTGCCAGAGGTACTCTTTACACCTTCAGGTTATTTAACAAAGTACTACACACATAAGATTCTTTCTAGAGACTGATTAAAACTTTTTTTCTGGTTTATATGTTTCATTATTCTTAGAAGACATGTTAGAGAAAACTCTGTTGAAATTTTAATATACAGATATTTTTGTAACATTTGACTCAAAGAACAAAATTAAACCAATTAAACTAACATCATTTTATAATGTCATTACTAATTTTTAATTTATTTTAAAGAATTTATATTAATTATATCTTTTGATCCTCATAGTAGCCTTGTACCAGAAAAAGTACAAGTGCTTCTCCTCTTTCATCTTTGGGTGATTAAAACACAGAGAATCAGTGTTAGAAATAATTGCAAGTAGATACTGTACAGTAGATGGTTGTAAAACAGACATGCTTTTATCTCACTCTCTTCTCAGCACTCAGTAAGCTACATTCATTTCTCTAATATTTATGGGCTTACAGTGTCAGTGATCAGTTAGATTTGAATGTCCTGTAATAGTCTGCTTAAAACAGACTATACCTAATGGAGGTATAGAAGCATTCAAAATCTTGCACTCTGTGGGATGTCTTTGGGTCATTGGGACATATCCTAACGAAGGGCATTATAGGACCCAAGACTCTTCCTCTTCTCTCTTTCTTTACCTAACACAGAAATGTGCAGTTTTACTCAGTCACAGAGTCCCATCATGATGTCCTGCCTTAAGATTGGCTGAAAAGCAATGAGGTGATGGATCATGGAATTAAATCTCTACAAATATCATGGAACATAAACCTTTACTTTTGTAAGTTGGCTGTCTCAGTTATTTGTTATAATAACAGAAAATAGCTAAAATACTATTTAAATACTTACCTACTTAATAAAGGCTTTCACCAATAATACAAATTAATTGAGGGAAGGACTAAAGGTGATTCCTCACTCTTCCTGGTCTCCAGAGACATGTTTGTGAACATAACTTTTAATTGTAAAGGCCATGATTTAAATGTCCTCATAGTAAAAAAACTTAAAAACAAAAGTTAAAAATCTTATCCTATTTCATCATCATCAGGGCAATAAAGCTAACTTCACAATTATAATGGAGTATTCCTTTCAAGTATAATACCTATCATACTGAACATTACACAGAGAATATTAGCAAGGGAAAAATTGGCAGAAGTCTTATCTGCCAATCATGCTAGAATAATATTGTTTTCTTTCAAGTCAGGACTAACTTCTGTAGGGAAAAATATTTTCTGATAATCAATCCTAAACTACTAAACAATTGGCAAATTTACTATTCATTTATGGTGTTATGAGCTTTCTGTATTTGAGTTTTTTCAAATAATTTCACATATCTAGTAGAAATTGTATCATATGTAATGATTTAATCTAACCACAGCTGCAGCAATATAAATTACACTTAAGACTAGGCTGATTGATTATAATCAGTTGTAATCACATCTGATAATTATATTGCATTCCAGAAGCAGGGGATGGTTAAGCCTACTCAGCACTGAGCTATATAAAGATTATTTGTTACTTCTGACAGTCTCAGTCAACATTCAAAACTGCCTGCAAACAATAGGTTTTATTAAATTCATTGTCAAGTCATTAAGTAAATTTCTTCATTTGTCCACAGAAATTTGAAGAATTCCAAGCAAGTATAACTATTTTGTGTACAAAAAAAACTTCTAAAAAGAATCATACTTCCATGTATAGGTCATGTTGTTACATATATTTTTCAAACACACTTGCTTCAATATATAGCAAGAAGATCAGGAATACAGAAAGACATAGACAAAGCAAGATCAGAAAAATCTTCATGATTTACTAAATTGATTAATAGCTGCTTACTATACTCATGTATATGACTGAACTTATCTATAATAAAATCTACACATATATAATAAATATATTCATATAAATATACATACAATATATAAATTTTGCTGTAATAAAATTGACCTAATACCATACATCTATATTTTATATATAATAAAATTGTTATAGTACATATATATATGTACTATATATAGTACATATATATTGTTATAGTACATATATATGTGACATGTAACATATTCTATATAATATATAGTTACTATATACTATAATATATACTATAATATGACAAGAGTTTAATTTAAGCTGTAAGTCTCTAAATCATTTTATTTCTTACCAAAATATTTTCCTCTGAATTCTCAAAGCTCTAGTAGATTAATCATTTTGGGACATGTATCAGATTACTTCAGCTGGAACCACAGCCTCTATGCTCTTATTTCACAGTAAACTTCTCTTTATCCTCCTACAATAAAATCCACATTTCATTTGTCCTAACAGTAAACCAGAGTAAGCAATCACCACTGGACTATCCTAGCAACAACACCTTAGTGTTAAAGATGATTACATTTTGCACAATTTTTTTTCAGCCTGGCAAAAAGAATATTAACATTGTGAGCATGTTGTGCAAGACTTATTCTGAATAATTTTTCAGACTCCTTCTGATTACGATTATATATACATCTGAAAAAATTATATGAAACTCTCCTATTTAAAGACACATTTGATAAATTTATTTAGAAATAAGCAAGCTACTTAACTGATTGGAAATAGTGTTTTAAGCTTTACATAGCTAGACGTGATGAATATAAACTAATCTGGCAGAAGTTTGAACTACAGTAAAAGTATTGACCCAATATTTGTGATTAATGAGATTTTTTTTAGCTGGGAGAAAGTAGCTCACCCTGTAATCCTAGCTACTCAGGAGGCTGAGATCTGAGGATCACATTTCAAAGCCAGCCAGGGCAGGAAATTTTCTGAGACTCTTATCTCCAATTAACCACCAAAAATCTGAAAGTAGAAATGTAGCTCAAAGAGGTAGAGAAATAGCATTGAGCAAAAAAGCTCAGGGTCAAACCCCAGGCCTTAACTCCAAGCCCCACAATAGACAATGAATGAATGAATGAATGAATCAATCAATCAATCAATGGCTTTTTTCTCTCAGTTTTGGAACTTTTTGTGTACTATTGATTGAACTTATTTTTCTATTTGAGGTAGCAGAACATAGTTGTAGAATATGGAAGAACAAAACCATATATTTATGAGCCAGAGAGCAAAGAAGGGAAAACGGGATTCATTTGAGGAGATTAACAATGTTCCCTACAGGATACTGTAACAACCACAGAAGACAGGCACATGTGAGTGATCTTATAAAGGACAAGTAAGAATACTGTCCTCAGTAGAACTTTGATTCTAGAATACAAGGGAAAATAGATATGAAAGTGTAAGGTGCTGAGGAAATGTGTCTATCAGCTGAGCAGGCAGAAAGTGGGAATGATCCTTGAAAATCATAAAAATTCCCCTCCCCAAGATTAAGACAAATATATGGAAATCTACCACCCTGAAGTGTCTCTCAAAAATGATCACATGTTGAAGACTTGGACCCTAGATGGTGGAACTATTCAGAAGTAACAAAATTTTGAGGCTGCAAACATTATCCATGGAGGAGTTCCAAGTCAATGGTCTTCAATGAGGTAGAGTCTTGTTGGAGGAAGACAATCACTGTGGGCATGCCTTAAAAGATATTGCTTGAAATAATCTTATAAATGTGTTAGAAACAATTGCATGAAAGAAAAAATAAACATTTGAATACGTTCTTAGGGTTCATTTCCCTAACATCAACTTATCTGACCTTTTCTGCTTGTCTCAGACGTATACTAGTAATTGCAAATAAGGGAAACCATGGGACCTATGTTTCTTTGGGACTGGCTTACTTCACTTAAAAACAAATTGTTTAAATACGGATACAGGTGGACCCATTGCAACAATGAGACATACAAGTCATATGTCAAAAACAAACTTTATAACTTTGGTGGGGGGGGGAGGAGGGTTGGGTGGAAGGGTGGGGGGAGGATGGAATTGGAAGGGGAAACAAAGGAGGAGGCTACAATGCTTGATAAGAAATGTACTCATTATCTTACCCATGTAATTGTAACCCATCTGTACAGTATTTTCACAATAAAAAAGAAAAAAAATTAAAACAATATATATATAACATAAAATGAAAAAAAAAAGATATTGCTTGAGATTAGTGTAAGGATCAAGGCTGTGATCCTAGACATTCAGGAGGTAGTGATTAAGAGATTGCAGTTCCAGGTTCAGCACATCCAAAAAAAAGTGGTAAAGATTTGTAACATTATCTTGATCAGTAACTGTGTCATGACAGCTACAGTGAAACCAGGAATGAAGTCTAGGGCAGTTTGGGCATAAAGCAAGACCCTATCTCAAATACAACCAATGGGAAAAGAAAAGAGTTCAGTGGAATGGCTCAAGTAGTAGTGTGCTTTCTAGCAAGTACAACAAACTTGAGTATCAAAAAAAGAAAGTCAAGAAAACAAGCAAGAAAGCAAACAACACGGCTCTACTACATCCTCTATAGCTTGATGCTGTACCCTAGCACAAAACTAGGAAAAAAAAAAAGAGTCCATAAACTATGGACAACTGTATTTTATATTTACTTTTTTCCTTCCTTAAGTTGGTATGCTCAGATTTTTTGTCAGAGTGATAAATGACTAACATAGACCCCAAGGTTCCCTGTACCGGGTACAACAACAACAGCTATAGACAATTACCCTACACCAAGGTATTTCCCACAAGTGTGGAGGTAGGAAAGGAAGGAAGAGCAAATAATTGACATTCTGCACAATTGGGTCTTAGAACCTGGATGGAGCAGCTCAAGAAAAAGATCCATTTGAGGAGGAAAGAGTCTAAACCTGAAGTGAAAGAGCTATACTAATTGCAAAGAATGAGTAAAAAGCCAGAATCAAGAGGTCAGACATTTGACTACCTTCCAAATACAAAGAAAATGAGTTTTATTTTCACTCTTTTCTTTAAAATATTGTTTCATTTTTTTTCAGGATGAATTTACAATCTCTTGAAATATGAAATAAAGTCATGTCAACTGAAGAGATTTCTGCAAACAATGAATCTTTAGAAAGCAGGGAGACTCAAGTCAGAAGTTTATTCTAGGGGTTGTGTATTTAGCCCAGTAGAAAAGTAGTTGCATGGACTGAGTTAGGTCATCATTCTTCAAAAAAAAAAAAAAAAAATCTCCAAACAACAAATCCTCAAAGAAACAACTGCCCAATAAATAAGTGCAATAAAGACTTAAAGAGAAACTTCCCTGAAGAGGAAATACGAATGGCCAATGGCACATGAAAAAATGCTCAACTTCTCTATCCATTAAAGAAATGCAAATCAAAACAACATTGAAATTCCACCTCATCCCAGTTAGAATGGCTATACTCAAGAACTCTAATAACAACAGATGCTAGAGGGGATGTGGCCAAAAGGGAACCCTACCGCATTGTTGGTGGGAGTATAAACTTGTTCAACCACTTTGAAAAGCAGTATGGCGGTTCCACAAAAGAATCCACATAGAGCTCCCCTATGACCCAGCAATCCTACTTTTGGGTATTTACCCAAGCAATCATATACAAGGCTATACTAAAGCTACCAGCACAACTATGATTATCACAACATTATCTACCATACCTAAGATATGGAACCAACCTACATGCCCCTCAGTAGATAAATGGATCAAGAAAAGATGGTATATGTATACAATGAAATTGTATGCCTCCATCAAAAAGAATTGCCCTATTTGTTAGGAAATGGAAAGACTTGGAAAAAATTATAGTAAGTGAAGTAAGCAGACTCTAAGAAACATAGGTCCCATGGTTTCCCTTATTTGCATTAACTAGTATAACTCTAGAACAAGCAGAAAAGTTCAAAAAGTATGTGCATATGACCATATAAGATGATGTTAAGTGAAATGAATCCCAAGATAGGGACACAAGTGATTTTTTTATTGCTATTGTTTTTAATGTACTTAAAATGTACTATGTGATTTTTTTTTTGTTTCTCTTACATGTTCTTCCTTCACAGTATAACACTGTTTTCACTGCATTTGATGTTGGTGCCCTGAATCTTGTATATACATTTTTCTAATTTTGGGAGGACAAGGGAAATAACAAAATGGTGAAATAAGGATACAGGTTGACCCATTGTAACAACGACATGTACAAGACACTATGTTGAAAATAAACTTTACAACTTGGTGTGGGGAAGGGAGCATTTGGGGAGGTGAGCTTGGAAGGGATAGTAGAGGAAAAAACAAAGGAGGAGTTAACAATGCTCCATAGGAAATGTACTCATTACCTTACTCATGTAACTGTAACCCCTCTGTACAGTATTTTTACAGTAAAGAACATTAAAAAAAAAAACCCTCAGGGTCAGCACCCAAGCCTTCAGATCAGGCCCCAGGATTGGCATACATACAAAAAAATCAACTTGTTTGTGATCATTTGTGTAAATGTCCAAAAGTGGGATTGCTGGGTCATAGGGGAACTCTATGTGGAGTCTTTTGAGGCACCTCTATACTGCTTTCCAAAGTGGTTGAAAAAGTTTACATTCCCACCAACAGTGCAGTAAATTTCCCTTCTGGTCACATCCCTTCTAGCATCTGTTATTATTAGAGTTTTTGGTTATAGCCATTCTAACTGGGGTGAGGTGGTATCTCAATGTTGTTTTGATTTGCATTATTTCTTTTATGGTTAGAAAGGTTGAGCATTTCTTCATGTGTCTATTGGCCATCCTTCTTTCTTCTTCAGAGAAGTTTCTCTTTAAGTCTTTAGCCCACTTATTTATTGGGCAGTTGTTTCTTTGAGGATTTGTTGTTGGGGGATTTAATTTTTTGTGTTCCAGGTATATTTTAGATGTATATTTTAGATATGAGACCCTTGTCCATTGTTGTATGGCTAGTGAAGATTTTCTCCCAATTCATGGGCTTTCTATTGATCTTGATAGCTATGTCCTTTGCCATGCAGAAGCTCTGCAACTTCATGCTATCCCAGTTGTCCAACCTTTCTTTGATTTGTTGTGTTTCTGGGTCTCTATTAAGAAAATTTCGGCCTGTGCCAAGGACACCTAGGGTTTCTCCTATTCCATCCTGTAATATTTTCAGGGTGTCTGCTTTGACTCTGAGGTCTTTGATCCATTTGAAGTTGATTCCGGTGCAGGATGATATATAAGGATCTAGCTTTAGTTTTCTACAGGTGGATAATCAATTTTGCCAGCACCATTTACCATACTAAAGCTACCAGCACAACTGTATTTATTGCAGCTTTATTTACCACAGCTAAGATATGGAACCAACCCAGATGTCCCTGAGTAGATGAATGCATCAAGAAAATGTGAGATATATATACATATATATATATATATATATACATATATATATATATATATATACATATATATATTGAATTCTATCCCTCTGCCGGAAAGAATGATATCGCCTCATTTGTTAGGAAATGGAAAGACATGGAAAAAATTATATATTAAGTGAAGTAATCCAGGCCCAAAGAAAGATAGGTCCCATGGTTTCCCTTATTTGCAATAACTAGTATATGTCTGGGACAAGCAGAAAATATCATATGTACATATGACCAGATAAGATGATGTTACGAGAAATGAACCCCAAGATAGGGACACAAGTGATTTTTTTCTTTCTTGCTATTGTTTCTAATGTATTTATAATGTACTATGTGATTTTTTTGTGTTGCTTTTTATGTTTCTCCCTCATGGTATAACACCTGTTTTCACTGTATTCGATGTTGGTCTAATTTGGGGAGGGGAAGGAAAAAAACAAAATGTTTAAGTACGATACAGGTGGACCCATTGTAACAATGAGATATACAAGATACTATGTTGAAAAATTTTACAATTTAGTTGGGGGGTGGGGAGGGAAGATGGGGGAGAGTGTAGTTGTGGAGGTGGGAGGGAAGGGATGGTAGGGGAAAAACAAAAGTGGAGACAACAATGCTTGATTGGAAATGTACTCATTACCTTGCTCATGTAACTGTAACCCCTCTGTACAGTATTTTTACAATAAAAAACTTATTAAAAATCAACTTGTGTAATGACAAAATTTTCTGAATTCTTTGATTTGACATTATGAAAGGTATAAGGGCTTGCCTTGAGTTTTCTTGGAACAAAGAATAATAAAAGCTCTTATTTGTACCATTCATTCACTCAATAAAAGAGGAGAGGTCTAAGTGGAAAAAAATAAAATAAAGGATTCTGACCATAATGACTTTACAGTCTCTTTTCTTTTCATGGTTGTTTCACTGGCTAGGAAGAAAATAAATTAAGATTAAAAAGAAGAATATTTCAAGCTTACAAATTTCTAGCACCAAACTCTTATGTTTATTTCCTCCAGACACATGGACTCAGAGACAAGCTCTTTAGAAAGAAAATTAAGGGTAATAAAAATAATAAATTTAACTTATGGCTCCAGTATTTTGGAAGCTATTGAAATATGTAATGTAGGTGATTGTTAAAAAAAATAATTTCAAATAAAAATTTACAAGAATTAAAAATCAAGAGAAGCAAAGAGAAATGAAAACTTAATGCAGCAACATACTGAAAATACAATACATAATCTTTTGTTGTATTCAGGATGTTTCAGTATATTAACTGAATAGATCAATCATCAGGCTGCCAAGTGTCAATCACGAAGTTATTATCAATCACCTCTTTAAACAGGCTTCTTAACTAACTCTATTAACAGTAGAATTTATCATTAGTGCCTGAAAAAGAGCAAATGCAAGATTGAAATTCTGACATTTCACAAAATTGGACTCCCTTGGAAGTATTTAAAAAATTTTTCTTTGATAATCCTATCACACTGAACCTGGCTAAATATTGACCTTATATGAGGTCTCAGGCCACAGCATAATTCCCATCACAGGAAAAAATACTTGAATTGATTATTGTATCATACCATTTTATGAATTGAACTTGGTTCTACATGAGACCTTTAAATATATTAAAACATAAAATTATTGTCAAATAATTAAAGAAAATTTCATTTTAATAAATGATTCAAACTCTTCATCTTTTGCAGAAATTAGACAAACCTATTTTTGTATTTTCCTTCTTGTTAACATTTAAGGTGAAAATTGTATTGCCTAAGAAAATAAACATTATGTTCCATAGGATAAATTTCAGTTTTCTAACTAATTTTAACAGTACTGCATAAAAATCAATATATGTTGCAACCCAAATGCCTAGACTCCAACCCCAGCTTTTCCATTTCCTAGTTGTGCGACCAGGAATACAATGCCTATCTTCTCCAATTATTTAGCTGTAAACTGTACTTATTAATACAATTAAAACTTATATGATGGTTAAAATATTTAGACTTGATACCTGACACGAAAAGAGTTTTTTATTAAGGTTGACTCTTTCTATTAGGAGAAATGTGTAGTAGGAGAATAGCATACATATCTACACACCCAATTGTGAACATATACACTATTAATGGAGTAAATCTATTACCTATTATTCAACTTGCACGGATAAATAGTTTCTTAACTGATGTACTATTTCCAGATTTGTAAAAGTCTTGAAGATAGGAAAGTAAACCTAAATTCATATATTTTCACTTCAATGTACACCACTTTATTATACTTTGTAGGTGCCAAATGCATTTGATATGTGCTGTGCTGAGCGGTGTTGACACAATGGTGGTCAAGGTGGGGCTGAATGGTTTACCTAGTTCAGGAAAGGAATGCAGGCATCTATTATAGACTTTTCCATATCTTTGATTTTGTATGGTAACTTAATTATTTAATATTATTAGAAGAATTTGCCTCTTATTCTAGACATTTGTCTTTTCTTGGCACTTGATTATATACACTAAAGTGACACTTTGCATTAGTCACACTAGAAACTGATGATGACACTTCCAGGCTGGTTCTGATCCTGGCTATGATGCAGAAGTTTATTTTTTTATGCTGAAGGTTCTCATAACACTATGATATGTGAGGGGTTAGAGATCCAATACTGCCTCAGTATTGGATCCAAGATAGTGAGCCATCCATAATCTTCCTCACTCTGTTTCCACTGGGCTAAAGGCAGTGAACAATATTGACAAAAATGTGGGTCTGGGATCTGAGAGCCTGAGGTTAGAATCCGAACTCATATATAGGATTGTCTCTCATACCCTGATAGACTGAAGTTCAGAGCCTTTGTAAAATTTATTTACCTCATCTAGCCAAGGGATGTGCAATACAGGAATGCTGACAAGTAAGAACAGACTTCCTTGCTATCTCTGTTAACTACAGGTTTGGAAAATGATCCTTACTAAGACAGACTCTTCAGGTTATTCAATGGATTAAGACTGCTTGACTTAAAATGGAACTGGAAGTAACTGTTATAATTCAAGCTGAGAAAACACTTACTCTTAACTATTCAAATATTTTACAGAAAAGATTGTCTTGGGCCTGAATTATGAGTGGTGGCCCTGAGCTCCACTTTCCCTCACATGGGTAAACAAAGCCCAAATGTGCAGCAGCGATTTTAATAGCCTGGACCAGGCTGAAGCTTTAATGATATAGTTAAAAGATGGAAAGCCAACAGAATTTTAATTCCAGGTCAATGCATTTTGTGAACTAAAAAATCACCTGGGAAGGATCAGTATAACAATTAGGTGGACAGAGAAATGCTACTAATTACTAATGATCAGCTAAAATATATGTGGATGCCTCAGACATTACTGTACAGATGAGGGATCCATTTGACATTTGTTTTAGATTTTATGTTTGACATTTGTGCAACTTCCAATTAAAACAGAATAATGATAATTAGAGAAAAAAGAAACTCATGGCTAAGCTCTGAAATTTTACTACCTTCCTTACTTACAATAAACTTCAATGCTTTGACATTTAGTTTTAATTTTAGGGTGTTTTTTTTCTGGCTGTGTGAAGCATATACCATTAGAAACTATTGAACTTTATTATGGTTCTACATATTTAAAAAAAATGATAGTTTAGGAAATATGAGTACATATACTAATATCTCTATTTGTATTCAGGGATGATATCCCACCAGAAGTCTCTAATGCTGCCTTGCTGGCTTTCTATACAAGCTTTAATTAGTCTGCTTTATGTAGTCTTATTGGCTGTGCATGTAGCAGTAATTGGTAGATTTTCAAATACCAACCTAATTCATAAGTATCATAAAAGTTCTTTTGCTATTATTTTTGTCCTACATTCTGAGTTATGAAACAGTTTAAAATATGATATTCAGAAATACTTTTCCAGGGTTGCTGATGTAGTTCATTGGCAGAGAGCTTGCCTAGCATGAGACACTGAGTTCCATCACCAAAACCACATTCACAGAAAATTCTACTGTTATAGCAAAAAGTGGTTGACAGAATGATATGATCAATTTTACTCAAATGCAAATTGTTAAAAGCCAGGTGCAGGTGCTGGTGACTCACACTTATAATTCTAGCTACTTAGCCCAAGATCTGAAAATTCAGGTTTGAATCTAGTATAGACATATAGATCTATGTGAAACTTATCTATACTTAACAAGCAAAAAAGCCAGAAGTGAAAATGTAAAGGGCTAGCTGCAAGTGAAAAAGTCAAATGAGAGCAAGGTCTGGAGTTCAAGCCCTAGTGCTGGCACGCATGCGTGTGTGTGTGTCTGTGTGTCTGTGTGTGTGTGCACGCGCACACACACACAGACACACACACATATTCCCGGGGGAGTGGGGGATAGAGAGACAGAGACAGAGAGAGACAGAAAGATGGAAAGGACAGAGAGACAGAGAAGAGAAAGAGAAAGAGTAGTGGGAAATGTGAAAGGAGTCTGTGGGGAAAGAGACAGAAGAGATGGTATGGGAAAATGATCAAAGGGGTGAATTGGATGAAGAAGCGCTGGACTCTGCTGTTAAATTATAACCACTTTGTTAAAAAATGTAAGGTATTATTAATGATATACTATTTGGAATATGTTATGGATATAATTAACTCTGTCAAAAGTTTAGGTCAGAGGAATTTTCAGTTAAAATATCTATATAGTGTGGTTTAATATTCAAGATATTACCATCTGGTTGCTTAATTATGAAACTTAAGTTGTATGACTACTAACAACTATACTGCAAACTTAAATATACCATGTTCTCTAAATTGGCTTTTACTACCTAATCCATATTTCATGTTCTTCACAACAGTTTTTCAGATACCTTTTCTCAGACTTCGGAATATTTTCATATGCTAACTACACCTTGGAAATGGCACTCAAATCTACATACAATGTTCACTTACCACTTATATTTGATAAAAGGTAGTTTTGTACATTAATAATACTTCTTTATTTTAACTGCATTTGATCACATGAGGTCAGCTGTGGAATTTTCACAACCAAAACATGATATTTGCAGAAGAGAACTCAAATAGTATAACTCCTTAGAAAAACTAACTTACTCTGTAACAAAATGAACACCAGGAAGTTGGTACTTTAGATTAGGGAGAGGGGGAGTAAAGGGAGGAAGAAAAGAAAAGATCAATGAAGAAAGTGAAAGGGAGGAGAATGCAGTCATAGGAAGCAATGCATATATAATGAAACTAGGAAAACTGAAGAGAGGAATTGATATGAGAGGGATGGGGGGGTAGGATAAAAGTGCTGACATCAATCAAGACACATTTACTCATAAACTGAGATGTTGGATGGTAAATTCTTTGTACAACTACTTAAACATAATGAAAATATAATTTAAAATAAATAATTAAGCTGGGTCCCTGTGGTTCACTCCTGTAATCCTCGCTACTCAGAAGGCTGAGATATGAGAACTGTGATTCAAATCCAGCCTGGGCAAAAAGTTATATAATCCTTACCTCTAATTAAATTCTGAGCTGTGCCTCAAGTATTACAGCGCTTGTCTTAGGCATAAACACTCAGAGCCAATGCCCAGACCCTGAGTTCACAACCCAAGACCAGCACCACATACATACATACATACATACATACATGCGTGCATATCTGTGTACATAAGTAAATACACAAATATTACATTTAAAGGGTTGGAGACTTGGCTTAAGTGGTCAAATGCTTTCCTACTAAGCATAAGCCTCTGAATTCAAAGCACCCTCTCAGGTAAAAAGAATAAACAAAATGAATAGTGAAAGTTATGAAGGCAAACCACCTGCAGTTCCCAATGTGAACATTTAGCTTGATATTAGCTATTAGTATTCACAATTTATAAATACCCGCACTAATAGGATGGTGGTGAATGTTAGATAGATATATAAATGTACATATACTTAAATGTAAATGACATACGTCCTAAGCAATATGTAATAGGTTTTATATATTTTACCAGATGATATTAGGATATCAGTCCTCTTTTATAGATTACAAAACCAAGAATCAGAGAGGTTATGTTGTTCCCCCAACTTAAATAGTTGATATGTGGAAATGTGATACATAAAAATGTTCCAGATAAGGAAAAAGATTGATATGAAAAGAAATACTAAGAATATAAAGAAACTCAAGTGTCATGAAATAATATATCACAGCAAGATGTGACCAAGTACAATCCGAATAAAACTCAAATTCAATTTTGCTTTTTACTTTTAGTTAATTTAAAATTACTAGTTTTTCTGGTCACATTGCAATGAAATACATTAACAGATTTCCATGCCTTGTTATAAAATTTGTTTCTGATGTCTAATTTGTAATTCTTCCCTCATAGCTTGGCAGAGACTGGACGATCATTTTCTTATAACACCGACCCATCATGTAAGGCAGCAGGCATCTTATGGGAGACTAAAATGAGATAAAAGGTTTAGTATTTTTTTTTGCTTAGCCTTGCATGTAGACATGTTGATCCTTTCAATTTATTCACAATTGTAATACAGGTTAGGTTTAATGCACTGCCTTTTGGAGCCGATTTCTGTTTCTTGTACCCATCCCTGTACTTTATCAGCTGCTCAAACACCTAAGCCTCTGAACACATGAACCCAGAATGTTTATACAAGGCACTGGCACCAACTACATAAGTAACTCAGCAGTTCTTGGATTAAGTTGAATACCTGTTAGCCTAAAACCCTTAAGGTTAGTATGCTTTTGTACAGAACGAAAGCACCTTTTCAACTGCGACCAGAGGTGATAAAAAAAAAACTACCAAACTTCAGTCTGACTCAGATAATCAGTAAAATTATGCTGCTTCCATTGTTATGTGAATATTCTGATTACCTCATTGATAAATGCTCTCTTCCTTCTGCTTGTGAACTAAAGTCTCACTAATAAAGCATTATGTATCTTGTAACATGTACTCACTTCTTTGACATAAGATCTAATTGTGTGTATTGAAAGGACCATAGATTAGTGATCAAGCCCACATGGGTCTTTAGCAGACTACTTCAAACCCTAGCATTCCATGCTTGCATCACATGAAGTGCATGCCCATCTTATAGCACCAAATGAATTTATCCCTCTTTAAGGGTTTCTAAAATCTTAATTGTCCAGCATCATTCAAACATCCATATCTAAACCAAGAGACTCTACAAATGTAAGGAAAGGAAGGAAGGAAGGAAGGAAGGAAGGAAGGAAGGAAAAAAGGAAGGAAGGAAGGAAGGAAGGAAGGAAGGAAGGTAGGAAGGAAGGAAGGAAGGAAGGAAGGAAGGAAGGAAAGGAGGGAGGGAGGGAGAGAGGGAGGGAAAGAAACAAGAGAAAGAAAGAAAGAGAAACAAAGAGAGAAAGAAAATAAAAAACTTATACCAGGCACAGATGCGTCAACCCTGTAATCCTATACAATTTGGACCTGAGAACAGGAGCATCATGTCTTCAGTCCAGACTGAGGAAAAAAAGCCAGAAAGATCATTTCCTGAACCTTACCTGGACTAGGAAGTATGCACCTGTTTTTGAGACTCTATCTCCATGGAAGGAGGCTGAATGCTTAGTGCATCCTGATCCCTGTCACCCAAGTAAGTGGACTGAATTTTTAACAAGAGAAGGAGGGATCAGGAACCAACACTATATCCTAAAAACAACCACTGAGTAACCAACCAAGGCTACAGCAAAGCTAAGCAATAACCAGCCAGTCTAAGAAGCATGAATAAAAATCCGATCATACTGAAAAAAAAGTTACCTATTTCCATGATATAGGGATACGTATCTCCAATGGTTTGTTTCCTTCAGACTGAAGACTTAGCCCCATCTCTCCTATATCTGCTACTCCTTGTGTCACTGGCCACACATTTCAATGGGAACAATTCAAAAACCCTGAAGAATCAGACTGAAGCAAGATTCAGAATCAGCAGGGCAAATACTACCTCATACAGTTGCATGTCTGGTATGCAGTACACAGCTAGTGTGATATGAGCTCCAAAGAGCTGAGCTGCCTTATCCTCTGGCCTTACTGGCTGCACCTAACAAACCTAAAACTATGAACACATGAAGCCAGAAGGTTTGTGTAAGGCACTGACACCTACTGTACAAGTAAACCAGCAGTTCCTAGATTAAGCTGAATACTTGTTACTTCTGTAGGCATGGTGCATTCCTGACATCTGTAACTTCCTGGATTGTCCCTTGCTTCTTGGACTTCATTGTCCAAGATTTCTGCCTAACTTTGTCAGGGACTGCTTGTGCCCTAGGGGTTGTGAAATCTTGGTGGAAGCCTCCATGACCTTGTAAGTCCTGTATTCTGCTTGCCTGCCAAATCAGAAAAATGTGGCTGAAACCAAGATCTGCTGCTTGAATGAGCTGTAGCAGGGCCCATTTCAACTATGGTGCAGTGACATTGAGTGCCTCAGCTCCTAAACATAGAAAACAAATACCAGGGAAATCACTTCCCAGAAGGCAACTCTTCTCAAATAGTCTTTGAATGAGTTTACACTTTGAGATTTCAAGTCTGTAATCTTGCTGATTACTGAAATGTTTCAACGCATCTTTCTATTGTCCCCAGGCAAGTCATTTGACTTCTTTTTAAAGGATTTACTTTCTTTAGCAACTGCCCTCTCCTTCTTCATGGCAGCAGGTTTAAATGCACTCCTTCTCTGGCCGAAATCTGAGTTCTAAAATTTTATGTGAAGCTTCTCTTTGTTTCTGAGTGTCATAGTAAATTTGTCTACAAGCATCCAGTAAAACTCATCCTGCTACCTGAACACTTTGCTGAATTTATATATTTCTTCCTCCAAATAAATGGACTGTATGTCCTCTTTAAACTTAGCCTCCCATGAAGTCTCAGGGCATGCTTGTTCTTTGTCTGGGCAATAAAATGGTGGCCTTCAGTCCAATTTCCAATACAGCCTTTATTTCCTGTTGAAAGCTCATGAGCAAAATTCCAACTGTGAAATCAGCATTCTGGTCCCTAATCAGTTCTTCTCAAGGCCATCCTAAATTTTTCTACCCCATGGCTACAACTTTGCAAATTCCCACAAATCAGTTCCCAGGGTTTATATGCCTTGTTAGAGTAAGGATCTGGATTTCCACTAGAACTTGCTATTTTAGTCAGAATTCCACTGGTAAAGGGACCAAAGTCATAAAATGTATCTCCAATGGTTGGTTTGCATTGAAGACTTAGCCCCATCTCTCATATATCTAGTACTCCCTACAACAGTATTTACTTCAGAGAAATCCTTAACATATGTGCACTTGAATAACACTTATCCAAGCCACAACATCTCTTTGGTGTCTTTTTTAAATAAATGTTTTATTTTGAAAATACTGTAAAGAGGGGTTACAGTTACATGAGCAAGGTAATGTGTACATTTTTTATTCAGTATTCTTGCCTCCTCCTTTGTTTTTTCCCCTACTACCCAGTCCCTCCCACCTCCTCAACTATACTCCTCCCCCAACCCTTCCCCTCCTCCCCACCTAAATTGTGAAGTTCGTTTTTCAACATAGTGTCTTGTACATCTCATTGTTACAATGGGTCAACCTGTATTCCTATTTAAGCATTTGTTTTTTTCCCTTCCCCTTACCAAATTAGAGAAGTGTATATACAAGATGCAGGGCACCAACATCAAATACAGTGAAAACAGGGGTTATACCATAGGGGAGAAGCATACAAAGCAACAACAAAATCACATGTTACATTTTAAATATGTTAGAAACAATAGCAAGAAAGAAAAAAGATATTTGTGTCCCTATCTTGGGGTTCATTTAGCTTAACATCATCTTACCTGGTCATATGTACATAGCTTTTGAACTTTCCTGCTTGTCCCAGACATATACTACTTATTGCAAATAAGGGAAACCATGGGACCTATGTTTCTTTGGTCCTGACTTACTTCACTTAATATAATTTTTTCCAAGTCTTTCCATTTCCTAACAAATGGGTTGATGCCATTCTTTCTGATGGAGGCATAGAATTCCATTATATATATTATATATATGCATATATAGATCACATTTTCTTGATTCATTCATCTACTGAGGGGCATCTGGGTTGGTTCCATATCTTAGCTATGGTAAATAATGCTGCAATAAACATTGTTGTGCTGGTAGCTTTAGTATGGCCTTGTTTATGATCATTTGGGTCATAGGGGAGCTCTAGTCTTTTGAGAAACCTCCATACTACTTTCCGAAGTGGGTGAACAAGTTTACACTCCCACCAATAATGAGGTAGGGTTCCCTTCTGGCCATATCCCCTCCAGTTATTAGAGTTCTTGATTATAGCCATTCTAACTGTGGTGAGATGTAATCTCAATGTTATTTTGATTTGCATTTCTTTTATGGCTAGAGAGGTGGTACAAATGACCAGATAAGATGATGTTAAGCGAAACAAACCCCAAGATAGGGACACAAGTCGTTTTTGCTTTCTTGCTATTATTTCTATAAGGTACCATGTGATTTTTTGTTGTTGTTGTTGCTTTGTATGGTAGGGACCCAAGTTCTTTTTTTCTTTCCTGCTATGGTTTCTAATGTATTTATCAGGTACCATGTGATTTTTTTTGTTGCTTTGTATGTTCCTCCCCCATGGTATAACCCCTGTTTCCACTTTATTTGATGTCAGTAAATTTGGGGAAGGGAAGGGAAAAAACAAAATGTTTAAATAGGGATACAGGTTGACCCATTGTAACAATGAGATGTACCAGATCAACAAACTTTTGTTGTTGAACAACAAACTTTACAATTTAGGTGGGGAGAGTGTAGTTGTGGAAGTGGGAGGGAAGGGATGGTAGGGGAAAAACAAAGGAGGAGGCAACAACACTTGATAAGAAATGTACTCATTACCTTGCTCATGTAACAGTATCATATCTGTACAGTATTCTCACAACAAAAAAACTTATTAAAAAAATAAAAGTAGCAGTTCCTTCCCTAATCTGTGTGGAGGATTGATCTCCTTGTTCTTTGCTAGCCATCAGATGCTGCCTGACTTGTTTGCTTATGACAACACTCCATCTTCTTGAACTACTAGAAACCAACATGGTTAGTGACAGTCTCTATGCATAAAACATTTTAAAATTGTTCTTTTTTTACATTTTTAATTATCTTTAATTGTACAAAGGAGGTGCCATGGAACAAAGCAGTTGAACACAATGCATCTTGAGCAGTGTCTCACCTTTCAATGTTCTCACCCCCTTCCAGTTAACCCTACCCTTACTTTTCTTAATTTCTTGGTATACACAATGTGTTCTTGACTACATTTTCTCCCCCTTCTTCCATTCATTTTTCTCTCCTTCTCCCCTTACTATTCCTCTTACATATACCCATTTCCTGATGTTGATTTTGTTGGCTTGGATCTAGTCTTTCCAAAATGTTTTTTTCATTTGAAGTCTCCGTAGTATACTATACTTCAATTGATTAATTTGAAATCACTTGCATATTACCCAACATGTTTACTTATAGATTTATAGGTACATTCTAACAGAAATAAGGGAAACAATGCAATATTTGTTTCTCTCAGTCTGTGCAAACCTTTTCATTATGCAAAATTTGACTTTATAAATGGTACAATATGATTCTTTCTAATAGATGATTAAAATTCCAATGTGTGTATGCATGTGAATATATTATACATATATACAATAAATTATACATATATACAATAAGTATTATATAATATATAATATAGATTATATAACACATGCATCCCCATATATATAAATATATATACATACACATATATGTATATGTGAATAGTGTTGTAATGCATATAGTTGTGCTGGTAGCTTTAACCTTGTTTGTGTTCTATTAGATAGATGCTCAGGGGGAGGATTGTTGTATTATAGGGTAGCTCTTCAACAAATAGTGTTGGCAAAACTGGATATCCACATGAGAAAACTGAAACTAGATTCTCATACATCACCTTGCACTAGCATCTATTCAAAATGGATCAGAGACTTCCATGTAAGACTAGAAAGCATGAAACTATTACAAAAAGGGGAAACACTAGATCTCCTGGGCACAGGTTGAAACTTTCTAAGTAAAAATTCAGAAACAGACTTGATAAATGGTATTGCATCAAACAAAGGTTTTGTATAGCAAAGGGCACAGCTAACAAGCTAAGTAGAAAGATCAGAGAATGGGAGATTTTTACCAGCTGTATATCAGACAAGGGCTTAATATGCAAAATATATTTAAGAGCTCAAAAAATTAAACCCGCACTAGGCACCAGTGGCTCATGCCTGTAATCCTAGCTACTCAGGAGGCTGAGATCTGAGGATCGCGGTTCAAAGCCACCCTGAGCAGGAAAGTCTGTGAGACTCTTATCTCCAATAAACCACTAGAGAACCAGAAGTAGTGCTGTGATTCAAGCAGTAGAGAACTTGCCTTGAGCTAAAAAGCTGAGGGACAGAGCCCAGTCCCAGAGTTCAAGCCCCACAATCAACAATAAATAAATAAATAAAATTAAACCCTCAAGAAAATTAACTCTCAAAGAAATAACATACTAATTAATGAATGGACTATGACTTAAAAAGAGACTTCTCCGAAGAAGTAAATATGGCTAATAGACACATGAAGAAATGTTCAACATCTCTGGCCATAAAGGAAATGCAAATCAAAGCAACACTGAGATTCCATCTCACCCTAGTTAGAATGGCCATTATCAAGAAACATAACAATAAAATTTGCTGGTGAAAATACACCAAAAGGGAACTGTATTACATTGTTGATGTTTATTTAAGCTTGCTCAGACACTCGAAAGCAGTATGAAAGTTCCTTAAAAAATATTTTTAAATGATTTGACTTACTTCTACTCCTTAAGTTAGTTGCTTCAGGAGACAGGATACTTCTAGTAATCAAAATTTGCCTTTCTCTCCCTGACCTGATGTCTCAAAGGTACTGTCTCCTTTTTGGTTTCTCTGAGAACAGTGGTGAATTATTTCTTAAACTGTGAAAATACCATACAGAGGGGTTACAATTACATGGAAAAAGTAATGAGTACATTTCTTATCAAACATTGTTGCCTCTCCTTTGTTTCCCCTTCCTATCCCTTCCCATCTCCCCCGCCCCCTTCCCACCCCACTCTCCGGCCAAAGTTGTAAAGTTCATTTCTCAGCATAACAATTTGTACATCTCATTGTTGCAATGGGTCCACCTGTATCCCTATTTAAATGATTTGTTTTTTCCCTTCCTCTCCATAAAGTATACCAACATCAAATACAAAGAAAGCAGGGGTTACACTGTGGGGGAGGGACATACAAAGCAACAAAGAAATCATCATATAAATGTGTTAGAAACAATCACAAGAAAGAAAAAAAATATTTGAATGCTTACCTTGAGTTTCATGCCGCCTAACAACTTACCTGAACATTTGTGCTTGTCTCAGACATATACTAGTAATTGCAAATAAGGAAAACCATGGGACCTATTTTTTGGGTGGCTTGGCTTACTTCACTTAATATAATTTTTTCAAAGTCTTTCTATTTTCTAACAAATGGGGCAATGTCATTCTTTCTGATGGAGGCATAGAATTCCATTGTGTATATATACCACATTTTCTTGATCCACTCATCTACTGAGGGGCATCTGAGTTGGTTCCATATCTTAGCTATGGAAAATAATGCTTCAGTAAACTAGTTGTGCTGTTAGCTTTAGTATGGTCTTGTTTGTGATCATTTGGGTAAATGTCCAAAAGTGGGTTTGCTGGGTCATAGGGGAGCTCTATGTGGAGTCTTTTGAGGAACCTCCATACTGCTTTCCAAAGTGTTTGGACAAGTTTACACTCCTACCAACAATGCAGTAAGGTTCCCTTCTGTCCACATCCCCTCCAGCATCTGTTGTTATTAGAGTTCTTGATTATAGCCATTCTAACTGGGGTGAGGTGGAGTCTCAATGTTGTTTTGACTTGCATTTCTTTTATGGCTAGGGAGGTTGAGCATTAACATGGTTTTGGCCACGTGGATTTGTCTAATCTTATCTAGGCTGTCTCCTTGATTTTTCTCCTTTATTTTACTGGTCACCTGTCCCTGGGAACTTGTAGTGGTGTTTGTAATCCTCATAATAGAAAATAAACCTACAGGGTTATTCAATAAAGTCCCATTTTTCTATGAAGTGTGTGTGTGTGTGTGTGTGTGTGTGTGTGGTGTGTGTGTGTGTGTGTGTGTGTGTGTGTGTGTGTGTGTGTGTGATTGTGAGTGGAGCAGAAGTACATAATATGAAAGCAATGCATACAGAAATGGAAGGGAAACAAAGAAAGACAAGATGGAACCTTCACTTACTTTTCTATTAGGTAGAACTTAAAAGATACCACATTCATATAAGGTAACCTTTGAAGGTGTTACTCATTAATTAATTCAAAGTCCATGATGATCAGATGCCATAGAGAGTAAAGAGTGATCTGTGAAATTATAGTAAATATTAAGGAAAATCTCTTGAAATCAAAAACTATCATTTCAGAAAAGAAATTGTTCCAAGCCTATCTGCTGCCCATAGCCTGTTCTACTGTAATCTGCAGGACTTTCACATTTGATGAGAACCTTTTTGGACTTGTGTAGTTGAATTATTTCTAGCAGAAAAGACTTATTTTCTTCATAACAAAAATATCAGAAAATATTAAGGCATTGCTTAAAGTATCTGTATTTATATCTGACTGTGGTGATGGACATGGCAACTAAGAATACATAAAATAAGCAATGCACCCTGTTTTTTTCAAGTGATTTACAGAAATAAGACTATTCAATCTTCACTCAAGCCAGCTAGCTGTAGTAGCTTCTGTTACGACCACCCCACAATGTATAAACCAGAGAAGTGGAAAATGGGAGGGTGAGCCAACAGACAATATCACAGTATTAGAACTTTCTAAACAGAAGCAAAAGTTCTTATTGAATTGACACATATAGGTATTTTTGGAATAAAAATGAAAATGTATTTATAGCAAGTAGTGAAATATTTTGTACTGAACACTTATAGGAAAATCAAACTACTGAGATACAGAAGAACATCTCCACTCTAGTTCTTCTAAAACCTGGTTATGTGAATATTTCTTTGAAAATGGGAATGGGAGGTGAAAGGGGACAAAAGTATGTATTTCTATAGTTTCAGTTATGATTGTTTTGCTAGGGTCATGTCCTTTAAGTCCTCCCTATAAATATATCTCTTCCTGGGGTAGAAGAAGAACAGAGCTGAGCAGTCATTGTGGTCAATATCTCAAGTCCATATGACCTTGATGAAAATAATGCTAAGCCTGTGAGGATCTTCACACAGGCATCAAAGAAGGAAGCATGGATAGAGAGGTTAAATTGAAACATTTCTATCATTCTCTTTTCCCAGGTAATCAAGACATTGTTCTCTTTTCATTAAAAACATTCCATGTGTTAAGAAGCAATAAAATACTTGAACACTGTGAATGGACTAGTCACATGTGAATACAAATCATATCCATTCTAGAAAATATAATGTAATAATTAACATAGTGAATATAATCAAATGCAATAAAATTAAAGTGATAATATAAAAATTAAAGTAATAATATAAAATTATCAGAACTAATTGAGAAAATGGCAAATATTGTTCCATCCAACAGCATTGAAGGTGTAGATAAATATTGGTGGGGCACAGAGGCTAGTAATCAGGCAAAGCTAAATCTGTTTCACTGTTTCTGTCTGTTTCTCTAACTCTGTCTATCTCCAGGTAGGACAGACCACCAGTTAGCAAAATGCTAGGTAAATTCATTGTAATTTATTCACTATGAAAAGTGTAAGAAAAAAAAAGAAGCAAAACCAGACACCAACCAGAATGATATGAATTTCAAAGTACATAGAACAACCAGAACATTACAAATGCAAGGAGAAAAGAAAAAAAAAACACAACTCTCAGAAATGTGAATTATTTCTTCTCTCTTTGGTCTGGCCTTTCTTCCAGGAAGGATTTACCTAAAGCTCCAAGGTCCCTTCTGGCCACAATTAACCCTGAGGCCACCCACAGGCTGTTGGTATTATAAAATAGGTCAGAGATCAAACATTCTTGCAAGAGAATCAGAGCTCATCTATTTCATACTTAAAATTGTCCTTTCCCCTGTGACTTCCTCAACTCTCTCTCTCTCTCTTGCTTCTTCATACTGCATCTGATTTCAGGATTCAATCTGCCCAGGGCAATGGTGCTCACTCTCCCTTGAGCCCTGTAGTTCCTCTAGTATTCAATGTTTTTTCCTTTCTTTCCTCCCACCCTTTCTTTCCATCCTTTCTTCCCTTCCACCCTTTCTTTCTATACAGTACTAAATAATTTCCACAACAACCAGAAATACATTAATATTCTCAATAGACATTGATGTTAATTACTCCATTAACATATTCAGGAAATGCCTACTATTCCACTACTTGATTGTTTGTTCATCATTTTGAAACAGCATATATTGAATTTTCACAGAGCCACTATGAGAAATTAGAGCTGAACAAAGCACCTAGAACAAGGATGACTTACCATCATTACTATTATGGTTACAGTTAGTCAATTATAAAGGTATTGAAACCCCAAACTCAGATCCACCATCTAAACACAGTCTCATTTCCCTCCATCATAGACCTCTCATGCAGGGTAGAAAGCAAGACATCTTCAAGAGCTAAGTATAAACTATCAAAGATAATCAATTCCTGTAACAAGAATTATAATCTTGTCTGATGCCAGCCATTTATTTCCCCAGTGCTTGATTTGTTTTTCCAATTTGGTCATAAGTTCAGCAATGTAGCATAGTATTCATGAATACAAGAAACAATTCCATCATATATGCTTGCAAAAACTGGTTCAAGTGGAGGGCAGATATATATTCAGGAAAAGCCAGTGATCTCAGCAGGAAGTCCCTGATGTTGGCATCATGAAGTAAAACTATGGCTGCATGTCCCTAAAGCCATTCCTGCAATATGCCTAAGTTTACTTTCTACTTCATGTTGCCTGCCTCTCTTTCTATCATTTCCCTCTGTAAGTTTTGTTTCAACTGCATGTAAGACTGATGCAAGAAATGCACTCTACTTGGCAAAGTTCAGTACAAAGATGATAACTAAGACACATGAAATCATGGTTTTGTTTTTCTTACACTCTGGCTCAGAGACCACTGCAGGGTTTTGACATAAGATCCCATGTACAAACTACCAGCATTTCTTCTTGCCTTATCCTGATTACAGTTAACCTATCTCTGCATCACTTCCCTGATGGATCCCATCCCTGATCACTCCTGTGAGTCTGAATTAGAGTAATCACCTGCTCTATCATGATTCATCCAATAAGAAATTAAAATGGTTACGTCATACAAAATAACTGATCCTGAAAAATATAAGTAGTGGACAAACCAATAGAACATATTAATCACATAAACAAGACATTGAAAGACATTGGAATTAATGTATAAATGATTTGGGTCATTGATGAAAGAAAATCTATGATATTTTTATAGCAACTTCACTTGCAGAGCAATAAAATTCCATAGGAATATAATCTTTCTTTGGTAAAATTAGTGGTACTTAGCTGCAATCAACAACAAAATCAGAAACCTATTAAAGTAAGGAAACATGAGAGGAAGGTAATACCTTTCTTACCATTAAAGCTATGTGAAATTCAATGGAGAGTAAAGCAAAAAACATGACCTCTGACTAGAGCCTCTTTGGTGGACTGAGGAGTTCTTGAGTGTGAAAATAACTTCTACATCCCCTTCCGAATGCTTTCATATTGCGAATGAGATGTCTCTGAGTGGAGAAAGAGTTTAAAGTCTCAGGTCCCTGATAGAAAAAGCTTTCCCCCATCTCGAGAGCTTAACCCTAGGAGTAGAATGCTATAACCTTGTGCCTTATAAAACACAAGCATTAATGTAGTGAGAGCCAGGTTTGGACAATGTCACATCCCTCCCCATCCAAGGATTTAGTTTAAAATGGAATCCAAATTATATCTTTAGCAATTGTAGGAAATGGAAGGGAGAAAGGTTATTTGACCTGATCCTTTGAGAGAGATAGAAACAAATCTCCTCTCTGAAACCGCATTAACTTGTATCAAGTACCTAGAATCCATTTAATAAATTGCTTTTCTGTAGTGACCTGAAAGAGTTAATCTTCTACACAGCATGAGGTAAGGTGAGTTATTAAGAGAAAAATAAATACAGAAGTTAAGGGAAAGGTGATAGCTAACAAATTTCATTGATGAATACCTACTAATGAAATGGACTTTCAAGAATATAAAAAGTAGCCATGTACGAATGATCTTGGAAACATAAAATAAGTGTAAGGGTAGTTAATGGAACTAAAGTGAGGTAGTGAAAGAAGATTTAATTAGTTTATAAGTTCATTTCGAGCCAGATGAATTTAAAATTTAATCATTCACTTATTTAATCTATCCTAAGTATATCCCTTCTACTGCTTCAAAATATCAGAATTCAGAGGAGACTTGGACACCCTTCTCAGGAGAGGTAGAATGAGAGAAAGCAGGTATATGATTTACCTATATACATACAACTAAATGTTGCTTCTTTTCCTTGGTAATCATCTTCTCTCTATAACTCTCAATGATCCACTGTGATCATACCCAATTACTATGCTTTGCATCCTTTCTCCCAACTGCTCTTTTTTTTTTTTGTCCATGGTGGGCCTGAACTCTGGGCCTGGGCACTGTCCCTCAGCTCTTCAGCTCGATGCTAGTACTCTACCACTTGAGCCACAGCACCACTTCCGGCTTTTTCTGCTAACTCAGGGCCTCATGCATGCAAGGCATGTGCTATACCACTGAGCCACCTTCCCAGCCGTCCAACCTTTCTTTTAAAATAGTAAAAAATAAAATAAAATAAGAACTTGTTGGACCAATCTACTAATGAAAAATGATTTGTCTATACCTTATGTAATTAAAATGATCCATAAGATTATTTATATGTTATTTATATGTCTTTATCATTCTAAAAATGTGCATGATCCTTGAAGGAAATTGCCATGGTATAAATACTTGTATCATTCAAATTTCAAAACTAAGTGACTATTAATTGGCTTCTTCTTAACAAGTGATACTTGAAAGGAGTGAAACACTCATTAAATAAATTTCAAATACCTGTAGTTTCTGGAACTTTTACAATCATATTCAAGGAAGATATTTGAAGAACAGCAAAAGGATTGAAGGCAAATTAACTAAATATTTAACCATAATGCAAATATACAGTTTTATTTTTAAGTAAAATTTATAAGCAATAGTAAAATGAAATTTTGTCCAAAGTAGTGACTTTTATCCTATATCATTTCTGTTCTCTTTTAAAATTTAAGTTCAATAAAACTTAAAAGTTTTTATTTTAATCTTACTTATTCCTTAAGCATGGAACTCTGTCAGTTTTGATTTGGATTGCTAGGGGAACTATTTATTATTATTACTATTACTACTACTACTACTACTACCACTATTATTTCTAGTGTTGAACATGAACTTGTAACACAATGCTTATGTACCAAAGGAACTATTCAGTTCATTCTAGAACTGAATAATTTAAAAGAGCTACACTACCTTGGAGGCCACACTAGCTCTTTCATTTTTATGCCTTTGTAAATTGATCTAAAGGTTCTATTACAATGTTTGTATGTGAACCAATAGGTCCATTAATTCCCTTTGCTCTACCTTTAACAACTTTTTGGGGTCATTTTTATTCTTCCCGAGCCTCAGAATATTTGATTTGTTCTTCAGTGGCCCTGTAAACTGTCACCATGCTGTATGGGCGTATTCATGAAGTATTCCACCGTGGTTCTGTTCTGAGCTCTCCAATAAATACTGTGGATTATTTAAGTAGTTTTTATATATTACATATGCTTGTAAATTTTATGTAGTTATACATATTTATAAGTTTTTAAAAGAATCATTTTGTTTACTTGTTCAGTTCATGTTTATTGGGAAATATGTATTTATGAATGCTTTAAACCATGTTATAGGTTGTATGAGTACTCATTTAGTTACTTAGCCCCCAAACCCTTGGGAATTTCTTTACCTTCAATGATTGTACATTTTATTTATGGTAAATGCTTTGAAAATCTCTACATTGTATTTCTTTTCTTTTCAAGTAACATTAATAAAAATGTTATTCATGTACTACATAAACAAAATTTGTTTTGATTTTAGAATTATTTGGAAATTTTTAAAAGATCACTAATGTTCATGATAAAATTATTTCTAATTGGAAATAATTAAAAACTATTAGAAGGCAAAAACTGTTGTTCTGTCTACCTTGTAGGCCACATGCAGAATGTTAAGCTTCATTCTCTGATATGAATAGTTATTGTTTGCCTACTTTAATGTGGGTAACTGCAATAAAAGAAAAACCTAGAAAGAGAAAATATATAAAAGATATTCATCATTTCCCAGATGCATATGTTTAAATGAAAATTATCTGTTAAATTGATTTATAAATTTTCTGTTAATTTGATTTATAAATATTTCTGATTTGACTTATATTATTCACCATAAACCATGTTAATTATAACAACTGTCAATACTATTATTTGAAAATAGATTATGACATGATAGGTTCAGAGGGATGGATTATTAAAGGCTCCATCTGACAATATTTTTTCTTCATAGCCAATGCTATGTTCTCATTACTCAGTAGCTTCATTGACTCATCCATTTACAAGTCTACAAACTTTTATCAGAATCCCACTCAGAAATTCATCGAAACAATTTGAAATCTCCAAAAACTCCTAGGTTACTCTAATTAAAGGGAATTTTCCATTTTCTTTATGCATCATCAGGCTTCCATTCAGTCTGGTCTTTTACACTACCACTCTATGCACATTTCTCTTTTAGCTCTTTGAATGCCAGTACTGTCTCATTTGCTTTATTCCATTCCAAGGTTTGTTTTTTTTTTTTTTTTTACTAGATTTTCTTAATTTTCTATTGAAATCTACAAATTTGTCTTTTCTATAAACTCTCCCTCAACCTGATCTCTTGCAGTTCTAATTTTGAATATGACTACAATGGGCCATTTTCCCCACTCTTCCATCAACATTACCATCTTTGTAAATGCTACTATCATCTCATCTGCTCAACTATTTTAACAGATAATCTCTCATATTTAATCTCTTTTTTATTGTGAAAAAACTGTACAGAGGGGTTACAATTACATGGGCAAGATAATGAGTACATTTCTGATCAAGCATTGTAGCTGAACATACTTTACATACCTTACACAAAGTAATCTACCCCAAAAGCATTCTAAATGCATATCCCTTCCTTCTACTCACCTTCATTTTCACTCTGCAAATGGAACAAATAATATCCGATTATTTTCTAATGCTCTTTGAATACAGACAAAAATACTTATTCCCAAACTGTAAACTACATCTTCAGGGTCAAAACATTATCTCTTCTTTGTTTCCAATCTCAATGAGATGTCATTTTTTTTTTTGCACAGGTCATATTTCTCCTCTAAGCAGGGCCTTTGTACATGCAATCACCTATGCCTAAATGCCAAGCTTTTCTTGATAAATATTGCCTATCTTTATATGATACTTTCTAAAGAAAAACTTTAGCGTAAATTTCTTTTTTAAATTGTTGGCAAAGTACTGTGCTGTATTTTGCTGCATAAAGCCTTTATTTTAATTTATATAACTGTGTTTGGATTCATAAACAAGTTACTTAACCACTTTCCTTTCTCATATCTTTGTTCATCATAAAATAGATATGATGAAGCTTGATGAAATTGGGTCCTGGTGGCTCACTCCTAATCCTAACTACTCAGGAAGATGAAGATAGGAGTCTGAAGCCAGCCTGTACAGGAAAATCTCAGAGAGGCTTATCTCCATTTAACCACAAAACATCAGGAAATGGAGCCATAGCTCGTGGTAGAGTGATAGCCTTGAGAATAAACCAAACAAAAATGAACAAAACAAAAAACCTCAGGGACAACACACAGGCTCTGAGTTCAAGCCCCAATATGTCACACACGTGTATGTATGCACACACACACATGTACACACACAACACACACACACACACATAAGATGGTAATAACCTCTTTTTATTGGCTTGTTTTGGACATTAAAATTATATATTCAAAACCCACATAAAATTGTCTGATAATCCAAACACTAATGGCTAATAACATTTAATCCTGGATTCTCAGACAGATTTGTTCAATGAATAGTTTGAAGGAATGAGTGATATGATAATGAGATGAATACAGTAAAAATGGCAAAGCAAATGTTCATTGCTGTACAAATTCTACGTATAAATACAATTTTATATGCACTTATACATATGTCTGCACATATATTGTTGTATGTATACATATATCAAACATATACACTGCATACATATGTATCAATGTGTGAGTGTATATCTATCAATCAATTTGTATGTATATATTATATATATAAAATCTCCTAAGTGAGAGGACAGCCTTAGAAATATTTTGGGACACTCTAAAACAAAATAATTTTACCTACTATCAACTTGACTATTTGGGATGTTTATGAAAGCTTTGGTGATACATTTTGCAAATAACGCAAAAAGGTAATAATCAGTTCTGAGGATGTGCTCTTTGCTCAAAAATTACCAAGGTGATATTTTCCTTGTAAATATTGTACTCCACAGAAATATTTTCAATTTCTAGATGCAATATATTTTGTATACAAATGTTTCCAAATTTGGAACCATTCTGAATTACTTGGAATGTGCTTAAAATTTTGTGTAGTACTGTTTTAGTTAGACTCACCTCTTTTGTATTATTTTTAAATATTTTCATTAAAAATAGTTGCAAAATTAGTAATCTACTTCAAATGCATAATGTTTTAAATTTAGAATATATGATTATTTAGTAAGGTAACTGATTACAGAAAAGAAAGCCTTTTCAATAGCTTTCTCCTTTATCAAAAAGAACCAGTTAATAAATATTGTAAACACAAAGGCAAAAATCAAATTTCCAATAACTCAATTATATAAAATAAACTAGAAAGAAATTAATTTTAAAATGTGTGCCACAAATATAATGAAAGCCACAATTTTTTATCAAGTTGCAAAAGTATTTCAGTAAGTGAAGAGTCATGTCTTATGAATAATAGAAAATAATTCAAATTTCTTTAAAATAAGTTTTTATTTCATACATCATGTAAATTAGCTTAAAATGTAGCTTTAAAAATGACAAACATGTAAAATTTTATGAAAGAAACAGATGTAAAATTTCACTCTCTCTTCTTACTTTGTGAAATATAATTGTCTTGTGGAATTATAACTTGAACACATTTTTTCCATACTAAACAGGATGTAACATTTTTGGAATATCCAAATAGACATATAGAGATAACTGATTAGGAAAGAACGGAGGTATAATTCACTGTGTGTGGGAGTGGAGTGGGGTGGGGTGGGAGGATGATATGAAATGTTTTACCCTATTCATCTCACGTTTTATTCTGAGGTATCTTAAACAGTAGGATCTGATGGTCCAGCTTTTTGATAAGCTGGACAGCAATTATGTCTAGTTGGATATATGCATCTGTGCATTACTTTTTCATTTTTAAGTAATTCATTTATGATCAAAAATGGATCTGTAGAAGGAAGTAGACATCCCATTATTCTACTTATAAATGTTCATGTGAAATATACTAATTAAAAATCCTTTGACATTGATGAAACTTTTAAGTTGGCCATCTTCATGAAAAAAATGATATAAATTCTTACTACTCAGTCAGCTAGCTGAAAGAGAATAATCAATTGAGTATTGGAATATAATTCATTTCTTATAACAATGAGGGCAGATTGTTCCCTTGAAAAGTTGCTGCATACTATTGGCTCTGGCTTTGTGGGGAGAGGAGGTGGAGGAGGCTTCATGGAGCTTGAACTCTGGGCTTGGGCGCTGTCCCTCAGGTCTTCAGCACCAGGTGAGCGCTCTACCACTTGAGCCACAGAACCACTTCCGTTTTTCTGGTAGTTAATTGGATATAAGAGTCTCTCAGACTTTCCTGCCGGTGTTGGCTTTGAACTGTGATCCTCAGATCTCAGCCTCCTGAGTAGCTAGGGTTACAGGTGTGAACCACCAGCACCTAAGTTGGCTTATGGTTTTATAAAGCAAGTAAAAATTGGTTAAGAAATACAGGATGTAATCTCACAGCTAGAAAAAATAAATATATTATTCTTTTAACAGTAAATAGGTCTTTTGTTCTCTACTGGCTGATAGTTCCAGTTCTTTCCAAAAATTTTCATTGCCAAATAAAATGCAAACACTGAACTCTACAAGTAATATATATGACTAATAGATTCCTATGAGGAATAGAGCTATGCTGGCCAACTCACAAGTCCTTGATTATTGTTTGATTTCAGATGACCTTCATTTTCCTACTCTAAGTTATTTACATTCCCATGTTTATAATAATGGCTTTCTTGTATTGTTTTGGACTATTACTCAAGTTTTCTCACTTTAACCCTAAAGCCTCTTTATCAGGCATTTAGGAGATACAAAATGTCCCAGATTATTTTAATCTATACATTTCCTCTCTTCTAATAATTGAAAGTTAACCATTCATCTATCTGTTGACAGCCCCTAGCCTTTGACCTTCTGGCTTTTTCTGATATTGATGGTTTTGTTTTGTTTTATTTTGTTCATTTGTTTGTTCAATACATTCTTCCTCATTACATTCTGCAAATTGTTACTGATTACAGATCCAATCTGATACAGGTTCTAACTTCAGCAAGACTGTGAACAGCCATGTGTTCTTTCCTCAGGAGGTCTATAGTGATTGTTCTATTTTTGAGATGGGTGTAATTATTAAAATTTAATATTCTACAAAAGTGAATGTCATGTAACACAGAGATGTACAGAGACCCACCATGAAAAGGAATTGAGATTGAGGTAGAGTCTAAAGGGACATATTTACCAATCAAGGAGAGCCAGCAACCAGATGCATCCCCTGGGAGAAACAAGGACAGGATTTTGTTTTTGTTGTTGTTTGTCATGGGGCTTGAACTCTGAGCTTGGGCGCTATCCCTCAGAGCTTCAGCTCAAGGTGAGCATTCTACTTAGCTTGAGCCACAGCACCACTTCTGGTTTTCTAGGGGTTTATTGGAGATAAGAGTCTCACGGACTTTGCTGCCCGGGCTTTGAAGTGTGATTCTCAGATCTCAGCCTCCTGAGTAGTTAGGATTACAGGCATGAGCCACCGGCACCAGGCAAGGGCAAGATTTTTGGTAGAACCATAAGAGGCATTATGACCCTGGTGACAGCTTGATAATGGATTTCTAGTCTTAAAAAATGTTAGAATAAATTTTCTTTGTGCTAAGCTACCTGTTCTTCATACTTATTCCAGCACTAGGGCAAAAATACAAACTTAAAAAAATATGTTATCTGTCTAAGAAATATTGGGTTACAGTTCTCATCTAGTGTACTTTTTAAAGGCCATTTTAAGATTACTCTCATTATTTACAATGAAACTATTTTGCATCTTAAGAGTTTTACACATGTTTTCCACAGCATTTAGAATAAGTCGATATTTGGGATTTTTTTTCCTTCTCACAATAACTGCTTTCTGTTTGCTTGTTAGAGTTCAAATATATGTTTGTATTTTCCTTCCGAGTTTTCTAAGTTCTCTCCTATTTCCATCTCTGTCTCTTCTAATTATCTTTGTCATTCCTATATTCATCATTTTTTATTGTTTCTTTGTTTAGTTTTGTTTTTTTCCATCAGTATTTGGTGTGACATTTAAAAAAGTTTCAAACACCATTATTGGTGTTAATGGGGTGCAACATTCAGATTGCATTACTATGTGCACCTGGCTTTAAATTTGCTATTAGGAGTGGACAAAAGACCCCAAAAGTTTGACATATCTTCTCATTTTGGCCTGTTGTGGAATTGTAGTCATTGGAGGCTCTCCTGTTCTCAAGATAGTATTTACCAGACATATTCTCCTTCCTCAATAGATATGAGGAGTATGAGGCTTGGGGATTTGTTCACACTATTGGGATCTGTTGGAAAATGTGCCACATAGTTTTGCTATAAACTAAATGCTATATAGATTTTAGCTTTAATATCTAGTTTTAACTTATGCATGAGAGACATCAGAGAATGAGAATTCATGCTGCCTTCCTGTATTATGATCTGTATTTAATGCTTCCATTTGCAGTTTTCAATTTATGCTTTCAAATTTATTAAACATTTGCTATATGCTAGTCACTTGACTAAGTGCTATATTTTTCATTCCTCAATCTTCAAAGGAAACTTATGAATCCAGTAATACCACACACAGATACTAATTCCAGAGCCTATCCTCTTAGTGAATATAAAACATAGGTTTTTTTCTAATACTTTATTTTAATGTTAATTAGTAGTACAAAGGGTTTAAAATCAACAAATCAGATTATAAGTATAATACATCTTAAGAAATCAGTTCTTGCATCATTCTCCACCATTTTTCCCAAGCCTATCTATAATCTCAGGATATGTAGTTCCATTTTCACATATGTTCATTTGATGTAATGACTGTATATGCCTTATCTTTCTGCATTCATCTTCCTCCCTTTTTCTTTTACCCCACACCTCCCCCCCCCCAAAAAATAGAGCAAACCTGGTAATCCAAAGTAATGAAAAAGCTTATAGTAATGCAACTAATTAAAATAATGTAATGGAAATAGTGGAAATCTGTACTACTGTGAAAAGTCACCTATAGCAGTAGTCAGTCTTTGGGGCTTAAACTTATGGCCTGGTGCTGTCCCTGAGCTAGCACTCTACCACTTGGAGCCAAAGCACCATTTCCAGTATTCGACCTTATTAGTGATAGAGCAATAAAAAATGAAGCACACAGAGAAAACATGAGGAAGAGATGGTCAGTGCCAAGTAAACTCACTTTTCCCTTTTGTCTTTTCACTTATCTTGTAAGAACTTGCATCTCAGACTGTTTTGTGCTCTTATAACAGAGTTTCATAGACTGGAAGAACAAACAAATTTATATTAGATTATGATAGTGAAGCCTGGAAAGTCCCTGTTGCTGATGTCATAGAGATGACATCTGAAAAAGTACTTGTAATGTCATCCCACAGAGGAAGGCCAGTAGGCCAAGATGATGCCAAATGTGTCCCTTTGTAAGGGTCCCACTCCTGTGAAGAACAATCATCTGAGTTCCCATCTCTCAATCCAACTACCATGGGCGTGGTATTTTCAATGTGTTTAACCAAGGGACACGTTCAAACCACAGCAACTTGTAATATAGCTAGAAAGCCACAATTCTAGCAAGCAAAAAATCAAGTAAACTGCAAAATAAATTGCTAACTGCTGCTTTTTTTTAAAAAAAAATAGTTGCTGTGCACTGACACTGTAGGAGTCACCGTATCCTGTGTTGCACAAGGAGGTATAATTTATTTGGCATATCTCCTTCCCTCAGAGATGTTTCAATTTAGTGAGAAAAATAAGATGTGGCCATGAATAATTTAAGATAATAAATACTAAGAACTATTTATTGCCACAAATAATAAAAAGCCTTAGGAATTTAAAAGAAGGACAGAACACATGTGACTAGGGTCATAATAGGCAGGAAAGTTGGAGTTCTGCAGCGTTAGTGAGAACATAAAAGAAAATGAGAACCCAAAGGAGAAACAGTGAAGAATAATGTGTTGCTTGTGATGAAATAGGAAAAGAAGAGGCTTTCAGAACAAAACAAAGGCCTACAGGAATTGCTAAGTATTATGTACAGTTTATCCTTATTTCACAGTTCAGGAAAACAGAATAATTTTAAGGTAGAAGGGGTGAAAATGGTAAAAATACATTGCTTCCATTTCTAGGTAGAGAGGAAATGTGGGAATAAAAGTGGACACAGTAGTAAGAGACCTGGGGCCGTTTCTATCAGGAGGATTGCATGGTGGACATAATGTGTACAGAAGTTCCAAAGAATAGAACCAAGGACTGGATCAATTGCATCATCTATATATTCATAAGAATTGTGAAGAGAGTTGAACCTGGATTCCTCTACACTCATAGCCACTTATATTGGCCTTTTCATTTTTTGCACAACCCAGTTTTCCTCAGTGTTCTCCCACCAATTCTTCATTACTGATGGTCTGCCATTGATCTTATTTGAAATCCAAACTGCCCAGGTGGTTACATGTGGAGACATGTCAATTAGGGCTCATCTCATATCAGATAAGATTGCTTGACAATTTAGAATCTCAGATGCTGCCTTGACAATATGTAAGATATATTGGGAGAATATATAAGGCTTCATTTTTATGCCGGTGACCACAGTCGTAAGGTCTCAAAAGTCAGAAAGTTTACAAAAGGACAGACTCAGGTTACTGGAAGTTTGAACTGTATCAGATGCAGGTAAGTAAACTTAGACTCTATTCTAATCATGTTTTTCAAGGAAAACAATTTTACAAAGTAGAAAACACATGATATTATTTATTTACATGGGGAATAGAAAGCAGAAGAATGAGCATTGCTCCTTCAACTGGAAGCGAAAGATATTTTGAATTCTGGTGCTATCCATGGCATCATGTGTCCTTACACTGATAATCCAATCTTTGGAAAATGAAATGGACTGTTTCTCAAAAGAATATTTTAAAGTTTATTTCTCATAAAATTCAAACATTTTTTTTTTTTTATTGTAAAGCTACTATACAGAGGGTCACAGTTACATGAGTGAGGTTATGAGTACACTTCCTCTTGAACATTGTTACCCCCTCCATTGTTTTCCCCCTACCATCCCCTCCCTCCCTCCCTTCCCCGAGGTTCTTTTTTTTTTTTTTTTTTTTTTTGATTGTGATTAAATGATTACATAATTTCAAAGTCACAAGTTCATTCTAACTTCCCTGGAGCAAATTGTCTACCACAGTCTGTAATATATAACAGTGTTCACATGTTATATACCATATTTGTGATCAGCAGCATGAGGATATTTAGTAGTGGTTCAACCAGATGAGCGGGAGTTCTTTGTTTCTTAAGTCCTGTTAGTTTTGTCGTATCACTAACCTTTTGGATTTAGCATCCACTTATGAGGGAGACCATGTACCGTTTGTCTCTTCGTTCTTGGCTTACCTCGCTCAACATGATTCCTTCTAGCTCCATCCATTTCCCTGCAAATGCCATTATTTTGTCATTTCTAATGGCTGCATAATATTCCATTGTGTATAGATACCACAATTTTTGGATCCATTCATCTGTGGTGGGGCACCTAGGTTGTTTCCATATCCTAGCTATTGCGAACAGTGCTGCAATAAACATGGAGGTGCACGTGTCCTTGTATATTGGTTCCTGTTGTTCAGGGTAGATGCCTAGAAGTGGTATGACTGGGTCGTAAGGGAGGTCAATCTTTAGCTTTCTAAGGACCCTCCAGACTGCTTTCCAAAGTGGTTGTATAAGTGTACATTCCCACCAGCAGTGTAATAGGGTTCCTCTTTCTCCACATCCCCTCCAGCATTTGTCGTTGGCTGATTTGTGGATGTGGGACATTCTGACTGGGGTAAGGTGGTATCTCAGGGTTGTCTTTATTTGCATTTCCTTCACCACCAGGGATGATGAACATTTCCTCATGTGTTTCTTTGCCATTTTTATTTCTTCATTTGAGAAGTCCCTCTTTAGTTCCCTTGCCCATTTAGTAATTGGTTTGTTAGGTTTGGGAGGGATTAGTTTCTTGAGTTCCCTGTATATACAGGATGTTAACCCCTTGTCTGATATATTGCTGGTAAATATTTTTTCCCAATTAGTTGGTTGTCTTTCTAGCTTAGTTGCGATAGATTTAGCTGTGCAGAAGCTTTTTATTTTAAGGTAGTCCCATTTGTCGAGTCTCTCTCCAACTTGTTGTGACCCTGGGACTCTGTTCAGGAAGTTCCTTCCTGTGCCTATTAGTTCAAGTGTCTCTCCTACTCTGTCCTGCAGTAGTTTCAGAGATTCAGGTTTAATGTTAAGGTCTTTAATCCATTTTGAGTTGATGTTGGTGCATGGTGATAGGCTGGGGTCCACTTTTAGTTTTCTGCATGTGGCTGCCCAGTTTTCCCAGCACCAGCGGTTGAAGAGGCTGTGTTTCTTCCATTGTATGTCTTTGGCTCCTTTGTCGAATATCAGCTGGCTGTAGGCCTGTGGATTTATATCTGGATCTTCTATTCTGTTCCATTGGTCTTCGGGTCTGTTTTTGTGCCAGTACCATGCTGTCTTTGTGATTATAGCTCTGTAGTAGAGTTTGAAGTTCGGCATGGATAGCCCTCCCATATTGTCTTTATCCCCTAGAATTGTTTTGGCTATTCTAGGTCTTTTGTTGTTCCATATAAATTTTTGGACTGTTTTCTGTATTTCAGTGATGTACGTCATTGGGATTTTAATAGGAATTGCATTGAATTTGTATATTAATTTTGGAAGTATCACCATCTTTACTATATTAAGTCGGCCTATCCAGGAGCATGGGAGGTCTTTCCATTTCCTAGTGTCTTCTGCAATTTCTTTCTTTAACTTTTTATAGTTCTCATTAAATAGTTCTTTTACATCTTTGGTTAGGTTAATTCCTAAATATTTTATTTTTTGGGAGGTTATTGTGAATGGGGTTGCTCCCTTTATTTCCCTCTCTTCCTGTGCGTTATCAGTGTATAAGAAGGCAACTGATTTTTGTGGGTTTATTTTGTATCCTGCTATTTTGCCGAAGTGACTTATGATTTCTAAAAGTTTGGGGATGGAGTTTTTGGGATCGTGGAGGTATAGTATCATGTCGTCTGCAAAAAGGGATAGTTTCACTTCTTCTTTCCCTATGCGGATCCCTTTAATGTCTTTTTCTTGCCTTATTGCCCTGGCTAAGGGTTCTAGGACTATGTTGAAGAGGAGTGGAGACAGTGGACATCCTTGCCTTGTTCCTGTTTTTAGGAGGATTGGTTGTAGCTTTTCCCCATTAAGTATAATATTGGCTATTGGTCTGTCATAAATGGCTTTTATTGTTTTTAGAAATGTTCCTTCTATTCCTATTTTCTCCAGAGCTTTTAGCATGAATGAATGTTGAATTTTATCAAAGGCCTTTTCTGCATCTGTGGCGATAATCATGTGATTCTTGACCTTGGCTCTGTTGATATGCTGGATTACATTTATTGACTTACGTATGTTAAACCATCCCTGTGTCTCTGGGATGAAGCCTACCTGATCATAGTGTATTATTTTTTTTATGTGTTTCTGGATTCTGTTAGCTAGAATCTTGTTAAGGATCTTTGCATCTGTGTTCATCAAGGAGATTGGCCTGTAATTCTCCTTTTTGGTTGGGTCTTTGCCTGGTTTGGGGATGAGTGTGATATTGGCTTCGTAGAATGAGTTTGGGATAGCTCCCTCCTTCTCTGTTTCTCTGAAGAGCTTGAGGAGTATGGGTATTAGTTCTTCTTTAAAGGTCTTATAGAATTCTGCTGTGAATCCATCTGGTCCTGGGCTTTTTTTTGTTGGAAGACTTTTGATAGCTTCCTGTATCTCATTATAGGATATTGGCTTATTTAATTGGTTAACTTCTTCTTTGCTCAGTTTGGGTAACTTGTATTTCTCTAAAAATGCATCCATTTCCGCCAGATTTTCTTCCTTTAGAGAGTATAGCTTTTGAAAGTAGTCTGTTAGAATTGTTTGGATATCTTGGGTACGTGTTGTGATGTTTCCCGTGGCATCCCTAATCCTATTAATATGGGTTTCCTCTCTTCTTTTTTTAATTAATCTTGCCAACGGGCCATCAATTTTGTTTATTTTTTCAAAGAACCAGCTTTTTGTTTGGTTTATTTTGGTTATGGTTTTCTGATTTTCTAATTGGTTAATCTCTGCTCTCAATTTGGTTATCTGGCTTCGTCTAGTAGCTTTAGGTCCCATTTTTTCTTGTTTTTCTAGCTGTTTTAGTTGCAACATGAGATTATTTACTTGGTCTGTCTCCATTCTCTTGATGTGGGCACTGAGGGCAATAAATTTGCCCCTCAGGACTGCTTTTGCTGTGTCCCACAAGTTTCTTTGTGAGGTGTTTTCATTTTCATTGAGTTCTAGGAAATGCTTTATTTCTTCTCTGATCTCTTCTGTTACCCAGGCCTTGTTAAGGAGTGTGCTGTTCAATTTCCATGTATTAGAGAAATTTCTGCGGTATGCTTTGTTATTGAGAGCTAGCTTGATTCCACTGTGGTCAGATAGGATACAGGGGATTATGTCGATCCCTTTGTATTTGCTTAAGTTCCTTGAATGAACTATGATATGGTCTATTTTGGAGAAAGTTCCATGAGCTGCTGAGAAGAATGTGTACTGTGTTGTTTTAGGGTGAAATACTCGGTAGATGTCAGTTAATTCCGCTTGAAGTATGGCCTCACTTAATTCGGTAGCTTCTTTGCCAATCCTCTGGTTGGTAGACCTGTCCTTTGGTGAGAGTGGCGTGTTAAAGTCTCCTAGTATTATCGTATTGGGATCTATTTTATTCTGTAAGTTTGAGAGCATTTGTTTAACATATCTGGGTGCACCGATATTTGGGGCATATAAGTTGATGATGGTTATATCCTCCTCTTGGATTGTTCCCTTTATTAATATGTAATGTCCGTCCTTGTCTTTCTGTACTGATTTTAATGAAAAGTTTATTTTGTCAGATATCAGGATAGCTACACCTGCTTTCTTATTGGGGGAATTTGATTGGTAGATCCTTTTCCACCCCTTCACTCTGAGTTTGTTTGTATGTTTGGCTGAGAGGTGGGTCTCCTGAAGGCAACAGATGGATGGGTCTTGTTTTCTGATCCAGTCCTCAGTTCGTTTTCTTTTAATTGGCGAATTCAGCCCATTTATATTAAGAGAAAGTATAGAGAGATGCATTGTTGTCCCTGCCATTCCGTTTTCCTAAGTTTTTCTTCTTTCCTTTCCTCCTGTGCTTGCTCAGTTAGACTTTGAGTAATGCCTGTTTGGGGCAGGTCCCAGTTCCTGGTTGCTTTCTTCAGGTTGTGTCCCCCCTCTTAGAATTCTTTGTAATGCTGGCTTAATGTTTATGTATTCATTTAGTTTTTCTTTGCTATTAAAAGTTTTCAGTTCTCCATCGAATGTGAATGCTAGCTTTGCCGGGTATATCAGTCTGGGTTGGCAGTTATTGGCTCTCAGGGCTCGTATGGTGCTTTCCCAGGCTTTTCTTGCATTCATTGTTTGTGTGGAGAGATCTGCAGTGATTCTAATTTTTTTCCCGTTGTAGTATAGCTCCTTCTTCATTTTTGCTGCATGCAGGATTGTTTCCTTATTATTCAGATCCATCATTGTTACTATTATGTGCCTAGAAGTGTTTCTCCTGGGATCTTGCTTGTTGGGTGTTCGATAAGCTTTTGTGATGTAGTTAAGATGGTCGTTTTTGAGGTGGGGAAAATTTTCATTGACTATCTTGTTAAATAGGTGTTGCATTCCCTTGCTCTGGAATTCCTCACCTTCGTCCACTCCGATTATGCGAAGGTTAAATTTTTTAGCATTATCTGCTTGCTCTTGAATTTCCCTTTGGTTTAATTTGAGTGATTTTTCCATATCTGTCACTTTTTGGTCCAGTTGGTGTATTCTGTCTTCTGTATCTGACACTCTACCTTCCATTTCATTCACTCTGTTGACCGTGGCTTCTATTGTGGTTTGCATGATGGAAATGGATCCCTTTATGGATTCAATGTTGGTTCTCAGAGTACTGATCTCACCTCTCAATGAGGTGATATCAGTATGCATTACCTCTAATTTGGCGTTTATCTCACTTCTTACTGAGGTTTGTGCAGCTTCTATTTTTGCATCCAATTTTTGTTTGATATCCTGTATATCTTTTGATAGTTCATCCTTGTGCTCTTTCAATTTCTGATCCATTTCTCGCTTTATTTCTTGAGTCATTGCCTCCAGCAACCCTTGGATGTAGTTTTTGTCTTCCATTCCTGCTTTGCTCCCACTGGGGCTCTCCCCTGCGTGGCTGCTGGCTTTTGAGGTGAGCTTGCTGTCCTGGGTAGTGGTAAACCTTGTGATTTTTCTCTGTGATTTTCGCATGGGGGTTCAGGAGACTGCTCTTCAATCTTGTTTTGGTGTGTCTGTCTTTGCTTGGTTGCTGATTCTCCTGTAGGTCGTCAGTTGTTGTTGCAGTCCGTCAGTTGTTGTTGCAGTCCGAGTTCAGTTGGGGTGGTTGCGGGCTGGGTTGGGCGGCCCCCCGCCGGGTCGTTGCGATCGCCACAGGTCCCTTTGTGGCGCTGCTGGTGCCGGGCGGCTTTGGCGGGATGGAGCCTCTCCGCTCCGGTGGAGAGTGATGGGTGGGGTGGGATCCTCCTGGAGACTCCCGGCTGGTAGGTTTCTCTGTTCCTGGCGATCCGCTGTTCTGCAATCCGGTACCTGGTGATCTGCAAGCAGCCCCCTGTGTCTCTGTGGCTCCGGCAGCCCCTGCCGGGCCGGCTGGCCGGCGGCTTGGCGCACTGCCGCGCGGCCAGTAAAGGTTGGGGGAGGGGTCTTCGCTCTTCTCTGTTCTGAAATTCTTCTTTTCCTCTCTTTCTTTTTTTGTTATTTTCCACCTCTGGTTTTTCTCTGAGTGTTCGTCTTTTTGTTGTTGTCGGTCTCTTGGGGAGATTAAAGGTTGGAACTCGAACTCTCTTTTTGGTTGGAGAGAGCTGTGGCGTTTCCCTACTGCCCCGTCGCCATCTTGAGAACCTCTCCAAAATTCAAACATTTTAAAGACACATGTTCACATAGATTTCAGCACATTCATCTAGTTGTACATTTTATTTTCTGAATAAAAATAGAAGTGCCTTTTGACCATTTTTAAAATACAATTAAATCCAATATAGAAAATACTCCAAAGCTGAAAACTAGTTTTATATTCAATTACTGATCCAAAATGTAGAATGTCAATCATGTTTTCTAGCTGAAAACTATAATTCCTATAAGAAATTACATTTTCACAATTAAATTTTAGGAAGTGCTCCATCAATGTTTTTGACTTCAGAGTTTCATTCATTATTTACTTTAAACTTTGTTTATTAACCAAATTTCATAGAGAGACTAATTATTTAGATGAGACATTGCAAGTGTCTAAATTATTATTATAAAAAATTGAGTATCCTGAGGAAGTAAAAATTGGACCTTGTCAGGAAGCTGATCTGACGTTGCATGCTACAAAATGCCTAAAAGTGGCCATAAAAGGAAAATAATCTGCAGCCATTATTCCCCACTAGAGTACAATTAAATACAAATAATAAAAGCTTCATTGTCCCTTGAGTTTCACATTTTCCATTTGCAGCAATGGTTCCTGAATAGCAATTGTCAGAGGAACTACACTTATTGATACAAACCACTTGAAGATTTGTATGTTGTGTAGTCCTGGAAGAAAAGGTAGGTTCCACACTGGATTGCCATAGACAAAAGCAGAGGATCTTATGGCTCCAGCCAGTAAAAACTCAACAAAGATCTAGCTTCAAATCAAAACTATATGAACAAAGGCCCTGGACAAAGAAGTTCACGTTAAGATAAGCTCTCTTTTCATTCATAAAAGCAATTTGTGGTATTACTAAAACGAAACCAACAGAGGTTTGGTACTGTCTCTTTGAAGAAATTTAGCTTGGAGAGTGGATGGGTCACATAAGGATAATCACTCAAACATTTTTGACAGCAACTCTCATTAGTAAAATCTTTTCCTATTCTTATGCTGACATTTATGAATTCATTTAATAACCTAAGTATTTTGCAAGTGATTTTTTTTAACTTGCTATTCAACACATGGGAAAAGATCTAAGTCCCAGAACAAGAGTACTAATGTGGTAGGACACAGAGAAACTGTCTAATAAAGTTATAAAACTTAATTCATTTCCCTGAAACTATGTGTGTTATATGCATATGTATTTATGTATGTATGTGTGTGTGTGTGTTTGAAGAGGATTTGTTCTGCACATCAGATACTATATTGGATAATACACATGAATATATGTTATTTCCAAATATATGATCATCAATAGAATCAAAATGAAATTATATTTTCTGAATTTGGACTACATTTGTCTGAATCCTACAGATACATAGAATATGCTGCTCTCTATGAACTTGCAAAAGTAATGAAATAGAACAATAGATGCTAATATGACTACAAAGTACACAACTTTTAGTAGAAATGATGATGGGGTTTGACGGTTAATTGTCATTGGTGAAGAATATACAATTAGGATGAATGTTAGAAAACATAGTGGATTGTTTTTACTACAGGCTTTCTCCTTCACGTTTTCCTTCCATGTCCTTCCTTTGATAAGAATGCTTTCACTAAATTTATTGTGAGATTTGGTTTTCTTATATATCATATATTGTTTCATATTATATATTGTTTTCATAATTCTATAATTAAAAATTATAGAATAAGGGCTGGGAAGGTGGCTCAGTGGTAGAGCACTTGCCTTGCATGCATGAGGCCCTGGGTTTGATTCCTCAGCACCACATAAGCAAAAAGAAAAAAGCCAGAAGTGATGCTATGACTCAAGTAGTAGAGTGCTAGCCTTGAGCTGAAGAGCTTAGGGACAGCACCAAGGCCCAGAGTTCAGGCCCCCTGACTGGACCCCCCCTAAAAAAAATTATAGAATTTACAAGAAATGCAGGGTAAATGTGTCAAAAATATTCTAGAAGGTCCTTGTTTTTGTTTTGTTTTGTTTTGTTTTTCGGTACATCGTGTGGCTTGGACTCTGGGTCAGGGCGCTGTCCCTGAGCTCTTCAGCTCAAGGCTACTGCTGTACCACTGGAGCTACAGTGGCACTTCCGGTTTTCTGGTAGTTAATTGGAGATAAGAGTCTCATGGACTTTCCTGCTCTTGTTGGCTTTAAACCATGATCCTCAGATCTCAGCTTCCTGAGTAGCTAAGATTACAGGCATGAGCCACTGATTTCTGGCCGTTGGTATATTCTTTACATCACAAAATTTCTTTTGAGTGAGTTAATGAAGGCAACGGTATCTTTGACTCTTATCTGTTGGAATTCACCTAATTTTAAAATGCATAAATGATCTACATGACCATTCAAAGAGATTAGGGACAGATGAAGTATGTATATTCTACATACATTTACCATGTTTTCTTCATCTCAGAAGATTTGTGGTGCTTTTCAAATGATCACATCCAGGAATTGTATATACTGCATATTCTAGCTATTTCTTGCAATTCAGTTTCTTCCTAATTTGTTCCTTATTTCTCTTATTGCACCAGTTGAAATTAAATCTTCTTTTTTAGTATACATAAAAAATATTACTATAGAATAACATACATACACTTTTTTTTGTCAGTCATGTGGCCTGAACTCTGGGCCTGGATGCTGTCCCTCAGCTCTTCAGCTCAAGGCCAACACTCTACCACTTGAACCACAGCACCACTTACAACTTTTTCTGCTTATGTGGTGCTGAGGCATTGAACCCAGGGCCTCATGCATGCAAGGCAAGCATACCATTGAGCCACCTTCCCAGCCCTGATACATACACATTTTTATGAAACTGTCTAAACTCTGAAAGCTATATAAAATATATTATCTATGTAATCCATCCTCTAAGATATTAAAAAATATAAGAATTTGACTTGCACATTTTGAAGAAATGTCTGAGAAGGGGTTTAAAATTGATAAAGCTATGTTCTCTCTTTGGCCGATTTCTTCTTTCTTTTCCAAAAGTATATATAATTCCTCTAGAGAAAAAGCCTAAATTCAACAAGGACATACAAATTTGAGGCTTTGATTTAGAGGGTAATGTCTCCACACGTGCCAGGTGTTGAGAATCACCAATTTCCATATATTAGTGCCCACTGAGACTGAACCAGACATGGACAAAAACACCTCCTATTTTCTTTTCCTATGTGAACTAATAGCAACTGAGATACTATGGACAGCAAAGTAGTGTTAGTTTAATTTGAGATGACTGTAATTAGGGAAGATCTGAAATAACGCAACTGGATTTTGCAAGGCCTTTTCAACTTACTCTAATAAACTATTCCAAACTTGAAAAATAGTAAGCAGTTACAGTAATAGATATTGTAAAACAAAAGGCTAACGTGCTAAAAATAAAATATATTTTAAAATATAGAATGATGAAGAGATGGTATGGGTATTGATCTGCATGGAGAATTAAAGAAAAATTTCCAATTCAGTTTATTTCAGAATATGCATGAACATAAACAAAAATTTTACTAAATAGATGCATGTATAAAAGTCCCATGCTAACTATGAAGAAGTGAATCTATAAGTTGTAGCACTCAGGGAAAGGATAAGAAGTTTTTATTTCTGTACCAAATAATTTTTCATGAATATTAAGAAGGATTTTTCATAAGAATTTGTTACTCTGTACTTTAATAACTTTTACCATCAGATGTGTTTTAATAAATGAATGGTTGACAGAAAATAAAACTAAACAACTTCATGGGAATTAATGGATCATTAACATCACTTAATATGTCAGATATTTGAAAAAGGTTCCCTCAGACTTTCAACTATTATGTTAGAAAGGCAAATAGCAGTGGGAGAACAATTAGTTCTTCTAATAGTTTTTAGGTCAATGCAATGTAGTATTCAAGTGAATAAGCTCTGTTCTCCCAGTGGAAAATGATGGATTTGGTGAGGAGGGGTTGAATTTTAACAAATAGTTTATCTAATTACTCGTTGCCTTCTTAGGAATTTTAATGAACAATTCTAGTGAATGATTTTAAGTCAAAAAAATTTTGAAAGGCAACTTGATCAATGTGACTGGCCAATGTATTTGACATTCATTCTCTCCTAACATACTGCAGTAGCAATTAAAATAGCATCAGCCATAAAAACAAATCCATAATTTTGAAATAAATCTAAAAGCATGCATTTTCTGAGGAACACTAATGATTTCTTTGAAAGACATTTCCTGAAGATTACTGAATGATATGGCTTTATTGTGCTTAGCTTTTGTAAAACTTTTGAATTTTCCCAAAGAATCACTTTAACCCAACCATTGTCCTCTACGTTCATTTTTTTACTTTATTAAGTTTTCCCATTGGATGAATCACAAATAGTAAGTATATAATAATGTGATATATAAGGTTAGTTTTTCTTTCCATGTATTTCTTTTGTTGAATTTGACAAAACATATACCATAGAAGTTCCTATTAATGTTAGTGTACAGGAAGGAGTTCTAGTACCTGACAATAAGTGTTTGTTGTTCCAAAGAGAAAAAAAGATACCTATTGACTCTTAAAAGTCACTAGAAACTGATTAAAATTATACTCATGATACTTAGATCTTGCCTATAGTAGAAAAATAGTGAACATCACATTCATATAATTCAAAATAGAAATTCTACTAAATTATAGGATATATAAATGAAAATACATCAGTTATAAGATTTTCAAAGGTACTTCCAATGTTGTTTCCTGATATTTTAAATTCATATATTCATAAAATAAAGAAATCTATGCCTTGATGCCTATTTTGGTCAATATTTTCAACAAGTTATTAGCTTACTCAGTTGGCTTTCAGTACAAGAAGATATAAAATGAACCAACATGAAAGACATACATATAATGTTTTCCCAGTAGGAGCCATTATTCCATCATCAATATTGCAGGGGTAATTTTCTTGTCATGTCACAATTTTAAGTATAAAGCAGTATTAATGCCCAGTGGTCAGTCCTGTAGCCTCTGTAGCCAGGAATTGGCCATAAAACCATATTCCTGTATTTACTGACTGCATGATAGTGGGGTTAATGGATGTAATCTCTCTTTGTCACATTCAGTCTTTTATCTGAATATTAGACATACTAAAATGCTTGTTTTTTGTGGTTGCCACATGTAAAGACTTAGAACAGATTCTAAAATGGATAGCACTGAAACAATGCTGGCTCTCATTAGTAGAACACCCAAATATACATGCTATAAAATATGAAAAGTTTTCTCCATCACCACCACTGTTAACACTTAGTGAATTAAAATGAAATACTGTATACCAGGAATTATCACCTCAAGACAGATAAAAGAGGAACCTATACTTTACCTTAAGAGGGACTTACAATTATTTTGATAATGATGGGTGTTCCAGACAGGGCTGTGACATCCACTCTATCATTAAGTAGATAGATATTTGAACCATAGCACTCATAGGCCTGGTTACTATGTATTATCTTGTTTTACATCATCTGTTGCTGCTGCTCCTTGTCTTCCTGGGTGATTCATTCCCAGAAAGCTACCTCTGAGCCCTATGCCACACAAAGACCATGCATTTCCCAAAGTTTCATAGCTGAATCAATGGCCACAAGATTTGCACCTGCATAAATTACAGCTAATTCCTGGCCCTTCCAACCAGCAGAATGGTTGAAGCTTGCCTGTTCGTGTTCCAGGTTAGTTCCATTCTCCTGGCCTCATGGCCTAGTGATGGTCATTATTGATTTTAAAAAAGCCTGAACAGAAGTGTAATAGCTAGTTTCTTTTGCTGACCCAAGTCTTATTTCATTGGGAAACTAGTATGCATAACTTCTCATCCCTATTATTTTAAAATGTTATTATTGTAAAAATATTGTACAGAGGGGTTACAGTTACATAAGCAAGGTAATGAGTACATTTCCTATCAAGCATTGTTACCTCCTTCTTTGTTTTTCCCCTACCATCCCTTCCCTTCCACTTCCACAACTACACTCCCCCACCCCTCCTACCCACCCTCCCCACCTAAATTGTAAAGTTCATTTTTCAACATAGTATCTTGTACATCTCATTGTCACAATGAGTCCACCTGTATCCCTATTTAAGCATTTTGTTTTTTTCCCCTCCCCTCCCCAAATTATGGAAGTGTATATACAAGACAATGAAAACAGAGGTTATATCATGGGGGAGGAACATACAAAGAAAAAAAAAATCAAGTGGGGAGCTGGGAAGGTGGCTCAGTGGTAGAGCACTTGCCTTGCATGCATGAGGCCCTGGGTTCGATTCCTCAGCACCACATAAGCAAAAAGAAAAAAGCCAGAAGTGGCACTGTGGCTCAAGAGGTAGAGCGCTAGCTTTGAGCTGAAGAGCTGAGGGACAGTGCAAAGGCCCAGAGTTCAGGCCTCATGACCGGACCCCCCCCAAAAAAAATCACATGGTACATTATAAATACTTTAGTTATAATAGCAAGAAAGTAAAACCACTTGTGTTCCTATCTTGGGGTTTATTTTGCTTAACATCATCTTATCTGGTCATATTTACATAGCTTTTGACCTTTTCTGCTTGTCCCAGACATATACTAGTTATTGCAAGGGAAACTATAGTACTTATGTTTCTTTGGTCCTGGTTTACTTCACTTAACATAATTTTTTCCAAGTGTTTCCATTTACTAATAAATGGGGCGGTGTCATTCTTTCTTAGGGAGGCATAGAATTCCATTGGATATATATGTATATATATATATATATACATATACATATATATGTATATATATATACATATATATTCTATATATGTGTATATATATATATATATATATATATATATATATCACATTTTCTTAATCCATTCATCTACTGAGGGGCATCTGGTTTGGGCCATAAAAGAAATGCAGATCAATAAACATAGTTGTGCTGGTAGTTTTAGTATGGTCTTGTTTGTGATCATTCAGTTAAATGCCCAAAAGTGGGATTGCTGGGTCATAGGGGAGCTCTATGTGGAGTCTTTTGAGGAACCTCCATGCTGGTTTCCAAAATAGTTGGACAAGTTTACACTCCCACCAACAATGCAGTAGGGTTCCCTTCTGTCCATATCCCCTCCAGCATTTGTTGTTCTTAGTGTTCTTAATTGTAGCCATTCTAACTTGGGTGAGGTGGTATCTCAAATGTTTTGAGTTGCTTTTCTTTTATGGCTAGAGAGGTTGAGCATTTCTTCATGTGGAACCAACCAAGATTCCCCTCAGTAGATGAATGGATCAAGAAAATGTGGTATATATACACAGTGGAATTCTATGCCTCCATCAGAAAGAACGACATTGCCTGATTTGTTAGGAAATGGAAAGACTTGGAAAAAAATGGTCCCATGGTTTCCCTTATTTGCAATAACTAGTATATGTCTGGGACAAGCAGAAAATGTTAGATAAGATGATGTTAAGTGAAATGAACCCCAAGCTAAGGACACGTGTTTGTTTGTTTTTTTTCCTTTCTTGCTATTGTTTCTAACGTCTTTATAAGGCACCACGTGCTTTTTATGTCTTGCTCCCAGGGTATAACCCGTTTTCACTGTATTTGATGTTGGTATAATTTGGGGAGTGGAAGGGAAAAAACAAATTGTTTAAATAGGGATACAGGTTGACCCATTGTAACAATGAGATGTAGGAGACACTATGTCAATGAATGAACTTTATAATTTAGGAGGACAAGAGAGGGGGCGAATGTAGTTGTGGAGATGGGAGGGAAGGGATGATAGGGGAAAAACAGAGGCAACAATGCTTGATAAGAAATGTACTCATTACCTTGCTCATGTGATTGTAACCCCTCTGTACAGTATTTTCACAACAAAAAACTTATTTAAAAAAAAAGAAACGCAAATCAAAACAACATTGAGATTCCACCTCACCCCAGTTAGAATGGCTATAATCAAGAACTCTAATAACAACAGATGCTGGAGGGGATGTGGACAGAAGGGAACCTTACTGCATTGTTGGTGGGAGTGTAAACTTGTTCAACCACTTTGAAAACCAGTATGAAGATTCCTCAAAAGACTCTACAAAGAGCTCCCCTATAACCCAGAAATCTTTATTATTTATATATTTTTTTTTATTTTTATTTTTTTGGTCGATCGGGCTTGAGCACCGTCCCTGTGCTCTTTAGCTCAAAGCTAAAGAGCCACAGTGCCACTTCCGTTTTTCTAGTGATTTATTGGAGATAAGAGTCTCTCGGACTTTCCTGCCTGCCCGGGCTGGCTTTGAACCGTTATCCTCAGATCTCAGCCTCCTGAGTAGCTAGGATTACAGGCGTGAGCCACCAGTGCTGGGCCAATCATTATAAATACACTACAAAAGAAAAAAAAAACTTTTTTTAAGCTTCTCTCATTGAAATCTATTGCCAGCAAGCTAACTTCATAAAATCTGTGAAGCATTTGATTACTTTCGTCATGTTCATTTTAACGCTGTGCATAACATGAAGTCAGTGTTTCAAGCTGACAAAACTTTATCCTCATTAATATTTTTCAAATCCTTTAAAATTATTATTGGCTTGTTTAGGAGTAAATAATTCATTATATTTCTTCTCTGGTGTTTATTGTTATTAAAAATAAAATGCATCATTGACATTCTAATTTAATATTTTTCCTTTACCCCTCATAAATTCATACTGTTTTCCAGTGTGAATTATGATGTTCATAACCAATAATAATTGTGGTGCCCTGATAAGTCTTAGTTTCCAAACTCCTCCTATGTGTAGTTTCATGAGTTTTATAACTACCATGAAGGTGCCATAATGAAGATTATGCTCTCCACTAAGTCTGAGAAACTGAAAAAATGAAGGGAGGTGTCAAAGGTAGGAAATGCCCATGTGGATTACAGGGTCTAGAATTCAAAACAGCTGCCATTCCAGATTTTCCACCCATTGGAGAGGATGGCCTAATTTAAAAAATATGAAGTTCCAAATCAGAAGTACCTTGGCAGGAAATCTAGTTCTATAACATAAGAGTCATATCATTCATGAGGACTAATGGTGTTAGTTTATCTTGAAGCTAAAAGTAGAGAAATCAGTTAAACAAAGATGGAGTTTAATAAAATAGGCAAAATAAAACAAAACTACAGGGGGCTATAAGTAATAAGTAAGAATAACTGTCAGTTATTGACTCAATTTTATTTTATACAGTTTTCCATCTAGAATTGCTACTTAAATAAAGTAAGCTGGTATTTTTATTCTTTTTGTTGTTATGGACTCACAAAGCCTTAAATAAAAAGAATCATCAATTCCATGTGTTCTATCAGATAGTCATGATGCTTTTGTTTTGGTTTTGATACCAATTAAATATTTTTGGCTTTATCATATATTTATAGAATTACATAAATATGTATATTATTCTTTAAAACTGAACATAGATAACTGATCAATTCTATATTTCTATGGTACTGGGATTTGAATTCAAGACTTGTGCTTGTTAGGCAGTTTCTCTAATGCCAGGCCATACTTCCAAGATCATTTGTACATAATTTTTAACTATATGGTTGACGAAAATATGTTTTTTTTTTACTTTGTTCAAACAAGGCAAAATAAATCTTGATTGACATTCTCCACTGCATGCATCACAGGACAAAGGAAAATTCTGCCTCCCAAATTAATTCAGCATCCTTAGAAGTGAAGCTACTTAGGCAAAAACAGCAGATGCTGATTCATTAACCAAAGGTTCCAAGCTGGGAGAGTAGACCCAAATCATTGCTCTCAAAGTCTCTCTGAAAAGCAATCACACAAGCTAGACATATTGGTTCATGCCTGAAGTCCCAACTACTTAGCAGGTGGAATGAAGTCAGATTGAGGCAAAAAACAAAATATTTCATTCGTAAAAGATGGAAGCAAAAATATCTAGGGGCATGGCTCAAGTGATAGGACATTTGAAGCTGCCCTGTAGCACCACCAAAAAAAAAGAAGAAACAAACTAAGGAAAACAGGAGTTAAGCACATATAACTTATGTTACTTGTTTTGAAAATTTGGTCCTGAAAGCAGAAAAGTAGAATAGAATAATGGATTATAAATATATTTAAAACAATAGCAAGAAAGAAAAAAACACTTGTGTCCCTGTCTTGGGGTACATTTCACTTAACATCATCTTATATGGTTATATTTACATAGCCTCTGACCTTCTCTGCTTGTCCTAGACATGTACCAGTTACTGTTAACAAAGGAAACCATGGGACTTATGTTTCTTTGGTCCTGGCTTACTTTACTTAATATAATTTTTTCCAAATCTTTCCATTTCCTAACAAATGGGACAATGTCATTCTTTCTGATGGAGGCATAGAATTCCAGTGTGTGTGTGTGTGTGTGTGTGTGTGTGTGTGTGTGTGTGTAGAAAATGTGATATATAGGTATATATATCACATTTTCTTGATCCATTCATCTACTGAGGGGCTTCTGGGTTGGTTCCATATCTTAGCTATGGTGAATAATCCTGGGATAAACATGGTTGTGCTGGTAGCTTTGGTATGACCTTGTTTGTAATTGTTTGGGTAAATGCCCAAAGTGAGATTGCTATTGTTTTTATTGTACTTATAATGCACTATGTGATTCTTCTGTTTCTTTTGTATCGTCTTCCCCATGCTATAACCCCTGTTTTCACTATCTTTGATTCCAGTGTTCTGTAACTTGTATATACAGTTTTGTAATTTGGGGAGGGGAAGAGATATAATGGAATGCTTAAATTGGGATGCAGGTTGACCCATTGTGACAATGAGATGTAAAGGACACTATGTTGAAAATGAACTTTACAATGTTAGGGGGGGTGAGAGGGAGAAGTTGGGGAGGTGGGGAAGGAAAGGATGGTAGGGGAAAAACAAAAGAGGAGGTAACAATGCTCGATAGGAAGTGTACTCATTACCCTACTCATGTGACTCTAACCCCACTGTACTGTATTTTTACTATATATAATAGAATAGAAAGGCTGGATGACTATTTGAGTCACTAGACTAGAGCTATTTTATGAATTTGAAAGAGAGTAGTGCATTTTATAAGGAATCTTTTTCAAATTAAAAGAAAAAAATACATAAGAGGAAAATGAAGTGTTCTTTCTATCTGAAGCCAACATTGGGGCTATGACTGTTGCAGAAAGCATTGATAAGTAATACTTGTAAGAAATTAATTTGGACTGAGTTCCTGTAATAGGTCCCAGAAACCTAAAACAAAATAATCACTTACACTGTAGCCCCACCACCAAATGTTTTCATCTGACATCCTCTGAGAAATCAGAAGAGAGATATAATATCCACATCTCTAATAAGCCTTTAAAATCTTTTCTGCTTTAAGCCTACATGGAAAGTAATTTAAGTAACTAGTGCCAGTCAAGCTACGTTTTGTATCCATTCCTGCTTTTTATTTTGAGAGTTGTCCCAGAGCTTTTTTTATTGTAAAGGTGATGTATAAAGGGCTTACAGTTATTTAAGTAAGGTAATGAGTATATTTCTTTTTAAATTTTGTTACCCCCTCCCTTATTTTCTCTCACTTTCCTTCCCCTCCCACTTCCCTCTACCCACCCACAAGCTATAAAGTTCATTTCCAACATAGTGTATTGTGAGTATCACTGTTAGATTGATTCAGCCTTTGTCCTTTGTCTCAAGATTTCTGTGATTCCCCTTCTGATCTCCAAATCAGATAAACTTACATAAACTACAGAGGATACTGAAATAAAAAATGGTGACAAGGGGTAAACCAAAGGGGAGGAATGAGAGAAAAAAGAAATAATTGCATACAGTACACTAAGGGAAAAATAAAAAACAAAAAAGACCTCTTATTTATCTTGTAGTTCATTTTGATTAGCATCATTTCATAAGGCAATAAGTACATAGCTATTGAACTATTGTGATCCTCTGCTAGAACTGAGATCCCTCCCTGAGCTTTTTTGGCTCAAAGGTAGGGCTCTACCACTTGAGGTGCAGCCCTACTTTTGGCTTTTGGGTTAAGTGAAGATAAGAGTCTCATGGATTTTCCTGCCGAAGCTGACTTTAAACCCAGCTCCTCAGATCTCAGCTTCCTGAGTAGCTAGGATTACAGTCTTGAACCACTGACATCTGGCTCCTATTTTTGTCTTCATCTTTCTATTTAGAAAACTTAACTCCCCTTAGGTAATTAGAAACCCGTTTCAGTTTATTGTAGGAGATGTCACTAGCTTCTAGGTTTGCTGAGAAAAGTTAAATTTGCTGTTTGTCTTTCCAAAATGACAAGAAATTCTCACTTTAACCACCAACTGATGCATTGAGGGGCTGTTAGGGTTGTGTCCTTTCAAAGTCTTGGGGTTCAAAAGTTTTGTCCACAGTCCGTGATGCAATGATCTTAAAGAAAAGTGATCTAGTAGGAGGTTTTAGGGCTGTTCCTTAGAAGGGAGCTGAGAGATGAGAGTCTCTTCCTCTTTTGTCTTCTGCAACCATAAGATGAGCATATTGCCATACCTTCCACTCCCTGACATAATATGCTGCTTTGTTTCAGGGCGGAGACCCAAAGACTAAGGAATTATGGATTGAAGTCTTTGAAAATATAAGTGAAAATAAGCATTTCCTCATTTCAAGTTGATGACCTCAGGAATTTGAGTAGTTTTTAAATGCTGACTAATGTGGATGTCTTCAAATATACCAAATACACTTTTCATTTATTCTACCTTGGCCCAGTATAATAGGACCCAGAATTGGGGACTGCCATTATCTATATGTGTGTCTTTTCCATAATTTTTTTATTGAATCCTAATCATCAAGTAATAGAATGTGTGGGACTGGAGAAGGGATTATGTCATGAGTTTATAAACCGGATGAGTGCTTTAATAAAGGAAACTTAAGAGAATGTTTCTCATCTTCTACCATGGAAGAACACAAGAAAACTAAAGACAAGGAAATGAGCTATTGTTATACCCTCAAATCTCAGACATTGTGCCTAGAACTTTGAGAAATAAATTTCTCTTGTTGACAAGTCCCACCACCAGTTTGTGGTATTTTTGTTATTAGTACCCTAAAGATACAGGGATAGAAACTAGCTAAAAGAAAGTAGCTACTTCCCTTTTAGAGAAAACTGAAAGAGGCTTTCTTTGATTGGCAGGCTTTGATTGGCAGCTAGCAATAAGAAAGAAGCAGGGAAAGAAAACAAGTTTCACCAAGTCCTCCTACACATAGCAATTATAGGTTTAATTCAAATTGTTATTAGGCTCAATATTTACATCTACAAACTTCAAATTGTTACTAGGATTAAATAGGCTTTGTAAGCTGAGAATTATTTTATTTTGTGTTCTCAGCATCTAATACATGTATTGCATATATTAAAACCTCAGTTGCCTTGGATTAAATAATACAAAATTTAAATTCTCATTATCTTAGAATTTAAAACTCCTGTGACATTGACTTTCTTACCTACTGTTTGTATCTTTAAGCAAATATTGAATGTGGAAATGACATAAAGTTAATCAATTAAGAGGTTTATTTTGTTTTCTTTTCCCAATTTCAGATATACAACTTCAGCACCATGAGATCCAGGTTCATGTCAATTTCATTTAAAACTTAACCTCAGGGCCTAACATTTTTCCTTCCCCACAGTCAGGACAAGATAAATATTTATTAAATGATGCTTAAATTAATAATAGCTGATTCAAATTACAAATAATAAAACGTCAATCTACTATTAGTTAAAAACATAAGAAGCCTTTTCTTTTTTTTTGTTTTGTTTTGTTTTTGTCAGTCATGGGGCTTGAACTCAGGGCCTGAGCACTAGCCCTGTGCTCTTCAGCTCAAGGCAAGTCCTCTACCACAGAGCCACAGCATCACTTCTGGTTTTCTAGTTGTTTATTGGAGATAAGAGTCTCACGAGCTTTGCTGCTCAGGCTGGCTTTGAACTGTGATCCTCAGATCTCAGCCTCCTGAGTAGCTAAGATTACAGGCGTGAGCCACTGGCATCCAACAGAAGCCTTTTAAAATCAAATTATCAGTCAGTGTGTCTAGCTATTTCAAGATTAAGCATGGAAAAACAATAGTAATAAAAACAAAAATGACCTATGACATAATGTAGTAAAAATTTCTAACAATTAATTTGCCTTTATGCCTAAATGGCCGTCTAGAATTTGTGTGTATATATACATCATATATATTACTCACAGTTTCTTTTTCTGTCCTCATGGTTTTCTTTGTTTGTTTGTTTTGTTTCGTTTTGCCCTGCACAGTACTGGGCACTTAAAAACACAGATTATTTGTTGAGTTAAAATGACAACTGTGTAACCTAACACTAACTGTTGCTGCAAGCTGTATTTTTCTACTCTCCAATGGCAATGAGGCATATGGTTCTTACTTTGTCACTTTCCCCCTAGGGCTCCAGACTAAAAGCTATAGAGGAAAAAATGCAGTCATTATATACATACACTAGAACAAGAAGTACACTGTATAGGTTCTAAAGTATGTTTCTACAGTTTCAAAACTGGACTGTAATTCAATAATAACCATCAAAACTTTATTATTTTTACTACAGTTCTAAGCTATAACGAGGTTTGTTTCCTTCTAAATCACTCAGATTCATATTTTCCACTTATGTAGTCACAGTTATTAGGAGAATGATCATGGTCTTCTCTGTAACCATTCTAATGGAATGGTTCAGAATGTTTTTATAACTAATTAATATTTTTAAATAGGAGACACATTTTAACAGAATTTTCTCAAAAACTTCGCTTTATATCGCTTTATTTTTATTTAACTCTCTGAATATGCATGACGTTATTGTTACAGATAAATTATCAGTCCAGAATTCCTCCACAATTTATCTATTTCCCTTCTCCACACCCAGTTTGATAACTGTAATAATTATGTTAAGAGATAATAAAGGGAAGACAGAGTTAAAACGTTAAGAACATAATATGATTTATCAATTTAACCGATTTTTCAAGTCCAATGTTGAGATTTTAAAGTTTTGCTATTTTAAAGTTTATGTCCAAAGCCAGACACTGGTGCCTCACGTCTGTAATCCTAGCTACTCAGCAGGCTGAAGTCAGGATCATGGTTCAAAGCCAGCCTGGGCAAGAAAAGTCCATGAAATTCTAATCTCCAATTAACTGCCAGAAAACTGGAAGTGGTGCTGTGGCTCAATTGGTAGAGAGCTTGCTTTGAGCTGAAGAGCTGAGGAACACTGCCCAGGCTGAGAGTTCAAGCCCTATAATTGACCAAAAAAAAAAAAAGTTCGTGCCCATTGTTGATGTGACGCTAAACTTGTTTCTTAAATAGCATTTCTTGAAAGCTGTGAATTTTAATTAAAGTTCTTACAGTGTTCAAACCTCCTTTCATGGTCATTTGGAATGAACTTGCTAGTCTTGAAAATACAGTGGTCCATGATGTTCCTTTGAGTCCATTATCATCTTTTCATGAGGTTGTTTTGGATATACTATTTTTGAGTTTTCATAGTTAAGATTGTAGCATACATTGTGACAGAAAAAAATATGATTACTATGTGGCCCTTTCAACAATAAGATAGCACTTCTAGTTCTATAGATTTTATACTGAAGTCTCATGGGCATGTGGAGAAGAGGTAAGAAATACAACAACAATTTAGATCCTTCTTTCTGGAGCATGTAGATGCAGTCTTACACACAAAACAGTCAAATGGGAACAGATGTTTGGCAAAGCTTAAAGGCAAATCTATGTTATAACCCAAGTGAATGTTGGCATTTCCTCTTTCTCAAGAATTGGAAAGCCCATTCTACACCAAATAAACACTACATTGTAAAAAATAACGTAATGTCAGTAGACCAACTGAAAATATTTCCCCAGTCTATAACTTGTGTGTATGACTGCACTTATGTAAATAAGTTTACAGTCGTTAAATAAATTTTTTAAACATATCTGGGGGACATGTACATATATATCTAGATATAATCATTTCTCGCTTAAATAAACAGAATCTGTCCAGAAAATAAACATTCGAGAGTCTTATTTTTTTAGAGAATTCTAGTTTTTGCAAATTATGTCCTAAAGAAGCATGAGCTATTGTGGCATGAGGTCTTGCAACACACAATTTCTTATTTAATAGAGGAGCAGGAGAACATTTACAGTAAAAGATTCAAAAATTGTCAGCACATCTGTGGTTTTTGCCCCTAGGGTCACATTCATTTAAGTCTCTTAGTTTCCAGACTTTTTTTTTCTATTTTCAAATATATACTATACTTTGGTCTGGCACATAACCAATCAAGCTACATTTTATAACCTGAGTACACCTGCTTCTGCAGGTGTAGCAATGGAAAGAGAGCACTTTCTGGATGGAAGCAAAGAGGTACCTGGGATTCATTTTGAGCCAGTCATTTCCTCTCAGCAACTCTGCAGGCAGCCTTTAGGACATTTTCATGAAGTCCATCCACAGTATTTTTGTCTTTTGTATCTGCATGGCTTTGTTTACAGTGAAAAGGATTCAGATAATATATGTACAAATCACATATTCATAAAAATAACATCTCTTTTAAAGATTTTAATTATTTGTTCTTATTTGGAGTATTGTGACATGACTTTTATTAACTTTACTGTATGGAATATGATACATTTATACTTACCCATTTCTATACCACTGAAACATGCCCTACCAATTAGGCAAATGAAGTGTTGATAAGTATACATACTGGAGAAAATAAAGAAGTGTGAGTAATTGTTGGTAATTTTGCCTGGTAAAAAGTCTTCTGTTTGGAATAGCTCATGATGTCACCTAACACTACAAATATTGATAAATTTAGATGTGAACAATGAAATGGTAAATTATTTGTGAGAAATGAGAGGAGCCATTTGAGAACATACTGATTTATAGATGTACTATGCAATAAAAGAACCATATTCTGCTCCTGTCAAATACAAGTTAATTGGAATTAAAAAGTAAAATTTCAGTTCCCAACTTGTTCTGTGATTGACAGCCATATGCAGCTCAAGGCCACCAAATTTAGTAGAATGCATAAGAAACATTTCCATCATCAGCAAGTATTTGGACATCAAAAGTGGAATTCTGTACTTTTGAGATTTTCTAATACCTTGCTCTAAATTAAATAAGTTAAAACAAAAATTCTAGATGAATAATAAATTCCTTATTTCTGCAAATAACAGGTCCAGAGATAGCTGGATAGCATGTCTACCACCTCTGATTCTGGTTACTTAGGCAGCTGAGATATGAAATATTGTGGCTCAAAGCCATCCTGCACAGCAAATTCTGTGAAATTCCATCTACAAAATAATCAGCAAAGAGCAAGCCTGGAGGCATGGCTCCACTGCAGAGTGTTAGTTGAGCAACCTAAGCAAGCAAGAGACCCTGAGTTTAAACTATATTACCAGGAGAAAAAGATTGGTAAAAATGTTTGCATGTATTTCATTTATAACCCATATTTTAATTAATGTACCTTTGACTATTTTATGATTTACTAAAAATGTATTAGTCCATTGATGGATTTATAATCTGATAGAAGTATTGTAAGGTGATAGATATATGAGGGGGAGGTGGGTCATTAGAGACTTTTCTTTGAAGGGTATGGCTTTCCTGCCCTTTTCTGTCTCTGTCTCCTGATTATTTTGACACAAGTCAATTGCAGCAATGAAAAGTCTTTAATATATTGTCCTTGCTATTACTGGATACATTTTTCTTGTATATATTAAAATTATTTAATGCATTTACTCCAGAGCAAATTGTGATTGTGCCATTTCCATCACCAATGTCCTGAGGAATGGCAGTCATGTAATGAGAATTTTGTCCTGTATTTATAAAATGGGAACATTAACAGAACCTATAGTATGTATAAATGAGCTAGTTATATTAAAAAGCTTTTATCTGTGTCCAGACTTTGAGAAGAAATGCGTATTTGCTAAGCAGTAATGATAATTATTAGAATCATGATCAAAGGGTTTTGAGACAATTTGCAAAATGCTATTGTACATATTACTTTGCTTGATTCACAATTGTTTTTATTATTTTACATAGGAAATAAACCTCTAAATTTATAATGAATTGCTAAGTTTATATGATAAGCGATATGTTTTTATTATTTTTTATTTGATTTATTCTTTACTTATTGCTAATTTATGGATTTTATTATATACACATAGCAAAATGACCTTATTTAAAGAGCTGATGCCTAGTGGAACTTTCAAACTTGGTAAGTCTAGTCAACAGAACATCTCAATTGTATTTTGAAAAATACGTTTTTTTCCAGCTGAGTTTTCATCAATGAGTTCATGGAAATCTATTTCGGATGAGTATAAAACACAGGGAGTTGAATCCATAAATTAAAAAAAATCTCCTTGGTATGATACAATTTAGTATAATGTTTTCCATTCTAAATAACATACTTGTAAGAAAATAGATAAGTTGCTAGAGAACTACTATAATACAATGCATATTTAAAATATAGTGAGAGCTGTGCATGTAAATATAGGGAGTTCATAGAAAGTTGAGCTTGCACCATATTAATGTTTTGGTATTTCACCACCTAGACAATGTGGATTTTAATCTGGATGTAAAAAAGAAATAAAATATAGATTGAAGAAAATATGTAAAATATATATCCATTATATTCTTGGCTGTACTAAGGTTTGAACTCAAGGTTTTGTTCTTGCTAGGCAGATGCTCTACTATTTGAGCCAGAACCACAACTCATTTGGCTTTAGTTACTTTAAAAAATAAAGTCTTGCTATTGTGCCCAGGCTATCCTGAACTTTTTTTTTTTTTTTTTGCTATCCTGAACTTTGATCCTCCTATTTGTTTCTTGTGTAGCCGGCATGATTGATGCACACATCCGTATCCTGTTTCTTATTGGTTGAAATGAATATCTCACTAGCTTTCCCCCAACCCACAGGCCAGCTTTGAATCTTCCTTATTTTCCACACCTACTGGATAGAATCAGAGGTTTGAACACCCAGTAACCTCTATTCTTTGGGCAACAAAAACTTTACGTTCAGTTGTTAAGTATCATTTCTGACAGTGTGTGTGTGCGTATGTGTGTATTTTAGAGGCCTGAAGTGAAAAACTGCATTTCTTAAACCTCATACCCACCAAAAATTTAGGTTTTGAAAATTAGAGATACCTATGAATTTTGAAGGCAAAGGTTTCAGCCTTTTTTCCCCTCTAATACCAGTAGTGGCAGTACCAAAGCTGTTTGAATTCATAAAGCCACAAGAGAAGATAAATGTGGATTTCAGAGCATCCAAAGGCAGATATGCCAGGCACACAGAATTAGATTTAGTGCAGCAGCCATAGCTTCTTATAGATGGTAATATGAGAAATGTCACAGCCACATTTTGTACCTTACAACAATTTTTTTGAGGGGGTGGTCCAGGGGTTTCAATTTCCGGTCTGGCTCTGTCTCTGAGCATTTGTGCTCAAGGCTAGCTCTATCACTTAAGCTAAATCTCCACTTCCAGCTTTTTGGTGGTTAATTGGAAATAAGAATCTCACAGCTCTGATGCCCAGGCTGTCTTGGAAAACCTCAGTAGGTAAAATTACAGGCATGAGCCCATTGGCGCCTGTCCCTTCCAATCATTTGGATTCCTAATGATTTCTCTGCTTCAAATACCAAAACATATTTTTATTTTGTTGATTGAATATACAGCAAGGACAAAAGAAAAGAAAAAAACAATATATGTGGGAAAGTTGAAATGGGTTTTAAAAATTAACTATTCTAGATCTATGGCAATTGGATGACAAGCAAACTTTAGAACAATTTTAAATAGAGATTCTGATGATCAATCAATGAATGTACAACTTAGTAGGTTTTCTATGTGACAACTCTGCCTGTTCCTTTTGTGTTTTCAGAGTAATTGTTTTCCATGGTCACTATGCTCATGTTTTCTTTTTTAATTTATTTTTTAGTGTTTGGAATAGTGAGCATCATCTTCTCTGTAGTAAACACTACAAATTTGAGAGAATTATATTTAAAACTACAACAAAAGAGATAAACATGAAATCAATGTCTATGATTTAGCCCAGTGAGTTTACAAACTAAGTTCTGAACACTGTATTTTCTTGCAATGTGACATACTCAGCTTGTAACCACAAAATATGAACTTAATCATTATCAATGATAAACCCCAACACTTCTAGTCATATAAACTGGAATTCCTAGGTACTACCTGTTTCTGATATCAGCCAAACTAAGTAAAATCACTCTGTAATTTGTGTGTTCTTAGAAAACAGCTGTGGGTACTAGTTAGCATTTAAAGTTTTAAAAGTAAAAGTAAAAGTTCAGTAAGTATGTTATGTATTTGAAATTCAGAATCAGAACTTAGAAAAATAAGGTATACCAGTCAGACCAATACAATGGGAAATCTGAAACAAAATGTTTAACCTAAAAAGACAAGAAAGAATACTAAACAACAATGTATGCCAAATAGAAAATATATCGTAGGTATTCACAAGAATAAAAATATTTATCAGTACTGCTATACCTTACATCTCAAATGCGCCTCGAAAATCCACAGCTTAGGCCCCAGAGATGTATTATCCTGAGGTAATGAAACCATGAACAAGGAGAGCCTAGTGGGAGGTCTTTAGGTTACAAAGGCAGGTAGATAACGAGACTGTGGACTATATTCTTTCACTGCTACAACCTGTCTATAGACTGAGCAATTTTTTTTTCACTATATGATCCCAAGATAATGTGTTGCTTCACTATACGCTCAAAACAAAATATTAGGAACAAAACATTATAGATTAAAATCTCCAAAATTGATTTATTCTCTTTATTAGTTATGTAACCTAAGTATTTATTACAGAAATGGAAACTCATTACTACAATTACTTACTAGAACTGCTCAGGATTTTAAACCAAAATTCCTCACATTACACGAAACAGGAATACATACATAAAAAGTAAAACAACCACAGAAATCAAGGTAAAATGCCTATGTACCAAAATGAAACATCATCCTTGTGTATAGAAATAGTAATGTACCAAAGGAAAACTTTAGTCACAAAATTTCAAACACTACAAAAACCTTAAAATTACTTTAAAACTCAAAACATAACAACTGTTAAAATTCAAAATCTTATCAAAGTATTTTGTCATTTGTGTTTCAGAAAACAATATGTCAAGTAGATAAAAAAAGAAATAGCTTACCAACTATATCAATAACATGGCTTAGTCTACACCATTAGTTAGATGAGTGTTTCAAAACAGAGATTTTTTACATTAAAAGAAAACACCCATGAGTAGAATAATGACAGACAAACTATTTACTAATTCATTTCTTGAAAGCAAAGCTATCATCTGACCAGTAAGTACTGAGGGTTTTCTGAATTTCTCAAACAGTTCTTTCTGGGGAAAGAGCATTTTAGTGAGAATAACAAATGCCATCATAGACAAGGTAGAGAAGCAAAATCAGACTTACACTTCAGGAAGATGAAGTGCAGCATCTCATAAAGTACAGTTTGTTTTTCTGAGTGCTGGGGTTTGAACTCAGTACTTTGCACTTGCCAGAAAAGCCTCTCCAACTAGGGCCATTCCCCTGATCAGTATACTTTTAGTGTACTTTTGAGATAAGATCTCATGAACTGATAGTAGAAAAGAAATAATTATAGGCATGTACCATTACACCTAACTTATAAAATAATTTAATTTATAAACTCCTTTACAAAAGAAAATATTTTTCTTCACAATATTAAATATAAAATAGAAACCCCAAATTTAAATGCATGCCTGTTAGTTCTATGAGCTTGTATCTAAAGCAAAAACACAATGAATCATGGTTTAATATTTAAATCTCCCAAAGATGTGAAAATCTTAATTCCCAAGATGAGGCTATTACAAAGCAAAGCCTTTGGAATGATATTTAATCAGGAGAGCAAAATTACTGCTCTGATAAATTAGGCCCAAGGAAATCAATCTGCTTCTCATTGAGAAAATGATGAAGACAGATCAAAATCACATCACAGCCAAATGCTGGTGTCTCATACCTGAAATCCTACAAAACTGATTCCAGTTAGAAGCCAGACTGAATAGTAAAGTGTGTGAGACTTTATCTCCAAATTACCAACAAAAAGCCAGAAGTAGATGTGCAGCTCAAGTTGTAGAGCACCAGTCTTGAGTAGAACATTAATGGGCAGGCCCTAGGCCCTGAGTTCTAGACCCAAAAATAAAAGACAAAAAACCATCATATTTCAACTGAGATGGTGACATTCATTACACTTAGAATCACTCAAAGTTTTGATCAGTCACAAAACCTTAAGAAAGAAATTTCTGTTGTTTAAACACTAGAACTCTCTCCTGTGGTGTTTTGTTATAGGAGCTCAAGTGGACTATAAAATTATACTGTGACAGGAAACATTATAAGAAAGAAATAACAGTGAAACAAAGATGTTTCCTTCTAAGAATTACATTAATCATACTATTTAAGTTGATTAAATAGCATTTAAAATGATTAAAAAAATATCCAAGCCAGGCATCAGTAGCTCATGTCTGTAATCATAGGCACTCAGGAGGCTAAAACCTGAGGATTACAGTTTAAAGCCAGCCAGGACAGGAAAGTTTGTGAGACTCTTATCTCCTATAACCTACTCAGAAAAGGCCAGAAGGGACACTGTGGCTCAAGTGGTAGAATGCTAACCTTTATATATATATATATATATATATATATATATATATATACCCTTTATATATATATATATATATACCCTTTATATATATATATATATATATATATATATATATACCCTTTATATATATATAAATTATATGTATAAACTTTTAAAGTATATATATTATATATATGCTAACATGCAAACTAGTTATGTTTTTGGAGGTATTTAAAATTTATACTATTTTTCTTTCTTGCTGACTTCAGAATTTCACACTTAAAAGTTATTACTTCTTTGAACAATAATATTGAAAAGTGAGGAAACACCATTTTTATTTTCATTTATGTTTTACTATGTATAGGTGAAGTCAACATATGGAAATACATAACAGGAGCAACCCTGTAAAAGGCAACATATATATATATATATATATATATATATATATATATATATATATAAATGATAAGTTTTCAGTAACTTAAGAATTACTTTAATTTAAGAATTTTTTATTTTTATCTTAGAAATAAATATATAGGGGCTGGGAAGGTGGCTCAACGGTAGAGTGCTTGTCTTGCATGCCTGAGGCCCTGGGTTCGATTCCTCAGCACCACATATGCAAAAAGAAAAAAGCTGGAAGTGGCACTGTGGCTTAAGTGGTAGAGGACTAGCCTTGAGCTGAAGAGCTGAGGGACAGCGCCCAGGCCCAGAGTCAGGACCCACGACCAGACCGCCCCCCCCCCCCCAAAAATTTCTAAATGTAGAGTTGTAAATAATTATAAGCATATACAGTCTAGCATTTTTACAATAATGAGGCATTGAAAGAAGCCTCATGTCGCTTAGTCCATGAACTTTTTTGGGGGGAGGGGGTAGGGGGGGGTTGGTCCTGGGTCCTGAACTCCCTCAGCTCTTCAGTTCAAGGCTAGCGCTGAACCACTTGGGCCACAGTGCCAGTTTCAGCTTTTTCTGCTTATATGGTGCTGAGGAATCGAACCCAGGGCTTCATGCATGCAAGGCAAGCACTCTACCACTGAGCCACCTTCCAGCCCAATCCATGGACTTTTAAAGTAGCTTTTACATGTACTAAGCATAGACCATTGCAGTAGTTAGGAAAATGGAGCGGAAAGATTTGTGTATTATATAGAGCAGTCTGTTTCACAAAGTTTAATGGAGGCACACTTTGTATGTACATAGGTAAGTGTGTGGACTATGTTGCAATGAACAAACACTGGACTTTCAGCAAGGATTGCTTCTGAGAAGTGATCTAGTTTGGTAATATTGTAAGGTTTAGAGAAGAGAACATGAAAAACTAAAGCTTTAAGTTTGGGCCTACTCAAAATGATCTATTTAAAAGGAAAAGCCACTACTATATGAATGAAACATTCTAAGTTTTTGATTTTTGTCAAGTTAAAAAGAAATATCGAATTCATAATCTAACATTAAATTCAAAAGTATAATGTAGCTATCAAATATTGAACTGAATGCCTTAATGAGGAAAATGGAAAATCTACCTGGTTTCAAATACTTTGAAAACTGAAATTCATATTGCTATTGGACAAGTGTACTTTAAAATGTGGACGTCAGACCACAGTCATCAAGTTGTACAGCAGCCTCTAAAATTTCTTTAATGCTTTCTATAAAACATTACCACATAACTTTGGGGATTTTATTCCTTATGGAACAGTTAATATATGATTTTTATAGTATTTGGTTCAAAACTTAATGTTAAATAGCAAAACTAAATTTAGCTATCTTATCCTCAAGAATTAATACTGAATATGTTTATAAAACAGCACATCTGCATAATATTAACTACACAGGACACTTCCTCTTTTCTAACTCCAAGTATGTTATAAGGGCTATTAACTAAATAAAGAAAACTCCCATAACTAAACCTCCGCTGGTAAAAATAAAGAGTGGTTGAATTGTGTATTAATGTAATCAAGTACTCTTCTGATCAACTAATGTACTATTTACCAAAGTAGAATCATGTTATGGAAGATGGGCAAATTGGGGCACAGGAATAAAGGGAGGAATGTTGAACAAAAGTAGTCATTATATTCACAAGGCATATTATGTAAAAATGAACTATGTGGGGCTGGGAAGGTTGCTTATTGGTAGAGTGCTTGCCTTGCATGCATGAGGCCCCTGCACCACATAAGCAGGAAAAGCCAGAGTGGTGCTATGGCTCAAGTGGTAGAGTGTTAGCCTTGAGCTGAAGAGCTGAGGGATAGTGCCCAGGCCCAGAGTTCAGGCCCCACAACCAACACAACAACAAAAAATGAATTATATAACTTGGAGTTAGGAAACAGAAAGAAGAATGGAAGGGATGATAGTGACTAAGAAGCATTGTACTCATAATCTGATTTATGTAATTGTAATCCCTTGGTACAGCTACTTAATAATAGCAATAATAAAATTTCAAAAAAAGTTTGAAAAAAATGAAACTCATTTATGGAAAATCTATGATGGAACTATCTAAATACAAACAATGGAAACATTACAAAATAAAAATATTAATTACAGAATAGATAAAAGTTGATTGCAATTGCCATACTGTAAAATATCCACTCAGGCTCTGACAGATGTGTTATATGGAAAAGGTAGTGGTTATCAGATGACACCTAACAACATTGTTACCAACTACTTGTGACTGTTTATAGATAATGAACACTATTATTATTGAATCTGTTCTGTATTCTTTTAGTTTATATCCTTTCATATTGAAACTAGTTGTATGGAAAATATCTGTGAGATACTCCCCCTGTATTTTTATCACACTGTTCTGCTATAATCAGAATGTTATGATTTTTTTTCTAGTTATTACAGAGAAGGCTGAAGAAACTCTCATTTAAGTGTACAAATGATGCTCCAGGTGTGGAACGATGATGATGGAGAGTTTGAGGACAGCTTGAGCTCCATGGGTACTCTTTATCTGCAAGAACAAACAGACGAACAAACAAATGGATGACTATGACACTACATTCTTTACGACATATGGCCTACAAATATAAAACATTTTCTCATCAAAAGAATTTTCACACGAGCAGCAAGATAAACCCCAATCCAGTAGACGGAAAGAAATAATCAAAATTAAATCAGAATTAAATGAATTAGAATCCAAAAAAACTATAGAAAGAATCAACAAAACAAAGAGTTGGTTCTTCGAAAAACTTAACAAAATTGACAGACCCTTAGCAAATCTTATCAGAAAAAGAAGAGAACACACCCAAATTAATAAACTCAGAGATGAGAATGGAAACATCACCACGGAAACAACCAAGATTCAGAACATTATAAGGGAATACTTCTCAAAACTTTATGCTAATAAGTTTGAGAACTTGACAGAAATGGACCTCTTCCTAGCAAATATTGGCATGCCAAAACTAAACCAAGATGAGTTAAACTATCTTAACAGGCCCATATCAAGCATTGAAATAGAAACAGCAATAAGAGACCTCCCAGCTAAGAAAAGTCCAGGACCAGATGGTTTTACAGCGGAATTTTACAAGGCCTTCAAAGCAGAGCTCACACCAATTCTCCGCCAACTCTTCAATGAAATTGAAAGAGAAAGCTCACTACCGAACACATTCTATGAAGCCATCATAACCCTCATCCCAAAACCAGGCAGGGACTCATCAAAGAAAGAGAACTATAGACCCATTTCTTTGATGAACATTGATGCAAAACTTCTCAACAAAATTTTGGCCAATCGACTTCAACAATTCATCCAAAAAATCATATACCACGATCAAACAGGATTCATTTCAGGGATGCAAACCTGGTTCAATATACGCAAATCAATTAATATTATTCATCACATCAACAGGAGCAAGAATAAGAACCACATGGTTATCTCAATAGACGCAGAAAAAGCATTCGACAAGATCCAACACCCCTTTATGATGAAGGTTTTGGAAAAATTAGGAATCCATGGAACATTCCTCAATACAATAAAGGCTGTATATGACAAACCTACAGCCAGCATTATACTCAATGGTGAAAAACTAACGCCATTTCCCCTTAACTCAGGAACAAGACAAGGATGCCCACTCTCTCCACTTCTCTTCAATCTAGTATTAGATTGCCTAGCTACAGCAATAAGACAAGATGCAGACATAAAGGTGATCCAAATAGGGAAAGAAGAAATAAAACTCTCCCTCTTTGCAGATGACATGATCTTGTATTTAAAGAATCCCATAGACTCCACTCCCAAATTACTCAAGCTGATTCAAAACTTTGGCAAAGTAGCAGGTTATAAAATTAACCCCCCAAAATCAATGGCTTTTCTGTATGCCAACAATGAGAAAAGTGTGGCTGAAATTAGGAAAGCAACTCCATTTGTAATAGCCCCACAAAAAATAAAATACCTAGGAATTAACTTAACTAAAGAAGTGAAGGACCTCTATGATGAAAACTTTAAAATCTTGAAAAAGGAAATCAACACAGAACTTAAAAAATGGCAAAACCTCCCATTCTCCTGGATTGGAAAGATTAACATCGTGAAAATGGCAATACTTCCCAAGGCTATCTACAAATTCAACGCAATACCTATCAAAATTCCACCCTCATTCTTCAAGGAAATAGAAGAGGCAATCCAAAAATTCATATGGAACAATAAAAGACCCCGAATAGAAAAACACTCCTCAACAGAAAGAACACTGCTGGAGGAATATCAATACCAAATTTCAAACTCTACTATAAAGCCATAGTAATCAAAAGAGCTTGGTATTGGCATAAAAACAGACCTCAGGACCAATGGAATAGAATTGAAAACCCAGAAATGAACCTACAGACCTATAGCCATCTAATCTTCGATAAGGGAGCTAAAACAATAGAATGGAAGACAGACAGCCTCTTCAGTAAATGGTGCTGGCAAAACTGGTTAACTACATGTAGAAAACTAAAGCTAGATCCTTATATATCACCCTGCACCAGAATCAACTCCAAATGGATCAAAGACCTTGAACTCAAAGCAGGCACTTTGAAAACATTACAGGATGGAATAGGAGAAACCCTGGGTCTCCTTGGCTCAGGCCGAAGTTTTCTGAATAGTGACCAGGAAACACAACAAATCAAAGAAAGCTTGGACAAATGGGATTGCTAAGGTTGCAGAGCTTCTGCAGGGCAAATGACATAGCTAGCAAGATCAATAGAAAGCCCACGGATTGGGAGAAGATCTTTACTAGCCATACAACGGACAAGGGTCTCATATCTAAAATATAATTGGAACTCAAAAAATTAAACCACCCAACAACAAATCCTCAAAGAAACAACTGCCCAATAAGTAAGTGGGCGAAAGACTTAAAGAGAAGCTTCTCTGAAGAAGAAAGAAGGATGGCCAATAGACACATGAAGAAATGTTCAACATCCCTAGCCATAAAAGAAATGCAAATCAAAACAACATTGAGATATCACCTCACTCCAGTTAGAACAGCAAAAATCAAGAACTCTAACAACAACAGATGCTGGAGGGGATGTGGATAGAAAGGAACCTTACTTCATTGTTGGTGGGAATGTAAACTTGTTCAACCACTTTGGAAAGCAGTATGGAGGTTCCTCAAAAGACTTCACATAGAACTCCCCTATGACCCAGCAATCCCACTTTTGGGCATTTACCCTAATGTTTACAAAAAAGACCACACTAAAGCTACCAGCACAACTATGTTTATTGCAGCATTATTTACCATAGCTAAGATCTGGAACCAACCCAGATGCCCCTCAGTAGATGAATGGATCAAGAAAATGTGGTATATATACACAATGGAATTCTATGCCTCCATCAGAAAGAATGACATTTCCCCATTTGTTAGGAAATGGAAAGGCTTGGAAAAAATTATATTAAGTGAAGTAAGCCAGGCCCAAAGAAACATAGGTCCCATGGTTTCCCTTATTTGCAATATCTAGTATAGGTATGAGTCAAGCGGAAAAAGTCAGATAATGTGATGTTAGGAAAATGAACCCTCAAGTATGTATTTTAATGTTTTTGTTTCTTTCATGCATGTGTTTCTAACGCATTTATAAGATTATTTCTTTGTTGCTTTGTATGTCCCTCCCCCACAGTGTAACCCCGTTTTCACTATATTTGATGTCAGTATAACATGTGGAGGAGACAGGGACAAACAAGTCGTTTAAGGATTCAGGTGGACCTGTTGCAACAATGAGAAGTACAAAATGTCATGTCAAAACCAGCTTTACAATGTTGGAGTGGGGGGGGAGGGGGGGTATGATTGGGTGGGGGGGGAGGGGGGAGACTGGGAAGGGAGGTGAAGGGTAAACAAAGGAGGAGGCTGCAATGCTTCGTAAGAAATGTATGCATTATCCTGCCCATGTAATTGTAACCCCTCTGTACAGTATGTTCTCAAATAAAATAAAATTAAATTTAAAAAAAATAAAAAAAAATAAAAGAATTTTCACACAAGTTTACATAAACTATTTTATGACATAAGTTAAAACTTATCAATATTATATGGGAGAATTCGATTGCGAGATACAGAGAAGCCACATTTTGAGAGGTTGAATCAGTAGTCTTTATTAGAAAACTGATGTCTGGGAGCAGACACGTGTCCAAAGAACTTGCATCTTCTAATGCTCTGAATACTGTTCAGTGTACCAAGCAAGAGCAGAAAAACAATCTCAAGAAACCATAGCAACTCCAATGCAAAGCTGAAGAGGATGACCTGATGAGAGCCAGGAGACAGGAAACACGGCATAACGGAGGCAGAAGTTGTGGGCCCTAAATAGGGTCAGGGCCAAGGGGCAGGTTCACAAAGAGCTTCCTGGCAACTGAGTGGGAGCCATATTCTGGCCAGTAGATGCTGGAAAGTCTCTTTGCCTACTTACCAACTTCTGTATCTCACCTACATGGTATTATAGGCATGCACTGCCATGATCTTAAATATTTTTATTAAATTCATTTTATCTTAATTAAGCCAGATTTTGTTTAATATTCTATACCAATAAAGATCAGCTGTATGGAAAAGAATAAAAAGAACCTTAAAAGTCCTTGATAAGTGGTTGGGAGTATGGCTTAGCATGCATGAAGCCCTGGGTTCGATTCCTCAGCACCATCTAAACACAAAAAGCCAAAATGGCGTTGTGCCTCAAGTGGTCAAGTGCTAGTTTTGAGCAAAAAGAAGCTCAGGGACAGTGCTCAGGCTCTGAGTTCAAGCCCCAGGACTGGCAAAAAAAAAAAAGAAAAAGAAAAAAAAAACCCTCCTTGATAATAATGAAGTAAAAGTGGCTTTACACCACAATCCCAGTTGAACTTCTTAAGTAAATCCTCCATTTGCTGGGTGGAATATGTCAAGGAGTTCTAGGATAAAATTGAGAACACAATGACAGGTGCTTCCTATGAAAGTTATTTGAAGGACTTAGAATCAACCACTATAGGTTTATTTAAAACTATTAAGATGATTTTTGCCTCACTGCTATGAAATACAAAAGTGAAAGTTCCTCTGAAATTAAAATCAAACACACACATACACAAAACCTCTCAACTTGAAACTATATTTCTTGCAAGGAATCTAGGGCATGCATATTTACATTACTTTACATAGAAAAAGAACATTGATTTACATAAATTTGCATCTCCTGCTTAAGTATGTAAAACTAATTAATACAACTGCAAAGGATGTATTTCAGATTCATATTTTAGGTCATTCAAAGAGCAGAGGCTAACCTGGGTTTATAAATGAGGAAATGAGATTTTACCAAACTGTATTTCCCAGAGCAGAGATCATTTTCTAAATGCTTTGCCTGAAAACCCAGGCTTCCAAGAGGAAGATTCTAAAAACAATTATTTACTTCCATAATCTTAAAATAAGAGCACCTTGGGTATTTTTGGTGTGTTTTGGGCCATTAGTCTGATGATAGATAGCTTTGTCTTGAAGTGGTAGGTGACATTGTTGTCTGGGTAGAAGAGAGGACTGTCTCATGAGCTGCCGTCCTCTGATGAAGTTTATGATAAGAAATGTTCAGCTGTGTAAAAATGGCAAACCATCTCAAAAACATTCTGTTTGAAACTGTCAGCTGTGGTTTTAAATGTTAGTAGCTTAAGCCGTTTATGAAGGGCTTGAAAATAAGAAAGTTTTCTGTTTTAAATAAGATAACCTATGAAGTTTTAAAAGGTGCAACATTTGGGGGCATTATATTTTCTTTCCTCGATTTATGAGGAAACTTTAATAAAAAAAAAAAAGTGTCAGTAATCTCAAATCCATTTCAACTTGCTTCCTGGATGTTCTGATTTATAGAACCATGATCTGCCTCTGATGGATCATGGCAGATCAGGTCATTTGCTGATAAACATATTTCAGAGGATTTTCCTTCTTATTTTCTGTTGAAATTCTTATACAATAATGGAATGTCTTTACACAAACCAGTATGATTCAAAACTTCTCTTCTTTTTCAAGAAAAGTCTATTTTCTGGAAATATAGCTCATCTCATGGAGGTAACTTTGCTTCTTAAAGCTTGGGCCTTGACAACTAAGAGGCTAAATACTGAGATAAGAAATACATTTCATCAAACAGTGAACTTTTTAAGCTCACGGAGTTTTAAGTTGGTTATATGTTGAGATCATCAGAATATTTGGAAGAACTGTTCCTTTATTACAAGAGGTTATTTTATTGTTGCTAAATTTGTTTGTTTTAATCTGGAATTTAAAAATAAGTTTCTGATTTTTTTTTTAGTTTAATAGCTTCATTCACAGTCCATTCGGGGCATTACTGCTAAAAGCATATATTCATCTGTTACAAGCCAATCAAAACTCTTAGAAAGGACATAGAACTCAGTGCATCCAAAGTCCATAATCTTATACTAAAGACATTTTCTTCTGTGGCCCTACCCCTCAGAGTTTGTGCATTAAGTGTTTTAAGTGTCTAATCTGCCTCCACTAAATCCCTATCTTATCTCTTTCATTCTTTTCTTCCTTCCTTCTTTCCTTCCTTCCTTCCTTTCTTTTTCTTCCTTCCTTCCTTCCTTCCTTCCCTCCCTCTCTCCCTCTTTCCCTTTCTTTCTTTCTTTCTTTCCTTCTTTCTTTCTTTCTTTTTCTTTCATCCTTCCTTCCTTCCTTCCTTCCTTCCTTCCTTCCTTCCTTCCTTCCTTTCTTCCTTCCTTCCTTCCTTCCTTCCTTCCTTCCTCTTCCTTCCATCCTTCTTTCCTTCCTTCCTTCCTCTTTCCCCCTCTCTCTCTTTCTTTTTCTTTCTATCCTTCCTTCCTTCCTTTTTTTTTCTTTCTTTCTTAATATTTTTATTGTAAAGATACTGTAGAGAGGGGTTGCAGTTACATGAGTAAAGTAATGAGAACATTTCCTATCTAGCACTATTACCCCCTCCTTTGTTTTTCCCCTACCATCCCTTCCCTTCCTACCTCTCCAACTCCTCCCCCCACCAAAGTTGTAAAGTTCATTTCTTCCTTCCTTCCTTCCCTTCTCCTTCCTTCCTTCCCGCCCTCCCTCTGTCCCTCCCTCCCTCCCTCCCTCCCTCCTTCCTTCCTTCCTTCCTTTCTTCCTTCCTTTATTCTTCCTTTCTTTTTCCTTCCTTCATTCCTCTTTTCTTTCTCTTTCCTTTCTTGTGCAGGGTTTAGACTCAGTGCCCCACACTTGCAAAGCTGATGCTGTACCACTTGAGCTATGACTTCAGCCTGCTTTATGCTAATGAATTTAGAATTTAACTCTTCAACTTTTCTGTTTGGGCTGGCCTCAAACCACAATCCTGGACATCTCAGCATCTCAGACATGAATCACCAGCACCCAGCTCTATTATATCTGTTTCTTATCCTTATAGGACAAACGTTACCTCTACTATTTTAACAAAATACCCCTATGACTGCTTTATTTTATCTTCACCCAAGCTCCTTGTCTCAAGGCAGAGCCTCTTTAAACACTGATCTGTGATTACTTGTTGTTATCTTACCCTTATATGAGTTATTACCAATAAAATTCAATTTGCTAAACATATTTTCGCATTTTTGCCAATGAGAAATGGATTCATAAGTGAGATGAAGAAAAGTGACAATAATCAGTTTCACATGTTTTATTTTCTGTCACTATGAAATCTTTGCACATGATTACATTCAATTACCTGATTTCTTAAGAATATTGCCTAACTAATATATTTGAAAAATAAAAAAGGTAATAAAGGCAAAATGTTCCCCTTATGTGTCATTTATTTTGACTTCTGTGGGACAAAAAAGCAAAACTATTTTCCAAATATTCTGTGTAATATTTAGAAATAACATATGAAATTCCAATTCCCTGATTACTCTGGGAAGAACATTGAAGAACGACAGAGAAAGTAAACACTATTGCCTTTAGATTTTTACAAATAATTTATAAAATGTAAGAAATACTATATTAATTTCTCTGTATAACATGATTACCATTATTTATTTAACATCTTAGTATGCAACTAAAAATAACTTTTATCTTCTAATTCTCATGGATATTTTGCCTATATTATATTTGCTTACTGTGATAATATAATATCTGCATTAATTATATTATTACAAATTGTAAAATTAGTTGTTCAAATCCATGGCTTCTAATAAGAATTGTGTTTGAATTTGGTGTTGCAGTATGGTGAGACTTTTTAATGTCACCTAATCATAAAGATATAAAGTACAATTGAGGATACTAAATGTCAGCTTGTGATAATAAATGGCAGAATTTATGTAAAAAAAGTGTTTCAATGATTTTGGCTATACTTCTCTGGAACAGCTCTCTCTTGGAGAGCCTGAACTAGGATGGCTATAATATCAGAAAGACAGGAGGGTTTCTTTACATAAGCACTCACCATCAAGGAAGTTGAACTGTCTTGCACTCATTGATGAGTGGTGTTCAGAGGGGCAAATACAGAAAATGTCAGCACAGGGAAGTTTAGTATCCAAACTCACACATTGATACTTCCACCACATGTGACTTTTTCAAAAGCAAGTTAGCAGGCCACTGTAGTTGCAAGAATGGTCCATAGGTAATGATGTTCTTTCATAGTAATTCGCTAATAAAACCTTGCCAGTTTCAAGTCTTTCAAATGTCACTGTGCATTTCAGGCTCCTCAATTTGGTTGAAATGCTCTTTTCTATCAATTCTGAGAAATTTATATAAACTTTATCCTGAGAGTTGAATCTTTGGTCAGGGCTTATCTAAAAACTTTTAAATCATGTCCAACTGCCCATTAAACATCTTTTTGATTTTCATATGTTTCTACATCTATATAAAGGACTAGCAAAATATGTTAAGTGTCAAAACAAAGGACCTTTTTCAAATGAATAAAACATTTTAATAAAATTTTCTCCTACTTTTCACATTCCCTTATTTATTTGTTTCTCTTCATGTTTTAGGATGATTGTACTAGATTATTGTGTATCTATCCTGTATTTTATTAATCTAGTTCTCTTGTTAAGTGAGGGTATTATTTTGAATAAACATTTAACTGTCAATCTAATGTTAAAAGTTCAGAGTAGAGACTCAATAGATTATTTTCTGGTTTGCATTATAGTACTAGTGATTAGCAGATGATTTATATATTACTTCCAAAGTCTAAGCTTTTTCTTTCTTATTATTTGATCTTCTTACACGTTTTCTGAGTTTACTTCAATCCCTCCAGATAATGAGTTGAGAAAACAAAACAGTAAATTTTACAAAAGGCAAAGAAAAACAAAGTATTGCAAACTAGGGAGATAGTTCAAGCCTAGCAGTTGTACACATTCCTTTTTCCAAAAAGTCCCTTGGCAGAAATAAATTTACATAGGCACAACTAGGTGTGAGGTAGGCTGGGAAATGTGGTCCAGCTGTAGATCAGGAAGAAAAGGAAATGTACTTTGCTGAACCCATGACAAGTAAGTGGGAATCATTCCTGGACCCTTTAACTAGTAATCAATGATGTGTAAAAGTGTTACAATGTCCTTGGTTTTTGTCTGAATGTTCAACTCAATGAAGAGGACATTTTTTAGAGAGGAGGCTATGCATAAGCCTGGCCACAAAAATTCCTTTCCACATCAGTTTCCTGGGACTTGTTAAAACAGACCCCAGCTGCTATTCTTTAGACTATAAAGTAAGTCTCTCATTAATTCTACCCCTTTAGCAGCTGACAGGCAATTTGATTGCTTGGAAAACACACTGAGTTTTTATGACCCACACGTAAGTAATCATAACCAGCCATATGTAAAGCCACAAAGTATAAATTGATGGAACTCATACAACTTTAACCAACAACACTGGAGATTATATTTTAAAACTACAAAGACTCTTTGAAGATTTAAAAATTGTCCTGTAGAGATGCACCAGATTTTACTTCCCTATGGAAATGATTATAATTTTGCCAAAATTGTTTTGTCTTCTGTTTAATTTTTATCTTCTCCTTGAAAATATTGTTGAATTTTTACATCATGTCATATCATATGTAGAGGTTATTTGTTTTTCTTTCATTATCTTTATGTACAAAGAGGTTTCAATACAACATATCAGTTTGTGAGTGTAATTTTTCATTAATAATATAAAATTTAATTCACATGCAAATACTTTAGAATCCATCTCAGAGAGGATTATATTATTACTCCAATTTACTTTGGGTTGTATACGAGAGGAGGATACAATTTAGGGCCTTGTACACACTAGGTAAACTTTTTAAAATCTATTATTGTTTAGATAAATAGGACAACTAATTTTTTATCACTATCTTTATGTAGTTGTAAAAGGGTTTCAATTAGGATATTTGTCTTTGTTTAAGGGGAATTGAGTACAACTAATTATTCACCATGGGGTACTATGCCATGCGAATGGAAATGTATAGATCACAGGAAGACAGAAAATCTGCTTTTAAGGAATGAAGTAATATTGGGTTTAGTTAGTGGCTGAAGGTCAAATTAAATACAATAACACTTGAATATTGAAATTTGCAAGTTATATTTAAGTTGTTAATAGGAAAACTCTTAAAACTCACTTAAATTTAGTGTGTCTCAAGAAAGTTTAATGATATTTCTAAAGATATGCGTTTGAAAAGCTGAGGAATTGCTGACTGCTTTAAGAATAAATTATTATTGGCCTGTTACTTGTGCAACATGTTAGAAAAATATTAAATTCTAAATTTTATAGGGTTTATATATTTAATTTAGTTCCTTGAATTAAGAAGTATTTGGAACTCCTTCACATATATAATAGAAAATAGTTATACAAAAGCAAGCACCAGTATAAGATATGATGAGCCATCCAGATTTCTATTTCTAATCTCTATAGATCATGACATTTATGTTTATCCAATTTCATAGGTTTTCTGCTCATGTATTACCTACCAGAGAGACTTTGCCCATACACAAAAATTCTGCATTTATTCAGTCCCTATCCCCTCATTCTTTATTTATTTCCATTATAATGCTCAATGTATTTATTGATGCTAATGCAGACCTAATTAACTATATTTATATTTCCAAAACTATTTTATAAATATACATGTCAAATGTAAATATACATGTCAGCCATGCAATTCATAATCTAGTTTGAAAGAGGACATTCAGTTTTCAGTGGTATTGTATGCATCTAACCCTGTTGAAACCATACATAGTGGAATTAACATAAGATCTAGTTTTATTTCTGCATGTATTTCCAAAAGAACTGACAGCACAGTTCTGGAGATTTGTCTACCCATGTTGGAAGAAAGACAATACTACTATTTATAGGAGCAAAACATGGGAAAACAAAATACCAGTTGTCAAATGTGTAATTTTTTTGTGTAGTAATATAATTTTGCCATAAAGGACTCTTTGTTCTGTGATGTAGCATGGATAATTATTGAGTACATTATACTAAGATAGTCACAAAACTAAAGACACTGTGTCACTCTACTATGAGATATCAAATTCAAAGAAACAGAATGGTATTTGTCTAGGACTGTATAAAAGAGAAAATGGGGAGTTATTTAATGGGAGCAAAATTTCAGTTTTCTAAGATGAAAACATTCTGAAGACTAATAGTGTGACTACACTTAACATTACAGAACTCTACATTGTAAATGGTCAAGGGAGTATGTGTTTCATATATGGGTATCACAAGTTTAAAAAAATGTTAACTACTCAAAAATAAATCTGTCTACTTTTTAAAGACTTGAATCTCCATGAGAAATCACACTTTTAAAGCAACCATAGTATGTAAAGTGTTAAGATTGCTGAGCTTTAAAATAAATTTATATGGATGGATAAAATTAGGCATGGGTTGACAAACATTATTCAAGATAGATCTTAGTAACTAGGTCTCCAAACTCACAGGTTCTTTCTTTTATACATTACATTTCCTCAACAACAAAGTAAATGACTAACTAGAAGTTAATGTCAACAATTGAATCAGTGTTTGACAGTTGATATTTATAATTTGTTCATTAATATGTCTAAAACTCATTGAGATTTTCATTTTTCAGCATATTGGCTCAGTGGAATTTAAGATGAACTCTATACTATTGATGGATATATTTATAGTACTATCATAGAGACAATGAAATTGAGGAGGATTTTAAATAGTTGCCTGTATAAAACAATAATGATGATATTAAGATTAAAATGGATCCAAAATGTAATGCTTGGCATTGTTGTAGTCCTAAGTAATGTAGACTATTTGAATTTTACCTAGACACAGCCAAATATGGTGCTCTGTTTGGGTTAATGAAATATATTTAAACATTATCATCTCACCAAAATATATATCTTAGAGATTTCACTTTTTGTTATTGTAATCAGATCCTCCAAGTTAGCATGAGGAATAAAGAATGAAGACATTCTAAAATAACAGGTAACGATACCCAGGATTATTAAAATGACATAACAATGATAAAGAACTTAACTAATGAGATATACTAATGAAAGTATTCTGTAGTATCCCAGTCTTGTGATTGTGATTTATGTATTTGTGTATTGACTTTAAAATATGTATGTGTATATATATATATGTGTGTTATAGCATGGGTATATGTATATGTGTATATATATATATATATGTGTGTGTTATAGCATGGGTATATGCAATTAATACAGACATATATGCACAAGTAGAGCTAACATTTGAACTTAAATATAGGGACCACTTTACATGATGACATATTGCATGCACACATAATCACATACACACAGACAGTAAAGAAAAAAAATACTTATACATTGTATGCTATAGGTAGATAATGCATGGTGATAGTTTATTAGCTTTCCATATAAGTATTTTTTAATGTGGATGGAAAGGAAATCTGCTTAATCTCCATTAATGAGTTGCCATAGCAGTTTGAAAAGAATAATGCAGATACATTTACATGAACTAAATATGTTTCCCCTACTAAATCTCTTTTAAATCACTTACAATTTATTATGAAATTATGAGGAATAAATTGTTTGATATTAAAATGTTATATAAAATCATTTATTATGTTATGATTTTCAACTTCTAAATTTGATTCAAAGTGTATCTTTTCTATACCCCCTTTCCTATATCCAAAACCAAAACTATACCATATCTTAGGTTGAATGTACAATGAACTTCCTTTTTATTCAGCACATAAAGATCTAGACGCTTTTAATAAATTAACAGTGCACTTACCTCTTTCATTGGTTTTTAAGCTTCTTGGAAGTTAATGCACATTGTATAACTCAAATTTATATTACTTATGATGCTAAAATGATGATTTCTGTATAAGCATTCAACAGGTGCTTACTGAATACAACTTAGAAGGCAAAAAAGTGTAGCTAGAAAAGGGTCATATCAGTATTGCAGGAAGTTGTGATAAATGTTTAATTAAAACATGAGAAACAAGAATTTATTCCTATGACTTACTCATCTTTCTCTATTTCAAGCTCCTATGAAATGAATTTTTTATCTGTGAAGGTTTGTAAAGTGTTTCAAAATGGAGATAATTTTATGTTCTACATAGTGATAAAAGTTTTTAATGAATTGTATCATTATTCTTTTTTCATTTTTTATTGTCAATAATGTACAGAGGGGTTACAGTTACAGTTACATATAAGGTAATAAGTACATTTCTTGTCAAACTTGTTACCCCTTCCCTCATTTTTCTGCTTTCCCTCTACCCCTCCCAACTTGTACAGATTATGATCCTTTCCAACATGTTGTCTTGTGTACATCACTGTTGCATTGGTTACCCTCTTGCCCTTTGTCTCACCATTCTGTTGTTCTCCTTCCCTTCCATAATTCAAATAAAATATATAAAATACCAGGGTACCAAAATCAAATACAGTGACAACAGGTGATATACCATGGGAGGAAGAACATACAAAGGAAAATAAAATCACATAGTACATTAAAAACAACAACAACAAAGAAAAAAACCTCGTGTCCATGTCTTGGAGTTCATTTCACTTAGCATCATTTTCTACAGTCATAAGTACTTAGCTATTGAGCTATTCTGCTCATCTGCTAAGATTAAACTAAATATATAGTTATCATTGCAAAGAAGGGAAACCATGGGACCTATGTTTCTTGGGATCTGGCTTACTTCACTTAATATGATTTTTTTTCCCAAGCCTTTCATTTCTTTACAAATGAGGCAGTGCTATTCTTTCTGATGGAAGCATAGAAAACTAAAGTTAGATCCTTATATATCACCCTGCATTAGAATCAACTCCGAATGGATCAAAGACCTGGACGTAAAAGCAGACAGCCTGAAAACATTACAGGAAGGAATAAGAGAAATTCTAGGGCTCCTTGGCACAGTCTGAAATTTTCTTAATAAAGACCCAGAAACACAACAAACCAAAGATGGGTTGGACAAATGGGATTGCATGAAACTGCAGAGTTTCTGCATGGCAAAGGAAATAGCTAGTAACATAAATAGAAAGCCCACAGATTGGGAGACGTTCTTCACTAGCCATACAACAGACAAGGGTCTCATATCTAAAATGTATCATTATTCTTATTTACACATGTTTACATCATCCACATATGAAACCACAGAATTTTATTAATGTAAAAATATTTTACTACCCTTTCTCCTTCTGGTGAACATAGGCAATCTATCCAGTAGAGAGGAGTATAATTCTACCTGTCCACATACAAACAGCTTCCTCTTTCTCCCCTCTCCCTCCCCTCTTCTTCCTCCTCCTCCTTCTTTTTCTTCTCTTTTCCATTACTACTACTACTATTCTTGATCCTCCTCCTTCTATTTCCCTTTCTCTTTCTCCTTCTCTTTCTCCCTCTCCTCCTACTTCTCATCTTTTTTTTTTGTTTGTTTATTTAGGTTTTTTGTTTGCTTTTGAGGCAAGGTCTCCATCTATATCCTAGATTAGCCTAAACTCATTTTAGCCTCCCAAGGTTAATAATTACAGGCTTATGTCATCATATTCAACTTCAGTTAGCTTCTTATATTTCCAAACAATTTAATCTTCCTCTTGTTCAATAGGTTAACATAGACTTCAGTAATGTATTTTCTGAATTTGTTTTGCTTATTTGCTTGGCTGACCTATATGTCCAGGTAAAATTCTTGACTATTTTTACTGAGAATTTGACTGGAATAACTGATTCATTTGGGGGAGATATGAGAATTTCAGCCTTTAAGATTGGCACTAACTCTGGATGACTAGAGGTCAGCTATAAATGAATTGTGTTGGCTATCACAAATAAGTGAACCAAAAGACATCAGAGATATTAGCACCAGAAAGCAGGTTATAAATCATTAACTCAGATCCTTAAAGACAAATGATCCCTACTATGGAAAATAAGAGCTGAGGGGAAAGTGTTCATCAATATAACACAATTCAAGAACGATAATACAGGTAAAAATGATGACCATAAAATTTTCCAAGTAGAAATTAGGTTAATATCAGAAAAAAATAATTCATATATTACACTGGAAGGAAATGAAGACCTTCATATACAAGCCATCTTTGCATGGTAAACCCCAACAGTGGTCCAGGAAATAAATTGCCACTGTCATAACAACATTTAAAAAATAGACAATTGCTGATGGTATCATAGCTGACTATTCATAGTTATAAATCTGTAACAATATTTCTATAAAAATTTGAAGTTGGAGTATGGTCACGAAATCAGAGTCAGGAAGAAAGTGTCATATTATGTATTAGAGCTTTTCTTGTCATTGGATTCTAGTGGAAGAACAGAAATTACACAGGAACAGAGGGCAGGTTTTATGGATGAGTCCCTTAAAATTGAACTCTGGAGAGAAATCATTTGAGCCTTCTTGTTAGGAAGGCAGTGGCAGAATTAGGAACATGTGTGCAGTACCAGTGTGATGTATTAGAATGTGGATTTCATCTTGTGATTTCAACTCTGTGTCAGTCCATTTTCTCCTGCTATAAGACAGTAACACAGACTGTCAAGTATAGACAAGAGAAACTTATTTCTAACCATTTTGAGGATAGGTTAAACCCAAGTTACCAACATTTGTTGAAGCTATAGTGCTATATCACAGTATGATAGAAATCATTATTTTAAGTGAACATTGAAGAGTCATAGAAAATCAGCCAGAGAGTTGATTTTCACAAGTCATCTTGTAATAAAGAAACCTTCTGCCATAATTGTATTAATCCATCGTAAGAGTTCCATCTTCATGACCTAAATATCTCTGAAAGACTTCATCTCCCAATGTCATTACATTAAATATTGTTTCATTATTATTTTGATAGTTATTATTAAGGGGTTGTGCGGAGAGGTTACAATTCCATAAATCAAGTAATGAGTACAATTCTTCTTGGACAATGTCACCCCTTCCTTCTCTTTCCCCAGGTTTTTCTTCCTGTCCTTGCCACACATAGTTCATTACTCACATAGTTTGTATTAAATACCATAACTGAATTTGCTCACCCTCATCTCTCCATTCCTGTGTCCTCTTTTGCCTCTCTACTTACAAAGTTAACCACCATCACAACATTAGTTTTGGAGAGATTATTTAAGCCATAGCAATCTGCATAGATGGGAAAGAAATTCTCATTTCCAATTCATTTGAGGCTATTCTTTTACTTTGTGATACTAGAAAAGTTGTTGAATTAATATGTCATTCTTATCATGACTGATTGAGAACTAGAACACTTCTTGATAAAAACTAAGGGAATTAGTATCTAATTACTAAGTTGACCAAAATTAATGTTTTAATTATAGGAGAGTGGTAAGTTTCCTTGAAACAAATTCATTATATGTTTTAAACCAGTTAACCTTTTACTGTTTATTTTCATCTAAAATACTCTGTGCATTTTAGTTTGAACCAATACCTAAACATTTGATGTAAGCAACAGACTGAAATCTGCATTACTTATGGTTATATAACTATATAAGTGATATGTTAAATGTTATTATTTATAAATCTTCATATTCTTTCTGATATATGCTATGCATTCATATCCTTTGATGGGTAAATTTACAGCTCTGACCAGAGAAGTCAGAATATATTTTCATATATATTACACATATAAGTGCATATTTGTAGCTTCACTATATGACTTTCTGTTATCTGTGCAATGTTAAACTATGTAATGTTAGCACGATCCTAGAACATAATTTACTTTCTCGTGGTAGGATAAAGAAAGAACCAATGAACAGTTTCCAGGGAATATCAAAATGCCTCTACAGAGTGACTTGAGAAAACTCTTAAAGTAGATCTGAACAGTTTCAGAAATTTGGAATCCAAATTTGTTCAGCTAAATTTTACACTATTATATCTAAATGTAGCTGATTTATCTACCTCTGAGGATGTGAGCTTGACAATATTTGCTTCATTAGTCATTGATTTTTGAGTGTTCATTGTTGGTTGTGTTTTTTTTATTATTAAGTAACAAATGTGAATTCATCTTCTTTTTGTTTTGCTTGAACTGGGTACTTCAGTTTAGTTTCATTTTTATTCTTCCTCCAGATATGCTAACAATAGCTGCATCCCTAGAGAATCCTTTGAGTAGTCCTCGAACTTAGTTGTTTCCACTGCTATTGTATAGAAGCAACATTATTTGTCCTTGAAGAGCAGGATTAATTATGCTAACCATGAGATCAATATGTTTTTGTCTTTGCTTATTGGTTCAGTGGCAGTAGGAACCCAAATGGTCACTTTCTCAATTTCTATTTCAGGGAAAGCATTGTTTTGTCTCCTAAAGGATGCATTTACTTAATTAGGCTTCAACAACTATCAGCTTTCCTCCTAAGTTCCTGGGAGTGAAGGTAGGCCATATGGTTGATTTCTGGCTGGTAGAAATTACTGGACATGTGCCAGAGCTTCTCTGTGACACTTAAAGGATGAGATTTTTTTTCCATCTTTTTTTCCTCAGTGATTCAGTTCTAGACACATGTGATAAAAGAAAAGTGATACAAATGAATTCATCCAGTCCACCAACCACGAAGTAGAAGGAGAGAATCATGCAAGCTATGTTAGCAACAAGTAGACCTTTGCAGTGTTTCACTTCTGAGATGGTAGAGATTACTTCTTAAATGCTTAAAACTGATAGCATGATAGCTAAATTTAAGTTAGCAAAGTTTAGAATTTTAGGAAGCAAAACATTACTGACTGGATTAAATGCTGGAGCAAAACTGATTTGCATTCTTTAATTCAGACAAATACAGTCTAGCTACAACAGAGAGAACACCATATGCTGGTTACTCAGTCAGACATATTCAGAATAACACCTGAACCTACAGTATGTTTTTCCCAACAGTAACAGTCTTCAAAATCTATTTCAATACCTGGGAAGTGGTGGAAATGTTAGGACACATATGTTGTATGGGGTGAGAAAATTGTTTCATTTATTTTGTTTTAAAATTAGGGGTGTTCTTTTTTCTGGAGCAAAAATAGATTTTTGTTTTTGGTGTTTAAAACAGTCTATAGATGCAAGTGCTACAAAGAAGTTTGAAAAAGAAAAGGCAAATCCATATCTAGAATTAGGCTTTTCCCAAGGGGGAAAGGAAATTGTCTCTATAGCGGGATATGTGTGATTAAGTTATCTTGCCTATTATATTTGAATTTAGTTCCAATATATATTAAGAGAAGGGAAGATAATCCAGAGTGAATAATGATTAGCCCAATGTAATTACTCAATGGCTCTTAGTTGAGATGAATGGTTGACAAGCTTAATCATATAAGTTTAGTCTAATTTGATTATTTAATAATTATATTGAGAAATTGAGATCATTGAGTTTATGTGCTTGGTGTACCTTACTGATGGAATAAGAAAGGAATGTTTTAGTTACTCATCAGATCTATTTCACTGCCTGCTAAAGCATACAGATAGATTACTGTGACAGATTTCCTTTTCTAAAGATGATTGTGACATTATCTGCAATCCCCCAAGCTCTCATTCAAGGTGATATTGTCATCTTCCCATCTAAGAAGTAGAAACCATTTCTATAATCCATTGAAATAGGATGGATTTTATCAATGACAGTATATGGTAGTGATGACACCATGCCAGTTCCAGTACAATTTCAAATGAACAGGAAGCTTCTTTCTGCTCTGTGGAATGTATTTTTTCTTTTTCTTTTCCTTGGGATGCTCAACTTTATTACTTAGAAGAACCTCATTTTACACAAAAAAGTCTACTATATATAGGGTACTACTATATATAGGGTACTATTCTCAAATGAACCTTCAGTAAAAAAGGAGTATCAATCTTTAGTTATGTCAATGAACCCTCTTGAATTTGAAGGCTTCTAGTTAGCAATACTGATACTGAACTAGTAAACCTCAGACTGTAGCCATTAAAACTGACTATATGAAAACCATTTAGTTAACCCCATGTATCTCCTAGAACAATCAGAAAGAATAACTATCTTTCTTTGAAGGATTATGATTTAAAGCACCTTTTCATATAGTAAAATATGATATAAGCAACTGTATTTCCGAGCACCATTAGATTGCAGGTATGACTTTGTTCCGGCCTTTATATTGTGCCATTGAACATTTTAAATATTATTCTTAGCCTTGGTTCATAAAATAATTTTCATGTAATGCAATACCTTTTCTTCTTTCTTAATTGGGGTTGATGACTAGGGTGAGTCTGGAAGATACCTGGTAAAGAAGGCAGAATGTAGAGTTCCCTTTTGGCCACAACCACAGTAGCATCTGTTACTGTTAGTTTTCTTGATTATGGCCATTCTAATTTGAAAGTGATGGAATCTCAATGTTGTTTTGATTTGTGTTTCCTTTATGGCCAGAGATATTGAACTTCATTCATTCTTCTTCAGAGAGGTCTCTCTTTAATTCATTAGCCCATTTATGGATTGTGCTGTCTCTTTCATTAAGAGTTATTTTGGGGGATTTTACTTTTTTGAGGTCTCAGTATATTCTGGATATTTTGCCCTTGTTTGATGCTTAGCTGATAAAAATCTTCTATTCTGTGGACTGTTTATCTAGTTAGCTATTTCCTTTGCCATGCAGAAATGATTAAGTTTGATGCAATCTCATTTATACAGACTTTCTTTGACTTGTGGTTCTGGATCTTTACTTCGGAAGCTTTGACTTGTGCCTAGGAGCTCTAGTGTTTCTCTTACCCCTTCCTGTAATACTTTTCATATTTTCTAGCCTCACACAATAAGACCAAAGGAGAATATTCATAAGACAAGAACATAATGGTGTAATATATTCTGTGAATATGATCATATAAAAATAATATTTTTCCAAATGAACTCTAAGAATTTGAAACAAGAAGGTTTTTTTCTTCTTACTTTTTTTGTTTTATTTACCTTTTGATTGTTTGTCTTTCTGTCTTTGGGAGACTATAGGGAGGAGAGAAATGGTGGGACAAAATTGAACAAATGCAACAATGATACTTACAAGATACTATGTTGAAAATGAACTATACAACTTGTGGTTGGAAGTGGGAGAGAAAAATGGAGACAGCAAAGTAAAGGATGACTTTGTTCAAAAAGATATGTACTCTGTCTGACTTTTGCAACCCAAATCTCTCTGGATATCATCTTTATAATAACAACAAAAACTTCATGAAAAATTATTTTAAAAAGGATGTAATTCATTCTGAATCAAAAATGAATATATAGGACAAAACCTTAACCATCAACAAAACATAGAACAATTTAAATCAGAAATCTATCTTGAGTGAACTCAAACTCACTCGTATTTACAGTGTTTGTTATAGCAAAACAACCTGCACTAATTTATATCATGTGATATTGTAGTCATATTCCTGAAACTAGGGGTGAGGGGCTAGTTCCCATGTATCATTGAGCATGCATTGGATGAAAACCTCTAGACTGGTTCTCAAGGTACTTCAAAAACAGAACAATAGACTAAATCACAAATCTATTGATATTTATACTTTTAGCTTTCAAAACATTTTAAAAGGTCCAGAGATTGAGGATTCTATATTTAGATGTGTTTGATCCATAAGAATGATGAAGTTAAATCAATCTTTGAGGTTTTTGTAAAAACATAATATACATATAAATATACACACATATAAAATTGGTCCTAATTTCAGTATATTAGTTAACTTGATGCACACATAATATCTAAGAGGTAATTTCCACAGTTTTCTCTAAAAACTCTTAGAAAACAAGAAATAATAAATAATAAACCATCCCAAAGTTGTCAGCACAGGGGCACAAGGCTTTTACCACTTCCTTACCTATATAGTTTTTTACTTAAAACATATATTATTAAAAAATTAGTAAGAAGAAAAGACATCAAGACATCAGTACCCACATTCTTATATTAGTTAATCATGAGAAATAACAACTGATCTGCAAAATCTGCAGTTGATTTCAATTTTTCACTTTATGTGTTAATTTATTTTTCATGGGCAGTAATCAAGAAATGGAAAACAGTTGCTTTCTATTTAACAATTCTGCAAATTGAGAAAGAAAAGAGTTAATATTTCATCACACTGTAAGAAAAAGAATGTGATTTTCCTCTTCACCAGCCTTACATGTAATTCACTAATTGTATAAACAGGAAAATCAGATAATTTAGAGATGATGAATGTCATGAGCATTGCATCATTGCAGAGATCAGCATTGTTTTGTCAAAAAAATCCATAATGAAGAAAAAGAGATACTTCTAATTTAAGAAATGCACTATCTGAACAACTTGAGAGGTTATGTAGAATGAAAGCAATTAGCTCAGTGGATGTAATCAGCTTTAAAAATCATTTTGACATCAAGCAATATAATGCTTTGGATTTTAAAAACTGTAAAGCAGAAATCATTGGTGTTTTAAAAATTATTAAGTTCACAAACACTTTCTTAATAAAAATATGAAAGATTTCAAGCATCAAAATTTAATAATTTAAATTAACTCACAAAGACTATACGTTATTAAAAAGTATCTAGACTGCATAATACAGAATTCAGTAACTTATTTTCAGTTTGAAGGGATGGTATAAGCATTTTAACAGTTTGTGTCATTTAATGCATAATGCACACTTGCTCTTGATGTGTAGAGCTGTGTAGAAAACATTTTGTATGGTGTGGTCTCCTAAAATATTTTTAATTGGAAGGATAGTTTATAAATTTAATATGTCTTCATCTCTGTTTCATAATTAACTTGAAAATGGGAGTCCATATGGCAGATGGGCAACATTTAATAAAAATAGCCTAGTAGAATGCCAGAATCAATGATGTTACAGTGAAATAATTTACACATTACATAATTCATGATTTTTATGGGAGACATAGGGTCAGTCATGAGAATTGTTTAGAGTTTACAGTCTAACCAAGAGATAGCACTGTTGCAATAATGAATAATGCAGGTAACATCTACCCTCCATGAACAACAGAAGAGACACAGTAAAAATTTAAAACATCTCAATACGAGAAAAATTAGAAGTGAAAAACATCTAGGATCTTAATGGAGAATCTTAAAAATGTTTTTGTTTAATAGGTTAAACAAAATTGTGAATTTTCTACTTTCTAAAGTCCTTAGCAGACCAAAACTTATTAAATAAAGTGATTTTTTTACTTCTTTTCATTTAAATTGATAAGGTATTTTATCATGAAGATTTTCATAGCACAAATTGGACAAGCTATCAACATGATAAGATTATGGAATATAAATAAGTAAAATCACATGTTTTTCCCAGACACACTGCTCCAACTCATAATGACTTATGGGATGAAAATTCCCTTGATGTTAACAACTCCACAACTAACAGTCTGTTCCTTGGAAGAATGGAGGTACACTGGTTTCTTTCAGCTTATTACTTAAACTTAAATATTCTGCTTCTTTTAACAGAAAATTGAAACTAAAGAGCCTTCTCTTCTTTTTTTGTGTAGGGGGGAGGTCTGGTTGTGGGGCCTGAACTCTGGGCCTGGGTGCTGTCCCTCAGCTCTTCAGCTCAAGGCTAGTGCTCTACCACTTGAGCCACAGCACCACTTCCAGCTTTTTTCTTTTTGCTTATGTGGTACTGAGGAATCAAACCCAGGGCCTCAGGCATGCAAGGCAAGCGCTCTACCACTGAGCCACCTTCCCAGCTCCTAGCCTTCTCTTCTTATATTTGAGGTCTTATGAATCAGGCCAATACCATGAAAATATTTGTTTTAGGAAAGATTATTTTTCTCATACTGTTTATTTGATTAAAATGTATTTTTTTTCCTTTTTTAAAAATTTTATTGTAAAGATTTATTGTAAAGAGGGTTTACAGTTGCATGAGTAAGGCAATGAGAACATTACTTGTCAATCATTGTTACCCCTTCCCTTCCTTGTTGTTATCTCACTATATCCCTTCCCTAGCCCACCTCCCACACTCCTTTCCACTCCACCCCATTCCTTCTCCCCCCACCCCAGGCCCGAAGTTGTAAAGTCCATTTCCAATATACTGCCTGTGGGTATGTTGCAATGGGTCATTCTGTGTCCTTGTTTCAGCATTTTGTTATGCCCCTTCCAGCCCCCTCCCCAGATTAGAGATATGAATATACAAGATGCAGGGTTCCAAAATGAAGTACAGTGACAACAGGGGATGCGCCATAAGGGAAAGAATATACAAAGGAAACAAGAACAACAAAAATAAAATAAAATTGCATGGTACATTTAAAACAATAACAATAAAAACAGACCTCTTGTGTCCATATCTTGGTGTTCATTTCACTTAGTATCACCTTATATGTTCAAATATACAGTACTTTTGAACTTTTCAGCTCATCTGATAAGATTATCCTATATGTATACTAATAATTGCAAATAAGGGAAACCATGGGACCGATGTTTCTTTGGGTCTGAATTACTTGACTTAATATTTTTTTCCCAAGTCTTTCCATTTCCTAACAAATGGGGTGGTGTCATTCTTTCTGATGGAAGCTTAGGATTCCATTGTATATATTCACCACATTTTCTTGATCCATTCATCTACTGAGGGGCATCTGGTTGGTTCCATATCTTAGCTATGGTGAATAATGCTGTGATAAACATAGTTGTGCTGGTAGCTTTAGTATGGCCTTGTTTGTGATCATTTGGGTAAGTGCCCGGAAGTGGGATTGCTGGGTCATAGGGGAGCTCTATGTATAGTCTTTTGAGGAACTTCCATACTGATTTCCAGAGTGGTTGGACAAATTTACATTCCCACCAACTGTGTAGTAGGATTCCCTTTTGGCCACATCCGCTCCATCAATAAAATCAATTTCTTGATTGTAGCCATTCTAACTGGAGTGAGGTGGAATCTTAATGCTTTTTTCTTTTTTGCATTTTCTTTTTTTTTTATTGTAAAGATACTGTACAGAGTGGTTACAGTCACATGAGTAAGGCAATGAGTACATGTCCTATGGAGCATTGTTACCCCCTCCTTTTTCCCCTACCATCCCTTCCTGCCCCACCACCCAAAATTCTCTCTCTCTCTTCCCCCAAGTTGTAAAATTTGTTTTCAACATAGTGTCTTGTATGTCTCATTGTTACAATGGTTCAACCTGTATCCTTTTTTCAGCATTTGTTATTCTCCTTCCCCTCCCCAAATTAGAAAAATGTATATACAAGATGTAGGTTACTGGAATCAAAAATACAGTGGAAACAGGGGTTATGCCATGGGGGAAGAATATATAAAAGAAAGAAAAAAAACCATATAGTACATTAAAATCAACAGTGATAAAGAAATGACCTCTTGTGTCCCTATCTTAGGTTCATTTTCCTTAGCATCATCTGATATGGTCATATGTACATTGCTTTTGACCTTTTCTTGCATTTTTTTTACTGACAAAGCTTTAATTTTATTATTAGAATGTCCCCAAAGAAACCTCCTATATAAAACAGTAGCTGGAAATGAAATAGACCAAAATGGTAATCAAGCCAAAGAGAGCGCCCAGGAGCTTTGTCCTGAGCTAGCTGTAGTCCTCTTCCCAGGGTGCAAAGCCACCAGCCGAGAGCAGGAGGAAGATTGCTGCTCACACCTCACCTGGGAGGTTCCTCCTGCTTCCTCCACAGAACACTTTGTCTGACCTGACTACACACTGCTGTTTAGACTGAATGTGATCACTGTAGCCAGGTTCCTGCCATGGCCCCTCCCTGTGCCATGTCTGGGCCCACACCACACACTAGTCAAGGGGTAAAGACTGTAGGTCCCTCACCACTGCTGAGACTTCCAGTGACAGAGACCCTGAGGAAATCCTCACTGACAAAAGAGAAGCCTGAAAAAAAATCCTTATGGCTAGATAGGGATGGTCTCTTATCTTTTTATTTTTTTTCAAATTCTTTATTGTGACTAAGTGATTACATAATTTCACAAATTTCACAGTATTGTGGGATGCTTATTTAAAGTCACAAACACATTCTAACCTTCATGAGCAAATTGTCTATTATGGTCTATAAAGTTTATGAGTTCTATGAGCTTTGACAATACAGTTATTTCTTCTACATTGGGTGATATGTACTTTCCTTTCCTTTTGCTTAGTGTCAGCTGTTCCCTCTTTCCCATTCATTCCCTCCCTCCCATCGCTGCCATTGAGTTGCTTAGTTCATTTTGATCAATGTCCGGTGCAGCTGATGGGTCCCACTGTTGTGTGTTTCCCCCATTTCCCTCTAGTTCTGTGTCCTCCTCCTAGTTTCCCTCCGATATGCACATATATACCATATATGAGATCAGCAACATGGGGTTATTTAGTAATGATTCGACCAGATGAGTGGAGGTCCTTTGTTTATCAAGTCTTGTTTATTTTGTTGTATCACCTTATGATTTGTATTTAACATCCACTTATCAGGGAGACTGTGTGTTGTCTCTTTGTTGTCTCTTTGTTCTCACTCAACATGATTTCTTCTAGTTGCTTCCATTTCCCTGTGAATGCTATTATTTTGTCCTTTCTAATGGCTGAATAATATTCCATTGTAATAGGTACCACAATTTTTGGATCCATTCATCTGGGTATCTGGGTTGTTTCCATATCCTGGCTATTGTCAACTGTGCTGCAATAAACATGGAGGTGCATGTGTCCTTGTATCCTGGTTCCTGTTGTTCAGGATAGATGCCTAGAAGTGGCTGGGTCATAGGAGAAGTCAATATTTAGCTTTCTGAGGACCCTCCAGACTGCTTTCCAAAGTGGTTGTATAAGTGAACACTCCTACCAGCAGTGTAATAGGGCTCCTCTTTCTCCACATCCCCTCCAGCATTTGTCATTGGCTGAATTTCAGATGTGGGCCATTCTGACTGGGTTAATGTGGTATCTCAGGGTTGTCTTTATTTGCATTTCCTTCACAACCAGGGATGGTGAACATTTCCTCATGTGTTTCTTTGCCATTTTTATCTCTTCTGAGAAGTCTCTCTTTTAGTTTCCTTGCCCATTTAGAAATTACTTTGTTGGGTTTGGGAGGGATTAGTTTCTTGAGTTCCCTGTATACGCTGGATATTAACCCTTTGTCTGATATATTGCTGGTAAATTATTTTTTCCCAGTTAGTTGGCTCTTTCTAGTTTGATGGCTATGTCTTTAGTTGTGCTGAAACTTTTATTTTAAGGTAGTCCCATTTGTCAAATCTCTCTCCAATTTGTTGTGACCCTGGAACTCTGTTCAGGAAGTTCCTGGCTGTGCCTATAAGTTCAAGAGTCTCTCCTACTCTGTCCTGCAGTAGTTTCAGGGATTCAGGTTTGATGTTAAGGTCTTTAATCCATTTTGAGTTGATGTTAGTGCATGGTGACAGGCTAGGATCCACTTTTAGTTTTCTGCATGTAGCCTCCCATTTTTCCCAGCACCAATAGTTAAAGAGGCTGTGCTTCTTCTACTGTATGTCTTTGGCTCCTTTGTCAAATATAAGCCTACTGCAAAGCACTGGTGGCTCATGACTATAATCCTAGCTACCCAGGAGGCTGAGATCTGAGGATCACAGTTCAAGGCCAGTCCGGGCAGGAAAGTCTGTGAGACTCTCATCTCCAATAAACCACTAGAAAACTGGAAGTGGTGCTGTGGCTCAAGAAGTAGAGCGCTTGCCTTGAGCTGAAGAGCTGAAGGACAACACCCAAGCCCAGATTTCAAGCCCCACCCAAAAAAAAATCAGCTAACTGTAAACATGTGGTTTTATTTCTGGATCTTGTATTCTATTCCATTGGTCTTTGGGTCTGTTTTTATGCCATACCAGGTTGTCTTCGTTATTAATGCTCTATAGTAGAGTTTGAAGTCCTGCATCAAGATCCTTCCCATATTGTCTTTTTTTGCCTAAAATAGTTTTGGCTAGTCTAGATTCCATATAAATTTTTGGACTTTTTTTTGTATTTCAATAATGTATGTCATTGGGATTTTAATAGGAATTGTGTTGAATTTGTATATTAATTTTATTGTATATTAATTTTCACTCTATTAAGTCTGTCTATCAAAGAACATGGAAAGTCTCTCCATTTCCTGTGTCCTCTGTAATTTCTTTCTTCAAGTTTTTACTGTTTTCATTAAATAGTTTTTTCACATCATTTGTAAGGTTAATTCCTAAATATTTTATTTTCGGGGGGAGGGAGGGTTATTGTGAATGGCGTTTTATTCTTGATTTCCCTTTCTGTTTGCACATTGTTGGTGTACAGGAAGGCAACTGATTTTTGTGAGTTGATTTTGTATCTTGCTACTTTGCTGAAGTGGTTTATAAGTTCTAAGAGTTGGAGGGTGGAGTTTTGGGGATCTTGAAGGTATAGTATCATGTCATCTGTAAAAAGAGATAGTTTAACTTCTTCCTTCCCTATGCAAATCCCTTTAATGTCTTTTTTCTTGCCTTATTGCTCTGGCTAAAGATTCCAGAACTATATTGAAGAGGAATGGAGAAAATGGGCATCCTTGCCTTGTTCCTGATTTTAGACTTGGTTGTAGTTTTTCCCCATTAAGTGTAATACTGGCTATTGGTCTGTCATATAAGGCTTTTATTGTTTTAAGGAATTTTTCTTCTATTCCTATTTTCTCCAGAGCTTTTAATATGAATGAATGTTTTATCTTATCAAAAGCCTTTTCTGTATCAATGGAGATAATCATGTGGTTCTTGACTCTGATTTGCATGTTAAACCATCCCTGCATCTCTGGGATGAAGCCTACTTGGTTGTAACATATGATTTTTTTAAATGTGTTTCTGGATTCTGTTAGCTAGAACTTTGTTAAGAATCTTTGCATCTGTGTTCATCAAGGAGGTTGGTCTCTAGTTCTCTTTTTTTTGGTTGGGTCTTTGCCTCATTTGGGGATAAGTGTGATATTGGCATCATAGAATGAGTTTGGGATAGCTCCCTCTGTTTCTATTTCTCGGAAGAGTCTGAGGAGTATTGATATGAGTTCCTTTTTAAAGGTCTTATACAATTCTGTATTGAATCTATCTGGTCCTGGGCTTTTCCTTTTTGAAAGACTTCTGATTGCTTCCTGTATCTCATTGTAAGATATTGGCTGATTGAATTGATTTATTTCTTATTTGCTCAGTTTGGGCAACTTGTATATCTCTAAAAATGCATCCATGTCTGCTAAGTTTTCTTTCTTTAGTGAGTATAGCTCCTGGAAATAGTTCTTTATAATTGTTTGGATGTCTTGGGTATTTGTTGTAATTTTTTCTGTGGCATCCCTGATCTTATTGATTTGGGTTTCCTCTTTCCTTTTTTTAACTTTGCCAAAGGTCCATCAATTTTATTTATTTTTTTTCAAAAAATCAGCTTTTTGTTTTATTAATTTTATTTATAGTTTTCTTAGTCTGTACCTCATTGATTTCAGCTCTTAATTTGGTTACCTGGCATCATCTAGTAACTTTAGGTTCCACTTTTTCATGTTTTTCTAGCAGTTTGAATTGCAACATGAGATTGTTTACTTGGTCTGTCTCTATTTTCTTTTTTTAATAAGTTTTTTATTGTGAAAATACTGTACAGAGTGATTACATTTACATGAGCAAGGTAATAAGTACATTTCTTTATCAAGCATTGTTGCCTTCTCCTTTGTTTTTCCCCTACCATCCCTTCCCTCCCATCTCCACAACTACATCCACATCCCGCCCCCCAACCTAAATTATAAAGTTCATTTTTTGATGCAGCATCTTGTACAGCTCATTGTTGCCATGGGTCAACTTGTATCCCTATTTAAACAATTTGTTTTTTCCCTTCCATTCCCCAAATTATACCAACATCAAATACAGTGTAAAAAGGGGTTCTACTGTGGGAGAGAGACATACAATGAAACAAAGCAATCACTTTATAAATATGTTAGATCTATTTTCTTGATTTGGGCACTGAGGGCAATAAATCTGCCCCTCAGGACTGCTTTTTCTGTGTCCTATAGGTTTCTTTGTGATGTGTATTCATTTTCATTGAATTGTAGGAACTTTTTAATTTCTTCTGTTACCCAGGTGTTGCTTAGAAGCCTCTTGTTCAATTTCCATGTATTTGAGTAATTTCTACGGTATGCTTTGTTATTGAGATCTAGCTTGATTCCACTGTGGTCGGGTAGGATACAGAGGATTATGTCAATCACCTTGTATTTGCTTATAGTCCTTGTATGAACTATGATATGGTCTATTTTGGAGAAAGTTCCATGACCTCTGAAAAGAATGTGTACTGTGTCATATTAGAGTGAAAAATTTGGTAGATGTCAATTAGGTCCTTCTGAAATATGGCCTCACTTAATTTCATAGATTCTTTGCCAATTCTCTGGTTGGTAGACCTGTCCTTTAGTGAGAGTGGGGTATTTAAGTCTCCGAGTATTACAGTATTTGGATCTATTTTATTCTATAAGTTTCAGAGTATTTGCTTAACATAATTGGGTGTCCCAATATTTGGGAAGTATAAGTTGATAATTGCAATATCCTCTTCTTGGGTTGTTCTCTGTATTAATATGTAGTGTCCTTCCTTCTTTTGGTATTGCTTTTAATGAAAAGTTTATTTGTCAGATAACAGGATAGCAACACCTGTTTTCTTGCTGGGGCCAATTGCCTGGTAGATTTTTCTTCAACCTTTTATTCTGAGTTTGTTTTTATATTTGGCTGTTAGGTGGGTCTCCTGAAGGCAACAGATGGATGGGTTTTGTTTTCTGATCCAATCTGCAGTTCTTTTTCTTTTGATTGGTGAATTGAGTCCATTAATATTTATGATTATTATAGAGAGATACATTGTGTTTCCTGTCAATTTCCTGTTTTCCTAAGGTTTTCTTCTTTCTTTTCCTCCTGTACTTACTAAGTTGGACTTCTAGTCATACATGACTGATGAAAATCCCTGTTCTTGATTGCTTTCTTCAGATTGTGTTTCCCCTCTTAATATTCATTGTAATGCTGGCTTATCATTTATGAGTTCTTTTAGTTTTTCTTTACTATTTTGCTGTTTTAGTTTCTCCATTGAATGTGAATGCTACCTTTGCTGGGTATATCTGTCTGGGCTGTCAGTTATTGGTTCTTAGAGCTCAGACCATACTTTCCCAGAGATCTGCAGTGATTCTGATTTTTTTCCCATTGTAGTATACCTCCTTCTTTGTTTTTGCTGCATGGAAGATTTTTTTTTTTATTATTCAGATCTATCATTTTTTACTATAATGTGCTTCAAAGTGTTTCTCCTGGGATCCTGCTTGTTAGGTGTTCTATATGCTTCTGTTATGTAGGTAAGATGTTCTCTTTTAAGATGGGGGAAATTTTCATTGATAATCTTGCTGAATAAGTAGGTGTTGCATTCCCTTGCTTTGATATTCCTCACCTTCATCCACTCCAGTTATGTAAAGGTTAAATTTCTTGGCACTGTCTGCTCTTGGATTTCCCTTTGGCAAAATTTAAGTGACTCTTCCATTTCTGTGGCTTTTTTTCCCCCAGTTGCTGCATTTTGTCTTCCGTATCTGATATTCTAATTTCCAGTTTGTTCATTCTGTTCACTATGGCTCCCATTGTGGTTTGCATGGAGGAAATTTAGCCATTTATGGCTTCTATGTTGGTTCTCAGAGAATTAATCTCATCTCTTAGTGAGGTGTGTAGTGCATCTATTTTTGCATGAATCACTTATTTGAAATCCTGCATCTCTTTTGATATTTCATTTCTGTGTTCTTTAAATTTCTGATCTATTCTGGCTTTAATTCTTGAGTCATGGCCTTCAGCATCTCTTGGATGTAGCATTTGTCTTCCATTCCTGCTTTGCTTCCACTGGGGCTCTCTCCTGGATGGCTGCTGGCTTTGGGGAGTAGCGCGCTATCCTGGTGCTGATAAACCTTGTAATTTTTCTCTGTGATTTTCACATGGGAATTATTGGAGACTAATCTGAAATTCTGATTGTGTTCATCAATAGTGGCTGTTGTTGCTTGGTTCTGGGTTGGTTCCTGGATCAATTGATGAAACTCTTTCTCAGCCCTGGGTTGGCTGAGAGTCTTTACCTACTCTCAGTTCTGTTGGGGGAAAGGCTGTCCTCCAGCTGTTAGTCTGACTCACATAGGACTCTCAGCTGTCTGCTGGAGGTCACTGGTAACTCCCACCTTTAGACTGCTCCTGTTTACTCCTATAGATGCTCTTGGAAAGATCATGTGTGCTGGATGTACTCTCCCAGTTGCTGGAGTCTGCTATGAGCTCCTGATTTTATTTTTGGTCGGTTGTGGGCCTGAACTCTGGGCCTGGGCACTGTCCCACAGCTCTTCAGTTCAAGGGTAGCACCCTACCACTTAAACCACAGTGCTACTTCCAGCTTTTTCTACTTATGTAGTGCTGAGGAATTGAACACAGGGATTCATGCATGCAAGGCAAGGACTCCAACACTGAGCCACCTTCCTAGCCTGAGCTCCTGATTATCAAGTGCTGACAGCCTGAGCTGTCCAATCCCCAGCCTGGGATATACAGGTCAGGTTCTGGTGTGGTTTGAGCTTCTGATTCTCCTACCCTGGACACCCAGGCCTTTTGCCATCACACGTGTGATTCTAAGGTGGTGTGGTTCCCTGCTTTCCCCCCTCTGCTGAGGTGTGTGCTCAGTTTCTGACTTCAATTGGGAGGAGTTTGTGCTGCTCAGGTACCCAATCCCCAGAACTACAGGGATCTGGATCAAAGACCTCGAAATAAAATCAGACACGCGGAAAACATTATAGGAAGGAATAGGAGAAACTCTAGGACTCCTTAGCACAGGCCCAAATTTTCTTAGTAGAGACCCAGAAACACAACAAATCAAAGAAAGGTTGGACAAATGGGATTACATGAAACTGCAGAGTTCCTGCATAGCAAAGGTCATAGCTAGCCAGATCAATAGAAAGTCTACAGATTGGGAGAAGATCTTCACTAGCGATACAACAGACAAGGTCTCATATCTAAAATATACATTGAATTCAAAAAACTAAATACCACAACAACAAATCCTCAAAGAAGCAACCACTGATAAATAAGTGTGTTAAAGACTTAAAGAGAAACTTTTCTGAAGAGGAAATAAGAATGGCCAATAGACACATGAAGAAATTCTCAACTTCTCTAGCCACCTGGAAAAAATTATATTAAGTGAAATAAGCCAGGCCCAAAGAAATATGGGTCCCATGGTTTCCTTTATTTGGAATAACTAGTACAAGTGTAGGTCAAGCAGAAAAGGTCAAAACTATGCATATATGATCATATAAGAGGATGTTAAGCAAAATGAACCCCAAGATAGGGACACAAGTGTTTATTCTTTCTCTCTTTCTTTCTTTCTTTCTATTATTTTGAATGTATTATGTATTATTTAAAATGTATTATGTGATTTTTTGTTTCTCTTGTATGTTCTTCCCCCACAGTATAACCCCTATTTTCACTAAATTTGATGTTGGTGCTCTGCATCTTGTATGTACATTTTTCTAATTTGAGGAGGGGAAGGGAATTAACAAAATATTGAAATAATGATACAGGTTATCCCATTGTAACAATGAGATGTACAAGACACGATGTTGAAAACGAACTTTACACCTTGGGGAGGGGAGGAGTTGGGGAGGTGGGGAGTGAAGGGGAGGGAAGTGTGAGTAGAGGAAAAACAAAAGAGTGGGTAACAATGCTTGATAGGAAATGTACTCATTACCTTACTCGTGTAACTGTAACCCCTTTGTACGTACTTTTACAATAAAAACATATAAAAAAGATGATTTTTCAATACGAGTCTGATAATTTATATCAGGAGGATCAAAATTTGAGATCAGGTATTAAGTTAGCAATAACCTATTACTAAATGAGCAGATAGAGTGGTTCCTTCCTATAATACAAGTTATGAATGGACATTAGTGGAAGAATTATGGTCTGAGGCAATCTCCAAGCAAAAAAATTCAAAATCCTACCTGGACAATAAAAAGATTAGGGAGATGACTTAAGTGGTAGAGAAATTGCATTGCAAATGTAAGACCCATGTACCCTAAGTACAAAGCCCAAGTACAACAAAGAATAAATAAATAAATAAATAATTGAATTAGTTTAAGATACAAATTAAGAGTGGAAAGGGAGAGGAAAAAAAGTATGGTTAAAAAATGTAAGAACAGTTATCTAACTCCCTGGAATAAGGCTGACATAAATTATATGATATTATATTTCAATATAGATGGGAAACCCCAATTTTCTAAAATGTAACATACTTATAGGTCAGCAGTGAGAAGTTTTTATGGAAAAAGTCAGTTTTACAATATGGATGCCATGTAATTCCAGGCTGTAATGTTTATCATGCTGGCCAGGGAATTTATTTAAAAGAAAAAAAAAGGAATTTTAGGAAATCTAATTGAGTAAAATGGGTGAGGCCTACTCAAAATGCAGTTAACCTTAAATACTTTCTTTTTCCAGACATATCTTTCATGCTCTCAATCTTTCTTTAACAACTCTGAGATTTTTGGAAATTAAAAATCATATAAAGAACAAACAGATGTTTTGAACATATCGAGTAATTATATAAAAAAGTTACAATTCCATAAGCAAATATCAATACAACGAATCTTGATCAATGTCATACTCCTTTCATCTTTCTTTCTCATTTCCCTCTGTCCATTCCTAACCTCAATTTGCATTCTTCAATTTTACATAATGACAATGCAGATTTTTGCAATCTCTTTATGCCTCCAGTTTTTAAATGTTATAATATCTAGAAGTCGATGTAATGGGAAGTGATTTATATAGCTCCCCTTCCCACAAATAACTAATGCCTTTGGCTGGTCCTTTTGATATTTGTTAAATTAAGTTTAATTCCTTGTCTCCTAATTTATTTATCCTTACTCTGGAGGAACACTGGACTTGCTGGTGCAAGCCTTGAGTTCTACCCCCACTTCTCAACACACACACTGAAGTCCAAGCAAGTTCGCTAATTTTCACAGGGTATCATCATATTGTCCTATTTTAGCACAGTTAATGAAATACTACATATACTCAATAAAGCTTTGTTGCAAAATGAATATAGTAAGATTAATTTTTTCTATTTTCCATTTTTGTTTCCTCCATTCTACCATGATTGAAAATCCTCATATTGTTATCTTTTGAGGACTCCAAGTCAGAAAAAATTATATTTAATCTCCAATTTACATATCAATATTGGACAGCTACATAGGCCTCACTCCAGTGTGTGGCAAGAGTAGAATTCAGGCAAGATTCAAATATGTGTAAAGGTAATGGAGAAGTTTATTAGAAAAGGAAAATGGTAGAGAAAGAGAACCTGTAACATAGACATGCCATGGAAAGATAGCATTTCTTCCCATCTCAAACATTTTGTTCTGTTTCCTAGTTACAGAGACTGACCTTAGTTCAAATAGAATTGCAGTCATTGAAGACAGTTTACTAATTAGTGTGTCTCCTTTCTGTTTTCTATAAGGTCATGTCACAAAAAATTAAGTGTTTATTTTCATATCCTCATTTCTTTTACTTGACGACTTTATTTTATTAAATGTTTATTATCAGAATATTGTGGATATCTTTATATTATTTTTATTCAATGCTGTTTGAACTTCTTGCCTACAATTGAGAATTTTTTTTATTATCATTAAATAGTTGTACAAAAGAGTTTGGTTTCAACATATAAGTGTATGCATACAATGCATCTTCAGCAATGCTGTTTCTCAACCCACCTTAATGTGGAATGAAAACTTCATTAATCCTTATTCAATTGGTATACATTAAAACATGCACAAACACACACACACACACACACACACACGTATAACTTGTGACCTTCTATGACCCTAACCTTGATAGACCAAGTAAGGCTGGTTGAAAAGATTAATTATGGTTAGAAAGTTTAATTATGATGGTTTCTCTCAGAGACCTTGTGACCTTATTCTCTAAGTTTCCCCTATATTTCTTCATTACAGTTAATTGCTATCCAAAAACAGTAGTACTTTTTAAAATTTCTACAATGTCTAAATACTTGGGAAAATAAAGAAATACTCTCTATAGGTCAGGAATTGGCAGTTTGTACTACAGCATCATCTGTGATGCAGGTTTTTTGCCTTGTTTTCTTTTGACTATGTAATTTCAATCACAAGTTAAACACAGTCAGTGAAGATGTAAGTTTCAGATTTGTAATGTGTGAGAATTTAGAAACAATACATTTAATACATATGTCTGGCAGCAAGTACTTTGAAATGCTTGTGCAATATCTTTTTTGGGAGAAATTTTACAAGGGACAATAATAAATTGAAGGGACAATGACAAATTACCAGGGACAATAATAAATTCACTAATTGAAGTCCATCTACTTTAAGCCTCTATGTAAGATGTATGCAACCCAACTAAATGGTAATCTTGCAACTGTCACTCCCTTGAAAGCCTTTGTTGTCAAACTGCCTTTTTCTACAAACCAGTGTTTCTTAGGGGAAAAAGAGCAAATGTTTATTGAAGAGAATTGTGTTTTACATGATTTTTTTTATACCCATGGCAACATGGAACAATGTGCGAAGTGACTGACTGAATAAAAATGGCCATGATTATCTGCTTAGTCACAGGACAGAAATGGAATTAGACATTATAACAAATGTGCTTGAAGAGATGAAGCACTCTAAGAATGCTTAAGTCATTAATAATGCTATCAGGAGCTACTTTATTAACTGTGTGGCCTGACACTGGCATTACTCACCCTATTTCTTTTAGTGCCATGAGATCTTTAGCATCTGCCTAGAGAATAAACGATCATCAATTTACTGACACATATAAAGGCCAATTCTTGAAAGAATGCAGACCAATGTTTTTCCCCTTCCCTCTACTATGAAATAAACATGGTTTCATAGCTTTCTTTTTGGCTTCAAACTATGGAAATAACACCCCCCCCCAAAAAATGCCACTATTCTTTGCAATTTTATGCATGTTTCTATTTATGTGTAGATGTAGATGTGAATGGATTTTTTCTAATCTTTCTTTTGACAAAATCTTATTTTTAAAAATATATAAATTTCCCAATTTTGTCTTTGATTTTATTAATGTATCATACACATCCATACATACACATGACTGTTATATCTTCTTTTTCTGAGTAATATTTAGATCTTTTTCTTCAAGTTTTTAAAAAATTTACTTCCTTTATGTAGTTGTACAAAGGAGGTGCCATCTAACAAACCAGTTTATGAATACAATACGAGAGCTTCCTAAGAACTGATAGAATGTACCTATGAATCTAGAAGTCAAAACTTTGGGCAACATGTAAATGGTTACAAATAAATTAACTGATGTTCAATAGATTCTACGGAAAGTTCAAGCAGTATAGTCTCTTGAAAAGACTGGGCTAAGCTCAACAAAATCAACATTGGGAAATGGGCGCATGCAAGAGGAGGAGTGGGTTCAAGGGGAGAAGGGTAGATAAATGTAGGGGGCAAGATGGGGAGAATGCAGCCAGGAATTTATTGTATATATCACAAAATTAAGAAAAGTAAAGGTAGGGATGGGGGGAAGGAGGGTAGGAATGCTGAAGAAGGTGACATTGATCAAAACGCATTGTATTCATAAGCTATCAGTTGTTAGGAAGCCCTTGCCACTCTCTCACACTTTTTCAAATGCTGCATCTTTTGGACCATTTCCTCAGAATAAAACTGCCAGTTCTTTAATCTGATCTCCAATATCATATGTTGTGGCCATAGTATTCTTTTGGAGGGAGATTATTTTATAGCTGTACTGAATTACATTTCCTTTTGTGCATATGAGATATCAAATCAGTTACTGTTCTCACTTGAAATAAGCAATTAATAAGATGGGAAATGAATATATATTGAATTATAGATCGAGTCAGAGTTGTAATTGCTCAAAAATAAGAATCCTTCCAGAAAAATTATACTATAAAGTATCATTTTACACTGTGCTTTGATAAATGGTAAAATCCCAATCATTGCATAGTTCATCAGGGGATATTTTAGTGAATTAAAAACCACATGGAAAAAACTGTGAAACAGAAGGCATGTTCAGTGACAATGATACTGATCCTGTTTGAAAGGAGGAAAAATAAGAAATTATCAAAGATCTGTGTCATATTTGTATGTGGTTGTAGTCAATTTAATTATTTTCTGGAGTTAAAAATGAAAGAAATAGCAAATATACACACAAAAAAAACCTAGGAAAGAAAAGAGATGTCACAATGCTAGACTAAAATGGTTGGTTCACAGAGGGATCTTTTCTCCCAATATGCTCTCTTAAGCAGAATTGGCTGATAGAAATAAAATTATTCTTTATTTTTCATCTCACATAAAGATGCTTTGTAGATAATAATAATAATAGTAATAATAATACTAATGAAGAAAAGTAGCTCTAAGAATATCTTAAGGACTGACACTCCTAATTATGTTACTGTGCATTCTATAGCTCCCAGAGCATGTTCCATTGCCAGAAGTCCAGTTATTATGTGCACATTACAGCCAAAATCAAGGAGGCAAGATTGACACAGCCAGTTACCTATTCTTTGACAGAACATCTCAGAAATAGGTCCAGACACTCATGATTAAATCCCACTGGCTGGAAGAGTGCATTGTTCATTTTTAAATACAAAGAGATAGAGATTGGAGCATGTCTTTATTCTAGGTTGTTATGAGCATAGCTAAAAATAAGGAGTGTTCTTACTATGGAAGAAAGGAATATGTTATATTGAGGAATATCTCACAGATATGATTTTTAAAAAGCAATGAGATTTTAGGAGATATGTTTTGAAGGTAAGATTTGGTAAAATGATGAAAAAAAGAATAATATATGTCAGAAAAGTAATAGTTATAAAACAAGGTGTAGCATTATTAAGGCTTACATTTGCCTATGGAAGAAAACCATATTGCTAGAGATTTTTATATTAGAAAGAAGAAGATATTTCCTGCAGATTTACTGATGTACATTGAATGGAAGACAGTGAATGATGGCAAGATTTTAGTGGGTAGCTAGTACCTTCTCAGTTTGATGGCAACAAAAACCAGGCACTATAAATAAATGAGTCCAGGTGGTAAATGGATAATATTTGGAATGGAATACAGGTACACAGGTTCAGTTAAATATCTTACTAAATAAAATCACTAATGGGGCATGCTTGTGAATATCCCAGGATCCACTGGTAAGAGTTATTTCATCCATCTAAGATGGGAGCTCACATATCCATTAACAGAGCACTTTATTAAAGATATTAGTTGATGTGAATTGCTTGGAGTTTGCACAACTTTGAATAAATAAGCGTTCTTCGTAGTCATGATAAAAAGCATGTTTATCTTACAAAACTGCAATTGGCTTCATACCAGCTCTGTTATTGCTTAATTATGAATTTCTCAAAAAGATTCTACTCTCCCTTAAAATACTGCTATCAGAGACAGATTTTTACCTAGTTTTGGAATATAATGTTGGCTTCCCAAGCAGAAAGCTAGTTACATGAAATGCTGAAAATTCTCCACTAGCTTTTTCAGTGAAACTATAAATAACAACTATATTGTGCCTTGGGAAAACAAGTATAGGCTCAAAACTTTATTAAAAGTTATTTTTCCCTTGAACTGCTATGTAAGTCACCTATAGGCTAAATCTCATAACTTATATTTTATCCTTGGCAGACAGAGAGGAAGATAATGAGTTTGTCTGAATCTTTACCCACCCAAAATGTATCATCATATATGCTTGGGGGTAGAGACAGTAAACTAAGCTAGAAAAAATTGGGGAGAATTTGAGATGGTATGAATTTTTAAGTGGTGAGTTAAAGATCCAGTTTACAAACAATACATTCACAATTTGTATGCTTACTTCTCATTATTTATGAACTGGGATTTTGGTTTATTTATTGTAAGGGGTGTTATTCTGCAGGTTTAAAAAATAGTCCCTTTATAAAGTATCTCCCAAACAGGGTAAAAGTATTGTTTAAATGAAATGACATATTTTATTTTATAATTGCTCAAAAACTGCTGAGAAATAGCTGTTCTGGTTTGAAAGGTACCAGAATAAATAAATTGCCTCGTACTTTTTAAAATCAAGTTATCATCAGAAAGACATCTCTTGGATTCTTGGTTGTCATTATTTTTCTCTTTAACAAAATCAACTCAGGAAGAGTGTGTGTGAAAAGTGTGGAAAGACAAGGGGAAACAATTTTAATGACCAAATCCTAGGAACATGGATTGTTTCTGTGTGTTATAATTCACTTACCCATTCCCACTTATATCCAATGAATCAACTGAAAAAGGCCCTTTGATTTCCAGAATGTGTTTTTAATTGATTCAATAAAACTAAATTCATTCTAGGTATTTCAGACCCAAATCCCATCCAATCCAATCCAAAGAATCTGTTCACTAAAAGGGATGGGAGTAAATAACTGGATTTCTTAAGGATTGAACTTCCCCCCAAAAAGCAAACCAAAGAGAATGATCAGCACAGTGGTACATCATACACTCAATAAAGGGTCTTTTAATATGAATTCAGAGGAATTGACCTAGAAGAAGAAGGCAGCTGTGTGTGTGAGAGACTAGACTCTTATCTCTTTCAAATTAGCAGGAGACTGTGCAAGGAAGTAACCCAGACACTTTTATTTGGAGTGTCCTCTGTGGTTTTTGAAGTGCTATTACCTTGTTGTAGAACGAGCTATTCCAATTTCTAATTTCTTTTATTGCAATTCATGTTAGGAAGTGATAGAGAAAATTGTGTTGAGCTTTTAGATAGCTAGCAAAAATACCAAGAGAAGGATCTTTTTTCCATTATTTGGAACTGTGACACAAACAGGGTTTGACTACATTAGTGAAATAAAATTAAAGTATAAGCTTCACATTTATTTTATACCAAGTATCATATTCAAATGGAATTATCTCCTTATATTTTTATCTTTCTCATTGAGGCCCTTGGCCCTTGGGAGAATATAATGTGTCTTAATTTTCAACCTCAGTTTAACATATAAATTTTTGACAAAAATATTCACATAATAAACTAATCTACCATGTTGCTTTCCTGGTTTTTTTTCTTCCCATGTGGGCTTTTTCCCTTACAAATGTCATTAATCCTAATCAGATATTTAATCCTGATTAATTTAACTTTATGCATCATTTATAAGACTGAAAGTATACAGCAGATATTAAAGAAAATAAATGGATATATAGTTTCTTATAGGAAAAGTGTACAAATTATGAGTCCAGAAAAATATAGTGACAAAACTTGAGAGTGTCCATCAAACCCTTAGAGCCCAAATTATTTGTATTTACATATTTCCTTTTTATTTTTTTAATGTTATTATAAAGCAGATGTACAGAGTGGTTACAGTTACATGTAATGAGTGCATTTCTTCTTGGAAAATGTCACCTCTCCCTTGCTTTTTCTCAGATTTTCTCTCCTATCTTCAAACACAGGTATTTCATTTTTTATATTATATCACAGCTGCATTGGCTTACTTTTGTTCTTCCAGTTCTGTGTCCCCGCCCCCCCCAACAAGGACAGATAAATGAACAAAGACAAAAAGAGAAAAACAAACAACCTCTTGTTTCCACTTCCTGGAGTTCATCTCAATAAACATTATTTTATGTGATCAAAGGCACATAAGCATTGTGCCTTTGTGTTTCTCCCCTAATAATATCCACCTTTGGTCTCACTGTTAGTGAATGTTTAAAATCCTGTATAATTTATCACATTCTGGTGCATTTTAGATCCGCATATGAGAGAAAGCATGCACAATTTGTGTCTCTGAGCTTGGCTTACCTCACTTAACATAATTTGTTCTAGGTCCATCCATTTTCCTGCAAATGGTATAATATTATTCTTTCTAATGGCTATGTAAAATTCCATTGTGTTTAGGTACCACATTTTTTTGGATCCACTCATCTATTGAAGGAAATCTGGGCTCTTTCCACAATATGGCTATTGGAAATAATGCAGCAATAAAAACAGATGTGCAAATGTCTTTACCATTTCCTGGCTTATCATGTTTTGGATGTTCAGGATAGATTCCCAGGAGTGGGATAGCTGGGTCATAAGGAAAAATCTATGTTTAGTTTTTTGAGGAAACCCCAGATGGTGGCCCAAAGTGGTTGTACTAATTTACATTCATACCAACAGTGCAGTGGGGTTAATTTTCCCCTACATTCTCACAAACATTTGTTGTGCTAATTCAAGTCTAAGTGGCCAGTCTAACGGGTGAGAAGAAATCTCAGAGTTGTTCGGATTTTTTTTTATATTGTCAACGTGATGTACAGAAGGGTTACAGTTACATAAGTAAAGCAATAAGTACATTTCAAACTTGTTACCCCTTCCCTAATTTTTCTCCTACTTCCTCTTCCCTCACTCCCACCTCCCAAGTTGTACAGACCCTTTCCAACATATTCTCTTGTGTACATCACTGTTGTATTGGTTCCCCCTTTGTCTTTTGTCTCACCATTCTGTTGCTCCCCTTTCCTTCCCTAATTCAAATAAACATATATACAATACCAGGGTACCAGAATCAAATGCAGGAACAACAGGGGATATACCATAGGGGGAAGAACTTACAAAGAAAGCAAAATATCACATAGTACATTACAAACAATAATTACAAAGAAAAGCTCTTGTGTCCATGTCTTGGAGTTCATTTCGCTTAACATCATCTGATATGGTCATATGTACTTAGCTATTGAGCTATTCTGCTCATCTGCTATGATTATCTTAGACATATACTAATTATTGCAAATAAGGGAAACCATGAGACTAGGTTTCTTGGGGTCTGGCTTACTTCACTTAATATGATTTTTTCCAAACCTTTCCATTTCCTTACAAATGGGGCAATGTCATTCTATCTGGAAGCATAGATTTCCATTGTGTGTGTGTGTGTGTGTGTGTGTGTGTGTGTGTGTGTGTGTGTGTGTGTGTGTGTGTGCATGTGTGTATATACACATGTTCTTGATATATATATATATATATATATATATATATATATATATATATATATATCACATGTTCTTGATCCATTCATCTACTGAGGGGCATCTGGGTTGGTTCCATATTTTAGATATGGTGAATAATGCTGCAATAACTTTAGTAGCACATTTACCCAAAGGATCACAAATTGTTTTGATTTAAATTCCCTTTAGGGATCTTGAACATTTGCCCATATGTTTTCTTTGCCATTTTATTTCTGAGAAGTCGCTCTGTAAGTCCTTTGCTTATTGAGTGGTTTATTAGCTTTAGGAGGGGTTAATTTCTTTCTTTCTTTCTCTCTTTCTTTCTCTCTTTCTCTCTCTCTTTCTCTTTCTCTCTCTCTTTCTTTCTCTCTTTCTTTCTCCCTCCCTTCCTCCCTTCCTTCCTTCCTTCCTTTTCCTTTCTTTTTCTTTCTTTTCTTCTCCTGTTCTTAGACTTGAGCTTAGGGCTTGACCATTGTCCCTGAGCCTCTTTGTGTTCAAGTCTAGCAATCCACCTTTTAAGCCACAGTGGCACTTCTGGCTTTTTATAGGCAATTTATTGGAGACAAGGGACTCATGGACATTCCTGCCTGGGCTGGCTTCTAACAGTGATCCTCAGATCTCAGCCTCCTGAGTAGCTAGGATTACAGGCATGAGCCACTGGTGCCCAGTTTAGGGGGTGAGTTTCTTGAGCTCCTTATATATTTTGGATATTAGACCTTTATTGGATATATTATTGGTATCCCAGTTTGTTAGCTGTCTTTCTAGCTTATGTCCTTTCCATTGCAGAAACTTTTTATTTTGATGTATCCCATTTGCCAAATCTCTCTCCTATCTGCTGTGCTTATGGACTATTTCCAGAAAAAGTTTATACCATTGTCTTTATGTTCCAGTGTATCTCTTATTCCCTCATGCAGCAATTTCAAAGTTTCAGGTCTCATGCTGTGGTCTTTGACTCATTTTGAGTTGATATTTGTACCATCTGACAAATAGGGATTCATTTTTAGTTTTCTGCATATGGATGCCCAGTTTTTCTAACAGCAACTATTAAAGAGGCTATCATTTTCCCTCGATCTATCTTTGGCTCCCTTATCAAATGTCAGTATATGGTTTTATTTCTGGTACTTCTAGTCTGTTTCAGTAATCTTGCAACTATTCTTGTGCACATACCAGATTCTAATAATCTCTAGAGGC